>NC_142460.1:118999385-119739385 GCF_049115385.1 Moschus berezovskii | reverse complement strand
AATCCTTAAAAAACCACAGGAGATAATATTATTCTCACTTTATAGGTGAGGAAATTGAGCCAACAGAGATGTCAAATAATTCACTTAAGACTATACAGCTGGTAAGTGATAGAGCCTGAATTCAAGCTGAAACATACTGGCTTTAGCTCTCATGTCTCAACCGTTATACTATGGCTACCTCGAATATGTCATTCTTCCTTTGTGGAATGCTTTTTATTTTACATTTCCTCTTGCTTTTTTTTAGAGTCCAACATATGACATCTCCATTCAGTCAACATATATTAATTGAGCATCCATTCTGGGCCAGATGTTGTTTTAGATATTGGTGATACAGCAATGAGCAAAACAAAATGCTTGCTCTCATGGATTTTACATTTAGTTGGGGGAATATGTATAATTTTTATGTGCTGGCAATGTATTTTCTCTGAAAAAAAAATTAGTTTCATATACTAAATTGTACAAGCTCCTCTGTCCATGGGGATTTTCCCAGCAAGAATACTGGAGTGGGTTGCCATTCCCTCCTCCAGGGGATCTTCCCAACCCAGGGATCAAACCCAGCCATTGCAGGTGGCTTCTTTACCATCTGAGCCACCTGGGAAGCCCGTGTACTAAATTAGACTCATTAAATCTCTGAAACTAGGATTATAGTTTTTATTAGCCAGTCTCTTAAAAGTGAGATTGACTTATTGTACGCATTATGCTTTTGTCAGAAAATAACATCTGATGGTAGCTATGCTTTGGGTGGATGCTGTTGTGGGAGGTAGTGTCGCAGATGAGCATTCAGGTGGGTTTTTCAGGAGTACTTTTGGGGTTGATAGCTATGGAAGATAAGGGGAGGGAAGGAAGCAAGCTTAGGTAGGAAAATATCAAGATGCTGTGAAGTCTTAACAGAAACCTTAGCTCACCCTCTGGGGAGTTCTAATGAATTGGCACTTCATAGCTTTTGCAAGTCACGTGTAGGACCTTTATAATGAATTGGTCATTGGTTGTGGACTGACCAGGAAGGGGCTTTGACTACAGATGAGGAGTCAGATCTCTGAGAGAGGCTGAAGATTGGGGATGTCTGTTGGTAGCATTTCCAGCAACTGGTATGACAGGTGCTCTATTGCTAATGGGTAATTCTGAAGGTGGAGTGAAGAGGGGAATGGTTAGATCACAGCATCCACAAGTGTCATTAAGAGATGTGGATTTGAGTTAATTTTCTGTTTCCTGTGAAACTCTGGCAAATATTCCTTTGTGCTTTGCTTTTTAAATCTGTAAAACAGGATTAGTTTGACAGTTATTATGAAAATCATATAACCTGTTTGTTCAAACACCTGAAACATACTAAAGAATCTGTACATGTTTATGGGCTAAGGAAACATAAACAGTGGTAGTTCCTTGTCAGTTCAGTTCAGTTCAGTCGCTCGGTCATGTCCAACTCTGCGACCCCATGGACAGCAGCATGCCAGGCCTCCCTGTCCATCGCCAACTCCCAGAGTTTACTCAAATTCGTGTCCGTTGAGTTGGTGATGCCATCCAGCCATCTTATCCTCTGTCATCTCCTTCTCCTCCTGCCTTCAATCTTTCCCAGCATCAGGGTCTTTTCAAATGAGTCAGTTCTTTGCTTCAGGTGGCCAGAGTATTGGAATTTTCAGCTTCAGCATCAGTCCTTCTAGTGAATATTCAGGACTGATTTCCTTTAGAATGGACTGGTTGGATCTCCTTGCAGTCCAAGGAACTCTCAAGAGTATTCTCCAGTACCACAGTTCAAAAGCATCAATTCTTCAGCTCTCAGCTTTCTTTATAGTCTAACTCTCACATCCATTCGTGACTACTGGAAAAACCATATCCTTGAGTAGACGGACCTTTGTTGGCAAAGTAATGTCTCTGCTTTTTAATATGCTGTCTAGGCTGGTCATAACTTTTCTTCCAAAGAGTAAGCGTCTTTTAATTTCATGGCTGCAGTCAACATCCGCAGTGATTTTGGAGCCCAAGAAAATAAAGTCTGTCACTGTTTCCACTGTTTCCCCATCTATTTGCCATGAAGTGATGGGACCAGATGCCATGGTCTTAGTTTTCTGAATGTTGAGTTTTAAGCCAACTTTTTCACTCTCCTCTTTCACTTTCATCAAGAGGTTCTTTAGTTCTTCTTTGCTTTCAAGAGTATACTTTTTAGACGATGGATGTCTCCTAGAAAATACTACTTCTACATTCAGTTAAGAAATATTTGAGTCCCTATGTGTATATAAAATAGTTATGTGAATGTATTAGTCAAGAATTTTTTATCTTCCTTTCCAGTTTATAATTTAGCTAAGGATGTGTGTATATAATTAATTGAATAACAAAAAATGAAGCATAAGATACAGGTTGGGCAGATTTAGAAGTATAGATCATTGGGCCTATGAGGTTGAAAAAGGTTTAATGGAAGTTGATATTGAAGAAAAAAGACGATGTTGAAGAAAAATTTCCACCTCCCTCCTTAAACTGAGGAAGTGACAGGGTTAAAACTTGGATCATCAAAGTCTTATGTATGGGGATTGTGAGTACAGATGTCTGTAACAGAGTGTTTGTGCTGGAAATGGTGGGATCACGTTGAGAATAGAAATTGGAACCAGCTTATCTAGAGTATTAAATACCACAAAGACAGCTGAAATTACAGATTTAGGAGATACTTACATAGAGTTAATAGATAAAACACTAAAAGTGAATTAGGTTTCAGAAAGAGAAAGACAGAGAAGGAATATGAGAGAAGGTGTGAAGAATGTCTTATGATCGAAGACAGAAGGAGACTTAGTAAGTGTTCAGAACGGTGGAAGGGGAGACAGGGAAGCAGACTGTTAGGAAAACCAAGGCAAGAGAGTTCTAAGAGGCAGGGGCATGAAACCATGATATGCTTAGGAAGAGAATCATTTTCAAGAAAAGGCCATTCACTTTCTATGTGTGACTCTCTGCTAAGCTTCTGTAGAGCCTCTGAAGACTGGAGTTTTAACTTTTTTTGCAGATGACTAACAATTTTAACACCTTACTTCTTACTCAACATTCTGAGTTCCAACTACCCATGTCAGTTCACACAGTCCCTAACACATTTCCTTCCATTCTTCAACAGCTACTTATCGAATACCCGTTCTGTGCTAGACATTGTGTTGGCCACTAGGAATATAATGAGCAAAATTCCTACTTTTATCAAGCTTACATTTTAGCTGGGGTAGATGGTGGACTCTCAACATTGGTTTATCTGTCCAGTGGTAGAAGAGATGGGTCAGAGGGGAAGCAAGGGCCCTGTAGACCCTGCTGGGGACTTTGGGTTTCCCTTTACTTTTGGGAAAGGAATTTGGAGAGTTTAAAGCAAAGGAAAGACATGAACGACATTAATTTTGTAAAACCCTTATGACAGAGCCTGGCACATGGAGATAGCTATATATTTGTTGAATTAGTCATTGGGTCTATTTGACTTTCCTTAGAAAGGATGACCGTGGCTGGCTACTCTGTGGGGATTAGATCACAGGGAGTCTTCTCATGGTTCCTTGGAGGAAAACCCAGGCTTTTGTTCTAAAATGTTTTGTTGTGTTTTTGAGTCTTGTAGTAAATAGCTGCTCAGTGGATTTATTTAGGTGTTATGATTTATCTAACAGTAATATGAAAATAAATGCACAGTTATGTCTATTCCTTTGTTTTGGGGTTGTCTACCTTATAATATGGATTATATTTTAAAGCCAGTTTTGGGGATTGGGTTGCTAATCTGGGTGGTTAGTCTGTGGAAGTTAAGGCTGAGGAAGAGGACGTGACAGATCCTTATTAAATTTTTGAAGGGCCATCTCTTTGATGAAGATAGACTTTTAGGGAAGGGGAGATTAGCGATTAGAGGCTATAAGATATTTCATTTAAGTATAATCCAGAAGCTGACCAATAATAGAGCTACTTGTCTTTGGAGTATAGTGCTCACAAAAGAGTGAGCTTCTGATAACTAGCATTAAAGCAAAGTGGACCTCCTGTTAAAGCAGGTAGGGTGGGCTTCTTGCTTGAGGAGGGGAGATTAAGGTTTCTCACAAAGCCACTGTTTTTATTTTTAAGCATTATTAAGTATTGGTGTTTTATTTTTTACAGAGATGGTTTACTGGAAGTGACACGTGTTGGTGCCACACAGAATCTCAGAAGTCCATCAAATCATCAGGCATTATTAGTCACCCTCTAACTTAAATCTCCTTTTTCTTTTTCAGGGATATCATGATAACACATTTTGAACCTTCAATATCCTTCGAGGGTCTTTGTAATGAGGTTCGAGACATGTGTTCTTTTGACAACGAACAACTTTTCACCATGAAATGGATAGATGAGGAAGGTGAGTGGCAAAGAGAGGACTGCCTGTGTGGGCATTTGATTTCAGATGCCATTCTGTCGTTTGTTTTTAAAGTGTAGTAAAAATTCTAATTAACATAAGGAGGGAAAGGTATGTTAGAAATTTGATGCCATTCTTATTTTCCCTCAAGCATTTAAAAGAATACCAGAGAGGTGCTTCCCTGGTGGCTCAGTGATAAAGAATCCAAGGAGACACAGGTTCTATTCCCAGTCCTGGAAGATTCCCCCATGCCACAGAGCAACTAAGCCTGTTCACCCCAACTATTTGAGCCTATGCTCTAGTGCCTGTGAGCTGCAATTGCTGAAGCCCACACACCCTAGAGCCCGTGTTCAGCAACAGGAGAAGCCATTGCACTGAGAAGCCATCATACTACAACCAGAGAGCATAGCCCCTACTTGCTGCAACTAAAGAAAAGCTGGCACAGTAACATAGACTCAGCATAGCCAAAATTAATTAATTCATTAATTAAATGAAAAAGTGATTGTGACAACCATTATTTCAAAGGTGGTGGCAGAAATTTAATTTTTTTTTTTTATGTTATTTGGGTGTGCAGAGTCTTGGTTGGGGCACGTGGCATCTTTAGTTGCTGCTTGCAATCTCTGGGGTGAGGCATGTGGGATGTAGTTCCCTGAGCAGGGATCGAACTTGGGTCCCCTGCTTTGGGAGCTGAGTCTTAACCACGGGACCACCAGGGAAGTCCTAGAAACTTAATTCTTCAATGACTTGTACACAGAAAGCATTTATTTTATATCTGTGTGCTGAGAAGGGATACTTTTTGTCCTCAAACTCCACAGGGAGATGGACTTACGAAAAACAAGTGTGACAGTCAAACCTGAATGCATAGGAGTCTCAGAATAAGAACGAAACAGCATTCACATGTGCCTGAAATATCTGCAAAGTTTGAACTAAACCTCTAACAGAATAAAAGCTTTTGAAGGGGAGTAGATGAGGGGGAACCAGAAAGAAGAGAAAAAAGAAAGTCTAAGATATAAAAAGGCATGAAGGTATGAAGAACATGGTGTGTGGGTAAGGGCAGTAATTCACTAAGTTGAAAGAATGAGGAGGCCTCCTCCTCTTGGTCCCCTGATTGAACTTGAGTTGGAAGAGGCCAGTCTAGTCTCAAAGTGAAAGTGAAAGCGTTAGTCACACTCAGTCATGTCTGACTCTTTGCGACCTCATGGACTGTAGCCTGCCAGGCTCCTCTGTGCATGGAATTCTCCCAGCAAGAATACTGGAGTGAGTTGCCATTCCCTTCTCCAGGGGAACTTCCCGACCCAGGGATCGAACCTGGGGCTCCTGCATTGCAGGTGTTTTCTTTACCATTTGAGCTACCAAGGAACAGAGGTAAAACCACTACCAGGTCACCCCCAGCTGGCCACCATCAGAAGGAGGGGGGCCATGATCCAGAGGAACAAGCACAGTTGAGAACTCTGCTCTGAAACTACAGATGATAGTTTAAGAGAACATTCTGAGAAATGGGGCACACTGACAGATCGAGCAGTGATGAGAGATGCCCAGACAAAACATTCTAGGACTTTTAGTCTTTTGACTTACTCAAGCGTTGAAGAGGTGGATGTGGCAATGAGTGCAGAACCACATGAAGTTGCTGGGTGTTTGGTGAAACCAGAGAGCTGTTTCTGGAGGATTCTGTAAAGCCTAATGCCCTTTTGAAAGCAAAGAAAATTTTTGTTGATGGTCTTAAAGAAGACACAGAAGAATATGAGTGACTGCTTTGAAAAGTATGGCAAGATTGACACTAAAGAAGTCATGGAAGACAGGTCGGGTGGAGAAAAGAGAGGATTTCCTTTTGTAACTTTTAAAAAATATTTATTTACTTATTTATTTGACTGCATTGTGCCTTAGTTGCAGCATGGGGGGATCTTTCATCGCAGGGCACAGACTCTAGTTGAGGTGTGTGAGCTCGGTAGTTGCAGTATGCAGGCTTAGTTGCTTCTCAGCATGTGGGATCTTAGACCAGGGATCAAACCTGTGTCTCCTGTATTGCAAGGTGGATTCTTAACTACTGGGCCACCAGGGAAGTCCCTGCTTTTGTAACTTTTGATGATCATGATACAGTTGATAAAATTGATGTTCAGAAATACCACACTATTAATGGGTGAACTGTGACATGAAAAAGGCCCTTCCTAAACAAGAAATGCAATCTGTGGATCACAAAGAGGTCATGAAGGTGGATGTGGCAACTTTGTGGGTTGTGGTGGAAACTTCGGAGGTGGTGGAGAGTTTTTATATTTAATGTGTTAACCAGAAGCCATGGAGGCCTAGTTACACTAACGCTCCTTTTTAAAATATAGCTCCCCCTACCAGCAAATAATTAAAATACTACTCAATTGCTATTCAGATCAGATGCTGATTATTCATAAGGGATATTATTACTGCCCCAAAAGGGCTTTTTAAAAATTGAGATTTTATGTTAATTCACTTTAAAAAAAAATGACTTCTGAGGGAGAGATGCTTAAGATAAAGCTAGTTTCTAAATTATTTTTTAAATCAGTTAATTTTCAAAGTTAAGGATGGGGAGTGCTAAGGAACTTGGGCTAAATCCTTACTACTTGAAGTACAGTCTGTGGTCCTTAATAGAAAAGGGGGCTCTCCAGCCCCATCACTGAATCAGAATCTACATTTTAACAGGATCTACAGGTGAGCTGCATGAATATTACAGTTTGTGAAGCATAGGACTATATCCCAGAAGGCGTTGCAAATCACATTAGCCTTTATTTTACATGATAGAATGTCACTGAAGTATAGTTGAAAGATGCCTGAATATGCTAGTTTTCTGTAATGGTTCTCAATTAATTGTAATACCCATGGAATTTAATCTTAAGGAATGTCATTTTGATATTTAATTCAATATTTGAGGCTGGCTATTTCTGTATTCACTGATATGAAGAGCCCTGAAAAGATATTTTTCTAGCTTCACGCTATGGATAAACTGAAGCCCATTCTTATTTTTTAAGACATTTTTTAAAGCTTCTCTAAAGTAATCCATGTTTACTGTTTGGGGGGGAAAGTAGTGGAGATGATTATGAAATTTAAAAAATCTTCCATTTGCCGTTTATCCTCTCTCTTCCCTCACCAGTCCTGGTCCTAAGGGAGGAAACCACAGCTTAGTGTATATCATTCTAGATATATCCTATGCATGTATAAATATTCTTATTTCTATACATCACTAATAAACAGCTTATTTCACATAAAAAGAAATATATGCAAGCCAGTGAACTTTTATAATGAGTATTCGACATTGTTTCATTTCACTATGCATCAGTTTATATCATTATCTTTTTTATAACCCTGTGAAATATTCCATATTGTAGATATTTCATGATTTATTTAATCTTTGATTGATGGACATTGGACTGTTTCGAGATTTTGTCTACTACATGATAAGCATTTTTATATGTAAATTTCTTCTCTTGTATGGGACTCTCTCAGGAGCAAACGCACAAGGTATGCACATTGTAAATTTTGGTAGCTAGTGACAGTTTGTTGTCTAAGAAAGTTAAACCAGTTTATCGGCTCCAGCGGCGCAGACGCGAGAGACGCCGGCTCCAACGGCTGAAACTCCAATACTTTGGCCACCTCACGCAACGAGTTGACTAACTGGAAAAGACTCTGATGCTGGGAGGGATTGGGGGCAGGAGGAGACGGGGACGACATGGAATGAGATGGCTGGATGGCATCACTGACTCAATGGACATGAGTTTGAGTGAACTCCGGGAGTTGGTGATGGACAGGGAGGCCTGGCGTGCTGTGATTCATGGGGTCGCGGAGAGTCGGACACGACTGAGCGACTGAACTGAACTGAACTGAAACCAGTTTATGGCACAGCTACATTGACTGAGAACATCTCTTCACTCTTGCCTTCACCAACCTCAGATACTATGTCTTTAACATTTGGGCTCCAGAATCACTGCAGATGGTGACTGTAGCCATGAAATTAAAAGACACTTGCTCCTTGGAAGAAAAGTTATGACCAACCTACATAGCATATTAAAAAACAGAGATAGTACTGTGCCTGCAATCGTCTGTCTAGTCAAGGCTGTGGTTTTTCTAGTGGTCATGTATGGATGTGAGAGTTGGACTATAAAGAAAACTGAGTGCTGAAGAATTAATGCTTTTGAACCATGGTATTGGAAAAGACTCTTGAGAGTCCCTTGGACTGCAAGGAGATCCAACCAGTCCATCCTAAAGGAAATCAGTCCTGAATATTCATTGGAAGGACTGATGCTGAAGCTGAAACTCCAGTACTTTGGCCACCTGATGTGAAGAGATGACTTATTTGAAAAGACCCTGATGCTGGGAAAGATTGAAGGAGGGAGGAGAAGGGGACAACAGAGGATGAGATGGTTGGATGGCATCAGAGACTCAATGGACATGAGTTTGAGCAAGCTCTGGGAGTTGGCAATGGACAAGGAAGCCTGGCGTGCTGCAGTTCATGGGGTCGCAAAGAATTGGACATAACCGAGCGACTGAATTGAACATTTTTTAAAATCTAATAAGTGAAATACTAGCTTTGTATTTTATATTTTGTACCATTTAAGAGTAAGACTGAGTTTTCTCATTTATTCAACTACTTTTTGGCCTTCTCTATGTAAAGGTTTGTATAAATATTTGTTAATTATAAATGATGTGGATATTTCATAATATGTCTTCAGCCTGAAAGTGAGACTATACAATTTAGCACAGTGCATAGAATATAGCTAGCATAGAGAATTCCCTGGGGGTCCAGTGGTTAGGACTTGGTGCTTTCATTGCATGGCCTGGATTCAGTTGCTGGTCAGGGAACTGTGATCCCCTAAGCCATACAGCGTGGCCAAGAAAAAAGAAAAAGCAAAAGAAAAATAGAGTTAGCATCAACATACTGTTTCTTACCCAAGTCAGTGTTATTTTAATCCTGTTTTGATCATTTCTTTTTATTTATTTGCCATGTAGTGCTTTTGCATTCAGTGATTTTCAAACTTCACTTTCACTTTCACACATTGGAGAAGGAAATGGCAACCCACTCCAGTGTTATTGCCTGGAGAATCCCAGGGACGGGGGAGCCTGGTGGACTTCCGTCTATGGGGTCACACGGAGTCAGACACGACCGAAGTGACTTAGCAGCAGCAGTAGCAGCAGTGCATATAGAAGTCACTGTATAATGTGGGTTTTTTGTTTTTTTAAAGAAGTATATTTATTTTATCTATTTATTTTGGCCATGCTACACTGCTTGTGGGATCTTAATTCTCCAACCACGGATTGAACTAGGGCCCTCAGCAGTGAACGTAGGGAGTCCTAACCACTGGACCACTGAGGAATTCCCTAGATAATGAACTTTATTTAAAAGAAATTGGTTTTAGGATTTCCCTGGCAGTCCAGTAGTTAACAATCCAAATTTCCACTGCAGGGGACACATGTTCGATCCCTGGTCAGAGAACTAGGATCCAGCATGCCGTGTGATGTGTCCCCCAAAGTAAATAAAAATATAAATAAATGAATGAAATTGGTTTAGAGCCATTCCATTTTAAATTGTCTTGGTACCTTTATACTTTGTATCGTCTTTGCCTGGAGAGTTCTCTTCAAGATTGTCACATGTTTGTCTCTTTCTTGTCATTCAGGTCTTAATTCAGATGTCATGTTCTTCAAGAACCCCTGTTCTTCTTCTGAACCCCTATTCACTTTGTATTTTGTTTGTGTAGACTATAAGCTCCATGAAAGCAGAGATCCTGGCTTTCTGTGGAGTTGCAGTATCTAGAGCAGTACCCAGTAATCAGTTCAGTTTAGTTCAGTCACTCAGTCGTGTCCGACTCTTTGCGACTCCATGGACTGCAGCATGCCAGGCCTCCCTGTCTCCATCGCCAGCTCCGAGAGTTTACTCAAACTCAAGTCCATTGAGTCGGTGATGCCATCCAACCATCTCATCCTCTGTTGTCCCCTTCTCCCCCCATCAATTTTTCCCAGCATCAGGGTCTTTTCAAATGAGTCATCTCTTCACATCAGGTGGCCAAAGTATTGGAGTTTTTCAGCATCAGTCCTTCCAATGAATATTCAGGACTGATTTCCTTTAGGATGGACTGGTTGGATCTCCTTGCAGTCCAAGGGACTCTCAAGAGTCTTCTCCAGTACCACAGCTCAAAAGCATCAATTCTTTGGTGGTCAGTTTTCTTTATAGTCCAACTCTCACATCCGTACATAACTACTGGAGAAACCATAGCCTTGACTAGACAGATCTTTGTTGGCAAAGTAATGTCTCTGCTTTTTAATATGCTATCTAGGTTGGTCATAACTTTTCTTCAAAGGAGTAAGCGTCTTTTAATTTCATGGCTGCAGTCCCCATCTGCAGTGATTTTGGAGCCCCCAAAAATAGAATCTCTCACTGTTTATAGCATGCTGAAAAAATATTTGTAAATTGTACAAAGGGTGATAGCAAGCCTTTCCTGGGTTAGTTTTATATCACTTATTAGAGATTTAAGCATTGGAAGTTTCAGTGTATTCTTCTTTTTCTTAACCTAATAATGTATTTTAATTAAAGGAGTCACATAGTAAATTAAATTAGTTCTTTGATGAAACAGCCTTATCCTTTTATGATATAACTCATAGTTCTTTCTCCCTAAATAGTTATTACGTGCCCTAATTTTCCAGGGAAATCTATAAAACTGTAGCCTTTGCCTCATTCAAATAAAAGGTTAAACTTTTCATTAAGGTCTGTTGATTCCCCTATGATCCTTCTTACCCTGGTTAATTCTGATACCAGTCTTTTCTTAATTTAGGTCTACAGAGCCAGTAGTAATTATTCTTAAATTCCTTGCAATTATTTTTCAGTTGTAATTTTTCCCCTTTATTTTTAATCATGTAGGCATTGGGGCATTCTTAACATGGAGAAAAAATTTTCTCTGGGATCAGTGGAACATAAGACTATAATTTGATTTCTCTGGTTTATGAGAGACATTGTTCTAGAAACTAAACGTTTAATTGTGGGATTTTATATCAGAGCAAATAAGGATCACACGCTTACTTCATTTCTTAAACAGACTTACGACAGCTGCTCTTTTTCTTTGTGTTCAAAGCCAGTTTTACTGATTTGTTTTGATGTGCATGTAGAAAAGCTGGTTTGCATAATCTAACTAAACATTTAGAATGAATAGTAGTTTTGTAATAGTCATATCCTGGTTCTCATATGCAGTGAGAGTGTGGGACAGGAAGTAATAAATGTGGCTTTTAGTTCCTTATATGTGTGACTGTTTTTCCTTAAGGATGTACTTTATTGCCTTTCTTTGTTTTTTTGGTGGCATGGCCCAGCTTGCGGATCTCAGTTCCCTGGCCAGAAACTGAACCTGGATCCTTGGCAGTGAAAGCCCAGATCTTTACCACTGGACTGCCAGGGAATTCCCAAGGATGTACTTTAAAAATATTACAACCTAATATTAACTATTTTCTAAATTTCTAGTTTTATAAATTCTAATTTATTCAGGGTCTGATTCCCTGATTTAAATTTAACAGTGTCACTTCTCTTTTACTAGAAACTAGTTAACTAATGTCACTAGCTTTTGGGTATTCTGTTTCTTGTTAAAGTTTTTATTGAGAGTAATGCATGCTTTTTTAATAAAAATATTGACTTATTTGAAGAAAAAAATATCTCTGGGGATTTTCAAATCTCCAAAAATAGCTGCCATGAACAAATCAATGTCTCTTTTTCTGAGAATATACAACTCAAATGGATAGGGTAACAATTTATTTTCTGTCTTACAAATAGACTAATATACAAACTTTTTATTTTTTAAAAAATATTTATTTAATTATTTGACTGTGCCAAGTCTTACCTGTGGCTCTCAGGATTTTTGATCTTCATTGTCGCGTGTAGGGTTTTTAGTTGTGGCATGTGAACTCTTAATTATGGCATATGGGATCTAGTTCCCTGACCAGGGATCAAACCCAGGCCCCTTGCATTGCAAGTACAGAGTCTTAGCCACTGGACCACCTGGGAAGTTCCCTACAAGCTGTTATTTAATCTACTTTTTACTTAGCATCTTGTGAAAGTGTACCATCTCTTTTCATATAAGTGCATGTAGATATATCTTATTCCTCTTAAAGCCTATATATATAGTATTATATAATAATCCCCTTTTGATGAATATTTGGATTGTTTGCAGTTTAATTGTCAGAAATATTGGTGCAGTAAATACCTTTGTGCCTGCATTTTGGGAACACTTGTACAGTATAATCTGTAAAGTCCCTAAAATGAAATGTGTCCTTGATGATAAATTGACCTCCAAAGGGGTAAATATTGTACTCCTTGTTACACTTTCACCAGTAGCACTTGTGAACTTCTTTTCCTCACACCCTGTAAAAGACTGTGTGAGGGAAAAAGCTGAAATGTAGTTGATTTGCACAGAGTAGGAGAAGGTGTTTTTTGGATATAGTTCTTTAATTCACATCCTGTTGGCTTCATTAGGTGAGATTAACGGAAACTTAAAATGCAATAAATGTTCTTTGACATAAAGAGTATGGAGTATTTCTGAATTCTAGATTAAACATCTTGCATTATAAAATCTGATGTATTCACAGAGAGAAAATAGAGTGCCAGCGTTTAACAGAACCACACTGAGTATGGGAAGAAACATATTTCTCTTATGTGATATTTTCCAAACATCTCTAGTCTGGTGTAATTTTGGCTGATATGTTAAGAACTAAAATAGTAAATCATTCTTCATACTTTTTCTTTATCCCTTACACTGGGTACTGATGATGGTAATCATATCAGAAAAAAACAGTGAGTGAAAACTTTTTGACTGAATCTATATTCAGTGTGACTTCAGTTATTTAGATAGCAGTATTGCGATTCCAAACCTGAAAATTAAAAAATGAAAATCAATACAAATAAGTAAAAATATCCAAGTACCTCTGAGCAGACCTTGTTTTGTAACTGGTATTTTTCCTTCTGCTTGGAGGACTTCCTGTATTGGAGAACATTTCTGTATTGGAGGTTTACTGGTAATGAATTCTTTTAGCTTTTCCGTACCTTTGTTTCTTCTTTAAAAATTTCTTTATTGAGGTATAATTAAAATACAATAAACTGTACATAGTATAAGCATACTGTTTGATGAATTTTGTCACCATGGAAACCATCATCGGAAGCAAGGTAGAGAACATGTCTGTTATCTCCAAATGTTCCTTGTGCTCTGCAATTCCTCACCCCTGCTCCTCCATTCCAGGCAAATAATGATACCGATGATCTGCTTTCTGTTCCTATAGATTAGTTTCCATTTTCTAGGGTTTTGTAGGGATAGAATCATACAACATGTGCCTTTTTTTTTGAGAGCAGGTGTCTGGCTTCTTTCACTCAGCATAATTATTGATTCATGTGTTGTATATGTCAGTAATTCATTTATTTTTATTGCTGAGTGGTATTCCAACATGTACATGTGCCACAATTTGTTTTTATATTCATTTATTGATGGACATTGAGGTTGTCTCTAGTTTGGGGCTATTATAAATAATAGTTTATAATAGGCTATTTATAAATAAAAGTGTTGTGGCAGTCACATACAAGTCTTTGAATGGATATAGGTTTCCTTTTCTCTTGGGTAAATACTTAAAAATGGAATGGCTGGATCATATGGTAGTTATATATGCTTTTGTAAAAATAAAATAGGAAAAGAAAAATTTGAAAAAGAGGTGAGGTGAGGTACTACATTCCAGGCATGTTCTCAGGCAGATGGTTTCTGGAAAGGGGTGTATATGGAAGTTGAGGAAGTGGATACCTTTAATAAACTGTCTATGCATGGTAGTCCCTGGAAAGTCTTCCTGTGCTCACAGGGGTAGAGGACCCATGAGAAGATAGCTAACTTTAAGACATCCCGAGCAATTCTCTCAGCTCTGGCATCTGCCCCAGCTCCATGCTCCAGACATTGTGCCAGGTAAATTCTGGCTACTGTTTATATACCAGGCTGTGGTGCTGGCCGAGAGGCAAAAGGATCAGGCTGGGACCCACGTCAGAGAAACCCCTTGGAGTGGTGGAGTGGAGATGTGTTGAGAGGTGAACAAGAAAGGACAGAGGAGCCCAGTAGGGCACCAGGGCTCCCAGACATGCTCTGGTCTCTGGGAGCGCGTGTCCGTCTTGTTGGCGCCCCCATCTCCAATTGCGCTGTCTTCCTCCCCTCTGTAAGAGGCAGCTACTATCATAGGATAAGTTTATAGTCTAAACTGTTTTGTTACTCCTATCCCTCAATTCCCAAGCAACCACTAATCTGTCATTATTCTATTTATATGTATATATATGTGGCAAAGTATAGTGCTTTTGTACTTTTGTTTTTTAATTTAATTTTTCTTGACTAGGCTACACACTTTGAATGATCTTGGTTTCCTGACCAAGCATTGAGCCTGGCCCCCACCCTCCCAGTCCCCCACTGCTGGCAGTGAGAGTCCTGAGCCTTAACTCCTGGACTGCCAGGGAATTCCCTTTATGGGCTTTTGAATTCGTGTCAGTGGTGTTATTCAGCACGTATTTTGAAACTCTCCTCCCACTCCTTTTTCCTAGGCGTTATGGCTTGAAGTCTATTCTAGAATATTCCTTTTTTTTTTTTAATTGTGCCAAACTTTATATCATATAAAATTTTGCCATTTGACCTTTTTAAAGTATACAGTTCAGTGACATTTAAGCACATTCAGAATGTCATGCAGCCATTCTCACTACTCACTTCCAAAACTTTTTAATCATCTCAAACAAAACCTCTATACCCATCAAGCAATAACTCTCCTCCTCCAGTTCCTGGTAATAACCTCTCTTATACTTCCTCTCTCTATGAATTTGCCTTTCTGTCTCAATAAATTTCTCTATGAATTTGCCTCTAGATCACCTTTGTTTTTGAAAAATAATTTTTCTGGGTAAATTGTAGGTTGATAATTTTTTTTTCCACTCAGTACAGTGTTTCATACTGCTTGCATTGTTTCTGATGCAGAATCTGCTGTTATCTTTACCTATGTTTCTCTGTATGTAATGTGTCTCTTGGACTGCTTTTAAGATTTTTCTCTTTATTGCTGGTTGAAGCAATTTGATAATTATAGGCCTTAGTTTAGTTTTCTTCATGTTTCGTGTCTTGTATACATTTTGTATAGGTGATCTACTTGGATCCATGGATTTATAGTTTTCATCAAATTTGGAAAAATTTTGGCCAGATTCCTCTTTCAGGGACTCCAGTTACATGTATAGTAGGCTTCTTCAACTTATCATAAAGCTCACTGATGCTCTGTTCTTTTCTTTTTTTCCTTTTTCAATCTTTTTTTCTGCAATTCATTTTGTATAGTTGTATTGCTGTGTTTTCAAGTTCACCAGTCTTTTCTCCTGTGATATCTAATCTGCCACTTATTCCCTCTAGAGCATATTTCATTTCAGACATTGTAGCATTATTTCTAGACATTAAATTTGGGTGTTTTAAAAATATCTTCCATGTGTACTTTTTGTGCTTTGCTTCTGAACCTTTTAGGTATAATAACTTTTAATGTCCTTGTCTTCAAGTTCTTTTATTGGTGCCAGTTTGGGGTCACTTTCAATTGATCTTTATCCTATCATGGATCATATTTTCCTGCTTCTTCACATGCGTGGTTTTAGTTTATCAGATTCTGGACATTGTGACTTTTGTCTTATTGGATGTTGACTATGTTTTGTGTTTGTATAAAAGTTTCTGATCTTTGGTCTGGGATGCGTTTAAGTTACTTGGAAATATCTGATCCTTCATTGCTTGATTTCCAGTATCTTGAACCACTTTTTTGTCCTTAATTTTGTCTAATTTTTCTTTTGTTTTAGGTGGAGTGTTAAGTCCAGTTCTTGTTAGTTTATCTTCTCCAGAAGTGGAAGTTGAGGGTGTGTAGCTTGATAGGATAGTAAATACTTCTGGAACCACTGATTTCCACCTCCCAGAAAAAGGAAGCAAGAAACCAGAAATCTATTAATATCTGTGACTGGGCCTAATAATGAAAGGATGACCACCTAAATACCATAGTATTCTTGAAAAATTTTTGCATGTCTAAATTGTAAGCAGTGTAGCCATTTAGAGTAGGGAGTGCCATGACTTTCATAAGTGGCATACAATGTCTTGAACCCAGTATTCAGAAGTGAGGGGTGAGGGGGAGAGCGGTAACATCTTGGTGGGAACAGTGAGTGAATCTGTCAATCTGTGACAGGCTCCAAGATCAAGAAAAGTATGGTGGTGCTATCTCAGGCAAATATTAAAGGTTGCCAACTTTGGTTTTAGGCTGTGTTGGTTCTTTCAGATGTGTGGCACTGAATTCAGCCATATACTAAAATATCTAATATAGCTAGTGTTATATTCCTTTGTCATGTTCTATACCTCGTGAAGTTTATCTCATAAATAATTGAATCTTGCATATTTACCAAACAGTTTGAACTTCCCTGCTCTAATTTCTTTGTTTTTATAGGTGAAAAGGAAATGTAGACGCACTGAAAAAGGAGCAGGCTTGCTGACTAATATATAAATTTTATTACACTGAAATTCATTAAATTGAGCTGATCTCACTCTAGGTGTTTGCCTGTTTTAGGATATGAATTTGGACTTTAGTAACTGAGTGGGCCTTGGAAAACAGCTTTCTGTCTCATCTTTGTTTCATGATGACTATGCATGGAATGTTTTACTTCTGAGTTACATGTCCTGCTTTATCAGGCATTAAGCAACTGGCCTGAAAAGGTAATACCTGAACCAAAAACATTCAATCCAATAAAAACAAAATAGATTTGAGTATTCACAGTGTCAGTGATTACCTCTTACTGTCACACTTTCTTGTGGTTATTCAAAAGCATCCATCACTAGGTACCTTCTGAAAACAGGTACTTGACTTGGCTTAGATTTCAACCAACAGCAAGCAGACACTGGCATAGCAAGAAAACTGTCTAGCAGAAGGGAAAGACTGACTTTTAAAAATATGGTTATTTTATCTTTCAGTTCAGTTCAGTTCAGTCGCTCAGTCGTGTCCGACTCTCCGCGACCCCATGAATCACAGCACGCCAGGCCTCCCTGTCCATCACCAACTCCCGGAGTACACTCAAACTCATGTCCACAGAGTCGGTGATGCCATCCAGCCATCTCATTCTCCGTCGTCCCCTTCTCCTCCCGCCCCCAACCTTTCCCAGCATCAGAGTCTTTTCCAGTGAGTCAACTCGTCGCATGAGGTGGCCAAAGTATTGCAGTTTCAGCTTTAGCATCAGTCCCTCCAATGAACATCCAGGATTGATCTCCTTTAGAATGGACTGGTTGGATCTCCTTGCAGTATAAGGGACTCTCAAGAGTCTTCTCCAACACCACAGTTCAAAAGCATCGATTAAAAATGACTAATTCTACTCATGGCTTTTAATCAAGGTGCATTAATAAAAGCCACACCTGTAATGAACTAAGCATTCTACGAGTCACTTTTAATATAAGATCTTTAGTTTTCCCATTATCCTTGCAATGCAGGTAATAGCCCTTGTTTTAACATAGGAGAAAATGAAAGCTCAAAGAAGTAACTTTGCTGAAATCATGCAAGAGTGACGGGATTTGGAGCCTGGGAGAGAATCTGTGTGAAGCACTGTAGGACATCTCTTTGGGAGATTTTTTATGCTTTTTAAAGGCCTTTCATAAGAACTCAGGCATTTCCTAAGAACATAATTTATTGTGTTTGATTTATCTGTATTGTATATAGATATGTATATCTATGTATTTATCTCAGTTCCCTCACCTGGAAAATTAGAAATGAAGCATTAATTATGTTTCAGATTCATTCTGTTTCTAGAATACTTTGACTGTTTCATTATTTGGAATTAATTTAGTCAACTGGTTTGTTTTTCATTTTTTTAAAACTGGCTTATTTGTCTAACTGGAAGAATAATTTGCACACTTACTGAAATGTGAAATTTTCTTTCTTACTCTCAACTGAAATGTTGCTTTTCTATTTTATAAACTTTGACCTGCACTTAAATATACTTCTGTAGAAGCAAGTTATTTTTTTAAACCTATATTTAAAATGGAATATAATTATATGACTTTCACTTTCATGTGTATGGCACATTAGGAGAAATTTAAATAACTGAGAAAGTGAGTCTGTATAAAAGAATTACTTTAGTTCTTTGAGACAAGTGAAAACAAACTTTGCTTTTGGACTGGAATATTAACTTGTTATTGGACTCACTTTTATAAAAATGCTATACTAAATTTTTTTAAACAGCTTTATTGAGAAATAATTTATCATTTAAAATGTACAATTCAGTGTTTTTTTAACTATATTTGTGCAGAAAGTTGTGCAGCCATCACCACAATCAATTTTATAACATTTTCATCACTCAAATAAGAAACTCCATGCTCATGAGCAATTACTGTCTTCCCCAAGCTCCTTCCCCTAGAGTTCCCAGACCTAGATAACCACTAATCTACTTCTTGTTTCTACAGATTTGCCTAATGTAGACATGATATATAAAGTATCGATACTTTATCCTTTTTTAATGACTGATTAATAGTTCATTGTATGGATACCACATTTTATTTATCCATTCATCAATTGGTCGACATTTGGGTTATTTCCATTCTTTGGCTATTATGAGTAATGCTATTATTAATATTTGGTTACAACTTTTTGTGTGGACATATGTTTTCATATCTCTTGGATACATATCTAGGAGTGGAACTGCTGTGTCCTATGGTAACTGTGTTCAAGTTTTTGAGGAACTATCAGACTATTTTCCAAAGCAGCAGTACCATTTTACATACCTACCAGCAGTGGATGAGGATTCCAGTTTCTCTGCATCCTCACCAACACAGATGAACCTTGAAAACATTCTAAGCAAATACATCTAGACATAAAAGACCACATATTTTGTGATTCTATTGATATGAAATGTCCAGAGAAGGCAAAACTATAGAGATTGAAAGTAATCAATCACTGGTTGCCTAGGTCTGACAGTCGGAGGAGAGGTTGGGGGGAAATGGGGAGTGATTACTATTTAATTGGAAGTGGGTTTTTTTGAGGTGGGGTTAGGGTTACCCCAATCCAGTACTCTTGCCTGGAAAATTCCATGGATGGAGGAACCTGGTAGGCTGAAGTCCGTGGGGTCACTAAGAGTCGGACACGACTGAGTGACTTCACTTTAACTTTTCATTTTCATGCATTGGAGAAGGAAATGGCAACTCACTCCAGTGTTCTTGCCTGGAGAATCCCAGGGACGGGGGAGCCTGGTGGGCTATTGTCTGTGGGGTCGCACAGAGTCGGACATGACTGAAACAACTTAGCAGCAGCAGCAGCAGGGTTAGTGTTATGATTGTTTGGATATTTTATAGTGAGTTTTTGTTAGTTTTTATGGGTTTATAATGGTATTATGAATATATTAAGAAAATTTTATCTAGAATTGTAGGGATTTGCTCAGAATGATATGGTGGAGGGAATAAGTGAGTGAATATTGCAGGTGGAACAGAATTTTGTAATACGTTTGAAAATTTCCAAAGTAAAAAGTTACAAGAGTTGGTAAGCCAGGAGAATGGTGTTTCAGAAACCCAGACACAGAGTTTCTATAATAATCAGTGGGTAACTTTGTTAGATAGTATAGAGAGGTCAACGAGAGTAAAGACAAAACATGCCATTGATTTCCGCAGCTGCTTTAATGACCTTGCTGCTGCCATCGCTGCTAAGTCGCTTCAGTCGTGTCTGACTCTGTGTGACTCCATAGACGGAAGCCCACCAGACTCCACTGTCCCTGGGATTCTCCAGGCAAGAACACTGGAGTGGGTTGCCATTTCCTTCTCCAATGTGTGAAAGTGAAGTCGCTCAGTCATGTCCGACTCTTTGCAACCCCATGTACTGCAGCCTGCCAGGCTCCTCCGTCCATGGGATTTTCCAGGCAAGAGTACTGGAGTGGGTTGCCATTGCCTTCTCCGTTAATGACCTTAGATATAGCTGTTTTAGTAGTGTTTGGACTAAAACCTGATAGCAAAATTGGGAGAAATGCTTGGAAGATAGGAACATAGAGAAAGCAGGGTGGGTCACTCTTGATAGTAAGAAAAGTTATTACTAATAAATCTAAAAGATTATAAACCTATAATTTAAAAAATATAAAAGTGTGAAGTCAAAATTCAAAGACCCTACCCCCTTAATAAATCTAAAAGATTATAAACCTATAATTTAAAAAATATAAAAGTGTGAAGTCAAAATTCAAAGACCCTACCCGCTTTCTGCTGCTTCTTACTCACCGCTTCCAGCTTAGTTTGCAGTTTTCTCTTGAGACTACACTGTGGCTACAGAATGAATGGCAGCCTGGGCGGGAGAGAGATTTTTGAGAAGGAGACTCAAACCTGCCTTTGCCTGAGAAGAGCTAGTGGAAGAAAAAAATAAATAACAGTGAAACTAGGGAGGACTAGTGGAATAACTCCCAGAAAAGATAAAAGGAAGGAGGGATTCAGTGGCCAAGTTGGAGAAAAGAACAGGGGCACTCGTTTCTTTGAGTCAGAAGGAAAGGAGATCATTTTTCTCTCTCAACTAGTAGACTGGTCCCTGCTGTGAGTGACTGAGGTTTGGACAGGGTTGATGGCATCTCTTGGTATAACCACAGGAATGAGCAAAAGAATGGCAGCATGCAGGATCCAGGTCAGGCCCCACCTATATTCAAAATGACTTTTTCATTGAGGAATGCCATGATGCAGGGGGATGTGCCATCTCATTGATTTCCGAGGATGACTCAGTTCATTGGCTGGTTGACTAAGGGAGCTGTTTCTTCCTTCCCCTCTGAGTGTAAGTTTACTAAACTGTGCATTTACATTTAAAAGCCAGCTTTTTTACTCTCCTCTTTCACTTTTATTAAGAGGCTCTTTAGTTCCTTTTCCCTTTCTGCCATAAGGGTGGTGTTATTTGCATATCTGAGGTTATTGATATTACTCCCAGCAATCTTGATTCCAGCTTGTAATTTATTATGCATGATGATCCAGCATTATGCGTGATGTACTCTGCATACAAGTTAAATAAGCAGGGTGACAATATACAGCCTTAGTACTCCTTTTTCAGCCTGGAACCAATCTGTTGTTCCATGTCCGGTTCTAACTGTTGCTTCTTGACCTGCATACAGATTCCTCAGGAGGCAGGTAAGGTGGTCTTGTATTCCCATCTCTTTTAAGAATTTTCCAGTTTGCTGTGACCCATACAGTCAAACGCTTTGGCGTAGTCAATAAAGTAGATGTTTTTCTGGAACTCTCTTGCTTTTTTGATGATCCAACGGATGTTGGCAATTTGATTTCTGGTTCCTCTGCCTTTTCTAATCCAGCTTGAACATCTGGAAGTTCATGGTTCATGTACTGTTGAAGCCTCGCTTGGAGGATTTTCAGCATTATTCTGCTAACGTGTGAGATGAGTGCAATTGTGTGGTAGTTTGAACATTCAGTGGCATTGCCTTTCTTTGCGATTGGAATGAAAACTGACCTTTTCCAGTCCTGTGGCCACTGCTGAGTTTTCCAAATTTGCTGGCATATTGAGTGCAGCACTTTTGAAATTCCATCACCTCCACTAGCTTTGTTTGTGGTGATGCTCCCTAAGGCCCACCTGACTTCACATTCCAGGATGTCTGGCTCTAGGTGATTGATAACACCAGTGAAAAAACTGGCTTAAAGCTCAACATTTAAAAAACAAAGATCATGGCATCCAGACCCATCACTTCATGGCAAATAGACGGGGAAACAATGAAAACAGTGACAGACTCTTTTTTTGGTCTCCAAAATTTTTGCAGATGGTGATTGCAGCCATGAAATTAAAAGATGCTTGCTCCTTTGAAGAAAAACTATACCACACCTAGACAGTATATTAAAAAGCAGACATTACTTTGCTGACAAAGGTCCATCTAGTCAAACCTGTGATTTTTCCAGTAGTCATGTATGGATGTGAGAGTTGAACCATAAAGAAAGCTGAGCGCCGAAGAATTGATGCTTTTGAACTGTGATGTTGGGGAGGACTCTTGAGAGTCCCTTGGACCTCAAGGATATGAAACCAGTCAATTCTGAAGGATATCAGTCCTGAATATTCACTGGAAGGACTGATGCTGAAGCTGAAACTCCAATACTTTGGCCACCTTATGTGAAGAACTGACTCATTGGGAAAAACCAGTGCTGGAAAAGATTGAAGGCAGGAGGAGAAGGGGATGACAGAGGATGAGGTGGTTGTATGGCATCATCAACTCAATGGACATGAGTTTGAGCAAGCTCTGGGAGTTGGTGAAGGACAGGGAAGCCTGGCGTGCTGCAGTCCATGGGATCACAAGGAGTCGGACACAACTGAGCGACTGAACTGAACTGACATTTAAAAGCAATCAAACAGGAATGCTCTTCAGTCCAGAGTAGTAGCTGTTCTTCCTTTCTGTGAGCCTCTTGAGAAGGCTCTCAGGTGAATGATAAATTTGACAAAGTGATTAGAGACCTCATGCGTTGATAAAATCATTTTCACTTCCTTTTTTAAAGAAACAAGTAAATTATCCCTGGACATTAATCATATTGCAGTGACAATCTAAAATGTGGTCAGGGTAGATTCGATTTGCTATATTTTGAATATAAATATTGTTAAGAATTAAATGGTTATATATAAAGTTTGTATTTATGAACCTCATTTAATATTTTGTAAAAATAGGAATGGAAGTTACATTACCTGCTTCAGAGAATAGAATTGTCTAAATAAATATCTAAACAGTTGTCCTTGTTAAATATTTCTCCGTGTGTATGTAATTATTTCTCCTCAAGATTTTATGTAGAAATTATTTACTAATGGAGTTGGTGATGGACAGGGAGGCCTGGCATGCTGTGATTCATGGGGTCGCAAAGAGTCAGACACGACTGAGCGACTAAACTGAACTGAATCACATTTAGAGGATTTAAAATATGAGCTTTACTTTTCCTTTTTATATTTTTTAGGAGACCCATGTACAGTATCATCTCAGTTGGAGTTAGAAGAAGCCTTTCGGCTTTATGAGCTAAACAAGGATTCTGAGCTGTTGATTCATGGTAAGGAGTAGTCATTTCTTCCTATAATCTTGGGAAATTTCTATTTGTGTATCCCTTCCTGGATATTAAACTGTGATTATATCAGTGTTTCACAGCAAAGTTTTAGCATACAATTTAGGAATCAAGTGCCCAGCAGAACCTAAGTCATCTTCTTGCAGTTTTGTAGTGTATTCAAATAATGATTTCCAGAAGTAAGATATCTTAAATGTTCTTCCTTTTATTTAAGGGATAACCGTGAAACTGTTTATGTAGTTATCATAAACTTTAATGTGTTAAAGGTCAACAAGCCTCAGAGGTGGGCAGTGGTATAGAAGGAGAGACTGAAACTCAGCCATCACGTAACTGGTACACTATAGACCTGGGTTGTATATCCAGCTACTTTCATCCCAAACCTGTCCTTTTCATTCTGCCCCTCAAATTTTTTATACCATGTATAACCCACTTACTATGATGAATATAATTGTAATACATTAGTAGTATTTCATGTAACATTTTGGGAGCCTTAGGAGACTAAACCTAGGGAACTCTTTAAAACTTGAAACAAATACACATCTCCCTTCAGTATAATGACTCATTTCATTACCTTGTTATTCCTTTGTACTTTCCTTTACAGTGTGTTTTCTTAAAAAACAATAGTTTGATTTTTGTCTGCCTTCGGAATTTGGCATAGTGACTCCCAAAGGTTTTATGCTCTAATTTATTGAGATCCTGGAAGAACTTTCAAAGTCATTCTTTGGTCGTCTCTTCCTAGAATAAAACAATAATGGATGTTTAAAGAAATTATGGATCCATAGTCTTGAACAGTTTAAGTGTTGCTTTTTATGCTGTATCACAGATCTGTTTTCAGAAGTTAGCTTATATTTCAACTTTTAAAAATATTTCAGGAACTGTGCTTCCCATACTGTGTGCTCTAAACCATGTCCTTTTTGTACATCACAAAGAGTTGACTAGCTGTTCATAAATGCGCTATTTAATTATATTCTCTTTATAAGAATGTTTTGAATTAGCAGGTTTATGAATGTGTAGTTTCTTAGACAAAGCTTATGTTTTTGTATTTGGGTATGTTTTTCAATGAAGTTTAGTATATACATCTTTTAAAAGCTATCGTGGCTTGTGTTTATATTTGAATACATCTTGTAATTTTAATTCTTCATCCTAGAAGATTTGTCACTACAATAAAGATTTAAGGAAATAGTTAATGATTTCTCTTATGACAAAAAAGTCAGTTGGTGATGTAATAGAGACAGGAATGAGTAACTTGAGCTTCTAATACATTGTTTATGGATGTCGCTTTCATAAGAACTTCTTTCATTATAGCCTTGGTAAATTGGATCCCTTCCAAAAATCATACTGACCACACACTAAAATACTTTATGTCAAGAGAGGGTCAGGTTGGCATTTTGATCAACTTATATGATTTTTTAATATAAAAGTCTGTATAATCTGTATGTTTTAAATGTGCTGTATTAATTTTAATTTGTTATCTTTCAGTATTCCCTTGTGTACCAGAACGTCCTGGAATGCCCTGTCCAGGCGAAGATAGTAAGTGTTTACAGACATCATACCTTTGAGTAGAATTATTTATGATAAAAATGGCACAAGTGAAATGAAATCAGAACTAGATCTTTTAATTCATTTCTTTTCTTTTTCATTCTTAAATCTAATTTAGAATAGGTTAGCACACTGCCTAAATTCTCTACTTTTCCTAGATCAAAATCAGGCAGTTAAAAAAAAAAGCAGATAGTTTTTGATTACTACTTACTGACAATTGTCTGTTGTGCATTTGAAAGGAAAATTAAGTTCCTTATAAGTCATTTCTTGTTTTTTAATTTTGGAAATTTTCAAACCTTAGGAGAAGTTAAAAAACATAGAAACATTGAAAACAAAGATACCCATATATCCTTTACCTAGATTCACCAATTATTAACATTTTCTATGTTTGTTTTATCTCTGTATCTGTGCACGCATACACATACATGTATATACACAACAAACACTTATTTTTATTTTTTTGCTGTATCATTTTAGAGTAAGCAGTTGAAATGACACTTTACCTCTATATACTTTATCATAAATCCTTAGGGACTGTTATGGGACTTTCTTTTGAATGTCTAATCCACTGGTTAATGAAAGGTTGTTGCGGAATGACACAAAGACACTGGGATTCTTGGCCTCCTGAGGAGAAGAATTCAATCTGGGACCAGAGACAAGGCTTGATCACTCAGAGCTTTTGTGTAATAAAGTTTTATTAAAGTATAAAGGAGACAGAGAAAGCTTCTGACATAGGCATCAGAAGGGGGCAAAAGAATACCCCCCTGCTAGTCTTCAACTGGATGTTATATAGTCACTAGCAGTCTGTTAATGAAATAAAGGAATGTCTTAAAACTCAGAATAGCACCAGGCCCTTCACCCATGAGATGCATTTTGGGATAATCTTAACACCAGACCATTCATCCCAGGCCATAAAATGATTAACTTGAATCTTGTAGAATGGCAGATTACCATACAAATAGTTTCGTTTACATAGATTAGGGGGAATTAGGTGTTTCTATATAGAGTTGGGTTGTGTACTTTATAGACTGGAGAAGGAAATGGCAACCCACACCAGTATTCTTGCCTGGAAAACCCGTGGACAGAGGAGCCTGGTGGGCTATAGTCGATGGGGTCGCAAAGAGTCGCACATGACTTAGTGACTGAATGACAATAACAACTTTATAGGAAGGGGGGGAAATATAAGGAGTAGGTAGGGCTCTGAAGGAATAGGGAAACATTTAGGTTTGGATTCAGCTAGGAGTATTTCACTGGATTTCCAGTGGCAAATGGGTTACAGCCAGCGTGGGCTGCCTTCACAGAGGTGTTGGAAAAGCAGCTCTCCTCTCTTTGTCCAGTCTTGGACAAAGAAAGTCTTGCCATTGTAGCAAGTCTTGCTTGCACAACCCCATGTCCATATTTATTATGAGTCTGTAGTACACTTCCCAGATAAAATGTCATTTCCTCACTTTTCATTATATTTCATGCTCACCTTTCCACTTTAAAATTTGCTGGTGGAGATTTTTATATACTCCTCCCTGGTATAATTAATATTACTAAACTAGAGCATGAAGGAAAATTGATAACCGTTAAGGTGATCTCCTGGCTCTTTTAATTCCTAGACATTAACATGTTTACCATCTGATATATATCAAGTTGTAGTTCATGAAAGTTTCTTAAATAAGATACTCTTAGTTTAAGATGGTGAACTTTCTGTTTTGGTTAGGCAATGGCAAGCCACTCCAGTACTCTTGCTTAGAAAATCCCATGGATGGAGGAGCCTGGTAGGCTGCAGTCCGTGGGGTTGCTATGGGTCAGACACGACTGAGCAACTTCACTTTCACACATTGGAGAAGGAAATGGCAACCCACTCCAGTGTTCTTGCCTGGAGAATCCCAGGGACAGGGGAGCCTGGTGGGCTTCCGTCTGTGGGGTCACACAGAGTCGGACACGACTGAAGTGACTTAGCAGCAGCAGCAGCAGCAACAAAATAAATAATTGAAAATAAAAGCATACATATTTGAGTTTCTGTATTAGGGTTTCCCTGGTGGCTCAGATGGTAAAGAATCTGCATGGAATGTGGGAGGCCCAGGTTTGATCCCTGGGTTGGGAAGATCTACTGGAGAAGGAAATGGCAACCCACTCCAGTATTCTTGCCTGGAGAATTCCATGGACAAAGGAGCCTGGCAGGCTACAGTCCTTGGGGTCCCAAAGAGTCGGACACGACTAAGCATGACTAACACACACACATTAGTGGCTCAGACGTAAAGAATTTGCCTGCCAGTACGGGAGACACAGGAGGTGTGGGTTCAATCCCTGGGTGGGGAGGATCTGCTGGAGAAGGATATGGCAACCCATCCAGTATTCTTGCCTGGAATAAGAATACCCAATCCAGTATTCTTGCCTGGAAAGTCCCACAGACAGAAGAGCCTGGTGGAGAGCGCACAGTCTCAGAATTTCTGTTTCAGAGCATTTTACCTGTTTTAGTCTACATTAATTTTAAATAATAGACTCAGTGCTATATTTGCTTTAAAATGAGTTTAGAAAGCTAATGGACTCTCCACAGTATTTCTATTACTGTGGAATGACTAAATAGGAAATATATGTAATAGTGATTGATTTAACCAAAATTACACTGATAGTTGATTTGATCGCATGGAACCTCTTAGTTTGTTTAGGGAAAGTATTTAGAGTATTTAAAAATATAAAAGCCATTGAATGAAAGATTGTTGTGGAAGAGAATATTCTCGTGGTTACAAAATGTTCATTATACAGTACTGTGCTTTTAAAATGAAGAAAACTAGCCATCACTGTCTTTAACAGAGTGATTGAATACATAGTAGGAGTCAACAATCTCACATTTGTATATTTCTTGATGTGATGCAGTAAGAAATACACATCGCCTATGTGTTATTTTTGCCAGAAGTATTTAATATCTGGGAAGCGTTACAAATCCGTATTAGATTTGAATCTAGTTAGGAAACAGACAAATCCAGAGTGTAGGACTTAAGACAGAACAGCTGCCTAAACTTTTTCAACATCATAAAAAACAAACAACAGTGAATGAGACAGAGTGACTGTTCTAGCATATATTAAAGAGACAGAAAAGGCATAGTAATGAAATGCAATGCCTCAATCTTGACTGGATCCTGGAGAGAAAAAGAAAACTGAAAGATACTTTTCAGGCAAATGGGAAATTTGCATATGAACTGCATATTAGATGTTATTGAATTAATGTTAACTTTCTAAGACACCGTAATGGTATTGTGGTCAAATAGAATTAGGGGGAGTGTCTTTAATCTCAGACAATAGATACTTGGATATTTAAAGGTGAACTGTTAGGATGTCTGCAATTTATTTTTAAATGATACAGAAAAAAAGTGTTTAAATAGAGAAGAAAGCAAATGTGGCAGAGTGATTGTAATTGATAAATGTAGTTGAAAGATGGAAGCATTTATTGTTCTATTCTTTCAACTTCTCTGTGGGCTTACAATTTTTTTTTAATTAAAAGGGAAAAAATAACAGGAAATCAGTAATAGTTTTTCAGATATTTATACTCCATGGGCTTTATTTTCGTCTAATCTCTTGATGAATCTATTTTGTTTTTTCACTTTCAGGTTTTTAATCAATATATATATTTTTATAGTGAATATCATAAAAAATCATAGACTTTATTATAAAATGACTTGCAATCATACTTGCTCTTTTTAAAAAACTTTTAATTTCTGTTTAGAATCCATTTACCGACGAGGTGCACGCCGCTGGAGAAAGCTTTATTGTGCAAATGGACACACTTTTCAAGCCAAGCGTTTCAACAGGGTAAACCTTCGTTTATTATGTTGATAATTTGAGAAATCTGTTTTTTTCCTCTCTACTGTTATTCCCTTCTAAAGGAGTAAGTAGTTAGGAAAAAAAAAAAGAGTTAGTTGCTCAGTCACGTCCGAATTTTTGCAACTCCATGGACTGTAGCCCACCAGGCTCCTCTGTCCTTGGAATTCTCCAGGCAAGAATACAAGAGTGGGTTGCCATTCCCTTCTCCAGGGGATCTTCCCGACCCAGGAATCGAACCTGAGTCTCCTGCACTGCAGGCAGATTCTTTACTGTCTGAGTCACCAGTAGGGTGACCTATAATTCCTAGTTTACCTGGTGTAGTATATTTGCTATCTTGAAATAATTTTTAATAGCATCTCTTGACTCTTAAAAATGTTCCAGATTGAATGATTAGTTATATGATTACCATAGCTATAAGAAAACTGGATATTTTGAATATAATTCAAGACAGCTAAAAAATAAGCAAGGTTTAGTTTGCAAACCATTTACTATTGGGTTTTTTCCTTTAAGTTTCTCTGTTTTATAAAACGATCATTGCAGACACTTCGCTAGTTTTTACTGTGTACCATGCACTCTTCTGAATGTTTGACATGTGCTGCTCCGCTCAGCTTAAGGGATCTTAAGTTCTCCAACCAGGGATCAAACGTATGCCCCCTGCAGTGGAAGCACAGAATCTTAACCACTGGACCACCAGGGGAATCCCTATTTTCCATTTTAGAGATGAAGAAACTGAGGTGCAAAACAGTCAAATAACTTGCCCAAGATAACCGAGCTAGTAAGTGACAGAGGCAAGGTTTGAAAGCAGTCTCTCTCCAGAAGTCCATGTTTTTAACCACTCTTGACAACTACAAATATATGGATTCCATTTCCATTGTAACTGTGCCGAGTTCTCAGTTCATTAATATAATAGAAGCCACCACCTGAGGTTCCCAAATTCCTATTCCCAGTCACACTGATATTTAAAAAGTTTTGAAGTGAAAAATCACTTTAGGTGTTGCTGCATAAGACACGTTTGACGTCTGAACAGTCTGGAAGGTTTATGTTGGCTTGAGATCCTTGCACAGGTTTTCTGCCATGCTTTTCAAATTTAATTCACTTTTCCTATTTTCATTACTCTGAGCTTAATTATATGAAGACTGAAAATCCGTGGACTTAGGAAACGTTATGGTTACAAATTTCACTGTCTCTTTAAAACAAGCTCTGTTTTCTGTTTATTTCCTGTGACCATCATAGCTTTAAGTTGTGTATGATAAAGGGATTTGAGTTAGAGAAGAAAACTACTTATTTCACTGTTCTATGAGCAAACTGTTGGGAAAGTTTATGATGTGCTTTTTGTTAATTAAAAAAAAAATACTGTCGAATTACTCTTTCCAGCGTGCACACTGTGCCATCTGCACTGACCGAATTTGGGGACTTGGACGTCAAGGATATAAGTGTATCAACTGCAAGCTCCTGGTTCATAAGAAGTGCCACAAACTTGTCACAATTGAATGTGGGCGGCATTCTTTGCCACCGGTAAGACACTGTTGTCTAATTTTCCTTAACAGAGCATTTTTGATACCTCTGCTAGAACAGAAGACTAAAATAGGGGAATGTTAAGGAATCAAAGCTCAACAGTGTTGTTACAGAATGTGACTAGGAACACTTTAGGAGTCCAGTTAACATACTGTGAATTTGGAATCAGATCGCTACAAATTTGTTTGTAGGATGTGGTTAACTTCTTTGTTTGACCTGATGTAAAATCCTTTGGTCTAAATTAGAAAAACGCAAGGCGAATCATTTGAAAGCTGTATTTCTCTTCTCTTAGCTACTTTTCAGTCTAAGCTCCCGTTATTGTAGCATTTGTACTAAGCAGAGATCAGGTGAGAAGAGTCAGAGGCTTCCTGTTTGCTCTGTGAAGTGTGAGATAATGGGGAAGCTTTTGCACTTAAAATGTTTATTTTTCACGTTCTATTTTAAATATGAAATTAAAACGTGTTCATTACAGTTATTGTATAATGAGCTTGAATCATCCTGAAACCCTCACACACTGGGTCTGTGAAAAAATTGTGTTCCACAGAATCAGTCCCTGGTGCCAAAAAAGTTGGGGACCACTGTTTTAGAAGGATTATAACATATTTATTCTTAGTACCTACTCTGGACATTGTGAAAATAGGTTTTAACTGGTAGCTCGTTGGTAGTAGCATTATTTAGCTAGTTCATATCAGTTTACAAATGGGTTTTTTGGTTAGAGAGGTTGAAAGTCAATCTTAACAAGCAGCAGAAGGCCAGAAATTGTGAAAATAATTTATCCAGGTTACTGATATATTCTTGAGTATTCTTAGTCAATGGAATGACTTGTGTGAGTTCATAAATGCAGATGGATTTAAAAGGGACAGGGTTAGTGATTATATTGATACTTTAGGATGTGTGCTAAACACATTGAAAATCCAATGGGCTTCTTTTTAAAGCAACCTTAAAATTATAACTCAGTAACTAGTGCTGCTTCTCAAGTTTACTCTCTCTTGCTCTTATACACAGTTTGGGTCCAGAATTGAATAAGTAACATTTTGGTTTGAATTAGCATTGTTCCTGAGGTTGTTGGCAGTTAGTTTCTTGAAGGTGTTTCTTTTCCTTTTGTGGGTCACTGACTCCTTTGAGAGTCTTCAGAAAAAAATGGGAAACCCATGAATCTTTACATTTAATTTCAAGAGATTCATTGACAGCGAAATAACTTTATACTGAGACTCCTTTTGCCAGACTTAAAGTGAGTATGTGAAGCCCACAGGAGGAATAGATGGTGTAGAAGAGAAATAAATCAGAGTCTACAACAGTTTAGTTGGATGTCTAATTGATGGTCTTGAAATTAATTTTGCTTTTTCTGCTATCTGTAAAATGTGACTCACATTACCTTATTCATAGGAATGTTGTATTGTTTCTTGTAATAAAATTAAAAATAAATTGTATAGAGGAATATAATCCTTACTAAGTTCCATTTCAAATTTAAATTTTAATATGCTATGTCTCATCAAAATGATATTGTTTCTGGATTTGTGGAAGTATTGATACTTAAAGAGAGTCCACTAAGTTACTGTGTCTTTGGAAATGACTGTAGGAACCAATGATGCCCATGGACCAGTCATCCCTGCACTCAGACCATGCACAAACAGGTAAGAATGACATGGCGCAAACCACTGCTCATTAACAGAGTGTCACTTAAAGACTTCTGTGTGTGAATCTTTCACCTAAATGCAAAGACGTTTATATTCTTACCAGATAAAAGCTAAGTAACCATATTTTGGGGATTTAACATCAATCACCGTATTTAACATACATGTTTGGCATTTTAAAAAGACAACTATGTAAACTACAACACATGACTGTTTTCTTTAATTCAGATAAATTTCTTTTGAGACCTCTTTATATACTAAATCTTTTTTTTTTTCAATAATGAAGACATATTGATTTTGTGGACTGTTGACTCTATTCAAGTGACATTTTTAAATAAAACTATTATGAGATGAAGAAATGATGTAAAAGATACAGAGATGCTGTATAGAAAATTCAAAAAAGATCATGTGAGTTCAAATGTCTAGTAGATTCAAAGCCTTCAGTATGTCTCTGAGAAATTTGGAGAGCAATTACACGGGACATGGCAGCCTGATCTGGGGTGAATCAAGAAAAAGGGGCTTTTTCTAGGACAGAATGTGGCATCTTCTTCATGGAAGAAGCTAGTTATATGAAATATAGGCTTTTTTGGCCCCAGCTGCTTTAAGGAATAGAAACCTAGAGTCCAATCTAGTCCAAACTAGAGACCCTCCATCTCTTATGTCTCAGTCTTACTAATTAAATAGGGTTTATAGGGTTACCCTTTTAGAAGGAATTTGTAAAGAAGAAAAATATATTTTAAAATAGCAAAAGTATTTGTTAAAATCAGTAGTGGCTGTTGATTGGTTCGTTCTCTTTACCCTCATTAGAGATTAGAATTTAACTGATATTTATGCATAATTCGTTAGTAGTAGGACAGATATTCAGTTTTAAATGATGAACAATTATTGAAAAATAAAAATTAAATGAGAAAATTTTGTGTAACTTAATGTGTACTATGTTTTTCTTCTTTTTTTTAAATGTTTGGGATTGGGTTTTTAGTAATTCCATATAATCCTTCAAGTCATGAAAGTTTGGACCAAGTTGGTGAAGAAAAGGAGGTAAGATAATTAATCTTATGGTACATTATGTCATCAGCTTTTTAATAACACGTGACAGTTTAAAAACATGACAGACTGACTTGCTTAAATTTTAGGTCATACTGGAAAAATACAGCGATGATTTTTAATGATTCTAGAGTTTTATTCTGATTTAATTTGTTAATTAAATTACTAATATCATTTAAATAGTCTGGTGTGGTGGGATAACTTATTTTCATTTTAAAGTAGTATAATCTAAAATTATAATGTACTTAAGAATGGTGTTTCAAAATACTTGGTGGTATTATTTAAAATCTCAATCCTTCCATTTTACGGACTAATGGTTTATTTAAAGTATAAATAATTAAACATCTTAACTGCCCATCTTTTTTCTGACTGTTAAGCAGTTTATCAGTTTTTTAAACAGTTTAATTTAAAATGTTGAATTCAAATGATAACCAATTTTTTTTAAAAAGCTTATGGTAAGATTTAGCATGCCTCACACATTTCACTCCCAGTTTGACTTCTGAGAAACAACCTTTTTTAATCTTTTCTAGTTGTGTCCACAATGTGTTTTTCCCTCTCTTTTTCAGGTTTTTCAACTTTATATACTTCTGGCCATGAAAGGTTTAAACTAGTATACTGTGTTGTGCTGTTCTAAGTTGCATCAGTTGTGTGCGACTCTTTGCGACCCTATGAACTGTAGCCCACCTGGCTCCTCTGTCCTTGAGAGTCTCCAGGCAAGAATACTGGTGTGGGGTGCCATGCCCCTCCTCCAGAGGATCTTCCCCACCTAGGGATCAAACCCGTGTCTCTTACGTCTCCTGCATTGGCAGGCAAGTTCTTTACCACTAGCGCCCCAACTAGTTTACTACCTCCTCCTTTTCTCTTTCCATTGTTTGATAAGTGTATTATGTTTTACTCTTGGGTTACCTTTTTATTATGGAAAATGTCAGGTATCAAGAAAAGTAAACAGAATACTATAACAACCCCCTGTGTCCATTACCCAGTTAAAACAATTGTCTGTATGTGTTTTGTCTACCAGCTTCTCTCACTCCTTTTGGCTTAGATGGTAAAGAATCTGCCTGAAATGCAGGAGACCCAGGTTCAATCCTGGGTCAGGAAGATCCCCTGAAGAAGGGAATGGCAACCCACTCCAGTATTCTTGGGTTTCTCTGGTGGCTCAGACAGTAAAGAATCTGCCTGCAATGTGGGAAACCTGGGTTTGATCCCTGGGTTGGGAAGATCCCCTGGAGAAGGAAACGGCTACCCACTCCAGTATTCTGGCCTGGAGAATTTCACGGACAGAGGTGCCTGGCAGGGCACATGGGGTCGCAAAGAGTCGGACACGACTGAACGACTTTCACTTCCCTCACTCCTGTACTGTTTTGAAGCACGTCTGTTGGTTACCTATTTGATCTCCTATCTCAGTTTCTTGTATCTCTTTTAGTTTGTTTGACATTCTTTTGCTATTTTATTACTGGTTGTTCTAGGGATTGCATCTTACACCCTTAACTTACTTAAATTCAATACAGATTATTAATAATATGTTTACCATTTTCCAGGATATGCAAGGACCTTAGGGCACTTTAAATTCCCTCATGCTCACTTCTTGCCTTTAGTGCTTTTTCTGTCCTATTTTAAAATTCTGCATGTCTGTGTGTTAGTGTTTTTGAACAGTCAGTCCGCACTTTGGTTTATCCACATCTTCTTCTTTTTGTTCTGTGTCCTTCCTGTGTGTCTGCTTCCATATGAGATCATCTTTCTTCCCGAAAAACTCAGTTTCCTTCAGTGAGAACAACTAGTGATGGATTTCCTTAGTTTTTGTTTGCTGAAAATGTGTTTATTTCACGTTCATTTTGAAGGCTATTTTTACAGGCTTTAGGATTGTAGATCATCGGGGGTAAGAGGGGATTTAGGCCCTTTAAAAGGTGACATTCCACTGTTTTCTGGCTTCTGCCATTTCATTCAGACTTATTGTTTATGTGAAGAAACTGTTACCTTCACTCTGTTTGATTCTCTTTTATGGTTTCCTATTAATCATACTTAGTCTATACATTGCTTTATCTTTTTACCATTTTCTGCATTCTTAATCCGCGCTAATCTGGTTTCTTTCACTCCTTTTTATTTATCCTTGTTTCCCAAGTCAGATTATTATTTCTACATTTTCTTTTGGATCATGATTCTCCTTCAGTTTTCATACTCCCCCCCCCGCCATTGGTGCTTACTAGTTTATCTTTCTGAAAAGTTGCTCCTTGCTTTTGTTTATACTCTTCGCTTCAGAGAATTCATACTTAATTCTCATGGGTACATCTGTTGGTTGTACGCCGAGAATTTTGCAGGCATCTAATAAAAGATTATCTTTACTCTTCTCTGTGAAGTATCATAAGCCTAAGTTTCTGGTTGTGAATGAATTACAGGGCTGACTGTCATTCCAAAGGAGCCTTGATATGGTGTAAATAAGAATGTTTTACATTAACTAAACTGCCTCATGCTTGTGTTCTGCCTGTAGTTTTAACTCAGCTTTCATACATAAAGCTCCTGGCAGACTCATCTTGATGTCTCACTGTAACTTCTAACTTCAATGTGAAAAATTGAGCTCATTATCTCATCAACTCTGCCAATCTTATCCTGTGCTCACACTTTCTTTTTCTATCAGTGATACCTCCAATCTCCTGGCCACCAAAGTTAGTGTCTTTTTTTTTTTTTTAATGCTTGTATCTTCATTGCCTCCATACCCCAAAGTTATCAGATTCTTTTAAAGACATCTTTTAAAGTTTCTCAGGTTTCAGCTCCTTCTCCATTCCAAACAACACCCCTCTGACCTCAACTCATGAATTTATCGTATCTCTTAAGTAGTGTGATTGTATCATTTGGGTTGATGTAAGAAAATAATTAAGAATTTAAATCAGAAAATATTTAAAAATCTTACAGGTTTATCTAGGTGTTAGAAATATATTGTGTTATGCAAAATACTTCGGGTATAGCTCTTTGATACAAATGTTCTCAACAGGCAATGAACACCAGGGAAAGTGGCAAAGCTTCTTCCAGTTTAGGTCTTCAAGATTTTGATTTGCTCCGAGTAATAGGAAGAGGAAGTTATGCTAAAGTACTGTTGGTGCGATTAAAAAAAACAGATCGTATTTATGCAATGAAAGTTGTGAAAAAAGAGCTTGTCAATGATGATGAGGTAAGCACGATGATGTTTTATTACCTCTAAACATTGGCTTAAGTGTATGATATCAGAAAAAATGTCACTGTTTGTGCCTTATTGTTTCAGTCTGCTTTTCTAAATACATGCTTCAGACTGCTTAATATATAAGATATATTTAAAGTTGTCTGATGATTATTAGATTTTTAAAAAAATAAACATCAAACCATATTATTATCAAGGGAAAGTACTTGAGCTTTGTAAAAGTTTGCTAGACTCTTTAATAATATTGAAAGATTTGCTGGGTAGTAGTTTCTTTTTGTATATAAATTATTATTTCATGATTATCAATGCTTTTGATGTTTAGCCTAGTTAGTCAATAATTGCATTTATTTATTAGAATTACTAAGAACAAATTTGTCATAGTTTTGATACTGTCATTCTAGTTTGACATAAATTTCTTTCCTGTTTTAAAACAGGATATTGACTGGGTACAGACAGAGAAACATGTTTTTGAACAGGCGTCCAATCATCCTTTTCTTGTTGGGCTTCATTCTTGCTTTCAGACAGAAAGCAGGTAAGATTGAAAGATAATGGAATGATTCCTGGGTTTGACACAATAAGAACATTTTGGTAAGTGATACAATAAGATCCCTTTTGACAGTAATTCCTGAAGTGGAAATCACATGGAGACACAACAGTACTGTGTTTTTAATTGCCTGCAACTCCTGTTGGATCAGCATTAGGAAATTACCTGCTTTACACCAAAAAAAAAGTCATAATTATGGCAGGAGAAAGTAGAAATTCAACCTTTTAAATATCACCAAAATTTTAGTTTTAGGACTCAAAATGTCCTAGAGTTTAATTAGGTGGTAAATCCTAACTTCTTTCACTTTAAATGACAATTGGAAGTGACTTACGTTGCACAGTCTAAAGTTGGGGTGGGAGTGAGAGTTCTGGATTGCAAGTGGTACCACTTGAGAATGAAAGTAGCAAGTTACAGAATTATTGTCTTTCTGGTTTACTTTCTTGTATCTTCTGTGGTTAAACAGCTTTCTACTCCAGTCACCCTTTGTTTCCACCAAATTCCTGGAATGTTTGTTAAGGGTGAATCTAGTAGAACGCTCTCTGTACTGTGATTGGGCTCTGTAGTGTTTAAACTGCAGAAGTGACACAGCCTTATTTTGGATCTTGGTTTCATGTGTTCTCTCCCGTGTTTTAGATTGTTCTTTGTTATAGAGTATGTTAATGGAGGAGATTTAATGTTTCATATGCAACGACAAAGAAAACTTCCTGAAGAGCATGCCAGGTAAGTTTTGTGTTTATTGTTTGTTTGTGTTTATTGTTTATTGTGTTTGTTTGGTAGGAGTAGTTCTGGGACTTTTTGTATGTCAGTGGTTGAAAACAGTGGATAAATCATTTATTTTGATTCCAACTAATTCTTTGTAAGTCATGTAGAGGCTGAGCTAAAAGTTAATTTATATTGTAATATTACATATATGGCATTATATATTACATATATAATAATATAATTATAAGCAGTTGAGAGGTATAAACAGTATTCAAGGGGAAACCTTTAGTCTGCTAAGCTCTATTATTTTCAAATATTTTGTCTATTCAGTATCAGCCCCTGAAATAACGAATTTATAAGCACATATTAATCTTATAAGATGCAGTGATCTCTGACAATTTTTCGTTAGAAGATGATTGTTGGGACTTCCCTGGTGGTCCAGTGGTTAAGACTCTGCGCCCTCAATGCAGGGGACATGGGTTCAATTCCTGTCAGGGAACTAAGATCCCTCTGGCATGCCTCACAGCACAGCCAATAAAATGAAATAAAATAGAATAAAAGTTATTGTTCATATATACTTGAGAGTAATGAAACAATTCCTCTTAACCTATGATGTAATTCTGACTGTTCTTCCATAGTTATAGTTTCTGAATTATTCTGCCTTTGGCATTCCCCCCTCTGATTCCATATATGTTGATTAATAAGAGAAAAGAGTATTAAATATCATTTGTTTACTGCCCTTAATTTGATATTATTATACAAGATAATAAATAGTTTTTCAAGGACTTTGGTGGGGAAGGATCATGGCCTTGGATAAGAAGTTTAATCCGTCAGTGCCATATTTTGTTTTGTTTTTTACTCATAATTAAAAATAATTCTCCCCTTCTACACTTCACGAGAGTAATGCCAAAAGGAAGCAAGTGAGTTTGTATGTGTATTTAACAAAGGTTAGAGACTCATTTTAAAAAAATAACTTATTTAGTGGAAATCTTTCTATTCATTGATATTTCTTACCAAAACGAGTTAATAGCCTTCAATTTTATAGGAAGGTATAAGGTGTATTAATCTATCTTGTTGTTGTTTAATTTACTGTATGCTCATTATTTATTTCAGATTTAACAAATGGTCACCCTTCACAGCAAAGCCACAGATGATATTTTGAATTGTGGATATAGCCAGTATTTGTTCCTTGTTTGTTCAGTTGGACTAAGCGAAAGTAGCCTAGTTTTTATTTTATTAAAATACCCATTCTGGTTGTATGCCATCTTTGCTTTTGTAGGAACCAGATACAGGATAAGGGCTCAAGTTCCTTGTTTTTAGAATTAAGTAGGTAGAAGGTGTGTATTACACATCTCCAAACATGATCACGATAATACTCACCAAAGCAGCTTTATTCAGGTCAAAAATTTTCCAATCACCAATGAGTTGGTGGCGGTTCTGAAAATGTCTTCCTGTTGTAGAAAAATTTAACTCCTTTTTCAGAATTTTGGTGTGGGTTTTATTATTTGAGTGATCAGCTTTCAGTATTCTTTCCATTTTTGACCAATCAATGGTTCTTAGCCTTTTGGAAGGTCATTTGTCCCTTAGAGAAGTGATGAAGACTATGGAAACTATAGAAGATGTCCATACAACTTTGTATCCAGTTGTAGGAGTGTGGACATTCTGAAGTCCATCCAAGGACCCAGATTAGGAATCCCTGCTTGAGACTTTCAAATTAAACTTTATGAACAGTATGGGTTTAACTTAGACTGGAACTTTTATAATTGTGTTTGGGGCTCAGCTATTTTAAAGTGGTGCCTCAATTTGTGTTTTGGTATTATTCCTAAAAACATTGGGAGGAAAAAAATCTTTTGACGTGATTTTGATGTTCTGGTTTGCAGATGGAAGTAGGATTTAAATACCTTCCTCTAGAAACTTACCACAATTTAAAAACTTGAATCAAATGAGTTAATTTTTCATTTTATTTTAGATTTTACTCTGCAGAAATCAGTCTAGCATTAAATTATCTTCATGAACGGGGGATAATTTATAGAGATTTGAAATTGGACAACGTGTTGCTGGACTCTGAAGGACACATTAAACTCACTGACTATGGCATGTGTAAGGTGAGGGAAGTTTCTAGTTATTGAGAAGATCTCAGCAGCTCAGGAAATTGTTTTGGTCAAATAACTTTACATTCACAACTGGGGAAATAGTTGCTACTTTGTGCTAAAATGGCAAAAACTATCTTAAACAGAGACAGCTGTACTGATCTCCTTTCCATTTATGAAATTCCACATTTTCTATGAAGTTACATGTGCTATAAAAGTTCATTTCTTTTTATTGTCTATATATTTTTATCTTGAAAGTCGTGCTACTATAAAATATAATCTGTAGGTAAAAACTATCTACAATCCCAGACTTTAGCACAACAGCTTACATATCATCTTCCAAGTTTTTGCCTTTTGATTGTGACTCTATAATGCACTCAAGATTTTCCCAGGGAATCTAACATTTTTTCATATTTAAGTATCTGACATAAAGTACAATAGAGCAAACTGAAGAATTTTATTCTCAGGACATGTCCTTTATTTCTGAGTGTTTTATTCATTTTGTAACAGTGTTTCATTTAAAGGTCCAGTCTTTTTTCAGAAAATGTGTAGGGGACTACTCTCCTTGTCAAAATAACCAAGGCAGAATTTCCTTCACACGGTGAATGTGGTAGCAAGCCTGTGAATGTGAATGTGTTAACTGCCTTTCCCCATTCACCTAAGGGAAGTGCCTCTAGGGCCTGCCTCTTTTTTTTTTTTTAATAAATTTTTAAAAATTTATTTTTGGCTGCACAGGGTCTTTGTTGCTGCACACGGGCTTTCCCTAGTTGCAGTGAGTGGGAGCTACTCTCTAATCGCAGTGCACAGGCTTCTCGTTGCAGTGGCTTCTCTTCTGGAGCACAGGCTCTAGGTGCGTGGGCTCGGTAATTGTGTTGCAGGGGCTCAGTTGCCCAGTGGCATGTAGAATCCTCTCAGACCAGGGACTGAACCTGTGTGCCCTACATTGGCAGGTGGATTCTTAACCATTGGACTACCAGGGAAATCCCAGCCTGGCTCTTTTATTCAAAGAAATTTGGGCATCCTGTTTTGCCTAGAAGATATTATTAAAGAAAACTTACTTGATCTTTTGTTACTCTTAATGAAAAATAATACTGGTTTGTTACATACTCTCATTCTTTCCAGAGATCCTCAATCAATTTAATCAAGATCTTTGATAAATCTTTTAGAGGTTTTTTTTCCAGTAGTTCTTTAAATTGGTTGTTCCACTTACTCCTTTTCTGCCTCCTTCTCCAAGAGTTGTTTAATGTTATTAGTAGGAAATGATCCCAGGATTTGAACTTGTGTTCAGAGACCTTACCAACAGTTCTTGGTCTCTTTTCCAACCTAATACATTTACACTCAATGTTAAAGCTTGTGGGAAATAAGTCCCCTGGAAATTGGAATGTTCCTATCTTCTGACTTAAGAGTCGGTATTTAAACTTGCCTAAAGTCTGACCTTAGGCAAATACTAGATGGATTTCTCTTCCTTATAATTATTCTTTGGGAAATCTAAAACACTAAGATTTTTTCCATAGTTTTTCCAGAAATGCTTTCTTTAGGTTTATTTAATTTAATTTCTTCAGTTTCTCACTAGATGCTTTTATATAAGGAATGCAGAGAATAGTGATGACTGGAGGCATATGAAAACTGCAATTAACATCTTCAGAGTTATGTTTGAAATATTTCATGAATATTGATTTTTTATTGACCGAAAACTTTAGCTATTTTATAAATTGATGTGCCTCCAGCTATTTTTTATCAGCAGGGGGATTTCATAATAATATCTATTTTATGCTGTAAGTAATTTAGCTGATGGACCTACATTCAGATATCCAGTCCAAAGCTGAATGATTTAGTACACTTCTTTTACAGTTTAACAAACAGACTGCATCCCTTGCCTCTGACTCTAACCCCGCAAGTGCATGTCATAAACCATCACTGTATGTCAAGCCATTGCCATTAATACAAAACAACTTAAATCCATTCATATTTCTTTGTACAGGCATGCCTTGATTAACTGTGCTTTGTTTCATTGTGCTGCACAGATACTGTGATTTTCACGCATTGAAGGTTGTGTCAACCCTGTGTTGTCAGACGATGGTTAACATTTTTTAGCAATAAAGTTTTAAAGAAAATTGTATTGAAATATATTTGATTTACAATATTGTGTTTAAAGTATCTTTTAGTTAAGGTATGCATTTTGTTTTTAGACATGATGCTGTTGCACATTTAATGTATTACAGTGTAGTGTACACATAATTTTTACGTTCACTGGAAAATCAAAAATATTCATGTGACTCAATTTATTGTGATATCTACTTTATTGTTGGGATCTGAAACCAAACTGCAGTATCTCCATGGTATGCCTATATATAAAAATAACATATATACCCCTGTTAGGAATCTTAAAAAATCCTTGAAGTCACAATATATACTACTAAGTATTTCTTCTGGATATTTATATTCATATTATATATAACAGTATAAAATCTGAAGAAAAATACATACCTCATACCAGGAATATCTCTGCAGGAATTCATAAGAACCTCATATAACAGTGGTTGTCTCTAAGAAGCTGAAACTGGATATGTCAGACAAGAATGGGAAAAAGACTTGATTTTTAGTCTGTATTTTCTCCCTCTTTTTGTTTGGAATTTTGTACCATGTAATTTAACAATAGGGAAATAGTTGACTTCTAGTACATATGTTGAGTTGAATTTTGTAGTCATTAATAATAGGAAATCTGCAATTACATGGGAAATTACATACTTACAAAGTAAAATAAAAAGCAGATGTTTAATTGTATATTTAGTATTATTCAGTTTGTATTTAGACTTTTATTGTTTTTCATTTTAATTGAGATGTGGTTGATTTACAGTATTATATATTTCACCTGTACATCATGATTCAGTTTTTAAAGATTGTACTTCATTTATAGTTATAAAATGTGGACTGTATTCCCTGTGCTATGTAATCTCCCTTAATCCCCTACCTCTATTTTGCTACTTCAGTCACACCACTGGTAGCCACTTGCTTATTCTCTATATCTGTGAGTCTGTTTTGTTGTTTTTTATATTCATTAGATTTATTTTTAAAATTCCACATATAAGTGATAGCATACAGTATTTGTTTCTCTGTCTGATTTATTTCACTAAACATAGAACCTTCCAAGTCCATACATGTTGTTCTTTATGGCAAAATCTCATTCATTTCTGTGGCTGAATAATATTCTAGTAGTATGGTATAAATGGTTTCCTTTGCTGTGCAAAAACTTTTAAGTTTGATTAGGTCCCATTTGTTTATTTTTGCTTTTGTTTTCTTTGGCTTAGGAGACAGATTAAAAAATATACATATTGGTACAGTATATAGCAAAGCATGTTCTGCCTGTGTTTTCTTTTAGGAGTTTTGTGGTTTCTAATCTTAACATTTAGGTCTTTAATCTTTTTTTATTTTATTTTTGTGTATGGTAGGAGAAAATGTTCTAATTTTATTCTTCTACATATAGCTGTCCAGTTTTCCCAAAACCACTAATTGAAGAAACTATCTTTTCTCCATTGCATATTCTTGCCTCCTTTGTCATAGAATAATTAACCATAAATGCTTGGTTTATTTCTGGACTTTCTTTTCTATTGATATATATGCTTGTTTTTATGCTAGTACCACACTGTTCATTACTTTAGCTTTGTAGTATAATCTGAAGTCAGGTAACACGATTCCCCAGCTGTTCTTCTTTCTCCAAATTGCTTTGGCTATTTGGGTAGACTATCTGTTGTTGATTTCTTATTTAATTTCCTTTTGATCAGAGAATAGTCTGAATGATAATAGTGCTTTGAAATATGTTGAAATTTCCTTTATGCCTTGTATTTGGTCAGTATCCCAAGTGTACTTTAAAAAGGATGTGTATATGTACCACAGCTTTCTTATCCATTCGTCTGCAGATGGACATCTAGGTTGCTTCCATGTCCTGGCTATTATAAACAGTGCTGCGATGAACATTGGAGTACATGTGTCTCTTTCAATTCTGGTTTCCTCGGTGTGTATGCCCAGGAGTGCGATTGCTGGATCGTATGGCAGTTCTATTTCCAGTTTTTTAAGGAATCTCCACACTGTTCTCCATAGTGGCTGTACTAGTTTGCATTCCCACCAACTGTGTAAGAGGGTTCCCTTTTCTCCACACCCTCTCCAGCATTTATTGCTTGTAGACTTTGTAAAGTACAAAAAAAGAAAGGAAATAAAAGAGATCAATAAAGATTTAAAAAAGATATGTAATCTCTATTTTGCATGCAAGAAGTCTCTGTCTCCCTCTTTTTCCCTTTTCCCACACATATACACACATACATGTATTCTGTATGTGTATATACTATACATATTTTAAACTTTAGCTTTTGTTCAAATCTCCCTCTGCTTACTAATTTTTTGTCTGTATGATCTTTCTTTTCTTTTTTTTTTAAGTATATATAGATGTTTTAAAAATCACCTGTCATGATTGGGGATTGTACTATCAGTCTGGGCTGCTATAACCGTTTATCATAGGTTCAGTTCAGTTCAGTTCAGTTCAGTCGCTCAGTCGTGTCCGACTCTCCGCGACCCCATGAATTACAGCACGCCAGGCCTCCCTGTCCATCACCAACTCCATCATAGGTTAGGCGGCTTAAACAGCAAACATTGATTTCTTATGGTTCTGGAGACTGAGAAGTCCACGTTCAAGGTTCTGGAAGCTTTGTTGTCTGAAGGTACCCCTTCTGGTTTGCAGATGACTATCTCCCCATTGTATCCTCACATGGTGAGGAGACAGACAGAGAGCTAGCTCTCTTTCTCTTATAAGAACATGAATACCATCAGGGAGCTCCAACCTCATGACCTAATTACCTCCCCAGAGGCCCCACCTCCCAGTGCTGTCACATTAGGTTGGCAGCATGTGAGTGTCAGGGACACATAAACATTCAGACAATAGCAGAGATTCTGAAATCCTCTTAATTATTTTGTCCATTGTTACTCGTTGTATTTTAGCTGTGTACAAGTTTGTTTTAGCTTCTTGGTGATTGTTCCATTTGTTGTTGTGTAGTTTCTCTATTTGTACCCGTTAGTGTGTTCTACCATAATTTCCTCTACCCTGTAGCTGTTAAAATACAAAACCAATAAATGTGTGACTTAGGAGAAATGACCAGAAGGGAAACAACATAATGCCAGTAGTGGTTGTATTACGACGTGGGGTTTAAAAGCTCTTCTTCATAAAATATGCTTCCTTTGATTCATGTAATTTAAATTTTTATATTATAATTTTGCTTGAATATAAATTATTTTAAATGCAGTTTTTATCTTAATTGAATTCTGCCGTATCTAATGAGGTCAAGTTTTCTTTAAGGTATTTAGTAGCAACCTGTGGTTTTAATAAGAAAGGCAGCTGTGCTAGTGATGTTTTATTTAAGCTCAATATACTACCTATAGATGCTAACCTTATATGAAAATGAAATAAAAGAGGTTAATTTAAAACAAATTTTGCATCTTATTATTTTCTTCCCTTTTTTTTTTTTTAAACGAAAGGAAGGATTACGGCCAGGAGATACAACTAGCACTTTCTGTGGTACTCCTAATTACATCGCTCCTGAAATCTTAAGAGGAGAAGATTATGGTAATAATTTGGTGGTATTTTGGCCATGTGATGGAAGGGTGGTTAGATGTGATACCAATTGCATTATCGTATACTACAGTATTTCAGTACTAAGCTTATTAACATAAACTTTCTTGATTTAAAGCCTACTAAAAACTCCAAATTCTGAAATCAGAAACAGTGGGACTTTGATAGTATTTGGGGATGTCAATTTGAATATGGCAAGAGCTTAAGAGTACTGGTACTATGCTAAGCAGTTTGAATCTAATCCTCTTAATAACCCTGTGAGATAAGCAGAATTAATTTGCATTTTACAAACAAGGAAACTGGTAGACAAAAAAGTTAAATAACTTGCCCAAGGTCATGTAGCAGGAAAGTGGCAGAGTTGTGATTTAATCAACCATGTAATTTCAGAATCATAAACTTTTGTAAGATTGTTCAGATTTCCTGGGGTATTTCTCCCAGGAATCTGGAAGATGGGAGGAAAGATTCCCTGCTTGTCAGAAACCAGAGGTTGTGTTTATCTTAAGAAAACATTTGGCCCTTTGGGTTCTGGCCCTTTGATTTCAGCAGTTGTAAAGGAGGATGGCCATTTCTGATAGCTGCTTATAATCTGGTTCCAAAGTCCTTTCAGGATCTTTAATCGGGTAGCAGAAGATCAAGTTTCACACCAAGCAAGGTTATTTCAAATGCAATTTAATTGTGTCCTAAAAACAAAGTATTAGAGGCAGGCTCTTGAGTCTGGAATTACAAACATATTTGGTGGGACAAAGTGTACAGGATAATTGTATAACCTGGCATAGACATATTGGTCTCCACAACTTAGTGTAACCAACAAACATATTTGGGAAGAGAAACTCATGTTTCATTTTCTATATTTTATTTTTAAAGTTGTCAATTAGTTACCTCCCTTCTTTGATAAGTGAAATGTTCTTGTAATCCTTGATGCCTGCCATGATCGTTATAATGCATTTCAAGTTTGCTTTTTCATTATGTTTATTTTTTTAATTATGTAATAAAATTAATCTCAAATTACTAACATTTTAGAATGTAGAATGGATAATTTATTGCTTTAAAATTTCATTTTGAAGGTTTCAGTGTCGACTGGTGGGCTCTTGGAGTACTAATGTTTGAGATGATGGCAGGAAGGTCTCCATTTGATATTGTTGGGAGCTCCGATAACCCTGATCAAAACACAGAGGATTATCTTTTTCAAGGTAATTTGCAGTATTTTACAGAGTCTCTGTGAATAACCCATCCTAAAGCATGAATGAAGACAGCTATAGTTATTACTTTTGAGTAAGAAAGAGGAAGAATAATCTGGACAATATTACCCCTGAACACATGAGGCTTTGAGTTTGTTTTTGTTGTTTTGATCTATCCTTCTACTGCCTAGTTTTTGGTCCCATTTGCCAGTTACCTTCTCATACTCAGAAACAACAAAGATGTGACTTCAGCTTGTACATCACAGAGATTGGAGGAAGGAGTTGTGTGGCTGGAGAGGGCAGTCTTTTCACCAGGACCACAATGCTGAATGCATAAATCCAAGAGCAATAATGGGAAAAGGCAGAGTACTAAGGAGATAAAAAGGATCAAAAGGTGAAGGAAAAAGCTCCACAATTGGAAATACAAAGAACTGAACAGAAGAGAAACAAGCAGACAAGCACAAGGACCCCGAACACACAGTCCAAAGAAGTGCAAAAATTGCCATAAAATTCTACATTTAATGACTAAGGCCATCACAGAAAATGAATAGATATTTCATGTAATAGGAAATCTAGCTTGCTGTGGAAAACCTGGAAAGACGTTTAACCTCCTAAATTAAGGGTGTGCATATTAAAAATTAATGGACTTCCATCTCATACCTACACATTTGGCAAAAATTTTAAAGTCTGACAACACCAGTGCTGGTAAGGGTTAATAACAGTGCTGGTGAGGATATGAAGCAACGGGAACTCTGGTAAATGGAGTGAAAACTGACATGACAACTTTGGGAAATAATTTGGCAAAGTCTAATACAATCAAATATAGTAATATATGCCACACATTTTACAGATACTAACCTGTTTAAACCTTATAACTCTCCTATGAGGGCTTCCTTGGTGGCTCAGTGGTAAAGAATCTGCCTGCAGATGCAGGAGATGTAGGTTCCATCCCTGGGTCAGGAAGATCCCCTGGAGGAGGGCATGGCAACCCACTCCAGTATTCTTGCCTGAATAATCCCCTGGACAGAGGAGCCTGGCTGCAGTCTATGGGGTCTAAAAAAAGTCAGACACGACTTAGCAACTAAATAGAAAACAGTATCAACACCTCTATGAATCAGGTATTCTTTTTATTCCAATTTTACAGATAAGGCAACAGACACAGTAAGGTAGTCAAAGAATAAAACATACGCATGTAGTGATCAAAACTGTTGAGAGTAGAGGCTGTCTCCGAGTAGGAAGGAGAGGGCTAGGACTGAGAAGGTACACAAGATGCTTAGATAGTGTTTGTAATGTCTGTTTTTTCCGCTAGAATGCCTTAAATATAATAAAAATATAAAGGTGAAAACCCTGTGAAAGTTAATAACACTGTAAATTTTGTCTTTCTAGTTATTTTGGAAAAACAAATTCGCATACCGCGTTCTTTATCTGTAAAAGCTGCAAGTGTCCTGAAGAGCTTCCTCAACAAGGTATAAATTGTATATAAAATCATTAGTGATTTATCTCTATACAAATAGCACTGGTAAGGAGAGTTTCAGACAACATAAAATTCCAAAACATCAAAGTGTATAGTTTTTCCATTAGATCTGGAACTTGTCTCTTCACCAAAGCGTACCTTGACAGAATGAGATCCTGGTGCCCCTAGCTTTATATTACGTATGGTGTTTGCTTTGTTTTGTTTTTTTGGCTGCATTGGGTCTTCACTGTGGTGCATGGACTCTTGCCTGATTGTGGCACTCAGGGACTTCTCTTGTTATAGGCTCCAGAGTGTGTGGGCCCATACATGTGGTGTTTTTAATGTAAACAAAAAATACCATGTGCTCAATTAGTGCATCTTTGGGGATAGCCTCAATTGTACCTCCATCTCTATTTTTTCAGTTTCCTTTAGATTATTATTATAGAATGTTTTAACTTATTGAGTACTTGGTGCAGTAGTGTTCTGCAAATTCTCTTATCACACCCTATAATTAGATAATATTCAGAAAAAAATAAAATGCTGAAATGTTGTCTCTTTAAAAAATCTGAACACCATTCTGTCATTGTTTGTTGCAGTTGATAGGCTAGAAGATTTTTTTTTTTTAATATCTTTATTTTATTTGCTGGCACTGGGTCTTAGTTACAGCATGTAGGTTTTTAGTTCCCTAACCAGGGATTGAACCCAGGACCCCTCCATTGGGAGCACAGAGTCTTAGCCACTGGACCACTGGGGAAGTCTCTAGAAAAGTTTTAGGATCTAAAATTATGACTGAATTATTTTTATTCATAACACTCTAACACCAAATGTGTAGGTTTTTTTCCACACCACCAACCAGTTTTCCATCCTCTTACTTTAAAAATCTTATTTAAAAAGAAATGGTAGGTTAGAAAGTAGGTTGATGTGCGTTTATCTTCTGAGATAAATAAGATAATGAGTTTTAATAAAATAAGAAATTCAAGCTTGTTTTAAATGAGTTTGTTATGTGAGGAAAGATTTAAACTGGAAACCTTAGCTTTAACACAGTTAAAAATGAAGGTGAGAAGTGCCAGTAGGCAAAGCAGAATGCCTTTTGCCACAGAGGAAAATGGGAACATGTTCTCATTCACGATAGTTGTATAATTTGCAGGCTGCTTCTCAGTCCAGTGATTCAGATAATGGTTGTATCATTGTTGTACACAAATTACACTTGTTGCTATAATTGGACACAGGGCTTTTAAATTGAGCTAAAAACAAATTGGGGTTTGTGTGTTTGGAGTATCACTCCAGCCCGTGTCAAAGAAAGAGTTGGATGCTGTCCAAATAATTCTGCTGCTCTCTTTGTCTTCTTCCCATTTTTCTTTAGCAAGGTGTGGTGACATCTCTCCACTTGAGTTACAAGGATAGCTGGAGAAGAGCTGTGAGGAAATCTTGCTTGTCACAAGCATCAGATACTCCTTTGAGTATCTAGTGTTATATTTTCTAGACATGAAAGGTAGACCATTCTGATTTCAGACATAAAGGTATCATATAACAGACACAAAACACAGGTCACAAAGGTGATTTATTCTGAAGCAGAGTATTCACCCAGCTCTTGAAACATTTCCACCATAGGACCCAAAGGAACGATTGGGTTGTCATCCACAAACAGGATTTGCTGATATTCAGGGACACCCATTCTTCCGAAATGTTGATTGGGATATGGTATGTAAATTTTGATTGTTTTATATATTGTTGTTGTTCAGTTGCTAAGTCCTGTCCGACTCTTTGTGACCCCATGGAATGCAACACACTAGTCTTCCGTGTCCTTCACTGTCTCCCAGAGTTTGCTCAAACTCACGTCCATTGAGTTGGTGATGCCACCCAATAATCTCATCCTCTGTTGTCCCCTTCTCTTGCCCTCAATCTTTCCCAGCATCAGAGTCTTTTGCAATGAGTCAGCTCTTGGCATCAGGTGGCCAAAGTATTGGACCTTCAGCACCCTATTATTTTCTTGGGCCAAAATTTATTAATGTAAAAGAATATTGAAAAACCAGTGTATCACAGCTTAAATAACTTAAAACCACTCTCTAAGGTGCTTTTTTAAAAATGTATTTATTTTTTAATTGAAGGATAATTGCGTTACAGAATTTTGTTGTTTTAAAAGCAGTTTAAATGATAGAAAACAACAAAGTTCTAAGTGCTTTTTAAAAAGCATTTGAAACTGTGAAAACTTAGAATATTAATTTAATGGAGCAGGTTGTAGTAGTATTGGGGCCTACATCAGTATTCAGATTTGTAAATTATTTCGTCATATGAATATCATAGAACCAGGCCCAGGGACTCACTTTAATAATAAGACTGGGAAATACCTGAGGACTGAGGAGAGACACAGAGGTGGAATTTTTCTAAGAATGTGGGCTTGAGCTGTCATCCATTATGTCTCTTCTAGATGGAGCAAAAGCAGGTGGTACCTCCGTTTAAACCAAATATTTCTGGGGAATTTGGTTTGGACAACTTTGATTCTCAGTTTACTAATGAACCTGTCCAGCTCACTCCTGATGATGAGTAAGTATTTCTGTAGACTGAAATATTTTTAAAGTGCTCTGATAGTCCCATTTTTTAATAACTACACAGTGTTCCATGATCAGATTATCTTATTTTATCTAATCATCCAGTTACAGGACATTTGAATTATACAGTTATAAAAACAGTACTTGTCATTTTCTACTTTGCTGACACATATTGTTTCTGATTCTCACAGCAGTCTTACAAACCTCGTTGTCATCCTCTTCATTTTACAGACGAGGAGACCGAGGCTCAGAGAGATTAAGCAAGGTTATGCAGCTGTGAGTTGACAGAGCCAGGATTCAAACCCAAGTCTGACTAAGGCCTGTGCTCTTTGCACTGCACTGCACTGTTTCCCATTGTGATAGTGACCATCGTGGTCTGAGTTCCTGAGTATTCAGTTCAGTTCAGTCGCTCACTCGTGTCCGACTCTTTGTTTGCAACCCCGTGAATCACAGCACGCCAGGCCTCCCTGTCCATCACCAACTCCCGGAGTTCACTCAAACTCATGTCCATTGAGTCGGTGATGCCATCCAGCCATCTCATTCTCTGTCGTCCCCTTCTCCTCCCACCCCCAGTCCTTCCCAGCATCAGAGTCTTTTCCAGTAAGTCAACTCTTCGCATGAGGTTAGATATATTCCTAGAAGGGGAATTAGGTCAAAGGGTATGAAGTTTTTAAAGCTCTTGATATGTATTGCCAAATTACCTTTTAAAAAGATTACATCAGTGTGTCAGATCCAGGCAGCAGTGATCTGACATACTTTTTGTGTTTATATCTTTTAAAGATATGGCTTAGAATAACTTGGGATATTTGATCCTTCAGCTGTTGTTACCGATTCATTCTGTCCTGTCATGGAAGCCCTTTCTGCTTGGCAGTCATTTTACTTTAACATCTGGTTAGTTCTTATCACATTCCTCACCGCAACTGTTCCAAACTCTCTACATTTTAGAAGCCTTCAGCCCTCCCCCTGCCTCCATCACTCTAAGTGGATTAACCTTGCCTTGAGTGGACTGCCAGGGTTGAGACCTCCCTGCTGTGAGCTTGCTCCCTTTCCAGCCATCACCAGACTGCCTTGCATCTCAGAATTACTCTCTAACTCTTCCCAAACTTTTGCTGCTTCCTGCTTCTTGGAAGGCTGTCCTTCTTATGCGTGGGGTACCCTCCCACTTTCCTCAATCTGTTTCCTTCATTTCCTCCAGGATTCATTGTGTCAGTTATCCCCATTACTTCACCTTCCTTAGTTTCTCTTTTCCAACTTCTCTCTGCTTATAAATATGCTCAAATATGGTAATTTTCCCCAGTTCTTTGAGTCACCACATTTTTCTCTCATCTTCTTTTCATCTTCAAGCTTTTTCAAAAATAGTTAATAGATGCTTCTGGTAATAAAAGAAAAATAAATAAGCAGTGTCTCTATTAGATTCCTTCAAAGTAGTCAACATTGTCTTACTCTTTCTTGCTGCCAACACTTTAACCTCTTACAATTGAACCTGCTCTTCAAGCTTTTAAAGGTTGAATTGGCTTCTTAATTTCTAGATTTTAAAACATTTTTTGATCTGCCCCGTCTCCTCCAATGTCTGTAAAGCATCTGACACTGATGGCCTGCTTTAGTTGGCGCTGTCCATCCTGGTTCTGCATTATCCCTTTAACCACCTGTCATCTTATTTACCCTGTCCCCTTGAGACTAGGATGCACCATGATTCTATTCATGACTGCCTTCTCTTTGCTACATGCAGTTTATACCTTGGAGATTTCAGCCAGCCCCATAGCATGGATACCAGCTGTTTAATGCCTCCCTGCTAAATTGGCAAATAATTGTTGAACTAAAGGCACTAGTAGACAGTAAGCCTTGATCATTTTTGAATGTGCAGTACTTAGCATAGTGCCTTTTGTCATTATTTCTCACAGCAGTGTGTATTAGAAGGAGCACTGGATTTAATCAAAAGATGGGAATTTGAATCCCCTCACCACCTCTTACCAACAGGGTCCCCTGGGTCTGAGTTACATAACGTCTCTGAGCCTGTGTCTACTCATATTGCCTGCTTCCAAGGTTGCTGTAAAGAATAAATGAACGATGTTTTCTAAAGCTCTGAGCCACCGCCCTGTTATCTCCTCTGAGCTTCATTTCCCCTTAATAGTTCAAACATCTCTCCTCGTTTGTCAGACAAGCACCTCAGACATCTGAAGTGTAAAAAGTTCTCATCAGGTCCTTGTTTTTATTTACCCTTTTCTGCTCACTGTACCAGCATGTATTCCTTTATTCAGATTCAGTTATCTGAGTCAGTGGTTGTTGACTCCAACTTTTCCTTACCAAACTGTATAATACCTTCAGCTGCCAAGTTCTTGTCTCTTTTTCCTTTACTTCATCACTTATGTCATTTCTAATTGGCTCCTTCTTTACTTTGCAACCCGTTCGGTACATACAGAGTACCAACTCCTTTAATCAGAACCCTTCAGTAAACTCGTACCTTGCCTAGCAGGTAAAATCCATCCCCTTGGTGGGTAATTAGTCTCCCACCATCTGCTTGAGCATGACTTTCTAGCCATATCTCTCACTGTAACACAAGCGCCGTGTTTTCATCAGGCTCCGTTACCCACCATTCCCTGAAAGCATGCTGTTAACGTTTCCTCTCTGTTCCGCCTTCCTTTTCACCTGTTGAAATCTTCCGCATCTTTCAGAGCTCCCTCAGATGTAGTCAGACCTTTGATAGATCACGATGGACCTCTTTAGTGTTGCCATCACTGGCTTCTTTGAGCTAGCCATTACCTTCCTTCCCGCATCCTCTGCCACTCAACACCTTTCTATTCCTGTGCTCCAACTCTAATAAATTACTGACATTTCCCCAGACTCACCATAGTCTTTCTTAATTCCATTCAGTTAGTGTTTGTGGAATGATGCTGCCTTTCTTGATTTTGCCAAGTAGAAGTCACCTTTTTCTTTAGAACTGTGGTTAGAGCAGGGCTTAGCTTGTCGTGTAGGGGACTTAGCGGGTACTGTTTTGTTATATGACGTACCTTCCCTCTTGAAGGAAGGGGCCATATCCTGTGTAGCTTTGTTCTCTGCAGTATGATAGGTACATTTAAGTACTAAAATATTTGTTGGTAATACTCTTGTATACTTACCTAGAAGCCCAGTGTACCAGAATGCCAGCCTCTCTGCTCCCAGTGACCCACTGCCTCCCTGTGGCGGTCCCTCTGGATCTTTCAGAGTACTTCCTCGGTTTTTTTTTTTTTCGTTTTGGTTAACTTCTGGGATTTCTCTTCACCATCTTCCATCTGGTTGGTGAAGTGAAAGTTGCTCAGTCATGTCTGACTCTTTGCGACCCCATGGCCTATACAGTCCACTGAATTGCATGCTGATTCAGACCTGGGTTTTCACCTATAATTATTAATGTTGTTTAGGTCAGAAGTTAAGATTACCTCAGATTGTGACTATTTGTGCCTTTTTTATTCCCAGTCTTCAGTTTTGGACTACCTTTTGGTTCCAAACTTGCTCGTGGGATTATAAGTCTTTTCTGATTTTCAGTACTGCTGATTCTTCTAGAAAATGTTTGGGGGTTAATCTAAAAACTTGTAGATTTTTCCCCCATAACTTATACATTAGCCTTATTTTTATTTTACCATTTAAGTAAAAAAAAAATCGAAGAAATCTTGATGGTAAACATTATTTTTCTTTCAACAGTGACATTGTGAGGAAGATCGATCAGTCTGAATTTGAAGGTTTTGAGTACATTAATCCTCTCTTGATGTCTGCAGAAGAATGTGTCTGATCCTCCCTGCTCAACTGTACATTTTGCTTGTGTTGCCATTTAATGCATGGATAAACTTGTTACCAGTCTGGATGCAATGAACCATTTTATATTTTTCACCTACAGAAAAAACACTCAGTAACTTCTGTTGTTGGCTATAAGAGTCAGTGATTACATCTCAGTTTAACTACGAAAAAAATGAAACTACTTTCCAGACAATCGTGTCAAAATTTAGTTACACTGGTAATCCAGCAACCTATTGATGAATAATAAAGTTGTCTTTTTTGTTCAAAGGAAATGCTTACTAAAAAGAGTGTCTGTTGCATTAAGGGACATGGTGGGGTTATATCATAAACCTATGACTTTTGTCATATTCATGAGGTCATTTAAGTATTTAATTTTGGAATAAAAGAGTAATTCAAAATACAACTTGTTATATTACCTGTTACTTTCTGAGTTCTTCATGTTTAAAAATTCATCTGTAAATTCTGTCATTGCCTTCGAAGATTAACTTATTGATTTTTAAGGCAACAAGTATTAATAATACAAGATGTTGCTTGCTTAGAATTGAGGAATACAGATTCTTCTGAGGAAGAGAATGGGCACATTTTATTAAGAACCAGATTCCAAATTATTAGCTCACTGGCTTTGAAAAACTGATTCAAATGATTTCTTTTATGGTGAGGGGTTAGCTTCTGAGTTTGTCCCTGCAGTGGGAACTGTAACTGGAATGTTAATAAATGTAGTTCAGAGAACCCAGGATTCTGTTAAGTGGAATACTTCTCAGTATATAAAAAGGAAAAAAAAAAAACTTAAAACAGACACACAAAAGTGCAATGGTAATATTTTTTATTGGCAAGTAAATCCTACAGTCTCTTTTTTGTGTTTTGATCAAAATAATAAGGAAGCACTAGCTTGTTACCAGAAACTTGTAAGAGCACTCCATTATCCAGTGGACACAGAATGTATACTATTTTTTCCTTGTAATTCAGTATACAGGAAAATAATTTATCTTCCAAATAGTGTCTTAACCATGCTTGTTTTTTCCCCAAACCATACTTTCATATCTTGTTTTGGAGCCTTCAATGAAATTCAAGAAAAAAGAATAAACATGAATAAATGTTCAGGATATGCACACACACTCACACTCATCACAGTTCCAACTGCTTAAGTGAGTTTTAGTGAAGTAGCTAATACATGTAATCAGAGTAGAATACATTTCAGGGGCAGAGTTCTTCAGATTATTTTTAATATTAGTGCTTAACAATTATTATTTAAAGTGATGCCAATGATAGTGTCCTGTTGTTTATTTTTAAATATTTTTTTATGAAAAGGGACTTAAAAAATAAGCATGATCATTTAAATTACTTATAAATGTCCAATCTTAGTAAAATGTAACTTTTAGGAAAGATATCTAGTCTTAAATTTAAAATGACTTAGTATATGTAGGCATTTAATAAATTGTCTCTTTTTTGACGGGGTTGCTACATTTCATTTGAAATGTAATTTTTCCAAAGTTTCTGTCCGTGTACTACTCTCTTTTCTTTGAATAAGTCTGAAAGCAGTGAAACCTCAAAGGAAATGTTTATATAGTTCACATGTTTATTTAAGAAGTATATATGTTTCTCTTAAGGCCTGAAACTCGTTTTAGGACAAAAAACAGTATTTACTTCAAATCATAAATTTATAAAAATTTTTGACATGTCAGAAAATACTCTATGACCTTACTTTTAAGTGGTACTATTTTCCTTAGGACAGTTGTTCTCAAATTTTAGAATGTGGAATAATCACCTAGTAAGTTTGTTATAAAAAGCACATTGTTGGACCCACCTTAGAATTCTGTTGGGTCTTGGGACCTCAGTTTGAGAAGCAGTTTTTTTTTTTTTAGTTACTTTTATTTTGTCCTTAGTTACATATTAGAAAGAATACTCAATGATAAAACATTTTGAGAAGGGTTAGATAGTTACTATCTTATCTACAATTTCAAATAAATTTTGAATAATTGACTTCAAGTTAGTTATCTCCTAAAAAAATACATCAGTTTTCTGTCAATGTTACAAATGATGAGACGTTTTTCTGTGATGAGGTTTTAACCGTTATTCAGGGTGGCCTTTTTTTAAATTTTTTTTTTAAACTAAGATTTACTGTGTATATTTTATACAGAATTGAATTACAAATATGTTTTTAACTATATTTTGTTTTTTTGTAGTCCTTATGTGCCATGACAGTTCTTTTTATATTGCATAGAAGTTGTCTCAAATACTCACCAGGGGACTAAGTTGACAGAATGATTGGAATTTTGGTGTTCTAAGAAAAAATTTATTTTACATAAGCATGTATGTGGTCAAATCATTTTCTGTGTCTGCAGCCTGAAAAGGATTTCAGGTATTATGCTTGTTTAGTACCTGTACATTTACTTAAAATAATTTTTTTGTTTTGATTTTTGTCATGTAGAATACTGCCTTGGTTTAATGTAATCTGTATTTGTATACTTTTTTTAAATTTTACTTTAAAATCTTTAAATAAAGTGTTTAATACTCATCAGGATTGGAGCATGTTTACTATGTAGTGTATCAGAGTTTTGTGTAAGTACAAAAGTGTATTCAAAATTGGTTCAAGAAGAAAAATGAAAATTTTAGAGTTTGGAATTTTGCTGTACTTAGAGCAGCATTCTGGTAGTTCTCATGCCATATTGTAGACATTTACTCATAAAATATTGTTCAGTGTATTTTTAAACTCACCCGTCTATGCATCTCTTATGTTGGAAAACAAATTAGTAAAAAATCAGCTGAAGAGAGAGCATTTTAACTAGTTTTAAAACTAAATTTAAACAGAACAGTATGTTCTACAGTGATCTATTCTAGAGTTCCAGAACTTTCTCAGTTGTAGCTAGTGTTCTTATATAAACAAGCATGAGCCTGGCGTCTCACGCTTCCAAACCTCTTCAACATTACTTAACCTTTCTTTTCTTTTACAAGGAGAATGAAATTCAAAGTGCTTTTCTTTTTTTTTTTATTGACTTGTGAGATAGCTAGAGCTGGTATATTAAAACCACCAAAGACTGATTTCCTGTGTCTTTTCTATTATTTTTATTGTAATATCCCCTATGCGTGCATGCGTGTTCAGTTGCTCAGCTGTGTCCAACTCTTTATGACCCCATGGACTAGCCCACCAGCCTCCTCTGTCCATGGGATTCTCCATGCAAGAATACTGGAGCGGGTTGCCATGCCTTCTTCCAGGGGATCTTCCTGACCAAGGAACTGAACCCTGCTCTCTGGCACTGCAGGCAGATTCTTTATGGTCTGAGCCACCCAGGAAGCCCCAAATATCCCCTATACCAAACCATACATTTGGTTGTTTTCTTTGTGTTAGTTAGTAAAATACCAAAACAGAGTCCAAAGAGGAGTTTGAAGCTTTTGGGAAATTTTGCATTTGAGCAAATAATCAATAGGGCAGCCGGTTTCTCCGTGAAAGGTAAAATCAGTCTCCAGTCTTCAACAGGTTGGTTTCTAGACAGCACCCAACGGGGAGTCATTGGTATAATTGGTGGTCTCCGTTCATAGATTTACCTTCCCCTCCTCTAGGATTTAAGGAATCAGTTAAGACACATATAGTCTGAGTAGTTTATATCCAAAGTTCATTGTTCCAGAATGTTCTGGAATTTGCTATGTAAAAAAAGTGTTATTTGCTCAGTCATGTCTGACTCTTTGTGACCCCTTGGACTGTAACCCACTAGTCTCCTCTGTCCAAGGAATTGTCCAGACATTACTGGAGTGGGTTGCCATTCCCTATGCATGGTGCTAAATAAAGCTAATAAACAGAATTTCTGCCCTTGACATTTGAGATAGAGACCAGACATACTGAGAAAGGCGGTTGTCATCACAAAAATAGTACAGTGATAAAATCCAATTAAATACAGTAAAATATTATGTGGCCATGATAGGTTATCAGCTTTACTAGTAAATCTTGTATGAATTTCACTTGACATTTATTTTAGGTTTATGGTAGATTCCAAAAAGCTTTATGAATTCAAATATACATGATCTTAGATATTTATCTCTAATATGCATATATATGCACACAATATATACATACTCTATACACATATATAGAGTATTCATATATAAGATGATTTTTGGCTTTTGTGCTCAGAAATATGAATTGAAAGTTACATGAAAATGGGAGAGAAAATTGTCAGATGCTTCTGCTTAGATTTTTTAACAGTTCACCCCTAAATTTATAATTAAGATGAATCCAGCTCAGAATTTGAGATGATTTTTTGCTTGAAATGTGGCAATGCAGTTCACCTTTATATAGCAATCTGTACCTTACTGGCATTAACATATATTTTTACTCCAATTACTATTTTTACTGAAGAAAATGGAATTACAGTTTTTCTAAGAATAAAGCGGCTGTTTCATATGATCTTTTACGGGCTGTCTAAAAGTTAAACCCCGTGCTAGATGTATTTCACTAGACTTGAGAGATTTAGCTCAAGTTTTCATCGACAGTTTAGCAAGTCCGAAGCAAATTCTAATTGTGTAAGAAAGAACCCTGTGGGGGAGGGGGGAAAAGAGCCCATTGAAAGGCTCTAGCAAAATCCTTTAAAAATTCGATGCTTTGATTTTCCTGCAAAAGTGAAGTGCTGCTGGGTTTCTGGAAGTAGTGCCATGGAACCAGCTTTAAACCTTCTATCATGTAAACTATCTGCAACGTGGGTGGTTTTACTTGATGACTTTATGTTATTTATGATATATTTAGGAGGAAAAATCATGTAAAGCCAGTTAAGTACAGAAGCCTAATTCTAACTCAGATTTTATGATCTTTTTTACAGAAAAAATACTCAGCTCTTGATTTTTACTTAAAAATCAGATATTTAAATTTAAGGAAATGTTTGCACTTGTGAATCATTTGAAAGTTTACTCAATTTGAAACAATACTGAACAAATCTGAATAAAGAATAAATAAAAACAATAAAGAACAAATCTGAATCTGTGTTAAAGAGGATATTTTATTATATTATTCTTATCGTCTTTAGGTTTAAAATTTTATTTCATATGTTTATTGAAGACTATGTAATGTGTCTAGCACTATGCTGATTCTATAGGATTTGGAGAATTTTTTTTTAATTTTTATTTTTGATTAGAGAGTAATTACAATATTGGAAAAGTTTTATTGTAAGGAATAAATTCATTCATTCATTCCAGAAAAATTGGCTTAGGTTTAAAAAGAAAAAAAAATGTTGATGTGTATGCTACCCTTTTAGGTAGGGGATATTTCCTATGATTAAAATAAAACGACATTCTCTCCCAAGTAGTGAGGTCTGACGTGGAAAGGGGAGGTAGCAGCGTTCTGTCGCAGACTGGTGATTCCATCTGCTTCACCACCACCAGAGGCCAGTCTCTTGCTGTAACGAAGGTCAAAGTTACCAGCACTTTCACCCTCTGAAGGAGACTGTGTTCACTACAAGCCAGTTACCAGGAGGTTCCAGGTGCTCATAATGTGTGTGTGGATTTTACAGAACTATTCAAATTCAACATTTGAATTGCTCTTTTGAAGGAAATCTCACATAGTTATCTGGGAGTCTGGCAAGCTGTCATAGAACTGCTTTGCCTTCTTTAGAAACTCTTTAGGGTGTTAGGTCTTACATATTTAGTCAACACAAATTAGGACCCACTGTGTTCTGGGGACTGGGGATATAACCAGCAAGAGGCGAGTCATGTCATATTTCATGCTGTCTAGGCAATTTTCCATCTGTGCATGATACCTTTAGCTGAAAATAAAACCAGGGCTGATTTTTAGTCATTTATATACAGATTCAATTAAAACAAAATGCAAGAAATTCTCTAGTCTTTAGTTGTGGAAATTTCTATATCAACAATTGCGTGTCATCCCAGATTTAACCCATGAATGTTTGTAGACACCCAGATACCTGTGAAAGACATTATTTCAAGAAACTTTTTCTAACTATGTTGCTATTTCACAAATACTAAACACTTTTGTATTGGAAGTAAATAGTTGAAAGAATCAGTTTGCCAAGGAAAGACATTTTCCTGCTAATTCCATTGAAAATTAACTTTGGAGCATGCTTCAGTTCCAGGCAGTTATTTACTTCACTGCTGAAAATAACTCTACAGTGTTGCCGTGAGTTGAGCTAAACAACCTCACACCTTCTCCTTCACAGGTTTTTCATCAACAACTTTTTTTAGATTTGTTGTGATGTTGACACCACTTTATAATTTGCACATTGTAACTTGATAGTAAGAGCAACTAGGAAGTATGAAATCTGTCCACTAACAAAGTATTCTTAAAAGTATAAGAATTCCTTTTTGAGAGTCTGCTTTTTTTTTCTTTTTTGTTATATTCACTAGTTTGTTGTACTTCTTAGATTCTAAATATAAGTGATATCATGCAGTGTTTGTAGAACAAGCTAGTGACTACCAGTGAAAGAGGGAAAGGGGAAGGGGTAATAATAGGGTAGGAGACTCAGAGGTACAAACTATTAGGTTCAAAATAAGCTACAAGGATATAGTGTGCAACATAGGAATATAGCCAATATTTTATATTAACCATAAGTGGACTATAACCTTTAAAACTGAATCACTAGACTTTATAGCTTATATTGTACCACAACTATACTTCGATAAATGTTTAAAGGTTTTTTTTACAAAAAAATGGGGAATAGCTAAACATATTTTTACAAATTTCTGTAATGATAGAAATAAAGGAAAGGGGGGGGGAAAAGAATTCCTTTATGTATTTCAAAATATAAAAGGAAAGCTTGTACTTATGATGAGGACTGGTGATTTTTACTTCTGTTTAATTTTCAGTGATGCCAAAGGAAGTTAAGTTTTCCAAAGAAAGTTGCTCCTTGGTGTTGGGTCCACCCAAATAGAAATACTATTTATGGATTTTAGTAGCTGACACGGGCCAGGCATGTGCTAAACATTTCACGCACATCTCATTTAATCCTAACAATCTGGTGACTGTTTCCTATCCCAGAACTATTGAACTGAAGCCTGTGTAGGTGAGAACTGAGGCCAGCACCTCAGGTGGTCTCAAGTTCAATTCAGAGACCCGCTAGCCTGTATTATGTCCTATTTTCACCATTCAACTGAAGAGGGGAAAAATGAAGTTTTAAGGAGCTTAAGTAACTTGCTCAAGGTCCATATGATTCCAGTGCCTATGGCCTCTCAAGACAGTTAATGTAACATTTGCTCCAAATTCTGTCTCCTGAGAAATTACAACTAATCAATGCACTATTCTTCAAACTCTGTCTAGCTAACTCCTTGATGGTTATCTCTGTGAGTCTGGTCTTGGCCCCTTCTCTGCAACCATCCATGTTGGCTCAACCCTGCCAGCCTTTTCCTGAGATAGTGTGCTCCATCTTTCCATGCTCTGTGCCTCCCACTTCACAAATATAGGAAATACACTTTTTAAAAAATTGGGGTATAATTGCTTTTGGAGAAGGAAATGGCAGCCCACTCCAGTATTCTTGCCTGAAGAATTCCATGGACAGAGGATCCAGGCAGGCTGCAGTTTATGGGGTCACAAAGAGTCGGACGTGACTGAGTGACTAACGCAACAATGTAGTTGCTTTACAATGTTGTGTTAGTTTCTGCTACATAACAAAGTGAATCAACTGTACATATGCATATATCCTTTCCCTCTTGGATCTCCGTCCCTCCCTCCCCACTTCCCCATCCCATCCATCTAGGTCACCACAGAACACTGAGCTGAACTCCCTGCACTACTGCAGCTTCCCACTATCTACCTGTTTTACCCTTTCTTGAGCAGCCCAGGACTCTTTTCTCTCAAGCATTCAGAACTGTGTGATAGCCCACCAGAAACTGTTCCTTCTGTCCAAGATTTGGTGTGAACCTGACCAGTGAAATAATCCTGTTGCTGGTCTCACCCAACCACGATTTCCTCTGATCAAGAAGTTCAGGATTAGAGAAGGAAATGGCAACCAACTCCAGTATTCTTGCCTGGGAAATCCCATGGACAGAGGAGCCTGGCAGGCTACAGTCCATGGGGCTGCAAAGGGTTGGACACAAATGAATAACTGAGCAACAATCAAAATGTGGGTTCAGTTCAGTCGCTCAGTCGTGTCCGACTCTTCACGAACCCATAAATCACAGCACGCCAGGCCTCCCTGTCCATCACCAACTCCTGGAGTTCACTCAAACTCATGTCCATCGAGTCGGTGATGCCATCCAGCCATCTCATTCTCTGTCGTGCCAATCTTCTCCAGCCCCCAATCCCTCCCAGCATCAGAGTCTTTTCCAGTGAGTCAACTCGTCGCACAAGGTGGCCAAAGTTGGAGTTGCAGCTTCAGCATCAGTCCTTCCAATGAACACCCAGGACTGGTTGGATCTCCTTGCAGTCCAAGGGACTCTCAAGAGTCTTCTCCAGCACCACAGTTCAAAAGCATCAATTCTTCGACGATCAGCTTTCTTCACAGTCCAACTCTCACATCCATACATGACTACGGGAAAAACCATAGCCTTGACTAGACGGACCTTGGTTGGCAAAGTAATGTCTCTGCTTTTTAATATACTATCTAGGTTGGTCATAACTTTCCTTCCAAGGAGTAAGCGTCTTTTAATTTCATGGCTGCAATCAGCATCCGCAGTGATTTTGGAGCCCCAAAAAATAAAGTCTGACACTGTTTCCACTGTTTTTCTATCTATTTCCCATGAAGTGATGGGACCAGATGCCATGATCTTTGTTTTCTGAATGTTGAGCTTCAAGCCAACCTTTTCACTCTCCTCTTTCACTTTCATCAAGAGGCTTTTGAGTTCCTCTTCACCTTCTGCCATAAGGGTGGTGTCATCTTCATATCTGAGGTTCTTGGTATTTCTCCCCGCAATCTTGATTCCAGCTTGTGCTTCTTCCAGCCCAGCGTTCCTCATGATGTACTCTGCATATAAGTTAAATAAGCAGGGTGACAATATACAGCCTTGACGTACTCCTTTTCCTGTTTGGAACCAGTCTGTTGTTCCATGTCCAGCTCTAACTGTTGCTTCCTGACCTGCATACAGGTTTCTCAAGAGGCAGGTCAGGTGGTCTGGTATTCCCATCTCTTTCAGAATGTTCCACAGTTTATTGTGATCCACACAGTCAAAAGCTTTGGCATAGTCAATGAAGCAGAAATAGATGTTTTTCTGGAACTCTCTTGCTTTCTCCATGATCCAGCGGATGTTGGCAATTTGATCTCTGGTGCCTCTGCCTTTTCTAAAACCTGCTTGAACGTCTGGAAGTTCACGGTTCACGTACTGCTGAAACCTGGCTTGGAGAATTTTGAGCATGACTTTACTAGTGTGTGAGATGAGTGCAATTGTGTGGTAGTTTGAGCATTCTTTGGCATTGCCTTTCTTTGGGATTGGAATGAAGACTGACCTTTTCCAGTCCTGTGGCCACTGTTGAGTTTTCCAAATTTGCTGGCATATTAAGTGCAGCACTTTCACAGCATCATCTTTCAGGATTTGAAATAGCTCAGCTGGAATTCCATCACCTCCATTAGCTTTGTTTGTAGTGATGCTTTCTAAGGCCCACTTGACTTCACATTCCAAGATGTCTGGCTCTAGGTCAGTGACCACACCATCGTGATTATCTTGGTCGTGAAGATCTTTTTTGTACAGTTCTTCTGTGTATTCTTGCCACCTCTTCTTAATATCTTCTGCTTCTGTTAGGTCCATACCATTTCTGTCCTTTATCGAGCCTATCTTTGCATGAAATGTTCCCTTGGTATCTCTAATTTTCTTGAAGAGATCTCTTGTTTTTCCTGTTCTGTTGTTTTCCTCTATTTCTTTGCATTGATCGCTGAGGAAGGCTTTCTTTCTTATCTCTCCATGCTATTCTTTGGAACTCTGCATTCAGATGCTTATATCTTTCCTTTTCTCCTTTGCTTTTCGCTTCTCTTCTTTTCACAGCTATTTGTAAGGCCTCCTCAGACAGCCATTTTGCTCTTTTGCATTTCTTTTCCATGGGGATGGTCTTGGTCCCTGTCTCCTGTACAATGTCACGAACCTCCGTCCAGAGTTCATCAGGCACTCTATCTATCAGATCTAGTCCCTTAAATCTATTTCTCACTTCCACTGTATAATCATAAGGGATTTGATTGAGGTCATATCTGAATGGTCTAGTGGTTTTCCCTACTTTCTTCAATTTCAGTCTGAATTTGGCAAGGAGTTCATGATGTGAGCCACAGTCTGCTCCTGGTCTTGTTTTTGCTAACTGTATAGAGCTTCTCCATCTTTGGCTGCAAAGAATATAATCAATCTGATTTCAGTGTTGACCATCTGGTGATGTCCATGTGTAGAGTCTTCTCTTGTGTTGGAGACCTAAACAGACATTTCTCCAAAGAAGACATGCAAATGGCTAATAAGCACATGAAAAGATGCTCAACATCGCTCATTATTAGAGAAATGCAAATCAAAACTACAATGAGGTACCACCTCACACCAGTCAGAATGGTCATCATCAAAAAGTCTTCAATCAATAAACCCTGGAGAGGATGTGGAGAAAAGGGAACACTCTTGCATTGCTGGTGGGAATGTAAATTGATACAGCTACTATGGAAGACAGTATGGAGATTCTTTAAAAAAAAAAAAACTAGGAAAAAAACCACCATACAACCCAGCATTCCCACTCCTAGGCACAAATACCCTGAGGAAACCAAAACTGAAAAAGACACATGTATCCAAATGCTCATTGCAGCACTATTTGCTATAGCCAGAGCATGGAAGCAACCTAGACGTCCATTGACAGATGAATGGATAAAGAAGCTGTGGTACACATTTACAATGGAATTAACTACTCAGCCATAAAAAGGAATGCATTTGAGCCAGTTCTAATAAGGTGGATGAACCTAGAGCCTATTATACAGACTGAAGTAATTCAGAAAGAAAAAAACTACTATTGTATATTAATGCATATACATGAAATCTTGAAAGATGGTACTGATGAACCTATTTGCAGAGAAGCAATGGAGAGGCAAACATAGAGAAAAGACTTGTGGACGCAAGTTGGGGAAGAAGAAGTGGGACAAATGCAGAGAGCAGTATGGAACCATACACACTATCATATGTAACATACATAGCCAGTGGGAATTTGCTGTATGACTTAGGGAACTCAAGCCAGGGCTCTGTGACAACTTAGGGGGATGGCATGGGGTGGGAGGAAGGTCCCAGAGGGAGGGGACATATGTGTACCTTTGGCTGATTCATGTTGATGTATGACATAAACCAGCATAATATTGTGAAGCAATTTTCCTTCAATTAGAAATAAATACATTTTTTAAAAAAGAAAAACAAAAAAGAAGATGTTCAGGTTGCTGCTACTCTCTGGGAAGCCAGGGTGCCCCCCAAAACACACACACCTCCAATCTACTAGGTGACTGTGGAGCTTTGTTCCTTTAGACATCTGGGTGTTAGTTAAACCTGTATGCTTATTATTTGTGGCGACACTTCAATATGTGACTTCAGCAAGGTAGCTTGCCCTGTCCCCTCATCTCCATTCTCTGTTCTTGCCCTTCCCAGATTCAACCTTCTTTCTTCCTTTCCTTCCTAACAGTTCTCTGGGCCCACTGGGACCCTCCTTTCTGGATAAACCGACATTGAGCTCCGCAGCCCATTCATTGCACTCTCCTTCCCTTGCCCCTTTCCTGCCACTCTCTCAAGGCTGCTCATTCCAATGGCTCCCAGATTGAGCATTCTCCTGCTCCCTGAACACTACCGCACACTATTACTCCTCCGCCTTTGTGCAAAAATCCCTCTCCTTCAGGGCCTGTGCTATGTGGCTCTGCCCTTATGTCGTACTGCATCCTCCTGCTCATTCCATTCCCTCCGAGGAAGACGTGGTTCCTGGCTCAACCAGCTGAGATGCATTGAGATGCAACCTCTCAATGGACCAGGAATCAAACATCCAATCAAACACCAAAATCCCATCCTTTCTTTCATGATTTGCGAAGAAAACAAAATGCAGTGATAGAGGACAGTCCTGTGAGCATGCTAAGCCGCCTCAGTCGTGTCCGACTCTTTGTGACTCAGTCTTTTCCTTTTTAAAAAGTGTTTATTTATTTGGCTGCACCAGGTCTTAGCTGTGGCACACAGGATCTTTTATCTGCGTTGCGGCATGCAGGATCTTTGGTTGTGGCATGTGAATTCTGAGTTGCAGCATGTGGGATCTAGCTCCCTGACCAGGGATTGAACCTGGGTCCCCTGCATTGGAAGTGCAGAATCTTAGACACTGGACCACCAGGGAAGTCCCTCTAATCAATCTTTTTCCTGCCACACTTGTTTCTACCTAAGGGTCTTAACACGTGCCGTCCCAATGCCTCCTCTCCTCTTCCCCTTGCTCAGGTGGGCACCTTATATGCTTCAGGCGTGTGTGGCTTTTCCCCAGGCAGGACAGCCTAGGGCCCCCTTATCTAGCTTTCTCCAGTGTCCTCTGGGCTTTCCAGGTGGTGGTAGTGGTAAAGAACCTGTCTGTCAGTGCAGGAGACATAAAAGACATGAATTTGATTCTTGGGTCGAGAAGATCCCCTGGAAAAGGGCATTGCAACCCACTCCAGTATTCTTACCTGGAAAATCCCATGAACAGAGGAGCCTGGGGGACACAGTCCATACGGTTGCAAAGAGTCGGACACAACTGAAGAGACTTAGCATGCTCACACGCACTGTCCTCTCTCACTACATTTTGTTTTCTTCCCAGCTTCTCTCTCACAACGTATAATGGTATATTGCCGATTTATTTTACCATCATCTGTCAACTCCACCCATCTGTATGTTCCATGAGGACACGAGCCATGTCCATTTCATTTACTATTGCAGTCCCAGAACCTAGAACAAAGATTGGCACAAAGGCCTTCCAGAAACATTTATTAAATGAATAAATAAATGAGTGAGTGAGCAAATGTTAGCCCTGTACTTTGGAAAAAGTCCTGTACTCCCACTGACTTGTGGTTTCACTGTGAGTGGAGGTTGGCAGGGAAACTTTCATTGCTCCAGCAGAGCTGGGACTAGGGAACCAGAATTTTGTATAGACCACTCAGATCCTTTTTATGCTTTAATAAAGTTTGGAAAACAGAACCAGGGAAAGACCTTCACCCACTCACTAAATGCTGACCTAGGCTAGAGAACTTTGTGCTGTAGTCGGGAAGGTGAATCATTCTGGGGTTTTGTGGATTCCCCAGCACTGATGTAAACAGAAGCATTTAGAGAAAGCCCTAAGTTACTCAGGCAATAAATGAAAATCAAGGGGAAAGGGATCCCCGAAAGTTTTGTAGAGACTGAAAAATGTAGACTAATTTTAGCTTGTTATTAGTTTTCTGTTTTGCATGAGGAATTTTGGAGAGAATTTCAGCGTATATATTTCCCCTGTCTTCTTAACCAGGTGAATAATCCTATTGTCACTGTAACCACTGAAAATCCTCTGTGGCAGCACATTTCATGCCCTGAAGAGAGATTTGGTTCTCAGAAGTACTCAAAAGCCACTTCAACGTAGGTGGCAAAACTGGGAAATATTGTTCTGGAAATCTGAACCTTAATCCTTACACACTTCACCCACTTGCCAAAGGGTCTCTGATGGGATGATGCCTTGAGATGACTTCTAGAGGTAAACATGACATATTGTCCCTGTGCTTTGGCCACAGAGGAACTTCAGTTCTTCTCAGGGGCAGAGAAATGATGACCCAGAGAAATTTTTTCCAACATGATTCCCCTAAGCCATGCCCTTTGTCTCTACACTGAGCCCCCTCAAGGTATCTTGGGTGCTTGCTCTGGGCCAGGGGAGCAGAGGATCTAATTCAGAAGCTCTTCCATCAGAATCAGTGTTCTCAGACCCAGAAGAGTATTTGATTAACTCTGTACTCCAGGCTCCTTGTGATGGGAATTCCTGGGGGTTGGAGGGAGGATGAGATTCAAAACAGAGATTTTGCACCTCTAGTTTAGAATCCTATCCCTACAAGCTCACAAAACTGCAGGGTCTCACCCACAGGCCGTGGGAGTCCTCATGCGGGAGCCCTCTAAAGAGAGCAACGAATGTCCCACCCAGAATCCCCCTTCCTCCTCCACCCTCTCCCACCCACTGCCTTTACCACAAGAGTAACTGCTCTTCTTACCCCACACCCATCTCTGCTGCTAAAATGAGTTGGGGAAACACAGGGGTTGGAGGAGGGGAGGAAAGAACTGCAATTGCCTTACTTTTGTTTTCGGTTTGTTTGTTTTTAATTTGGTCACTTTAAATTTCTTTTAAAAACTTCGGACATCTTGCATTGTGAAGATGAATATCCTATGGTTACATCTCCAGGTCTACATTTAAGATTCATACTCTCCCTGCTAAAGCACGGTTCTTGGGCCCTTGGGATTTAAAAGAGCATTTGTCTCCTTTTAAAACCTGGGGTAACCTTACAAAGTCCCTTTCTATTAATGTTGACTTGACACAAAGCATGTCTGATTTCCTCTTTTCAATTTTCTATTCCCTTTACCCTCTGCTTTCAGGCAAGGAGATATGATAAATGATGGTGGACTGTACTCAGCTACTGTTTTTGGTATTACAGGTTCAACAAGGGTTGGGGTAAGGATCTTCATGCCATTTCTAACACCATCTATGTGGGGAAAGATCTTCTATGTTCCAAACAAAGAACAGACAAGCAAACTAGTGGACCTAGTGTTACCATGGAAACGGTCCCTCAGTGTATGCATGGGTGGCCATACACATAATACACATAAAAGTGGCACCCTGGAGCAGTCTCTCTATGGCAAGTCTTGGGCAACCCCTGACCTCACTGGGTATTACTCAGGGTAAGCTACGGGGCTTCCCAGGTGGCTCAGTGGTAAAGAAGCTGCCTGCCATTGCAGGAAATGTGAGAGACTTGGGTTAGATCACTGGGTTGGGAAGATCCCCTGGAGAAGGAAATGGCAACCCACTCCAGTATTCTTGCCTGGGAAATCCCATGGACAGAGGAACCTGGTGGACTACAGTCCATGGGCTCGCATAGAGTCCAACACAACTGAGTGAAAGATTATGCACACATGCAAGCTAAACTGCTCTAACAGAAAGACCCAAAAGGTGATGGATGTTCATTTCTTTCTCTCCTAATAGCCCAGGACAGATGCTCTGGCTCTGGAGCTGGGAGGATGAAGTTGTTTCCCATTGACATTCAGGGCACCAGGTCTTAGGTGACTTAGGAAAGGAAAAAGCTAAGAGGCGTGTTCATGGGAAGTGCTAAGGCCCTGGCTTGAAAGTGACTTGTCTCATGTAGGCTTGCATGGCTTTGGCTAGAGCTCAGTCCTCTGGCTTTTCCTAAAGCAGGAGAGGCTGAGGAATGTCAGGGAGCGGTGAGTCTAGGAAGACAAGGTGGGTGGATATAGATGGCCTACTAGTTGCCTCCACCATGCTGAGGCAGAGTTTCTTTCAGGTTGAATTGCATCAGATGAGAGACCCTGAATTGACCCTTGGAGGGGCGTCAGCATAGGCTTGAGGCTAAGAATGGGTGGGAAGTCCTGAAATGACGCTCACGGGGTCACCAGCACAGCCCCTCTCGTTTCTTGCAGCTGCAGCTGCTGTGTCTGGCTTCCACTTCCCTCTTCAGTCCCCGGCTCAGTAAAACTTCCAGCTCCTAAACTGCTGTCCTCCTGGGCCTGCTCCCAGGAGGCCTCAGGCTCACAGTCTTTCCCAGCTCCTGGGATCCAATAATTGAGTTTCCTTTTTCTTATCCAGTCATCCACTGGAGTCCCTGGCTTTCAGGTTTGCACATCCTATAAGTCCCTTTCTGTTCCTCCTAATGTGGACAACAGCACCGGGGCTCTGAGCCTCGTCCTGACACCCCACCCCAGGGCACTGTCATTCATGGCTCCATCTTGGCTTTGGCACGTTGGTCTCCTCTCATTTCCCTCACCTCCTCTAGGCCCCCCATCCTGGCTGACTGCTGGTTTGGCCTTCCTGAAGCTGTCCCTTTCACAATGGAAGACACAAACAGCATCTGTGTTAGAGGCTTTCTCTTGCCTGCGAGATGCTCCCTAGCCAGAAATCATCTGTGATCCAGGCAATTCAGAAGATGTAGAGACATAAAAACAGTCAGTAAGAATCTTTCACTTGTCACTTTGCAGATGTCAACAGCTTTGCAGTGGTGGCATTTTAAATGTAGGTGATCTGCCATGTCCTTACCATCTAAGTTAAAAACCCTTGGTTCATATTTAATTAATTTCTTTTTTATGTCCTAAGTATCGTGACACATATACTTCTTTGTTTACTCCACAGCATCTAGCCCACATTAAGCACTCACTAAATGTTACTAGTATCAGCATTTCCCCATCCATTTACTATTTAAAGGAAAATTATTTTTATAGTGAAGATTTAGAGGATTTTAAATGCCACTGCTTAACTCTCAAAATAAGTATTACAAATGAAGTGATCATAGAAGAGGCTGAACATATACCTCTACTGAGGAAAATTATATTAAAAAACTAAAAGGCCATTTAAGGACTACATACAAGAAAGAAGTAAAGCTAGATATGTACTATATCTTTCTGAAGCTTGCTTTGTCATTGTACTTATAGTGTGGTCTGGCTGTGTTTTTAACAGTCTTATAACTACATTTTGAAATGAGGATCTGTCTTGATAAAAATACAGAAGCTATAAAGAGAAACATGTTTGCAGCCTATAAGTTGTCTTGACCAAAAAATTCATTAGAATTTCATTTATATTTTTTTGCACAGTGGACCTTGAGAAAGAATTGAAGTTATGGAATGATAGTCCAGGTTTGAAAAGGGAGGTCTGTTAGGTCAGAGAAATTCTTCTTTCTAGAATCCAACTCATCTGAAATGAGGCCGAAAACTGATAGATGGTTTAAAAGGAAATGTTTGAAGACTGCCTGCTGTACCCATAGCTACCTGCCCACCATGGCTCCCTGGTGACAGCTGTACTAATTATAGAAAAACAAGTTGAGTGGAAGAAGATGAATTATGTAAATTTACATTGACTGAGGATCCTATTGGAGCCTTTAGGAATTTTGATTAATAAAAGTAAACCTAAGATTTTCTTATATTGAAAAGCTATTAAAAGATGAAATATAATTTCCTGTAGTCTTAGAATGAAGTCTGAATCATTTATTAGCATTTTTAAAATTTCTTACTGATTATCCATTATATTACATACAATTACATGTCATCATACGTGTATCATTTATTACTGTGAATCACTTGCTGGTAACAGCCATTTTGTGGATTGGAGAGGAAATATAAAGTGTGCTTTAGGCTATATGTTTATGTTTTTATTTATGAAAAATAGTGAAAGAGGCCCCAAAAGTCATGTTTTTCATAAACCCACAGTTAAAAGAGAAGCCTGCAAATTTTTCTTTGCTCCATTTCAACAGTTTTCTTATTTTAAAATACTTCTTATTTTAAAGTATTTTAAAATATAACCTAGCTCAAAAGCTGAGGATTAGCAAATATTTTAAAATATTTTATTTAAAATATTTTAAAATATTTCTTATTTTAAAATATAAACCTAGTTTAAAAGCTGAGGATTATAAAACAATCAAGAATGGTAAACCACTTAATCTGCTAAAAGAAAATATTTTTGTTTGTGTTCATAGATGAGCCACTGAAACAATACCTTAATAAAGTTGCTTAACTCGGTTCTTTACACATTTAGAAATTTGACAAACTCAGACTTAGTGAATATGTTAACAAAAGTAAATGAACTGGTATTTAAACATTTTTATTAGTGAAACATTACTCAACACAATTTAACACGCTGTAATTTTAAATGAATCTTTTTTCCAACTCAGAGACATTGGGAATGCTGTTAATTGTTTCAGTCGCCCACTCACTGAACCAAAAAAAAAAAAAAAAAACCTGACTTATTACTTGCTACATATCAGGAAGGTGAAAGGTCTGCCACTAAAGCTGCACAATTCACAGGGAAGCTCTGTTCTCACAACCCATCATCATAGCACTTTGACTAAGTGGGGAAAGCACCGTTATCTCAGGATGAGAAAACCGTGTGAACGCACAACACTCTACGTTTCTTGCCACTCTTCATCGCCAAGTATGTATATTTTAGTTCAGGGGAGAATACCCAAGCCTTTTCCAAAGGCAGATAGATCTCTCACAATTTGTGTTACTGAAAACCTCTGTACAGACAAAGGACAGCTCGAGGATACCTGAGAGTTCATGTTTAGCACTGACACAGCACTTTCATCTGTAACGTGCTTTACAAACGTTAGCTAATTAAGAGGAACAGCACCCCTGTAAGGTATTTAACAGGATGCAAAAATGAAAAGCTACAAGAAAGCCAGAATGAATAAATCATGAGTTGTTAAATCAACATGACCTGAAAACCAGCAAGACCCCTTTCCCCATTTCTTGCCCTGACAGTCTTCTGGGAAAGGCAAAGTCAGATTTCATGCTAGGTGTTGGGGGCAGTGGAGTGACGTCTGGATGGGAGGACGGTGATAAAGTTCCATGTAGCGTTTGCAGAGGGAAATGTTCTACTAGCTCAGAGAGGGGGGTTTCAAGAATATAACGTTTTTAGAAGTACCCGGGAGAATAGGAAATCAATACAGTATTCAATTAATCTACTGCAGATTGACTTCACATAAAGGAGCCCCAACCAGGAAAGTACCCTGCTAGGAAATATGACAGTGCACAGTTGGAGAGTCCAAGAGGGCAGGAACATGGCCTGGGGTATAATCTGCACTTTTCATTCTTTCAGGAGGTGGGAGCGGGCATTGTGACAGTCCTGGGGTCTGCCTGCAGACTTCCCTCACCTATCCTGTGACATGAAAGCCGTCTCAATAGGTAACAGTGTTACACAGTGGTAAGTGGAATCAGTTCCAGTAACGTTTGGAAGACAGAATGGACTGTCTTTCAGAGGAATCTGAAGTTTAGGGCTTTGGATGAAGAAGACTGCGGTTCTAAATAACCCGAGTCTCTGTTTCTCTTCTTTTTTTCCCTTTGCTGCACCACCCAACATGAGGGATAGTAGTTCCCCCACCAGGGACCAAACCCATGTATCCTGCCATGGAAGCACGAACTCTTAACCACTGGGAATTCCTCTTCATCTATTTATGGTTTAATAATCTCTCTTTCTCTCAAAGAGGTGCTGGAAAGTGAAAGGAAATGGATGTGAGAATTTAAAAACAGAGTAGATGCTCAATGAACTGTAGCTTTCTGTTTACTGCCTTGGGTGAGCTTGGCTATGAGGCAGGTACATAGATAGGGGCTTTCAAGAGTATAATTTTTTTAGAAGTACCCAAGAGAATAGGAAATCAATACAGTATTTAATTACTCTACTGCAGATTTACTTCACATAAAGGAGCCCCAACCTGTCTTAGACTTAAGAGGTATGCCATTGGGTGGAAGCAGTTTTAGTGTCAGGATGCATGCCTCTAGTATCCCCAAGAGGCCATGTCTAACAGGAGCCCCACGAGTTGCTGAGCACTTTCAATGTGGCTCGTCCAAGAGATGAGCTGTCAGTGAAGTCCACGCCAGATTTCAAAACTTAGTAAAAGAAAAGGAATGTAAAATATTTTGGTCATAATTTTGATATTTATTACATGTTGAAATGGGAATATTTTGGACATATTGGGTTAAAGAAAATATATGAAAATTAATTCGACCTCTTTTCACTTTTAAAAATTGTGGCTGGGGAAAACAAAGTTGCATATGGAGCTCACATTTGTGGTTCACATTATGTTTCTATCAGGCAATGTTGCCTTGGAACATAACTCTCGGATAGCTTAGTTCACATACTTCATCAGTGAAAAAGGATTTGAGAATGCATCCCTAAATATAAAGTTTTAAATTTATAAATATACTTTATAAACGGAATTCCCAGGTGGCTCAGTGCTAAAGAATCGACCTGCCAGGGAGACTCAGGTGACATGGCTTCAATCCCTGGGTCAGGAAGATGCCCTGGAGAAAGAAATGGCAACCCACTCTAGTATTCTTGCCTGGGAAATTCCATGGACAGAGGAGTCTGGCGGGCTACAGTTCATGGGGTTGCAAAGAGTCAGACATGACTGAGGACACACACGTATATTTTTTAAACATTGGAGACATACAACAGCAGAAAACAAACAAATGGATAGAAGTCTTGGTGTCTTCTTCTCACCCTGGATGATCACATGTATCCTGTAAAGTGCACCGGCCCTTTGGAAATTGCTGCCTTAGATGAGGCAAAGGACTCCCAGGCTCCTTTGGGGAGTAGGGGAAGTGGGTGATTATAATTGGAAGTAAACAAAATTACAATAAAAATTGTAACAAAACACAGATTGCACAAATACAACGAAAGTAAAATATTAACAATGTAATAATATGGGTAAGGGAGAAAAAGGAGATCCAACCAGTCCATTCTAAAGGAGATCAGTCCTGGGTGTTCATTGGAAGGAGTGATGCTAAAGCTGAAACTCCAATACTTTGGCCACCTCATGCGAAGAGTTGACTCACTGGAAAAGACTCTGATGCTGGGAGGGATTGGGGGCGGGAGGAGAAGGGGACAACAGAGAATGAGATGGCTGGATGGCATCACTGACTCGATGGACATGAGTTTGAGTGAACTCCGGGAGTTGGTGATAGACAGGGAGGCCTGGCGTGCTGTGATTCATGGGGTCGTGGAGAGTCGGACACGACTGAGCAACTGAACTGAACTGAACTGAAGGGAGAAAAAAAATAACAAAACCTGAACAGTAGGATTCTCTCAGCTGTAGCTGCAGAATTGTTAGTTGGGGCGTGGCCAAGTGAGGAGGGCCAAGTGAGAGGTCATGAGATCTAGCCAGAAGCTCTCTCTGAGTTTCTCTGGTGGCTCAGGTGGTAAAGGACCTACCTGCAGTGCAGGAGACCCGGGTTTAATCCCTGGAGCGGGTAAGATCCCCTGGAAAATGGAGTGGCAACCCACTCCAGTATTCTTGCCTGGAGAGCCCCATGGACAGAGGAGGCTGATGGGCTACAGTCCATGAAGTCACAAAGAGTCATGTAGAACTTTACAAGATTATGGAGGAGGGACTAAGGCATATCCTAGGTTTTGTCTGGTAACTTCTCTCACTACTTCCATACAGCAAAGAGGAGCAGATCCTGGGTTTCCTCTTCATTAAGAAAAGGGGAAAGGAAAGTGTTGGGGAGGAATAAAGTGTAGAAAGAGCCAATGCCTATGATTTCAGGTCCTATGAGCAGAGGCATTGATCCCACTCCACATAGCGCCCCACGAGGTGGCAAGACCTTTCTGATGAGAAGCGTTGGGAGATGGTAAGATCTGCGAGCAGCAAAGAAAAACTCCTGTGCCCCAGCAGGGCCCAAGAACCAACAAGATTATGGGCTTGGGTGACGCAAGGGGCTCTATGTGTGCTAGAGACCAGACGACCTGCCCCATATGTTCTACAGTACATGAGACCATCTGGGACTCCTGGAGGACCTTAGGGGTGGGAGGAATGCCAAATCATGACTGAGATTAATTTCCTGGCAGCAGAATTATCTGAACTAAAGATACATAGAAATGTGACACATTTTTAATGAAAAATACCGTAATTAGTAAATATACAAATTTAAATAGTTTAAACAGTGTGTATATATATATGCCTGATTCATTTTGCTGTATACCTTAAACTAGTACAACACTGCAAATCAACTATACTCCAATAAAAATATTTTTAAATGTTTTAAAATAAAATGTGGAATAAAAATGAAATTAAAATTCCTTGTCCCACCTCCACAGTCCAGATTCCCACTTCCTAGGAACAACTCCCTTCAGCTTTTTTAGCTGTTTCTTCTCAGGCTTACCTCCATAATTCTAAATAAGGTGTTCTTACTATTCCTAAAGTTTTTGAGTTTTATACTGTCTAAGAACTTCTCATATAGAAGATGAAAGTTCATACACACATGCAGACTCACACACTTTGTCTCCCCTTTCTCCTCTAAACATATTAATAGTTAGATTGCAATTTCATCATTTTGGTTATTAATAGAGCATTTACATTGTTATTACTATGCCAATTTTATTCACAGCTGAGCCAAGTAATGCATTGTAATTTCCTTTCTTGAATAATTTTTTTCTAGAATTCACAAGTGCCTCAAGAAAACTTTGCTTACTTTTTTTTATTTATCTATGAACCACTCATTCATTATCAGACTTTCTCACTACACAGTAAGGCTCTCTCAGTGCATTCAAACATTAGGAAGTGTGTCATTTTTCTGTCGTTTCTCACGCTGCTGTGTTACACTGGGTTGGAACACACTTATCATTCTGGGGCTTCCTTTCCCCATCAGTCTCACATTTCCCTTTGCCCTCATTTCTTGAATTTTTTTTTTTTTTGTTCTTATGGTTTTATGCTTACTTTATTCATTTACTTCACTTATTTTTTAGAGGTATCTTTTAAAAAATATTTATTTATTTTGGCTGCAATGGGTCTTAGTTGCAGCATGCAAGATCTAGTTTCCCCACCAGGCATGGACAGAACCTGGGACCTCTGCATTGGGAATGCTGAGTTCCAGCCACTGGACCACCAGGGAAGTAAGTCCTCCATTGACTTCACTTTTAATGAAGGTTCAGGAAGATGCAGATATTAGTAGAAAATGATACTTTCCAATCTCAGTCTTGTAGAGTAAAGGTCATAGCAGCCTCTCAGAAACAGCAGCATCTGAAAAACAAGACCCTGAGAGGGTGCAACAGCAATGACACACGTAAGAGAAGCGTCTCCTCCAGCTGTTGCTGACTCCAACCATCTGCATGATGGTTGACTCCACAGTCAGATGTAGAGTCCTCTCACACTCTAGTAATGCATTAATTTGGGGCTGTAAATATCACATTATATAAATCCTAACATCATTGTGTAAGTTCTGGAAAGCAGTTCTTAGTCATATGGGAAAGTAAGTGCTCACACGACTGTGGGTCATTCATCTCTAAGAACCAAAGCAGCCACAGTAGGTTCTTACCAGCCCCAGAGTGTGACATTTTGAGCAAAACCACACTGTAATGGATTGAGATACATAAAATGTGCTGAAATCTATGAGTTCATAAGGACACAAGGAATTAAAACCCCCCCAAGACTCCTTGGTTATCTTTGGAAGATGTTCATCCTTCTGAAAACAGGTAAATAAAAGGAAAGAATCAAATATCCTGCCTTTTCTGAAAACAATAACAAAAAGCTATATTTCAGGTCCAGCAACAGATGGAAAGGGAGAGTTCCTTTTTTTTTAAAAAAATTATTTGGCTGCTGTGCTGGGTTCTAGTTGTGGCATGGAGAATCTCAGATCTTTATCGCAGCATGTGGGATCTATTTTAGTTGCAGTATGTGGGATCTAGTTCTTCACAGTATGGGCCACCAAGACCTGGGTTTGATCTTTGAGTTGGGAAGATCTCCTGGAGAAGGGAATGGCTACCTACTCCAGTATTCTTGCCTGGAGAATCCAATGGACAGAGGAGCCTGGTGGGTTACAGCCCACGGGGTCGCAAAGAGTTGGACACAACTGGGTGACTTTCACTTCATGTGTGGGATTTAGTCCCCTGACCAGGGGTCAAACCTGGGCCCCCTGCATTGGGAGCACAGAGTCTTGGCTACTGGAATACCAGGGAAGTCCTGAGAGTTCTTCTTTTTAAAAAACATCCCCACTAATACATGGGGAAGGAGTAAATAAGTGCAGCCCCTAAGGAAACAATGGATCCAGGCAATGATCATCAGCGGTTACTAAAATCAGTTACTGAAAACTGATGGGGATTTTTGTAATGGAGTGGTTGTAATTGCTAAGTATGAGAATGTGTGTCAGGGTCAGTGATAGGGAGTGGTGGGGCTGTGGTAAATTCTATCTGAAGTCATTCAAATTCAATGCCGGAGAGAGAAAGAGAGAATAAGAGAGTATGAACCACTACTAGAGACCAAAGAGCATAGGCCTAGGCTATATCCTTTAGCCAAAGTAGTGATCCCCACTGCAGACCTGAACCTATACTTGAGCCATAGCTCAACTTTTTTCCAGAGGTATTAATTCAACTTTTGGCCATTTCCACCTCTTGGACAGTCAGTAGAGAATTCTAGCGTCTGGTCAGAATGGATTAAACAATACTATGCTTATTGAATTGACAAAGCAAGAACTGGTAGGAAATGCCCTACCAGGAAAAAGGCAGTCCCTTGGGGAGTCTGTCTGTGTTGATTTAATGATAAAGAATCTGTACACCAAGGGTGTCAACCAGACTGGAAATTCCTTCTGGTGGAGAGTCAGAAGTGCCCTAGTTGGACTGATAGGCTGTGGCCATATTGATTGGCTCCAAAGGGCATCCTTATACACATACAGGCAAAGGGCATATCTAAACTTTGCAGTCACTGGAGACTTTCCTGGCCTCTGAAAGGGAGTGGAAGGAAGTGGGTGAAGGGCCTAAGAAAGTGGCAGAAAACATACCTTTTCTTTCCTCCCCGTGATCAATTGATTTTTATTCAATTTAAAGACAATTCTGAGATTCTTCCTAAATACTAGAGATATGTCACAAGTTGGTAGAAATTATTTATTTTTTTAAAATGGGATTTTTGCTCTGTTTTAGGATCTTGCCAAAAGGATTATTAATTTATTTGGTGGGTTAGCAGAAAGACTGACTGTATCAGCTTCTGCACAGTCAAGAACAAACACTTCTTGAGAGTATGACGTAAAGACCCATACCAACCCCTGTGGTAAGACAGACGTAAGTTAGATGAGGTTTCCACCCTGCCAAATCTTAAAATATAGATGAAAATCTGAGATTGTAAAATAACACTGTAAGACATAATGTGGTAAATGTAAATGACTATGAGATTAGGAAAGGCAGAGATGGACAGACAAAGCTTCACAAAAGACCCAGGGATTGACTCTAGCTTTGAAGGGTGGTCTGAATTTCAGTAGGCGTTAAAGGGAAAGAAAGCTTTATCCCCATCTAATTCTTCCATGATATACTAGATGTTGTCAGGGCATGAATGTCTTCATTCCCTCTGAAGACACTGCCTTGCCCAAAGGCTCTTCTAGGCAGTCATGTTTCAATGCCTGCGACCCCCATTCCAGCAGTTTAGGTAAGAGGTGGTTTCCTGTCACTCCCAGGGCAGTCTGACTAGTACAGCCTGGCTTAGATAGACATTCTGAGCCCATGAAAGTCTTCTTTTTGACAATTTAAATGTAGGAACATAAAAGAGCTCAAGTTAAACAATGCCATGTGTGCTCAGTCGTGTCTGACTCTGTGACCCCATGGACTGTAACCTGCTAGGCTCCTTTGTCCATGGAATTTTCCAGGCAAGAATACTGAAGTGGGTTGCCATTCTTGACCCAGGGATGGAACTTGTTCTCTTATGTCTCCTGCATTGGCAGGTGGATTCTTTACCACTCTCACCACCTAGGAAGCCCAAAAGCATGCCATATGTAAGTCAAAGTTATGAAGGAAAGAGGGTGGTGCCAGGTTACCTTGGAGCATGAGGGCTTTCTGGTTCCAATAACAGGTCTTTTAATCCTCCACTTCTAAGTGACTTGAAGTAAATGCAATGGATAACTGTTTCCTAACAAAATTATCCGATTAAATTCTATGGACAAGATGAATGGAAATAGTAACAGAGTTTTTTTCTCTCTTAGCTCTGAGACTGTCTTGGTACAAATACCTTGAAAGTCATTTTAGTAATTATAAGGTGGACATTGGCCTTGCATTTGTATGTGAGAGGATTTGACAAATGGTGTAAGTTAGTCAGAACTTCTGGTTTCTCTCTGTTTTACCTGCAACTTCTTTCCCACCCTCCTTCCTTTCTTGTCTCATGGATGAAATGAGAGCAATGAAAAGTTAGGTGGGAAATAAAATCAAACCAAGTATAGAGTGAACACACAACTGTGTCTGGAGGTAGCCTACAAATTTGCTTCTGAGCGTCAAAGTACCTGAAGGGAAACCTGGTTAATAACAATGTTTTTAGTATTTGCGATAGAAGCAAAACAGTTGAAGCTCAACAGAAATTTATCTCATGGGTCCTCATAAAGGGAATACCATTCTCAACCAGCAGATGACAGGTGGCTTTTACAAAAATACTGCTAAGGAGGGGATCTCTCCTTGTTTCAAGTATGAAGACTTTGAATTTGATTTGATCCAAGGGGGGGAAAATCTAAGGGGGAGAAGACATAACATGCCTAAGAAGAGTGAATGGCTTTCCAGTCCTCAAGGCAAACTTTGATGAATAGCATTCCTCACAACTGTATTTTGATAAGAATTAAAGGGCTTGCCTGGAGAATCCCAGGGATGGGGAAGCCTGGTGGGCTGCCGTCTGTGGGGTCTCACAGAGTTGGACACGACTGAAGCGACTTAGCAGCAGCAGCAGCAGCAAAGGGCAGAGGACTTCCCTGTCGCTCAGGTAAAGAATCTGCCTGTAATGAAGGAGATCAGGGTTCAATTCTTGGTCGGGAAGATCCTCTGGAAAAGGGAACGGCAATCCACTCCAATATTCTTGCCTGGAGAATCCCGTGGACAGAGAAGCCTGGCGGGCTACAGTCCATGGGGTCACAAAGAGTCAGATGCGACTGAGTGACTAACACGTATAACATATAAAAGTGCAGAGAGGGACTTCCCTGGTGGTGCAGGGATAGAATCTGCTCATCAATGCAGAGGACACGTGTTCAACCCCTGTCCAGGAAGATTCCACTTGCCTGGAGCAACTAAGCCCACAACTACTAAGACCCACTCTAGAGCTTGCTAGCAGCAACGACTGAGCCCGCATGCTCAACTACTGAAGCCTATGAGCCTAGAACCTGTGCTCTGCAGCAAGAGAAGCCACCACAGTGAGAAGCCTGTGCACTGTGACGAAGAGTAGTCCCTGCTCGCTGCAAATAGAGAAAAACCCACCTAGCATGGTAAAAAAAAAAAAAAATTAAGAAAAGGGGAGGTGGCAGAGAGACTGTATCCTGAAGGATAGAAATTGTATACAGCTGACAACAGCAGATGTGTATTTCTGGCATTTTGGTATTGTGGGCAGTCAATGGCGTTAGTGTCATAGTTGGCATCACTTTCTGGAAGCAAGGGACCAAACTTGGGAGAGGGGAAACCAGAAGATCTTCCAGTTTAGGTGAAGTTCTCAGTTGAATGTCTGAGCAGATGTAGGGGTGCAATGATGTCATAGAGGCCTGTTGGAGGCTGGACTCACTTCCTTTAGGGCTGACCGTGGACTCAGACTCTGCGGTTTGAAGGCCTTAGGAGCCTGCAGCAGTGTGGGTAATTGTTTACAGCTAAGTAATTTGGTAACATTTCTTGGCAAGTTGTTATCCATTTTCTTACAATTATGCTAATACAATGTTTATTTTGTCTATTTTTAAATGTGTAAAACATACTGAATGCCTGGCCCTTGTCCATCCAGGAGAAAGCAATGGAAGCACATGACGAAAATATTATGCAGAGCTTTTTTTTGACAAACTGATTTATTTAAAAATCAACAAAGTGGCTAATGGAACTTTAGGGTAGTAATTTCACATTTATATTACCCTTTAATGAGCCCATGTGGTTTCTTTAAAATCTATATTACCTGTGTAAAGAAAACCTATTCATTAGAAGCCCAGTCTCTGATTTCAGTAACAGAGAAAATATTCATATCCCACAGAGACCAATTCTAGTGAGCTTTAAAATTCAAGATATTTAACTTTATGAATATAAGACTTTATTATCAACACTTATTTCCCATGCTGTCAGCTGAAAGAATATGTTGACCACCTATTGTAACTAGTTTAACTGGTTAATGATTGAGACATGAATGGATACAACAAGAGTTGTTAATATTTTTCCTGGGAAAATAACTTTCATACTTATATTAGGCATATTTGCAAATAACCATCTTACTGACTGAGGTTTTAGTATATAACTTTATAATTAATTTATAAATAAAAATGTGTATGTCAATTCCAGTTGGCTAAGTCTATATTTTTATGTTAAATCATACAAGAAGAAAGTTTAATTGACCTAATTAATTATCATAACTTCTCTGACTCAGCTTTTTGGGTCAGGCTAAGACTAAGTTGTTGACCAGCCTATGGTTTGGATCCCACTTCTGATCCACTCGGTAATCATCCTTAATTTTTTCTTTTGTTTTTGGCTGCCTCACTAGGCATGTGGGATCCCAGTTTCCTAGTTTCCCCAACTAGGGGTCAAACCAGCACCTCCTGCAGTGGATGCGCAGGGACTAAACCCCTGGACCGCCCCCCCAAAGGCCCAATGATCATCCATCCTTTGTTCAGAGAAAAGTTCAGGATCACCGTTTGGGAGTGTGAGCAGGGTGGTTTCTGTCGTAAGAGGATGGAGGAGCAGCATGCATCATGATTGATGTATTTCACATTAGAACGGTTCAATCTTTCTGTATTATTAACAACATTGATACACAACCTTATTATACATTTGTCCATGTTTTGCACTTGTCCATCCATTAACTTAGTCAGGATGAATTTCCAGAAGAGTAACTGTTGAATCAACGGGTATAAAATTTTTTAATATTGCTACCTATCTTGTCTCATTTTTACCATTATATTTCTCTTGTTCTCTTAATATTTCAATTATTGAACACTGAGAATATAATACTCCCTCTCTTCGTGTGTGTAAACACTTAAGAAATAAAAGTTTCACTTCTATAATTAACTCATAAATATGGTTGAGTCTTACAACCTTGTGTTTTTCCTTTTTTTTTTTTTCTATGAAACTGTTTTTGAAAGACTTTTAATATTATTTTGGGAGATATTCCTAGTTCTAGAATTTTCTTTTTTTACTTCAGGAAAAGTTAAGACAGCTTGACTGCTACTAGGGAGATTACAATCCAAGAAAGAAGGAAAGATGAAATTCCTGGTGCTCTTTTTCACTTAATTTGGGAAATTTTGTAAAAGAATAATTAAAAAAAAAAAAAAAAACTAGTCTCAGCATGGTAGAACAGCTGACAAAGTTTGAAAAGTTGAGCCTGGCTCTTCTCTTAGGAAAGACTCTGCCCTGCCTGCCCAAATGGTTTGTCTGAGGGATCCTGTTTCTGTGGGCATCCCTGGTCACAGTTCAGGGAGGAGAATTCTTCCCTGTGCTTTTCTTTATACTGCTCGTGGTGTAGAGCTTCTCAGATTGAGAGGGCAGAGGAGCACATGGGCATTTATGCAAAGCAGATTTCTGTGCTCCAATCTCTGAGATAGTCTAACTACATAGTTCTGGGGTCCAGGGATTTATTCGTTTAAAAAGCTCCTCAGATAACTGGCCCAGGTGCTTGATAAATCACACTTTGAGAAAAATTGCTTCAGGGACTTAATGGGTACTTTTGGGGGAAAAAGAAATGAAAATTAAAAGTTTTCTATTTAAAAAGAGTTTGTTCTATTTTAAAAAATGCTTATGCTACTCTTTGTTTTAGTAAGTTAGTTCTGGGTCTTATCAAGCAACTTTCTTAAAGAGTGTTTGGAACTCTGTCTCTCCAATACTTTGCAAACAAGAATGGCAACTGTGCTAATTCACTTCAGTTTTGTCTGACTCTTTGTGACCCTATGGGACTGTAGCCCAGCTTGGTCCTCTGTCCATGGGATTCTCCAGGCTAGAATGCTGGAGTGAATTGCCATGCCCTGCTCCAAGAGATTTCCCCACCCCAGGATCTATCCTGCATTGACAGATGGGTTCTTTACCACTGGCACCACCTGGGAAGCCCAAGAATGCAACTGGCCCTTGCTTTTTCCTAGTATTCATCCTATTTAATTGACTCCTCTGTCTCATAGTCTTCCATTCCTGAATCCTCTGGTTCTCCCTCTGGACCATGCCAGAATCCACTGAGGAGCTCTACAGTTTCTCCCAATCCTACTTTAGGAATTAGTATTTCGAAAGACTAGTCACAGGTCAAGGAGTATGTGGGGAGGTCATTTGGCTGTCTGCCAGGAAAGGACCTGGCTGATGTTATCTGGGCTTATTAGAGCCTGGCTCTTTGCCTTGAAGGTTCAGATGTTTGATTTTGTCAACAAACAAGACTGGATTTGGTCTGTGAGCAGGCAGGTTCACTTTAACCAAAGTCACAGCCGGTGGTACACACAACCAGCCTGCCACATATCTGTTTACAGTTAAGAAAGGAACTGGAATATTTGCACTCCAGTGCTTTGGGAAGTCCAATCATAATCAGAATTTGCTTCCTGGGTAAGAAATCAGAATAAAGGAGGTTCAACACATAATTAGCATTCCGGGTACCTTAAGGCTGGTGCATTCATTGCCACAACTGAGACAGCCTTGCTAATCTTGCTGCTTGGATAGCTTATGGAGGGATACATTTATTTTGTAGATTTGTTCATGCTATCAGTTGTTTTACTCTGACCAGAGAACTATCCTTTTTCTTCAAAATGACTTTACCTGTCTCTGCTTCCCTCCTTGTTTTGTTCCTTTCTCTCTTTTTGTATATATTTACAAGTAATTTTTATTATCCTTTTCCCAAGTTATAGCTTAGAGTAGGATGTAAGTGATGCAGTTCACAATTACTGGGTCAGGCGCTTCATAGTTGTGTCCTAATGTTTCTGCACTGCTCCCAGTTTCCTCTTGATTCTCATCTTGACACTGCAAACAGACTTTACTATTTGTATCTTGTTACAGAAGAAAACCTATTTTCTATAATTAAAGAGCTGTGTTGTCCAATATGGTAGCCACTAGCCACACATGATGTCTATTTAGATATATTTTAAAAATTTGGGGAATTCCCTGGTAGTTCAGTGGTTAGGACTCCGAGCTTTCACTACCAAGGGCACAAGTTCAATCTCTGTTCAGGGAACTGAGATCTTGTAAGCCACATGGCACATCCAAAAAAAAAAAAAAGAAAAGAAAATCAGTTTCTTTGTTGCACCAGACACATTTCAAGTGCTCAAGGTTTAGGTAGGGATTTCCTATTGGACAACACAGATATAGAACATTTCCATCATTGCAGGAAGTTCTTATTCAACAATACTGGTCCAGAGACTCCTACATTTAAGTGAGAGGATCCTCATATGCCAAAGACAAAAAAAAAAGGGGGTGTTTTTTTAATTGTTTGTTTGGTTTGGTTTGGTTGAAGACTCAGTTGCTAATGAGATTTGGCAGTTTATAACTAAGTCAAGCCACGACTGAACAACTTAACTTTCACTTTTCACTTTCATGCATTGGAGAAGGAAATGGCAACCCACTCCAGTGTTCTTACCTGGAGAATCCCAGGGATGGGGGAGCCTGGTGGGCTGCCGTCCATGGGGTCGCACAGAGTCGGACACAACTGAAGCGACAGCAGCAGCAGCAACCAAGTCCAGTGATACATAAAATTGAAGTGTGTTGGTCTTTCTGCCACTACTGCAACCTCCCACTTCTTCTTCAGACTCCCTGGTGCAAAGTAACAGAAACCTACTCTGACTAGCTCAAGTGAAAAAGGGGATTCAGTTCAAAGCTGCAGGATCATCCAAGGACAGGAGAACAGCTCAGCCTGGAACCAAAGTAGAACCTAAGACTTAGGTGTTATCAGCACTCCATCTGCTCCTCTTTTTGGACCTGCCTCATTTTGGCTTCTCTCTGTAGACCAGCTTACACTGCTTTTCTCCATGATACAGCAAGTGTGACCACCAATAACTCCTGAGATTATATTTCCTCCACTCAATAGGCCAGCTAGGCTGAGGCTAGACTCAGTGCTCATTCCAGTCATCTTTGGAAAGGTGTTCATTGGCCTAGCTTGGCTCAGGTGTCTATTCCTGGTCCAACTGGCTGTGATTGGGAGCAAGGTCAACTACAGCTACATGAAGCCTTGCTTCCATTGTCATGTGGTTTAGAGGGTGAGACAGGAGCCAGGACAAGACACAGAGCTTGGCAGCCAACCCCATGGGAGGCCACTGCAAGTCTCACTCCATTTTTTGGTGGCCTAAGACTCCCCTCTTTAGTCATTCACCTGAGCTTCCCTGAGAAAATAAAGAATGGAAACTTCACTGATTGGGGATCAGATCCATTTAGTTCTAACCCCTGCTCTTACTGATCAGCAAAGTGGTTTGGCACATGACCTAAACTCTGTCTCAATTTCTCTCTATTAAGAAGGGAATTTTTTGTACGGATCTGAAAGGAAAGTAAGCACTGAGAGCTCTATAGTCCAGCACTACATACAAACTAGACAATACCTCTCAAGTTGCAGGTTTTGAATTATAGCTTGGCAACATCAGAGGTTATTTATGACTCTTCTCATTTTTTTTGAAACCCTCCCCCCTCCACACCTCCCCAGCACACACACACATTGCAGCGAGTCAAACTTTGCTAAATTCTCTAAATACTCATGAAATTTCCAGAATTGATGACAAAATACTTAATATATGTTACATTGATTTTCGAGTTTATTGAAACTTAAGCTGAAAATTCAAACATTTGTGGCATCACTTTTCTTTATTTTACCCTTTCCAGTTATTCCTTTTTGCTTTCTTCCTCTTACTTCAACTTCACAGAGCCCAAGTTAAAACGTGAAGAAAAGAATTGCTATATGACATTCAGGAAGTTACTAGTTTTTAAACATCTGGTTCTCATCTTATTTAAAATGGGAATTGGAATCTTGTAGACCCAATATTGATTTGCCAGTTAAAAGGAGAATGAAGTCCCAAGGAGGAAGTCTAGTCAGTGAGGGGGAAGGAACTTTGCACTGGCAGAAACAGTAGCATTAAACTAATTAGGGGAGTAAAGTGCAAGGGGTGTCAGACTCTATTTTTCTGGGCTCCAAAATCACTGCGGATGCTGATTGCAGCCATGAAATTAAAAGACACTTACTCCTTGGAAGGAAAGTTATGACCAACCTAGATAGCATATTAAAAAACAGAGACATTACTTTGCCAACAAAGGTCCGTCTAGTCAAGGCTATGGTTTTTCCCGTGGTCATGTATGGATGTGAGAGTTGGACTGTGAAGAAAGCTGATCGCCGAAGAATTGATGCTTTTGAACTGTGGTGCTGGAGAAGACTCTTGAGAGTCCCTTGGACTACAAGGAGATCCAACCAGTCCATTCTAAAGGAGATCGGTCCTGGGTATTCATTGGAAGGACTGATGCTAAAGCTGAAACTCCAATACTTTGGCCACCTCATGTGAAGAGTTGACTTACTGGAAAAGACTCTGATGCTGGGAGGGATTGAGGGCAGGAGGAGAAGGGGACGACAGAGAATGAGATGGCTGGATGGCCTCACAGACTTGATGGACATGAGTTTGAGTGAACTCTGGGAGTTGGTGATGGACAGGGAGGCCTGGCTGCTGTGATTCATGGGGTCACAAAGAGTCAGACACGACTGAGCGACTGAACTGAACTGAAGTGAAAGTGCAAGGGAGGAGGATTGGTAGGAAAAAGATAAAAGTGCTCTGAGAAATTTAAAGAGCATCATCATTATCATCATCATTGTGACAAGTAGAAATCAATGAAAAGCGACAGGAAAAAATGAGATGGGAAAAAAATAGTTGCGATTCTTTTGCGAAACTGAAGAAACTTGTAGCATCTGACTTGCTGCTTAAAAATATATCAAACAAATAATTGTTGATATTTAAAAAAATATATTTGTTGTTGTGGATCAAGGAAGCAGGAAGAAGAGCACCATCTAGCTTAACTAGTTTCTCTTTCCAATGGAAAAGAGCATAAAGTATAAATGAAAACAGAAGCCTGTTGCTATGCTTGATAAACATTTATTTGACTTTTCTTCCCCATATTCATAAAAAACAATGAATTTACATTGAACATTTGCACTTCACCCTATCTTTTTTGCTTCCCTGTTCTTCGTAATTAATATTAGTATGACAAGTTTGTGAAAGTCGTTCAGTTGTGTCCAATTCTTTGTGACCCCATGGACTATAGCCCATCAGCCTCCTCTGTCCATGGAATTCTCCAGGCAAGAATTATGGAGTGGGTAGCCATTCCCTTCTCAGCAACCCAGGTCTCTTGCATTGCAGGCAGATTCTTTACCATCTGAGCCACCAGGGAGGCCTATTATTAATAGGCTATATTAGTAGGTCACTATCAATAGATCGGGGCTTCCCTGGTGGCTCAGAGGTTAAAGCGTCTGCCTCCAATGCGGGAGACCCGGGTTCGATCTCTGGGTCGGGAAGATCCCCTGGAGAAGGAAACGGTAACCCACTCCAGTATTCTTGCCTGGAGAATCCCATGGACGGAGAAGCCTGGTAGGCTACAGTCCACGGGGTCGCATAGAGTCGGACACGACTGAGCGACGGAACGGAACGGAACAGATCAATAGATCATCAAATGGAGACAAGAAGAAAGCATTTGCCTCAAACCATTTATCAGATCAGAGGGCAGAACTGGTCTTCAAATTTATAAACTTTAAATTCTTGGTTTATATCACTTGAGACATCTATAACTACTGTATTAGAAATTCTAGACCACCGGGTACCAGTTAGTTTGCATATTGTATCTGTGCTGCTTAATGGAAGCTGAGAATATGTTAAGGCCACCATAGCCCGCTCTGTACCCGCATTCTTAATCATTTGGAATTTTAACATGGACACAGGCACACACTCACACTGTGGTCTTGCTCAGCTCTTACTGACAGCCAACATGGTAGGAGGAGACCATGCAAAACCAATGTTATAGCTATTTACTAACCAATACTTAAACTTACTTTTCAACAGTGATGAAGATCATCTATATATGGGGATATTCATCATCAGGCTTCTTCCCTGGTGGCTCAGTAGGTAAAGAGTCTGCCTGCAATGTTTAAGACCTGGGTTCAGTCCCTAGATTGGGAAGATCCCCTGGAGAAGGAAATGGCAACCCACTCCAGTATTCTTGCCTGAAGAATTCCATAGACAGAGGAGCCTAGCAGGCTACAGTCCATGGTGGGGTCACAAAGAGTTGGACAGGACTGAGTGACTAACACGTCATTACCTCACCACCATGATTATTTTTTCTAGGGCCTGTATTCTCTGTCTCCATTCAATCCTGTTTCTGAGATAAAGAACCATTATCATTTGTTTCAGAGCTTTTTGTTTTATGTTACACAATCAATTTTACTGATAATTCCTGAAAATCCTTAAGTAGGCCTGCAAAACCGTAGCTTAGTGTGTACCTTCCCACATGCATCAGATCTATGCAAAGGTACCCAGCTCAGTTTCACTTGTGTTCTATCCTGTACCTTTGAGGCCAAGGCCTTGGGAATTCAAGGGAAAAGTGAATTTTAATTTGGTACATTTTGTACTTTGATGAAAAATGAAAAAAAAAAATCCTCAAAGCTTGATGGGTTCTAGGCACACGTGCCTGTCACTATTTCTCAAACCACTGTACACAAAACTACAGGCACAAACGGTCCTTCACTCAGAAAACAGATTCCTGGGGAAAGGAAATCAAAAGAACAGGGGAGAGGATAAAATGTTTGACTTTTAGAGTCTATTTACTGTCCGGTTGATTCTTCTGCTTAGGCCTTTGATCGTGCTACCAAGTAATTAATTATTTATTTCTTAATTGCAGTTTGAAATCACTTTAAAAAAAGATCCGTCACCTTGGCTTCTAAAATTGGTTTCTTCTCGCTAGACACGAGCCAAGTGCCCAGAGCTGACCAGATTGCTCACTCTCAAGACTGTCCAGTCTTCCACACTAGGCCTTCAGCCGGGCCTTCTGACTATTCTCGAGGTTAGAAAACCTGTCCCCCAGTCTCGCAGATGCTGTTCTCCCCCCACCGGCTCTGCACAGAACATCATTATCTTTGCTGAGCTTCTGTCTCTATGGCAATAACAGATGGGAAGTGCTGCGGAATTATTCATGTTCTGGAAAGGAGGCAGTCAAGAAGGAGGGGAAGGTGCGGGGTGGGAGAGGGGGCACGACCTGGGAGCGCGGCGGTGGGGGTGGGAGGAATGGAACTTGGGTGTGCAGGGAATGAGAGGCTTGTAAGCCTCGGACAGGCCCGTTGGGAGGAAAAGAGGAAAAAATATCTGTGAGCACAGGCGTATTCCCAGTCGGCTGGCTCCAAATGTGGATCCCATGAGTGACCTACAAGCAGTAAAACCAGAAGAAATTGGACGAAAATGCGCAAAAAGGGGCGGGGGGAAAGGGCGGGGCGGGTGGACAAAGCCAAGTCTTCTGAATTCGGTGCACTGAGGTCTGGGGTACTATTTCAGTTCCTAATTTTGCGGTGGGGTGGAAAAAAGGGGTTTTCTTGGTGTTTCGAAATATGACGGAGCAGCTCAGCAGAGTTCAATATGCTAATCGACCACAGCAGAACACCGACCAGGGAGACGACTCAGTTCGGCCCCGAGGGTCACAGCCGAAAGCGCTTCGGTCATCGCTTTCCCCGTCTCATCTCCTGTTCGCCTCCAAAACAAAACCCCAAACCCCTCAGGAAACATTGTAGAAGCATGTAATTTCTAGCTCCCTTTTGGAACCGAGAGAGCAGTCTGGTGAGGGGGTGGGGGGAGGGAGGCTGAGAAGTAGAGACAAAAATGTTTTCTTTAGGTTTTGCCAGAACTTCTGCCAGCCCTCCAGCCCGGCCCGATGGCGGAGGAGGTCAGCCCAGGGAAGGCGTCTGGGCGGAGGCCGCCCAGGCAAGGCGGGGGCCGGCGGGGCGGAGCGGAGCGCCGGCAGCTGGCGGGGCGGCCCCTGGGCGGGAGGCCCCGCGGGGGCGGGGGGCGGCCCCCGCGCGGAGGGCCCACACCGGGGGCGCGGCGGCGCGGCCGCCACCCGGCTGCCTCCGGGGCGGGGCGGCCCAGCTGCGGCCCCGCGGGGGGAGGGTCGCCCGCGCCTGACCCCGGGCCGCGGCGCTCGGCCGGGCCGGCCTTGCCCCCGCCCTGCCGGCTGCTGGGGTCGCGCACAGTGCACCGCGCGGTCGCCCTGCCCCCCCTCGCTCCGTGTCGCGCGGCGGCCGAGCGGCCAGAGCGCCCCCGGGTCTGGCCCGTCTCCGCGGAGCAGCGGGTGGGGCGGGGGCGGGGCGGTGGCGGCCCCAGACAGCCGGCTAGGCGACTCGAGGAAGGAAGGAGGGCGGGCGGCGGTGGGGGTGGGGCGGGGAGGGAACATCCTGTCTGCGCCGGGTGCACCGCAGACAGCGCCGCGCGCCAGCCGCCCAGACGGCGCGCGGGGCCAGGAGCGCCGGGCGCGCGCCTGGGGGGAGGGGCGCGCGCGCCGGACGGCGGGCCGGGGGAGCCCCAGGGAGCCGCTGGGGCAGACGGCGCGCGCGCCCCCGAGGGGCTGGGAGCCGCGAGGCGGCGGCGGCGGGCTCGCGCGCGCGGTGCCGCCGCTGGCTCAGCTCTCCTCTTCTCCCCTCCCCCCCCGCCGCCCTCGCTCTCCCCCGGGCGGCCGGAGACGGCGGCGGCGTCTGCGGGAAGCCGTGTGTCTCCGCAGTGACGTGGGCGGGCCGAGGGCTCAGTGACGTCAGAGGGCTGTGTGTAGCGATGTGTGTGGGGTTCGGAGCGGCGCCGGCACAGCCAAGGGGAGCGGGCGAGCGGCGGCGGCGGCGGCGGCGTCGGCGGCGGGCACAGGTGCGGCCTCGGCTCGCGGGGCGGGGGGCGCGGCGGGAGGCTAGGGGCGCGCGCGGCTCCCGGGGCGCCCGACGGCGGCCCCGGGGGTCAAGCGGAGTTAACAAAGCTCGTCGGGCTGCCTCGGGTGCGGAGGCCGTAGTCGGGGGTCCGGATGCTCGGGTCCCGGGTGGGGTCGGGGCCGGAGAGGGGGCGCGGGCCGGGTGTCCCACGGCGGAGCATGCCTCGCTGATCCCGACTGATGGGCGCGGGCAGGGGTCAGGTGTTGCACTTGACTGGACCCGTCGGGACCCCGAATCCTGGACGCCCGTCACTGTCCCCTTCCGCCCCCCGCCGCCCGTCTGCGCTCCGCGGGGATGCCCCGGGTTCGACCCCGTAGGTCGGCGCTCAGCGACTGGGAGGTCCCGGCGCGGCGCCCCTCCCGCCTGCTGACCCCTCTCTGCTCTGCCCTGGGCAGGCGAGGGGAGGTGCAGCCTTAGGGGCGCTGGGGTAGCACCCGAGAACTTCCCGGGGAGCGGGTGCGCGGGGGATTTCCACAGTCCTGCCTGCGGCCCCCTGAGCGGGGCGGTGTGGAGAGGGCATCGGGGTGTTCCGATACTGCGGGGGGGCGGGGTTGGGGGGGACTCCTTTTTCTCCACTTCCCACTACCCGCTTGCAAACCCGAGGAGTCCCGGGTCCCTTGCCCTCCTCTCCCTGCCTCCGCCTCGGCTTGAAGGTGGGTGAGTGGCTTTGCGTGGGCCGAGGATTTCAGGGTTTGAGGGCTCCCCATTCTGTCATGCCTCCTGCCCTCTTCCTTGGCCTGCGTAGGCTGAGGTGTCCCTGTGGTGGGCGAAAGTCAGTACGTTGGCTAGTGGCCTTGATACTTAACCCTTTGGGTCTGTTTTAAGGTAAATTGCTGGGAGTTTGGCTGGCAAAAATTTCTTTTTACGGGATTTCTTTTGGATTTTCTCTCAAGAAGGAAGTGGAAGAAGAATCTTTGCTTTTTCCCTCTTCCTCCATTTGCATTCTTTGTGAGGTCTGTCTGCCTTGTGCTTTTTGTCCCGGATTAGTCTTGTTCAAGGATGGAGATTCCCAGGAGTGGAGTCTATAGCTCTTGGCTTCCATTAAGCAAATTCGCTAACCTTTTAAAGGGAAAGTTAATTTTTGCCTATAGCTGTTCCAGAAAAATAACGTACACTGACTAGATGAATTATGCACTTAAGGTTGTGACTTGCGTGTAGTATAGATGTGTTATAAGTGGTATCTGATATTTAGATGAAACTGGTGGGTTTTTTGTTTGTTTTTGTTTTTTAATTAAGAGATGAAGTAATAGGTTATTTTAGTTAAAAATAGGTTATTTTAATTAAAATCGCATAACTGAGAAAAAACCTCTAGTATTGAGTTTTGGGTGAGATGATCTGTTTAAGGTTTCTCCTTTTCTGGGTTGGAGTAACCCTCTCCCTTTTGAGGGATATTATTGCTCCCTTTACTCATTCGCCAAATTGCTTTCCTGTTTAAATGAAGGTACTTCTAATTAACTGGTGTTAGATTTAAAGAAATCACTCAAGTGTCACCTTTGGTAAAGTGAACTCAGTTTAAGATTAAGAAACTAGTTTCAAACTGACCCTTTGGCCTCTGGAACAAATTCAAATGTAACTCTTCCCCAACCCCCTTCTCTTCCAGATTAATTAAAAGAAGAATGAACAGTAATCCTTGAAGATAACTGGGCAGATTTTTCTTTAGGTTTCATTTTTAATCACAGAAATTCAAGTGGAGTCAGTCTCTTGTTACTGGTGTGAAGGTTTATTCAAGCCTTCATTTTGTTCACACAGACCAACAGATCATCATTTTTAGAGAAGATATTACCCCCCCCCCTTTTTTTTGGTGTCCTTGGTGCCAAATACAAAATTTGGGTGCATAATTTTGACACAAGTGATTTTTGACACAAGCATAAACTTTTTGGGTGTTGTGCCTAAAACCAAACCAAACTGTTGCATTGAACATGGACATCTTGAATTGAGAGAACTGGTAACTTTATTTTAGTACATATACCTGAAGATTAAAAAACAAAAACAAAAAGGTTGCCTTGGAGGTGTGCCTCTTGTAATTATTTTCTTTGTTATTAGACATTTTTTTTTTTTATAGCACTGGCAGTACTTAAACTGAGGGATTAGCAGAACCAAACAAAGTTGCAAAATCTATTGAGTAGTGTACGGATATCTCTTTGGAAATTTAAATTTTTTTTGAGAGTAAGTTACCATAAGAATTGGTATACATCAATTCTCTCTCTTAAAATAAGCAGCTAAATAATAATGCAAATTTCAGACTTCCTTGTTTAACACAATAGTTTTTAGCAATGGAAAACCTACAGACGAATTTTTCCTTGGTTCAGAGCTCAAATAAAAAATTGAATGGGGTGGAAGATGATGGCAGCCCTCCAGTGAAAAAGATGATGACAGACATTCATGCAAATGGAAAAATGATGATAAGCAAGTTGCCAACAGTAAAGAAGGAACACTTGGATGACTATGAAGCACCAATGGAAACTGACGAAGAGCATGTCAAGAGGACCTGTGGCTCTGTGCCTGAACCTTTACATTTAAATCCTAGTTTGAAACATACTTTGGCACAATTCCATTTAAGTAGTCAGAGCTCTTTGGGTGGACCAGCAGCGTTTTCTGCTCGGTATTCCCAAGAAAGCATGTCACCTACAGTATTTCTGCCTCTTCCATCTCCTCAGGTTCTTCCTGGTCCACTGCTCATCCCTTCTGATAGCTCCACAGAACTCACCCAGACTATGTTGGAAGGGGAGTCTATTTCTTGTTTTCAGGTTGGAGGAGAAAAGAGACTCTGTTTGCCCCAAGTCCTAAATTCTGTTCTCCGAGAATTTTCACTCCAACAAATAAATACAGTGTGTGATGAATTGTACATCTATTGCTCAAGATGTACATCAGACCAGCTTCATATCTTGAAGGTCCTGGGAATACTTCCATTCAACGCCCCATCCTGTGGGCTGATCACATTAACTGATGCACAAAGACTTTGTAACGCTTTATTGCGGCCACGCACCTTTCCTCAAAATGGTAGTATACTACCTGCAAAAAACTCATTGGCCCAGTTGAAGGAAACTGGCAGTGCCTTTGAAGTGGAACATGAGTGCTTGGGCAAGTGTCAGGGTTTATTTGCACCCCAATTTTATGTTCAGCCAGATGCTCCATGTATTCAGTGTCTGGAGTGCTGTGGAATGTTTGCACCCCAGACCTTTGTGATGCATTCTCACAGATCACCGGACAAAAGGACTTGCCACTGGGGCTTTGAATCCGCCAAATGGCATTGCTATCTTCACGTGAACCAGAAATACTTGGGGACACCTGAAGAAAAGAAACTGAAGATAATTTTAGAAGAAATGAAGGAGAAATTTAGCATGAAGAGTGGGAAGAGGACTCAATCCAAGGCAAGTTTTTTTTTTTTAATAGCAATTTTGAACACTGGTAATGGTGTACTTTAAAATTGTCTATTTAGAATATAATTTACAGTATTACTGCTCATTCAAGAACAGCAAAAAATATTGATCTGTATGTTTGTATTACACGTTTTAGGCTATAAAATGCTTCCTGTGTGTGTTCTCATTTGATGTTCCAAACAACCTGCTGAGAGAAATGGGATTATTCCCATTTTACAGATAAAGAGAACGAGGCTCAGAGAGATCAAGTGACTTTCCCAAGGTTATATAAGCAGGGAGTGGAGGATGTGGGGCTTTTTTCTTGAGTCCGCTTTCTTTTTCACACATTTTGCCTTTTGATGACTGAATCAGTTGTTTTCTTAGATAGTGGTCTTATCTCCGTTGCAAATGGTGTATAGCTAGCCAAAACAATTCTGGTGATGGGCTCCACACAACATTTTTCAGAGGTATATTTAGGATTTCTGACATTGTTTCTGTAATTGAATATTCAGACTTCATCAATATTGGAAACAAATGCAAAGGACGGATTGATCTGCAAACTTTGTGATTCTAATCTCCAAGATTTTTTTAGAGAGAGGAATAATTTAAAAAGTTATGACAGCTAGAATAAAGATTATTCTAGATTAAATAAATATGAATATAAAAACTTATCAGCAAAGAGATTTTAAAGTTATTATTTTCTCACTGCATTATTTGGTAGGCTAAATGACTATCTTCATTCTAAGAGTTTGAACTGGCTAATAAGATTTAGGCTATTAAATACTCAGTGTGTGGATCTGGTTTTAAAATATTTTCCTACTTGAATAAAATCAGTATAATAACTGACACTGTTAAAACGTACCAAGCATTGTTCTTGAACAGTTTTACACATATAATTTTATTTTATTGGTACCACAAAAAAGGTGGCTCTATTTCATCTTAAAAATCTAATCTTTCTACTGTTAATTAGCTTTTATTCCTTGAAATAGTCTATCTTTTCTCCTTCACAGAAGAAATGAATGAAGTGTACTAAATGACTGAAGGTTATTTATAGCAAGACTAGAGCTTAGACAAGAACCTAAGGTTTAGTGTCCTGTGCTTCAATAGGTTATCTTTCCCTTTTGGGAAATTTAGTTTTCCCAATAGGGAAATTTAGTTGCAATGTAGTTCTAAGACAGTGATTTGCTTCTGAAGCCCAGTGAAGATACTTTCAGACTTGAATTCAGGGTAGTTTGCTCCTTGCTGAATCCAAAGCATCAGTACTTTGAAATTCCTCGCCTATGGCTACTAGATAAGTTTATACTGTTCTGGTGCCATTATTAACTAACTTTAAAGCATAGTTGACCTCAAGCCAGTTCTCACGTTGTTGGACTTCCTTACAACTGGCCTGGTCACAAGCTGAAGATTGTGCTTTTTAGAATTGTCTGTATTCTCAAAATGTGGAATGCCCCCCTTAATATTTATGGTATTTTGCCCTAACCTAACTAGAACTCTTACATGTCCATAGGTGGCCACATTATTTGCCAGATGTTCTTGGTCTGATCTTGATTGCTCTGACATAAGCATTTTGGGGATAAATTGCTTTGCCTAATGTTCCTGCTCTGTTTGTGAGAAAAAAATACCCGAAAACCATGATAAAGGTTAAAAAAAAAAAGGTGATGAATTTACTTAACTGAAACTGAATGTGCTAGGGGTTGGTTAAAATTGAAACCATCCTTCATCGGGATGTAGTCCTTTTATTGTGTCAGAATTTATTCATTTGAATTCAGTTTTTATTTGGGGAAGATGTGAGATTTTTTTTGCCATCTGTTTACTGTGTTATTTTTTGCAGTATTTGCTGCAATGTTTTTGACATATTTTGGTATTTTTTCTAATTTAATGTGAATTTTAAGCAATTTAAGAGAATTTAAGAAAAATTTCAATAATCAAACCTTTCAGAAAGAAGTTTGGGGGGAGTTCATGTATAGCAATGTGTGCTTGCCACTTCATGTTTTGGAATTACGTTCCTCAAAACATGTTAAAGTAGTTCTTTTTTGAAGTTCAGATGAGAGACCAGTCCCAGATGTGTTGCATGCTCCTGGCTATATAACTGATAAGACAGTAGAATCAGGAATTGAGTGCAGGTCTTCTGACTTGAAGTCTAGAAATTTTCACTACTTTTCCGTAAAGCACACTCCATAGGAGAAACTGAATTTTGAGAAACATTAACTTTCCTTGTCAACTTACCTTTGTATAATGGTTCTTAAGCTCTCTATTAACTTTTATATAGACTCAGACTAAGGTATTTTACTGAGTAAGGAGAAGGTCCTTTGACTGGGGAACATTTTTCATTATCTTCTGTGAGTCATTGAATTGGTTGCCCAACAAACCAAATAGATTCAGAGGAAGCTCATTTTAAAAAGTCAGAACAGACTTCTAAAAAAAAAATTAAAGAATAACCTACCGTATAGCTCAAGGAACTCTGCTCAGTGTTAAGTAGCAGCTAGAATGGGAGGAGAGTTTGGGGGAGAAAGGATATATATTTGTATGCCTGAGCCCCTTTGCCACCAACTTGAAATTATCAAAACATTGTTAATCAGTTATGCTCCAATACAAAACAAAAAGTTTAAAATGCTTAAAAAATTAAAGAATATACTAAATATATTAAGTTCTTATCTAAAGGGCTTTAGGCTTAATCTGAGCACTAATGTAATTGGGTGTGTTTAGTTAAAGAGTAGTTTTTTTGCTTTTAAAAAACCCCCTCAAACTCAGTAGGCAATTGTTTGAAATGTAGCAACTGTTAAATTATTTCTAAGGATGAAAGTTATATTAGTAATGGTCACCAAACTATTTGCATAACTATATTGACTTTGCATAGTTAGGACTTAGATGGGAGAAATAAGTGGGATATGGTCAGTGTTCTAAGTAGAGAACTGACTATTCTTTGCAGACACCAATGATAACAGTATTTTGAACTCTTTCTTAGGTCACCACAAGAAATAACACATGATAGATCTGCCTAGCTTGCTTTGCAAAATGGTGTTATAAAAACTAAACTACCTCTTCATGTCACTTGAGTTTTTTATGTTTTTATTCAAAAAATTATTATAGTATTTTACAGTGTGCAAATATATGCAAGAATATAATTTTTGATTCTTTTCCAAGCTTCCAGTGTTATTTGATCTAATTCTGATTTTGATGAATCTTATGTTTCTATCTGGAAAAAGGTTTGCCAAGCAAACTGATCATTTGTAAATAAAATTTGAAGGGTAATGTTTAGATTATTTTCAAGCACATTAGAAAAACCTATTTGTAGTCAATTGATAAGATCTTTTTAGGTGATTCTTTCCTGTTACAGCATGTGGCCAACAATCTCCAGTTCACTAAATAAAGATGATTTATTATTTTTTTTTAGCAGTTAAAATTTAGAGTTCTAGCATTTAGACTTGACTGTACAATAGTGTTTATTCTACTTAGGGAAAAGGCCCAATGAATTATCTGTGATGCAAATAGATTACCTAAAGATATCAACTTATAAGTTTTTCTCTTAAAGTCTATTCAACATTTCACTTTTTTTTTAGTTTTGCATTTTTGTTACAGTTCATTTCTGTAGAGGTCATTTGAAATAATAATACTACAAAAACTTTCTCCCTCTTGTAAGCTATTTTTGAGAGCTACTTTTGTTTAGAAAGTGTGTTCCTTAGTACAAACCTAAATGAGGGAAGGAAATACACTAGAGAGGATGGTAACTACAAGAGTTGTGTTGGAACAAAATATGTAACAGTAATAATTGTGATAGATTTGATGGTAATTTGTTACATCAGAGACATAGTTTGCATTTTGTGATTAGCATAAACTTTTATCAAGTGGTGGTGAGGTCAGAATCAAATGAAGTATTTGTGCTTATAGAAGGGACCAGTATGAATACTTTTGTCTGACTTTCTATCATAACAACTATCTTATGGGTTTAGAGATTCCTGTTTCCCCAGAATTTAGTCTAGTGCTTGGCATGTCAGTTACTCAGGGAAAAGGAGACTTTTTTTAACAAATTTTTAAGAGACAACGCTGTATTTTAGAATAATTGGGATTTTTTTTTTTTTTTTGAAAAATGATGGTTTAACCCTTAATGAACATATAATTTGCAAGTAAACTATTGAATAAGACAACTGATCAAATGAGGGAATGGATGTAAAAGTATTTTCAAAGTTAAGAGTCTAGAAACATAGGATGATACTTCAAACTATTATTGAAATATTTACTAATATGTAATTTTGGATTTTTCCTTTCCCCACTTTCTTGATTTTTCTAGAATTATCTGAAGATATTTCTAAGTAAGATAACTGAGTATTGGGCTCAAGTGTATCTCACATTGTTTTGTACACAGTAATTATACTAGTTGGATATTTGTTTACTTACCAAAATGAAGTTTGCAAGAAGAAAGTACAAAACAAGTTTGTTATAAAATATGTTATAATTTCAGTGGAATCATTAGAATGGCTTTGGGAATAGTGCCCCCTTATGGTTTAGAAATATAGTCTGTTCATTTTTATCATTAAAAAATGGTAGAACTTTTAAAAATGTTAACATTTTTAAAAAAGGCTTCTGCTAAAAAACTTTATTCTTTTGGTCTGAGAAATGTTGAAAAACTTCAAGGAAATCAAGTCTCCTTGAGAAACTTGAAGAAAAGGGATAGGCCTGAATCAGTGCATAGTCAGCTAATAGTGTTCTCATAGCTATGCATATGTTATAATTTATGCCAGTTGAGAATAATGAGGAAAGCAAGAATTGGATAATTTTAATGCCTTTAGAATTCTGAAAGTAGAACATATGGAGCCAGGACTAAATTTGATCAAGTAAAGAGGTAAAACTAGTTTGGGAACATATATTTTGTCCATGTGTAAAATTTTGCTCTTTTGAGGTTTCATGTATGTTACATGTACATTAAAGTAATGTAAGGATTTTATTTGACTACAAAAAATCTAAAGAGTATATAATTAAACCATAACCATTTTTGAGGGTGTGGTTTAGTTCCATCACTAAATAAAGTATAGCCCCATATGAGGCAGAAAGAGGAATGATTAGGACAGATGTAAAGTTAGTTTCCCTGGAAGGGGCCATGGTGGCCCATTCCAGTATTCTTGCCTGGAGAATCCTGTGGGTGAAGGAGCCTGGTGCACTATATAGTCCATGGGGTTGCGAAGAGTCGGCCATGACTGAAGTGAATGAGCACACACACACAGTTAGTTTAAAACTCATTTTGATTCCGAAACTTAGAAATGGGTCACAGAAGTGTGTGTGTGTAAAGAGTAGCTGGAGGCTCCCTAGGGCAGGAATTCATCCTGTAGTTTCTAAATGTAGAAGGTGGTAGATGCTTAACAAAGGTTTGGATAAAACTGAATGAAAAGTCTTAGTAGCCTTAGAAAGCTACCAGTGATTTTCAAGGAGGAAAACAGTTTAGTTTTAAAGCAATATAGCATTTTGTTATTTGTGGTATTGAATTTATTTTACGATTTCAAATAGCCTTAAAAGTGTGTATTTTGAGTATCTTATGGGAACAAAGAATACAAAAATTAAAGAAACTTAACTAAAAATCACTTTGGTACATAGAAATATGGCTTTTACTCCTTTTTGAAAAGGTTTTCTGGTGTGATTATGGAAGCACTATAGGCCCATTATAGTACATCCTAAATGGCAACCCACTGCAGTACTCTTTACCTGGAGAATCCCACGGACGGAGGACCCTGGTAGGCTACAATCCACGGGGTCGCAAAGAGTCGGACACGACTGAGCGCTTTCACACACACAAAAAAAGTGCAAAGAAGAAAACAGTTTTCTCATCATTTCACCATGGAGTGATAACCACCATTGGAATTTATTCTTTTATATCTATAATGCTTTGCATTACAGATCTATGCAAAATCATCTGTAGAGTGCACTTGTTAATTTAGGACTAATTGTTGAAATAATACATTTGGGCCAACTGTAGAACTTGCACTTAGAGCAGTAGTCATCTAATTGCAGCTTTTCATCTATATACCCTTTCCCATCTGGAGTTCTCTGAGAATTAAGCCCTTTAGAAAGATTGTGTATAGTACTGTTCTAAGTACTTCGGAGAGAAGTTAATTTAATGCATACAGTGGAAACTTGGAGAATTTAGGCTTAATTATCTTGAGTACCTCAGTTGAGAAGGATGGGGGGATGTAAAAGAAGTCAATTTACTGGGTCATCAGCACTTTAAAAATACATGAAATAGAGGAAAATTTTAAAAGTGCAATCTATTGCATATAGTAAAATAATTTACATTTTGATGTTAATTTACATTATTTGAAGGTCAGAATAATCTTAGTTTTTTAAAAGCATATATGCTGAAATGGGATAGAAAAGCAAAGCCTTACATTTACATAGATTAACTTTTGACAGATAGTTTAGTGAAAGGATCTATATGACATGTAAATTTTCAAATAATTGCAATATTAAGTGAACTAGACACCATAGAATTCCACTGTAAAGAACTTAATTTTTTTTAAGTCCCAGAAATTAACAGGATTTTTATCAGTTCGGATAGAAAAGGGGGTCATGTCATACTACTGATTTTTACATGTCTTTGTTTCCATGAAGGATTTAAATGATAATTGCACATAAGAATGTGAGCCTTTGCTTTTCCTGTGGGAGTTTTTAAGCACTTTAAACCTTGGCTTTATGTGGTAGATATAATTTTGTAGTGTTGAGTAGCAGGAGACATTGCTGATTGCTGCTTGTTGTGGTTGTTGCTTAGTTGCTAAGTTGTGTCTGATTCTTTGGGATTCTGTGGACTCGCCAGGCTCCTCTGTTCATGGGATTTCCCAGGTGTGGGTTGCAATTTCCTTCTTCTGGGGATCTTCCCCATCCAGGGATCAAATCCTCTCTCCTGCACTGGCAGGCAAATTCTTTACCACTGAGCCACTGGGGCAGCCCATGATTTCCTGCAGATCATCTTTGATAAGTTAGTGGAAGTTCTTAGATCATACTGTTACAGGTTTGTATCAGGTTGATTAATAATTACAATTAATCATTACAATGATTATTTTTACAGTGAAATGAGGCACAAAACTAAGCCTTAAAATCTCTTAGTACCTATTGCTACCTTGTAACACTATTCCTATTTCATTTGTTGAAACACTGATTCACAGCATGTTGAAAGTATTGAGGAAACCTGATCCTATTCTGAGAGATTCAGTTTCTTTCAGTAAGGGTATGTTGGCAGCTGTCTATAGGGTGGTAGGGTGTCTTGTGTCCTGAAATCATTTATGGACCACTTGAACTGAACTGAATGTCTTAGTATTATACATAATAAAAGGAACTTGGCAGGGATATTTGCTTTATACCTAAGGAGTTATTGCTTAACAGTGTGTTCAGTCATGTATTTACTAAGGTTGCTAACAATTTATGTTTGGCTTGTACAAAATAACGTGTATTTAATATGCATTATATTTTATTTAATGTAAGCACACCATTATAGGAGGATAGACTATGAAATTTACCAATCTACCAGTCCTTCATCCGTATGCTGGCTTATAAATACCAAAATGTAAAAATTAATTTTTGTCTTTCTAAATTCTATTTTAAAAATTTATTTTCCCACATATTAAAAAAATTTAATCCTGAATTTTTGAGGGGAACTTTTAAAATCGCATCAATACTTTGAGATATTTTCTTGATTAGTTCATCAATTTTTGTCATTAGGATTTAATTAAAGATCACAATATTAATCTGCCATTATAATTAGAAACTAAGAGTGCCACCTAAAATCAAAGTTTACTATGAAGATAAGTGTGGGAGTTTTAAAGGGTTTTTGTCTTATTTGTCTATATTTTTTTTAGTGCAAATTGGAATGTATATGTACTAACGGTGCTGAGTGGATGAAATTGCTTTTGTTACTAGAAAGTGATGACAGAAACACTTATTGGTCTTTTTGTAAATGTTTAAAGCCAGGTTCTCTATATTATTGTTATTGTGAAACTAATAAGCATTGTACCGAAATACTGTAGTTCTTTATCAGGAAACCTGATTATTAAAAGGTCATGTGTAGATAACACAGTAAGTTGAAATTTAGAGAAACTTTGTAAAACATTTTCTAATATTTACTTATTTAAAATTAATTCTTGTACTGTACATTTTGGACTTGTTTAAATTTTGCTTTCTTAGACATATTTGTTGTTTTATGACTTAGAGAAAGAACTTTAGGAATGAAATCATGTCTGAAATTTTTCTTATGTGTTTCAGATGAGGATGCCATCTGTTCATTTTGTGGTAGATAATGATGGGGAAGTTGAATGATAAAAGTATTTTGAAATGCTAAGGCTCTAACTTGAGCTACTAAGCGATCTATTTCTTTTCTTTGCCAAATAATGTAATGTAGTCTGTTTTAGTGTTTAATTACTTAAAGGGAATAAATTATCCTCATATTGAAAGGTAAAAGAAAAGCAATAGCTGTGTGTATGTTGGTTTCATTTTTATTCCTGATCAGTAGTAGCATTACTGCTTTGCCATTTAATTATACTGTTATTTTTTTGAAGACCTAATTTGTATGTTGCCACAAATGCAGAATAGATGAGAAAATCTGGCATGACTGTGAATGTTCTGTTGTGTATTATGTGCTTTTCTTAATTGTTTTTAACATGCAGTTAGGATAATTTGTTGTAAATGTGTTTATGGCTTACCACAGAATATTAGGTAAAATTAACTCCCAACATTTTATCATGGTTCAGTTCAGTTCCGTTCAGTCGCTCAGTCGTGTCCGACTCTCCGCGACCCCATGAATTACAGCACGCCAGGCCTCCCTGTCCATCACCTAGTGTTGTGCACTTCCCCATCATTTATATTATTTAATTTGTAAATTTGATCTCTAAAAATGCACCCAGAGACAGTTGAGATTCTTCGGCACTTGTTGGAATAAAGGGGTATTAGGAAATGTGAAAGAGACTAGTAGCAGAGTAACCTTAAAAGGGGAATTTAATAAGCTACACTGTCATTCAGAATTCATTCAACGAATGTTTATTGAGTCCCTACTGCATTGCCAGGCGTGGTGCTAGGTACTGAAAATACGAAAGTAATTAAGACAGCCCTTGACCTCAAGCTGCTACTTAAGCAGAGGCCAGATAACCACTCATCAGGAGTTTTGTATAGGAAATTCAGACATTTGTTAGAGGACTGCACTAGATGATCTTTAAGGTAGGTTTTTTTAAGAACCCCCTCCTCTGGGTCTCTCTTTGTGGGTAGGTGCAAGAATAGGTAATAAAATAAAGGTCAGAAACAAGAGAGGGATGGGTGTTTAAAAAGAAACGAATGCATTAACAGTTATTTAAGGTGGCATTTGAAGTTTGGAGATGTCATAAAAGCAAAACTGTACTGAGTTTGGATCATGAATAAAAAAGTAAAACTTATACAAACTTATCAAGCTATAGAATTTTGAAATGAGCAAAATTGAGTCAGATTTGAAGTCAAGATCTTTGGCTGAAGAAGTTTAGAATTTGTTATTCTGAAGATTTAAAATCCCAGCTATCCATAATAGGAAAAACTTTTAAATATCAATTTTAATAGTTTTAATTTAAAAAAATCTGGAAGGAGTTTATTTCTTGGGCAGTAATACATCCAGGATGTCTCAGATATAAAACTGATGTAAAGTGGAGCTTTCTTTATTTTCTAAATAATGAATTTAACAAATGACCTGTAAAAAGGAATTTCTCATTTAATGTGAACTGATCTTATATTTCATTGATTTGTTAGAATGAGCTTTTTGTTCATTAACACCTCTTTTATTACAGTGTTGGGGTGAAAAATGTTCTGCCTAAATGAGTTTTCTAGATAATGAAACTACTCTTCTCAGTACAGTGTCTTTTTTAAAAACTAACCTTTTTTAAAATCTAAAATGTCAAATACTTTTCAGTCTTTCTAAGTGTATGTATGACTATGTATGTATATGGTATACTACTTATAAATATTGACTGTAACTATGTCATATTGACTGAAGACTTCTTAAACATCAGATACTCTGTTGGAATAAGGATAGGGAACAGTTGAGATATGTTATTTTTCCTAGCCTATGTATGATAAAGCCCTCAGATTGTCTTGCTTTTTGAATCAGTTTTTGTGCTTGTGTCTTGTAATTCTTCTCTCTCTTTAGGCTGTCAGCTGGCATCGATCATTTAGTATTGTTGCCAGCAGTCAGTTCCCCTTCTAATTTATGATAGAACTAAGCTGTAGGCTGAGAAACTATGTAAACAAATGATTGTTGTATTTTATAAATAAGCAGTTGATTTTGCCCCAAATCTTGAACTTCTTTAGAACACTTGACCAGGATTGTGAAGTTTCAAAACACATTCTACTCTGTATATAGAGTCTGGAGGCCCTCACTGAATACTCACCTCTTAAATCCTTTCAAAATATTATTCTTTCCCCTATAATCTTATGGCCTTATTAGTCTTTTAAATTCTTTGCCCAATAATTCTTAACAAAATGTTGATCTCCCAATATGTGTATGTAAGGGGAGGGGAGACATGTAATACAAACCAAATGAGGAAGTTAGTAACCACAGGTTATTTATTCTTTCTCAGTTTCTGAGCCTCAGTTTTCTGATCTGTAAAGTGGAGATAATTGTACCTACTTAATAAGCTATTTGTTAGAATTAAGCAGGATATAAAGTTCTTATCATGAACCCTCTCCTTTTCCTTTATTTACAAGGCTAAAAAGAGCTTTTCATATTTGTGATAAAATGTGGTTTACTGATAAGTGTTAGCAGACAAAGTGGTTTCAAAATTTGGCAAAGTATTGCTGTAGGGTGTTATCTAGTGTGGTATGTTAAGAAATACTATAGGGATGGAGGGGTAGGTTACAGCTGATTAGTAGCAAGAAGAGTCAAAACTTATCAATGCTGTACATTTGCAGAGTACTATTATGGGCTTCCCTGGTGGCTCAGAGGTTAAAGCATCTGCCTGCAATGTGGGAGACCTGGGTTCGATCCCTGGGTCAGGAAGATCCCCTGGAGAAGGAAATGGTAACCCACTCCAGTACCCTTGCCTGGAGAATCCCATGGACGGAGAAGCCTAGTAGGCTACAGTACATGGGGTCGCAAAGAGTCGGACACGACTGAGCGACTTCACTTCACTTCACTTCATTATTTAAAATGGATTTTTAACAAGATTCCATAAGTGTGATATTTGATGAAATCATTTCTGGTAGTCCATGTTAATATACATGCTGAAGCTGTTCTTGTGATGGGGTAGTTTGTTGAGGTCCTTTAATGGACCAGAACCTGGTGGTCTGGAGTCGACCGATAAGAAAGTAAAGGAGAGAGAAAGAAGCTGATATTCCTTGGTTTATGCAGAAAGCCAATAAAGCCCCTTCACGGGGCTTGCTCTGTTCACGAAGGCCTCAGGCGCCCTCTCAATGGGGTGAAGGCACAGAGTGCCTTCTCTAGAGGGTCTTAGAAGCCCGGGCAGGAAAGTGAACACAGAGAGCCTCTACACTCCAGGAATTATCCTGAAAAAGAGAGAGAGAGAGAGAGAGAAAGCAAGACACGGGGACCAAAGCCCTGATGGAGCAAAGGTGTTTTAATCAACCTGGTGTAGGCATATATACTGTAGTTTTTCTCAGCAAAGATAAAGATTAAAATTCCAGACTTACAAAACATAGGCGATCCGTATTAAAGAGAGAGAGTTGTAAATAATCACTTTTACCATATGGTTCATAAAAAGAAAGAGGGTACTTATCTCTGTATAGAAAAACTAAGGAAGGAAATGCCTGGATTCCTCAGCCCCCGGGAGAGGCTTGCCTCTCCTCTTAATTCCTGAATATTCAGGAATTAATAAGGAACAGAGAATTCCTGACTGATCCAAAACGGCACACAGGAAGCCTCCTGTTATGTTTCCTGACAGTAGTTAATGTCTCTCTGAGTTTTAAGTGACTAGACATTGTATTTTAAAGAAAGACTGCCCTATTCGAAGGTGATTCTTGAATTACATAATTCTTTACTAGTCAGTGTTCTCCAGAGGCAGCCTACGGCTCTGTCGAATAAACACCCAAGAGTAACCATCACATCTTCCTTCAATAAACTTGTCCACTTCTACATTTTTCTGCAGATAGATACACCTCCAGGAATGGAGTTGCAGTCATGGTATCCAGTTATAAAACAGGAAGGTGACCATGTCTCTCAGACACATTCATTTTTACATCCCAGGTGAGTGGGTATCAGCTTGTTCGTTCCTTCATGCAACATCTATACAGCAGGTGCTTTTCTAGGCTCTGGGAATTCATTACATCATTTTAGGGTTTTTTTTTTTTTTTTGCTAATCCAGGGAATGAATTCTAAATAGGTTGAATATTTGAATTAACTTTTTTGTATGTTTCCATGTTTTTTCCTGGAAATATGTTATTTCCTTTTTGCCCTAAAGTGGAAAAAATGAAAGTTTAAAAATTTTCTCATTTCCCTTCAAGAGGTAAACCAGCTCTCCAAGAGTGTGGTGTGCAACTTTGATATTTTAAAATTAACCTTTTTTGGAACTTACAGGTTTTCATAGTAGCCGCACCCCTCAAAATCAATGTTCATATTTTCAATAAAGATGCACCTTAGATTATAAACTTTTTATTTAAAAAACCTAGACTTTTATCTGCTGCTGTACACATTTATCTCCCCAAGCACAGTGATGAAGAATCTCAATCTTACTTACATGTGTATAGTTCCTTCTATTCCATTTACATTTGAAATAAGTTTTGGAGCAGTATTAAATCTGTCAGTTTTCTTAGCAGGATACTGAGTTTTCACCCTCAGAATTCATGTAATTGGTCAAGAGGGACAATATAGATGTCCTGTACAAAGGAAATGTAATATAAGAGGAGATTATTTAGAACTTGGAGGATGAAGTGTTAGGTCACTTAAATGGTTACATCTTTTGGTTAAATGTTAAGCAGATTATAGTTAATCATATGGTACTTAAATATCTAGCTCAAATTTGTTCCATAAGTCTCTCAGATAATCTCTTGCACAATTTTATGTGAGCTTTGAGCAAAATTGGTATTGGTGGTTATCCCTTTGATCCTAGTTTTGCTTGATTTTATTATTGCTGTTTTATCAAATTAAGTAGGAAATATCAAAGTATTTTCAGAAGATTGCTTTGTGGAGTTTGATCCAAGGAGGATAGCCCAGTAGCTCGGCAGTGTTCAGAATGCTGATTGTTTTCTTGAAAAGGGAAAAGGGCCCTGGGAACTCTTCGTTGGGGCTGCAGTGAATCAGGTCATAGCCACGCAGTGTGGCCTGAAACGGCCTCACTATAGCGAAGAGTAAGGACCCCTTTCTTTGGAGGGGTGGCACACAGGGAAATGGTCCTCTGAAGTATCGTGTAGTCTGTTTTCTTTAGGCATAAACATTACCTACTCAGGGTTGTTGAACTGCTCTGTAAAGTACTTAATGGTTTTGGTTCTCGTGAGGTTTTGAGGGAAGGAAAACTGATTTTCTTTTCAGTGAGTATCTTTTTACTGTTTAGAAACTATGTTTTGCAAAATCACAGAAGTATCCTCATAATGTTGCTCTTTGTGCCTCAACTACTTGCTGACATTTTCAAGAATTCTTTTAAGACCCTTATTTTCTGAATTGTTGCGTTATCTGTTTTGGTTAAAGAAAATGTTTATAGAAATTGATGTTAATATATTTTTACCTAAATGTAGTATGTATCTTATTTTGCTATTCTTTGTTTTCAGCTACTACTTATACATGTGTGATAAAGTGGTTGCTCCAAATGTGTCACTTACTTCAGCTGTACCCCAGGCTAAAGAGGTCACAAAGACAGAGGCAAACAAATCTATACCAAGGCAGTCAGAGAAGCCTCACAGTAGTGGGAAACATCAAAAAATAGTGTCTTATCCAGATGTCTCCCTGGAGGAACAGGAGAAAATGGATCTAAAAACAAGTAAAGAATTGTATGGCTGCCTAGGTAAGTATTCAGAAATTACCTTTTTAAAATCATGTACCTAATCAACATATTTATTCAGCATTTTCAAAAAGAGGGTTTCTTTTAAGAGAATTTTCCTGATAATTGAAGCTTATATCTTTAAAAAGAAAAGCAAACCACCTTTCAAAACTCTGGTAAGATCCCACGTGCTGGGGAGTAACTAAGCCAATGCACCACAGCTGTTGAGCCTGTGCTCTAGATCCCAGGAACTGCAGCTGCTGAAGCCCACACACCCCATAGCCTGTGCTCCGCAAGAAGGGAAACTACAGCAACGAGAAGCCTGCACACTGCAATGAAGAGTAGCCCCCACTTGCTTCAGCTAGAGAAAAGCCCGTCTAGCAACGAAGAGCCAGCACAATAGATAGCCAAAAATAGATTAATAAAATTATCTTTAAAAAATATATGATAATCTGTAAAAATATTGAATCAGTTATGTTGTACACCTGGAAGTAACATGATACTATTAATCAACTATGCTTCAATTAGAAAGAGAAAGAAGTGTACTAAGTGTAGTTAGGTATAGGACTCAGAGACGTTAAATTGTGGAATAAGCAAGGATTGAAAATGAATAGCTGTGGGAGCCATGCAGATGGCATAAATGCAGAACGCTGGCTGGACATTAAAAAAGAGCTGCATAGTTACACTGCCTTGTAAAATATGGTCGACCAAACAAGGTAAGACTGCTCACATGCTGCCTGTGTTAACCTCTGTGGCTGCAGAGTTTTGCCTACAGCTTAGGCAAATGTAACAGTTCTTTCAGCTTTCTCAGAGCAATGGAAGAGTCCTTTGGTTATGTAATTGTTTTCATAGATAGTTGCGATTCTTTGGGGGGAGTTCGTACTTTAATTTTGAGATTTTCCTTGTATTTAAATACTTAAACAAGCAAACAATAATTAGTAACATACCTTTATACTATGTTTGTATTATATTTGCTAAAGTATTCTAGAGGCTTTAAAAAAATTGTTGAGGTGTAATTCATATACCATAAAATTTATCCTTTTAGACTGTACAATTGAGTGGTTTTTAGTAAATTCACAAAGTTGTGTAATGATTACAATTAATTTCAGAACATTTCATCAACCTTAAAAGAAATCCTGTAATCCAGAAGTTACTCTTCATTCTCCCCTTTTACCAGCCTCTTAGTTTTCTGTTTTTATGGATTTGCCTGTTCTGGACATTTCATATAAAATGATTGTATAGCATGTGGCCTTCTGTTGCCTGGCTTCTTCCACTAAGGATGTTTTCTCAGTAGATGTTCTAGCATGTATTAGCACTTCTTCCCTGTTTATGGCCTAGTAACTTTCTGTTGTGTGGTTGGATAAGACCCTGTTTTGTTTATCCATTCATCAGCTGATGGACATTTGGATGTGTCCACATTTGACTGTTACGACTAATGCTATTACGAACACTCAAGCACAAGTTTTAATGTGAACATATGTTTTTATTTCTCTTGGCTATATAGTAAGGAGTGGAATTGCTGGGTCATATGGTAACTCTATGTTTAATATCTTGAGGGACTGCCAAACTGTGTTTCAAAGCAACCATACCATTTTCATTTCTAGCGACAGTCTCTGAGGTTTCCAGTTTCTGCACATCTTTGCCAACAGTTGTCATTGTTTGTCTTTTGATGAGAGCCATCCTAGTGGGTTGTGAAGTGGTATCTCATAGTTTTTGCTTTGCAGTTTTCCAAGTTGACTAATGGTACTGAATATCTTTTCATGTTTTTATTGGACATTGCAGATCTCTCTCTTTTTTTAATATTTATTTTACTTACGTGGCTGCGCCAGGTCCTCGTTGTGGCACGTAGGTAGGGTCTTTAGTTGCGTGTGCACTCTCACCTGCAGCGTGTGGACTCTAGTCCTCTGACCAGCAGTTGAATCCAGGTCCCCTCCGTTAGGAGTACAGAGTCTTAGCCACTGGACCACCAGGGAAGTCTACATTGCAAATCTTTGGAGAAGTACCTGTTGAGATTCTTTGCCTATTTTTAAATTGGGTTGTCTCTTTATTACTGAGTTGTAAGAGTTACTTGTACATTCTGGGTACTAGAGCCTTACCCGATAGAGGATTTGCCATTGTGTCAGTTGTCTTTTCGCTTTCTTGGTAGTGTCCTTTGAAACACAGAGGTTTTAAATTCAGATGAAGTCCAGTTTATTGCCTCTTTGGTTGCTTACTTTAGATGTTATGTCTAAGAAACCATTGCCTAATCCAGTTAAGAATTTTAGCTCTTAAATTTAAGTCTGTGATCCATTTTAAATTAATTTTTATATAAGATGTGAGGTTCAACCTCAATCGTATATAGATAGAGTTGTCCCAACACGGTTGAAAAAGCTCCTGTTACTCACTGAATTGCTTTGGCACCCTTGTTAAAAACCAGTTGCCTGTAAAAGTATACGTTATTTCTAGACTCAGTCTTTATGTCAGTACTGCACACGGTTTTGATTTCTGTAGCTTCATAACAAGCTTTGCAATTGGAGATTGTGAGTCCTCCAACTTGGTTTTTCTTTTTCAAGATTACTTTGGCTATTTTAGTTTCCTTTTATTTCCATATGAGTTTTAGAATCAGTTTGCCAAATTCTGCGACACAGCCAGGTGAGATTTTGATAGGGTTTGCAATGAAAAAGTAGATCAGTTTGAGACTACCATTTATTGTAGTCTATTTAGGCAGCTATAACAAAAATAACATGACTGGGTGGCTTATACCATAGACACTTACCCTTTCACTGTTCTAGAGGCTGGGAAGTCTAAGATCAAGGCACTAGTGGATTTGGTCTGGCCTCCTGGTTCACAAATGGCTATCTTCTCATTATGTACTCAAATTGTGGGAGAGCTCTCTGGAGTCTCTTTTATAAGGGCATAAATCCCATCATGGGGTCTCTACCCTTATGAGCTAATTATCTCCTAAAGGTTTCATTTCCTAATACCATCACATTGGGGATTAGGATTTCATCATAGCAGTTTTGGCGATCACTGACTTCCCGATCATGATATCATCTTAACAATATTAAGTCTTCCAATCCATGAACATAGGATTCCTTTCCATTTATTTAGGTCTTTTATTTCTTTCAATAATATTTTATAGTTTCTGTTGTATAAGTTTTATACTACTTTTGTTAAGTTTATTCCTAAGTATCTTTATTATTTTTTAAATTTCATTTATAAATGAAATTGTTTTCTTAATTTCATTTATGGATCATTCTAGTGACTTTTGACAGAGTGGTATTTATACTTTGTTACTTCCTTTTTGCCTTCACAAAGATCCATCAGTCTCGACTAATTCTACCAGCAAAAAGAAACCTGAGTCTACCACTTGCAGCTTAGCCAGAGACACAAGCAAGTCAGGAACCGACAGTGATGTTGCAGCTTCATCTCCACTTCTTGTCAAAGATGTCACTTGTGAGGACGATAAGGGAAACATCATGGAAGAAGTAGTGAGAACTTACGTAAAACAACAGGAAAAACTGAACTCAATTTTACAGAAGAAGCAACAACTTCAGATGGTAAAATTGTTGTTTAAATGATAGTCCATTGTGAAAAAATACTTTTGCATATTCTTCAAGATGAGATGCTGTAAATGTATTTAACATTGTTTAGTTTTATCCTTATAAGAAATATTAATATACTTTTAAATTTTTAGAGAAAATAGTTTTCAAGATAATTACTTATGTATAGAATTGATATGACACCTCAATTTTGTAATAGATACTTTCTGTCTTGTTTTTTTCTGAATTGAAATGTTTAATGTGATAGAAATAAAGTAAAAATTATATTGTGACTCTTTAAATTACAGGAAGTTGAAATGTTGAGTAGTTCAAAAGCTATGAAGGAACTTACTGAAGAACAGCAGAATTTACAGAAAGAGCTTGAATCTTTGCAGAATGAACATGCTCAAAGAATGGAAGAATTTTATGTTGAACAGAAAGATTTAGAGAAAAAACTAGAGCAGGTAATGAAGCAAAAATGTTCCTGTGACTCAAATTTAGAAAAAGATAAAGAGGCTGAATATGCAGCACAGGTAAGAATTACACAGTTTGTATAGTGTTGCCTTTTCAATGTGGAGATTGAAGCTGTTACTTTAATTAATCATTAAAGGAATTACTTTTTGTTAAACTCGTTTCATTTAGGCTAGACTTCAAAATAGATAATTCTATTAAACACAATTTTATGCTATATCATTCAAGATGATTGTTTTGATCTTGGTTGTTGTATTACTTTGAATTTTTATTTGATTTCTGTAGTTTAGTTGTCCTAATTGCTAATAATCTCTAGCTATCTGAGTATCAGTGGTATTTTAATGTAATACATGGGCTTTCAAATCAATGGCTTAACAAACATAAAGTGTTGCCTACTATGTTCACAAGCCCTGGGGCAAAAGTGGATCATAGCTCACAGCTTGGGAAAGATGAACAAATAACTCCTAATCTGAGCGTGCTGTGGTAAAAGGTACACTGAGGTGTAAGGCATAATGAAAGTGTTCTAAGTGTTCGGTTCCCTTGACCCTTTGTTTGCCATCATTTTAAGGTCGTTTCAAAGTCAGATTAATAGTATTGGATATTCAAGAGATTATAGCATGCTTGGAATAGTTCATTTTTGCAAACAGTGATGTGAAAGTGGGTCTTTGCCATGAGGTGAGACGTCATGGCGGACCGGGGCTGAATTGAGACACTGACACCATCTTGTAAACCACACAGCTGGCGGAGCTGAGGCGGAGACTGGACCACGCCGAGGCTGACAGGCAGGAGCTGCAGGACGAACTCCGGCAGGAGCGGGAGGCGAGGCAGAAGTTAGAGATGGTGATAAGAGAGCTAAAGCTGCAGGTTTTGAAATCATCGAAGACTGCTAAAGAGTAGAAACCTTCAAAGAAATCCATCTGTGTGTTTCCAACAGGGTTTATTTTTGTTTGTTTACTTTGGTAAATGGATTCTGAACAGTTTAGCTGCATGAGATAACTAGGCATTCTATCCATTTGTAGGTCAGAGAAAGTGAAGAGATTATATATTAGTATATAAATTTTTACGTTTTCCAAATGAATGAAAATGTATGTTTCTTTTGTACTTTTCTTTTCAACCAGCTTCAAACCAATATTTTGCAGTTTCAACTATTAGATACGATGCCTATATTTCTAATGCAGTTTAACAGTTGCATACTTTTTAAAAGCTGCATTGTGTGATGGAAAATAGTTTTGATCAATTTTGTTATCCATCTTTTAGACTCAATTTTAGATACAATGGTGGCTTCATATTTCATATATAGAGCTACTCAAGGAGTTGTCCATTTTTTTCATTAACACAATCTCCTTTCTAAGTTGAAAGTATACTCATTATTATAATCAAAATTTTATATTTTGTTTCGTCTTGTGGCATGAACTTCCACTAGTTCCGTTCTATTTAGTGTCTCCTAAGAGACATTTTATCAGTAGAGGAATTTCATTGATGAGGTTATAGCACACCCCAAGGGAAAAGATAACATGCTTTCTTATACACTGCTGCTAAACTCATGAAGCAGTTATAATTAGGTTTTCTGTTTAAATGTGGTTATATTTAGAGAAAATTTTTTTATGCAGCAACTTTAGAAGAGGGAATAAGATGTCATAATTTTTGAACTTTTGTTTATGTTGTTAATGGTGTTGTGAAAATATTAATGTACTTGAGAAAAACTGATACCATTGATGTACATCGATTTCTATACAATCCATAATCCTCCTGTACAGTTTTTATATGTAGTTGTGGTTCTTACTGAAATTTATATAATGGATTTGTTTTCCTTTAAATTGTAAGATATTAAACACTTTGAAGGTTATTTTGGACTTTCGTATGTTTAAATGTTAAGTCTTACCAAATGTGCATGAGTGGACCATTTTCAGTTAATTATTTAATATCAAAATCAGGAATTTACAGTCAACTAGTGGTGTATAATAGGTTAATATAGGGAATTTTACTTATCTGCTAATAAGAGGTTTTTAGATAGTTTTAGAAGACAGAAATTCCATAGTTTGGGGAGGGACAACTTCTTTTGCACTTTTTTTTTTTTTTTGCACAGAAAAGTCTTATCATTAATGGCAAATTTCATGTTAGTTAATTCTTGGCTTAAAAGATACTAGGTAAAATTCTTAGTATGCATTTTTTAAAAGAAAGTTTCCTGAAGCTACCCTTAATTGACATTATTATCCCGTGAATTTAATTTTTATATTCTTGTGTATGGTACTATATGAAATTACTTGAGAGCTAAATTTATTTTTTAAATAAATCAGCTAAAGTTAAGGTTATTTACTCTTCCCATCATAGACAATAGATGCTTGGTATAGAACTTCAAAAGTAAGTAGGTTATCATTTAACCAGTTATTTTCATATTTTGCTTAATGGTACTTACATAGCCTAAAAGAATTTTTGTACTTCCCAAAGTATAGTTTCTTTACTAGAGTATCATCTAAATGTGTATTTTCTATTTTCCATTTAAGTTTTACTGTGTTAACCCTGCAATTTAATTGGTTGATCCTTGGAATCTCCTTAAAGAAGAACACATGTTAAAATGACATACAGGAATAAATATTAAAAATGACATATGCTTCTAATACTTTTTATTTGCCTTTATCTGGAGAAAGAAAAACACAAAGATATTTTATGACACAGTTTCGTTTTAGTTGTGGATTAGTTGAGTCACAGCTAAGCTTTTTGGGAGGTAAAACTCAAGCCTGTATAATTTATTTTTCTATTTCACTCAAAATCTACTTCACTCAAAATCTACTTCTGTTACTTAGTTTAAATGATAAGCGATTGAAGTTTCAACTCAAAACATCTAAAATAATTTGTTTAATCATTAAAATGTTTTTAAAAATTATAAGCAATGCTTAATCACCTTTAAATTATCATAAGCTCTTAATTTATTAGCTTTGAATAAAGAACTATTTTTTCTAGTCCTTCACATAAGGGAAACTTGCCACATGAAATTGTATAGTCTTCATTTTTTAGAAGATACATTGATGTGCCATCAGTTTCTAACTTCTTTGAAAATAGTGGTTTTTTTTTAAGCCAATTGTAAATAGTATGCCTATTCTAGATAGAATAAGTTTTAAGTTAAACTGTACAACATGGCTTGAAAGTATAGAGACTTTGTAATACTTTACAAGTGGCCTGTGCTAAAAATATCTTATCCATATAATTATTCTTCTATTCTTTGCATGCTCATTTTGTGTGTTGGTTGTTAGCTTAAAGTTTGTTTTAATGTTAACTTTTGTGTGCCAACTCATCAGGCAAGCAGATTTTCCCTTAGACTTCATAATATTTTTCTTTTTAGGAAAAATATAAAAATATTTACTTTCAAAAGCTGTGTTAAAGGAACGACATATCATAAGTGCTAGAGCATCTTTAAAATGAAGAAAAGATAGAATATTATTTGACTCAGTGATGAGTGATGTTAAATTTGAATGATAATAGTTTCTGTATTCTAAACTTGATGAGAAAAAGGTACCAAATCTATTGTAAAACCTGCTGTCATTGAGGAAGCTCTGAACAACCCTGGTTTCACAAATAACACTTTGAAAGAATTTGACCAATAATTAAGTTTGGCTTGTGCTTTAGTTTTGTAAAGCATACTCTTTTGGTTGAATTTCTGTGTCCAGGAGAGTTTGGATGTTTTATGGTTCTTAAACTAATTTTATAATATATTTAATATATTACCAGTTGAGATATAAAATATAAAATTTGTACATATTGAATTAAAAACCAGTTGCTAAAGTAGTTGTAATAGACTGAGTACAGTGATACTTGCAGGTTGCCCATATGTTCTAAAAGTCATGACAGAACAACCAATTTATTTACACATCTTTGGTTTCTGTTTTAAGGAAAGTAAAACGATAAAGAAACTTGAACAATATAATACATGAACTGAACTGAACTGAACTAAAGTTATTTCCCTGTAAGGAGTAGTAAAGCTGGTGCTGAAGATTTTTGATCAATTTCTAAAATTTTCTTCTCAATGACTTATGTTTTGATTGCTTAGGGAAGAATTCTTACTTTTATTTGCTCTTATGCATTTAATCTGCACAACAGCATATTACAGATTAATAGAATGAAAAGTTGTGCTCATACTGTACATTTATTTCTGTGCTTAAAACTACTTGTTAGTTTTTATTGAAGCTGCCAGCAATAAGGGGCACATTACTGCTGTATTATACATTGTGAGATTGAATAAACAGCTTAAATTCTTTTCCTGGCGTAAGACACTTAAGCATTTCCATTATTGGAAGGAATACCCATACAGATGGGTATTCTATATTGCATCTTTTTTAAAAGGACAGTCTTTTTTTTTTTTTTTAATCCATTTTAAATGGCTTCTAAACTACATAATGCAATTTGGAGCCTGTTTTTTTAGTGATAGTAGTAAATGTTTTATATAGTGCTACTGTGTTTGAATTAAGGAGAACAAATGTAAAAACTGAAATTAAAAAATTAGGCCCAGAAAACAAAATAGTGTATTAAGTTAGTTGAATGTAAAAGAAATTTATAAGATTTTTTTCCTTTAATATAGATACCTCACTTGAAAATAAAGCACAGCATACTTAAAGTAGTTATAGTTTTAAAAAAAAAATTCTACTAAAAGAATTGCTAAATCTTGAACAACTCTTGGGGAGAATTGTAGTTTGGGAGAAATAAAATATACTTGCTTTTAACCATCCTGTTAGAAGTATTTATTTATCCTGATAATTGTAAGCCAACACAGTAGTCTTAAATTATTTCTGAGTTTCTAATCTCTGAAAGCAGTAAATGAAAGATCTGTCGTGCAACTGTTGAAACAAATTGTTGACTACATTGACCATAATTCAATTTAAAATCTTGCCAATGATGTACAGTTTTATGGTTAAAATTGCTGTGGTTGGTTGCATTCATGACACACAAAACTGTCCTCTACCTCACGTGAAATAAGTATTTTATATGGTTTTACTATAAAACAAGACTCATCTATCTGGTCACTTAGTTTACAAATTTTGAATTATATTTATTGAAACATGACATACTGTGCTCTTAGCTTATACCTCAATTGTATTTTGTGCTGTTTTCCATTTTCATGCCTTGTAAATAACTTGTATAGGTTGTGGATCAAATTCCAAATAAAAACTTTTAATGCCAGTGAAATTGATTTAAGCCTTCTTGGTATCCTGTGTGACCTCAACTTTCTTAAGATTGACATTTTCTCCTTTGGTTCCTTTAAAGTTGATTCATTACACAGCAAGTGACTAGAAACTTTTTAAAAATAGTAAAATGTGAAATTCTGTGTGATTTTGTTTTACTCTGTTGGCCATATTGCACAACATCTGGGACTCTAGTTCCCTGACTAGGGATCTAAAAGGCATTGGAAGCATGGAGTCTTAACTAGTGGACTGCCAGGGAAGTTACCTATGTGATGTTTTATGTGATGAACATATCAGCATTTTGTGCTTATTCTTGCTTTAACATCCTTTCCTCACCTTCACCTCAGGTATTAGTTATCAATTACTATATAACACTTTATTTTAAAAGCTAGAAGCTTAAAGTATCACATGCAGTATCTGAGGGTCCGAAGTCCAGGAGCAGGTTGGTTGAATGTGATGGCTCTTAGAAAGTACTTTTACTGTGTTACCTGGGGCTGAAGTCGAATGAGAGCTTGACAGCTGTAATCTGCTTCCCAGCTCACTCACAGGGCCATTGATTGACAGGAGCTCAGTTCCCACTGTATGAACCTGTCCTTGAAGCTCTTCAAGTCTGGTAAGTGATATCCCTCAACTAAGTGATCCAAAAGAGGGAAAGAGTGATGCCACAATTTCTTGTATGATCTAGATTCTTTAAGTCATATACTGTTCGTTTTGACTTATGCAGTTTGTTAGAAGTCAATCACAAAGTACAGCCCATACTCAGTTGGAGGAGATTATATAAGGGTATAAACCCCAGGAGGCACGGATCATTGGGGACTTAGATTACTTAGGTTACCATGTCCTCCAAATATTTTTGTGTGTGGCAAAATGTCCGTATCATTAATTTTACCATTTAACCATTTTAAAGTGTAATTCAGTGGCATTAAGTACATTCACAGTGTTGTGTAATTATCATCCCATATCCAGAACTTCTTAACTATCCCAAACAGAAGCTCTGTACCTATTAAACAGTAACCCCCTATTCCCCCTCCCTCCAGCCCTTGATATCCTTTATTCTATTTCCTATCTCTATGAATTTGCCTATTATAGGCAATCCACATATACAAGTGGAATCAAAGTATGGAAACAAATCCTTTTGTTTCTCATTCAGCGTTGTTTCACTTAGCATAATGTTTTCAAGGTATATCATGTAGCATGTGTCAATTTCACTCCTTTTTATGGCTTTATAATATACCAGTGTATCTGTATACAACTGGAAGAATGTCTGTCCAGCTTCTTTGCCCATTTTTAAACTGGGTTGTTTTTGTTGTTGTAAGGCTTCTTTATATGTTCCGTTCCGTTCTGTTCCGTCGCTCAGTCATGTCCGACTCTATGCCACCCCGTGGACTGTAGCTTACCAGTCTTCTCCGTCCATGGGATTCTCCAGGCAAGAATCCTGGAGTGGGTTACCGTTTCCTTCTCCAGGGGATCTTCCCGACCCAGGGATTGAACCTGGGTCTCCTGCATTGGAGGCAGACACTTTAACCTCTGAGCCACCAGGGAGGATATTAATTCCTTATCAGATATATGATTTGCAAATATTTTCTCCCATACTTTTTAAAAAATGCATTTATGTATTTATTTGACTGCACTGATCTAGTTGTGGCATGCAGGATCTAGTTCTCTGACCCCCATGTCCCCTGTGTTGGGAGTGTGGAGTTCTGGCCACTGGACCACCAAGGAAGTCCCTCTCCCATTCTTGGGGTTGTCTTTTCACTCTCAGTTGCGTCCTTAAGTTTTGATAAAATTCATTTTATCTATTTTTCCTTTTGTTGTCTGTACTTTTGGTGTTACATCCAAGAAATCATTGCCAAATCCAATGTCGCGAAGCTTTCTCCCTGTGTGTTCTTCTGAGAGTTTATATTTTTAGTTCTTATTGGACTTGTGTTAGTTTCCATTTCAGATTGTCTATTGCCAGGGTTTAGAAAATGCAATTGAGTTTTGGGTGTTGATTCTGTATTCTGGCACTTTACTAAATTTTTTTACGAGCTAACTGTGTGTGTGTGTGTGTGTGATCTTTAGGGTTTTCTGTGTGTAAGATCACATCACTTGATGGTGGTTTCGTGGTGGTGGGCTTCCCACTTGGCTCAATCAATAAAGAATCCACCTGCAATGCAGGAGATGTGGGTTTGATCTTTGTGTTGGGATGATGCCCTGGAGAAGGAAATGGCAACCCACTCCAGTATTCTTGCCTGAAAAATCCCATGGACAGGAGCCTGGCGGGCTACTGTCCGTGGGGTTCTTAAGAAGAATTGGGCATAAATTAGTGACTGAAACCACTGCTACCAAGATCACATCACTTGGGAATAGAGATAATTTTGCTTCTTCCTTTCCAGTTTGGATGCTTTTCATTTCTTTCTCTTGCCTAATTGCTCCAACTAGAACTTCCAATGCTATGTTGAATAGAAGTGGTGAAAGCAGGCATCCTTGTTTTTGCTCTTGTCTTAGAGGGAATGCTTTCAGTCTTTTACCTCTGAGTATGATGTTGGCTGTGGTTTTTTCATATATGGTCTGTATCATCTTGAAGAAGCTCCCTTTTATACCGAGCTGAATTTTTTTTTCTTTAAATGATGAAATGGCGCTAAATTTTGTCAAGTTTTTTTTTTTTTTTGTATAAGTGGAGATGATAATATAGTTTTCCCCTTCATTTTATTCCTGTGATATAGTACATTGCTTGGTTTTCGTAAATTGAACTGTCTTTTGCATTCTAAGAATAAATCTCACTTGTTCATGGTGTATAATCATTTTAATGTGTTGTTATTTATTTGAAATGACATACAACATTCTGTAAATTTAAAGTACACAACAAGATCATTTCATACATTTATATGTAACAATATTCTTCTTTAGGCTATATATAGCCTAAAATTCTTCAAGCCTAAAATTCTTTACCTGCCTCCTGAGAAATCTGTGTGCAGGTCAAGAAGCAACAGTTAGAACCGGACATGGAACAAAGCACTGGTTAGGGAATACGTCAAGGCTGTATATTGTCATCCTACTTATTTAATTTATATTCAGAAGACAACATGAGAAATGCTGGGCTGAATGAAGCATAAGCTGAAATCAAAATTACAGAGAGAAATAATAACCTCAGATGTGCAGATGATACCACCCTTAAGGCAGAAAGTGAAGAGGAACTACAGAACCTCTTGATGAAAGTGAAAGAGGAGAGTGAAAAAGCTGACTTAAAACTCAACATTCAAAATAATGAAGATATGGCATCCTGTCCCATCACTTCATGGCAAATAGGTGGGGAAACAATGGAAACAGTAACAGACTATTTTCCTGGGCTCCAAAATCACTTCAGATGGTGACTACAGCCAAGAAAAAAAATGCTTGCTCCTTGGAAGAAAAGCTATGACCAACCTAGACAGCATATTAAAAAGCAGAGACATTACTTTGTCAACAAAGGTCCGTGTAGTCAAAGCTGTGGTTTTTCCAGTAGTCATGTATAAATGTGAGAGTTGGACCATAAAACTGAACTGTGAAGAATTGATGCTTTTGAACTGTGGTGTTGGAGAAGACTCTTGAGAGTCCTTTAGACTGCAAGGGTATCACACCAGTTAATTGTAACAGAAATCAGCCCTGAATATTCATTGGAAGGACTGATGCTGACCTAGAGCCAGACATCTTGGAATGTGAAGTCAAGTGGGCCTTAGAAAGCATCACTACTAACAAAGCTAGTGGAGGTGATGGAATTCCAGTTGAGCTATTTCAAGTCTTGAAAGATGATGCTGTGAAAGTGCTGCACTCAATATGCCAGCAGATTTGGAAAACTCAGCAGTGGCCACAGGACTGGAAGAGGTCAGTCTTCATTCCAATCCCAAAGAAAGGCAATGCCAAAGAATGCTCAAACTACCGCACAATTGCACTCATCTCACACGCTAGTAAAGTCATGCTCAAAATTCTCCAAGCCAGGCTTCAGCAATATGTAAACTGTGAACTCCCAGATGTTCAAGCAGGTTTTAGAAAAGGCAGAGGCACCAGAGATCAAATTGCCAACATCCGCTGGATCATGGAGAAAGCAAGAGAGTTCCAGAAAAACATCTATTTCTGCTTCATTGACTATGCCAAAGCCTTTGACTGTGTGGATCACAATAAACTGTGGAACATTCTGAAAGAGATGGGAATCCCAGACCACCTGACCTGCCTCTTGAGAAACCTGTATGCAGGTCAGGAAGCAACAGTTAGAACTGGACATGGAACAACAGACTGGTTCCAAATAGGAAAAGGTGTACGTCAAGGCTGTATATTGTCACCTTGCTTATTTAACTTATATGCAGAGTACATCATGAGGAACGCTGGGCTGGAAGAAGCACAAGCTGGAATCAAGATTGCTGGGAGAAATATCAATAACCTCAGATATGCAGATGACACTACCCTTATGGCAGAAAGTGAAGAGGAACTCAAAAGCCTCTTGATGAAAGTGAAAGAGGAGAGTGAAAAGGTTGGCTTGAAGCTCAACATTCAGAAAACAAAGATCATAGCATCTGGTCCCATCACTTCATGGGAAATAGATGGAAAAACAGTGGAAACAGTGTCAGACTTTATTTTTTTGGGCTCCAAAATCACTGCAGAAGCTGATTGCAGCTATGAAAATAAAAGACGCTTGCTCTTTGGAAGGAAAGTTATGACCAACCTTGATAGTATATTAAAAAGCAGAGACATTACTTTGCCAACCAAGGTCCGTCTAGTCAAGTCAATGGTTTTTCCCGTGGTCATGTATGGATGTGAGAGTTGGACTGTGAAGAAAGCTGATCGCCGAAGAATCGATGCTTTTGAACTGTGGTGTTGGAGAAGACTCTTGAGAGTCCCTTATACTGCAAGGAGATCCAACCAGTCCATTCTGGAGGAGATCAATCCTGAGTGTTCATTGGAGGGACTGATGCTAAAGCTGAAACTGCAATACTTTGGCCACCTCATGCGACGAGTTGACTCACTGGAAAAGACTCTGATGCTGGGAAAGGTTGGGGGCGGGAGGAGAAGGGGACGACGGAGAATGAGATGGCTGGATGGCATCACCGACTGTGTGGACATGAGTTTGAGTGTACTCCGGGAGTTGGTGATGGACAGGGAGGCCTGGTGTGCTGTAATTCATGGGGTCACGGAGAGTCGGACACGACTGAGCGACTGAACTGAACTGAACTGAACTGATGCTGAAACTGAAGCTTGAATACCTTGGCCACCTGATGTGAAGAACTGACGTACTAGAAAAGATCCTATGCTGGGAAAGATTGAAGGCAGGAGGAGGAGGGGATGACAGGATGAGATGGTTGGATGGCATCACCGACTTGATGAACATGAATTTGAGCAAGCTCCAGAAGTCGGTGATGGACAGGGAGGACTGGCATGCTGCAGTCCATGGGGTCACAAAGAGTCAGACACGACTGAGCGAGTGAACTGAAAACGCTGAATTTGGTTTGTTAAATTCATGGATGTTTGTAGCAATAGTCAAGGGATACTGGCCTATAGTTTTTTGTTTGTTGGTTGTTTTGTAGTGTCTTTGTTGTTGTGTGCTTGCATGCTCAGTTGCTTCACTTCTGTCTTGACTCTTTGTAACCTTATGGACTGTACCCCGCCAGGCTCCTCTGACCAGGGGATTCTCCAGGCAAGAATACTGGAGTGGGTTGTCACCCCCTCCTCCTGGGCATCTTCTCAACCTAGGGATCAAACCTGCATTTCCTGCTGCAGGTGGATTATTTACCTTTGAGCCACCGGGGAAGCCCCATCTTTGTTGTTGGTATTAAGTTAATCCTGAATCATAAAGTGAGCTAGAAATTGTTCTGTTTTGATTTTTTTGGAAGAGTTTGAGAGGGATTGGTGTTACTTCTTGAAATATTTGATAGAACTCACCAGTGAAGCCATCTGGCCCTAGGCTTTGCTCTGTTGGGAGGTTTTGATTGCTGATTTAATCTCCTTAGTAGTTACAGGTTTGTGTGTCTCCTGTTTCTTCATGAGTCATTTTTAGTAGTTCATTTGTTTCTAGGAATTTGTCAGTTTAATCTAGTTTATCTAATTTGATGGCATACAATTGTTCATAGCATCCTCAAAATCTTTTTATTTCTGTAAAATAGTTTAAAATGTTCCTATTTTCATTTCTGATTTTAGGAATTTGAGTATTTTCCCCTTAGTCAATATATGTAAGGGTTTGTTAATTTTGTTGATCTTTTCAAAGAACCAACTTTTGATTTTTATTGATTTTCTTATAGTTTTTATTTTATTTCCACTCTAATCTATATTATTTCCTAGTAGAAAGTTTTGAGTTTAGTTTGCTTTGTTTTTCTAGTTTCTCAGAGTTTGATTTGAGATCTTTTTTAACGGATGCTTTTGTAGCTATAAATTTCCATCTTCAGTTCAGTCGCTCAGTCGTGTCCGACTCTTTGCGACCGCATGAATCACAGCACACCAGGCCTCCCTGTCCATCACCAACTCCCAGAGCTCACTCAAACTCATGTCCATCGAGTCGGTGATGCCATCCAGCCATCTCATTCTCTGTCGTCCCCTTCTTCTGCCCCCAATCCCTCCCAGCATCAGAGTCTTTTCCAGTGAGTCAACTCGTTGCATGAGGTGGCCAAAGTATTGGAGTTTCAGCTTCAGCATCAGTCCTTCCAAAGAACACCCAGGACTGATCTCCTTTAGAATGGACTGGCTGGATCACCTTGCAGTCCAAGGGACTCTCAAGAGTCTTCTCCAACACCACAGTTCAAAAGCATCAATTCTTCAGTGCTCAGCTTTCTTCACAGTCCAACTCTCACATCCACACATGACCACTGGAAAAACCATAGCCTTGACTAGACAGACGTTTGTTGACAAAGTAATGTCTCTGGTTTTTAATATGCTATCTAGGTTGGTCATAACTTTCCTTCCAAGGAGCAAGCGTCTTTAATTTTCATGGCTGCAATTAGCATCCGCAGTGATTTTGGAGCCCCAATAAAGTCTGACACTGTTTCCACTGTTTTTCCATCTATTTCCCATGAAGTGATGGGACCAGATGCCATGATCTTAGTTTTCTGAATGTTGAGCTTCAAGCCAACCTTTTCACTCTCCTCTTTAACTTTCATCAAGAGGCTTTTTAGTTCCTCTTCACTTTCTGCCATGAGGGTGGTGTCATCTGCATTCCATCTTAGAGAATAAAATTAGTTACAAACCAAAATTGCAATAATTCTGGCTTTTGTATTTGTCCATGTATTCACCTTCACTGGAGATCCTTATTTCTTCTCTCTTTAAGTTACTGTCTAGTATACTGTGTCTAGTGTACTGTCTACTGTATCCCATTATTTCAGTTTAAAGGATTCCCGTTAACATTTCTTGTAACTGGTCTAGTGGTAGTCAGTTTTTGTTCTTTTGTGTGTGTGCATGTGCATTAGTTGCTCAGTTGTGTCTGACTCTGCAACCCCATGGACTGTAGTCCTCCAGGCTCCTCTGTCCATGGGACTCTCCAGGCAAGAATATCTGGAACTGTCTTAATTTGTCCTTCATTTTGGAAGGACGGTTTTGCCATATATAAATTTCTTGTTGAAAAGTTTCTTTTGTCATTTTACATCATTCCACTGACTTCCAGTCTTCAAGGTTTTGGCTGAGCCACCGTTAGTGATCTTACTGAGAGTTCCTTATTCATGATGTCACGTTTCTCTAGCTGCTTTCAGGATTCTCCCTTTATCTTTGTCAACAGTTTGATTATAATGTGTCTTGGTGTGGGAGTTTGCCTTATGTGCAATTCATTAACCTTTTTAGATTTGTAGATTTTAAGTATTTTGTCATCTCTGCACTGTTTTCAGGCATTATTTCTTCAAATAATCAGCTGTTTTCGCTCTTCTAGGACTCCCATAATTTTTCAGAATTTGGCTTATTTTTAGAATTTCTATTCTTTTATTGATAGTCTTATTTTATTCATAAATTATTTTCCTGTTTTCCTTCTTATTGTCCACATTTTCCTTTAGCTTTTTGAGTATATTGAATACCCTTGTTACAAAGTCTTTATCTAACAAGCCCAATATCTGGACTTTTATGAGGGTGGTTTCTGTCAGTTCGTTTGCTCTTTGTAAAGGATTATATATTTCTCTTTTTTTTGTATGCCTTATGATTTTTTTATTGAAAATTAAGCATTTGACAACTATAATGTGATAACTGGAAATCAGATTTTCCCTCTTCCTGAAGGTTTGCTGTTCTTTTTTTTTTTTTTAATTATTATTGCAGAAGGCTGTGATAGTCCACTTGCTTTGAGATTTTTCCACACTATTTTGCAAAGACTATTCCTGATTGTGTTCGCTCATGAAAGTGTCTGTTCCTTTAGCTCATGTTGAGCTAATGTTTTGACAGAGTTCCTTGAATGCCAGGAGCTAAACAAACAAAACAATAACAAAAACTCACGAAACAGAAAAGCAGAAAAATACAAGATCTAACTACTTCTCTCAGCCTGCAGCTTGGCTCTATAAGATGCTCCTTCAGTACTTAGGTAGGCTTGCTCTGAACCTAGGAATCAGTCCAGAGTGAAAACTTAGGTACTCTTAAGACTTTTCTGGGTATGCATCTTGCTTGGGCCTTCTAAATTCCCCATCTTATAGACAGCTGTTTTTGAATGTTCTAATTTCCCAGAGAATCCCATCCTTACTTACCTTCCAGTTCTTAGAAAGTCTATTGGTTGTTTACACCTGTAATATTTTGTCCCAGGCATCTGAGTCTATACTTCACCTTGCATCTTTTACAAGCAGTTCAGTTCAGTTGCTCAGTCGTGTCCGACTCTCCGCGACCCCATGAATCACAGCACGCCAGACCTCCCTGTCCATCACCAACTCCCGGAGTTCACTCAAACTCATGTCCACAGAGTCGGTGATGCCATCCAGCCATCTCATTCTCCGTCGTCCCCTTCTCCTCCCGCCCCCAACCTTTCCCAGCATCAGAGTCTTTTCCAGTGAGTCAACTCGTCGCATGAGGTGGCCAAAGTATTGGAGTTTCAGCTTTAGCATCAGTCCTTCCAATGAACACCCAGGATCGATCTCCCTTTGAATGGACTGGTTGGATCTCTTTGAGGTACAAGGGACTCTCAAGAGTCTTCTCCAACACCACAGTTCAAAAGCATCCCACTGCTTTTTCCATTTAAGTTCCAAGTTAGGCAAATTGAAAATAAGAGTCTTGTGTTGGTAGTACAAGGATTCCCCAGAGAGGTCAGATCAGATGTACATGATGGTTTTCAAATAAGGTCTGCTCTGCCCCCTTGTTCAGGGGAGGGCTGTGCTGGGATAGAAAGGTGAAAAAAAAGTGTAAGTTGCTCAGTCGTGTCCAACTCTTTGCGACCCCATGGACTGTAGACCACCAGGTTCCTCAGTCCATGGGATTTTCCAGGCAAGAGTACTAGAGTGGGTTGCCATGCCCTTCTCCAGGGGATCTTCTGACCCAGGGTTGAACCTGGGTCTCCCTCATTGCAGGCGGATTTTTCTCTGATCTGAGTCATCAGGGAAGCCCAAGGAAGGTGAAAGTGTGAATAAAAATGTCCCAAACTTTCCTATCATTTTGAAGGTGGCTTTTCTTGATTGGGTGTTTGCTTGGTTGCTATAAACATTTGACTGTTTTCTAGAGCAACAACAAAGTTGGTCCTGACATTTTCTTGTCTTTCTCTCTCAAAAGGGCTTCCCTGGTGGCTCAGATGGTAAAGCGTCTGCCTGCAATGCAGGAGACCCAGGTTCAATCCCTGGGTTGGGAAGATCCCCTGGGGAAGGAAATGGCAACTGACTCCAGTACTCTTGCCTGGAAAAGTCCATGGACTGAGGAGCCTGGTAGGCTACATTCCATGGGGTTGCAAAGAGTCGGACATGACTGAGCAACTTCACTTTTCTTTCTTTGGATCTTTTTGTGGGAGAATGAGAGCTTGGAGTTTCCTAGTTGATCGTTTTTCTTACCACTCATCTATTTAGCCACAGTCTTTTTATAACTTGATCTTGCAAGTGATACACCGTCACTTCTGTCATGTGCTGTTCATAAAGATTCACCCTTGAACAGTGTGGGGCAAACTACACAAGAGTGTGAATCCTAGGAGGTGGGGATCACTGGGCATCATCTTGGAGGTTGCTTACCACAGGCTAGGACCAGAAGTTTCCTCCAAAGTGATTTGGGTTGAGGCTGCGGCGTTTTAGACATTCAAACTAGAACTTTGGTTTGGAAAGCTTTAAGAGAAGGTGTTTAACTCAGATGAAAATGATTACTGTTTGCCTGGCCTGACACTGATACTCTGCTAGATACTGGACTTCCTAGAATGAGTCAGGCACAGCTTTGGCCTTTGAGGAACTCCCAGACAGCTGGATAGCAGAATGACTCAGTCGTATACAGAGGGCTGGGGAAACATGAGGAGTAGACTTCACGCAACCTGGGGTGAGAAACGTTCCAGTTCCAGATGACACCTGGACAGAACTTAGAAGTGGGCTGGAGGGAGAGGGAGCTGTGGCTGTGTTGGAAAGCATTCTAGGTAGAAGGAACTATGTGAGGATAGGTTGGAGGCTAGTAATGAATGCCATACTAAGAAAGTGAAAGTGTTAGTTGCTCAGTCGTGTCCGACTCTGTGACCCCATGGACGATAGCCTGCCAGGCTCCTCTCTCCATGGAATTCTCCAGGCAAGAATACTGGAGTGGGTTCCCATTCTCTTCTTCAGGAGATCTTCCCAATCCAGGGATTGACCATAGGTCTCCTGCATTGCAGGCAGATTCTTTACTGTCTGAGCCACCAGGGAAGCAGAGAATTCAGTAATGAATGCAATATTATACTTTATGAGAAAAAACTCACACAGTTAAATTAGAAACCAGATGGTAAAATATGGATAATTTAAGTTTTGCTGAAAGTATGCACAAGGTATTATGGGAACTGTTCAGAACTTCATCGAAAGAGGTAGGATAGTCATGTCACAGGAGGTTCTTATGCAATTTTGGGTGACTGAAAAGTAGCTGGGTGGAGAGGTCACTTCTTGCAAAACAAAGGGCAGGTATAAAGCATAAGAGATGAGACTGTGATGTTTCTCTACGAGGTGTGGACGTTAGGGGGTAGAGGGCTATACAGTGAGGGAAGCGGGTATTGAGGGGGTTGTGTCATAAAAGGCCTGTGTGATCCTGTATCCTCAAGGGCTTGAATTATGTTCCACAGAGGACTGCCAGTGAGGTAGTAACATAATCATCACATAGTGTACAGGGACATGAGTATTCTTTATAGACCCTTATAATAGTGAATATTTTTAAAATTTGAAAATATTTAATTATATTAATTTATTTATTGGCTGTGCCACATGGCTTGTGGGATTTAGTTCCCAGACCAAGGATCAAACCTCTCCCTCTGCAGTGGAAGCATGAAGTCCTCACCACTGGACCACCAGCGAATTCCCCCAAAATATTTTAAATTAAAAAATTAAACATTTTTTTCTCATCATAAAATCAACTCATGTTCATTATGGAAAATTGGAACATGCACAAAAGAGAAAAACCCATTAATATCACTACTCCAAGGAACTGCTTGTTAACATTTCAGTGTATATTTTCCAAATATATTTATATATATTTAAAGATCAGTCTCCAACTGTATAGATATTTTGAAATTAAATTCGCAGTTTGCACTTTGAAATTAAAGTATGATAAGATATCATCTACTTCTTACTGGAACACCTAATTGAAATGTAAATTGAAAAAGTTAATTGAATACTTTCATAATAATTTTTTAAAACTTTTTTATTTTGTATTGGGGTGTAGCCAGTTAACAATGTTGTGATAGTTTCAGGTGAACAGCTAAGGGAGTCAGCCATACACATACATGTATCCTTTCTCCCCCAAACTCCCCTCCCATCTGGGCTGCCACATAATACTTTTTTTTAGATAGACTGTTAGAAGCTGATCAAAGAATATACATATTTTATTCTATTTGCTATATATTGCTGAATTACTTTTGAAAAGAGATTTGTCAGTTGTGTTATTGGCATTTTTTGATGTTCATTCTTTTAATTAGTTATTTTTATTGAATAATTTTAAGTAGCATTAATGAGAGACTGTGAGAGCCCTCCAGTGGCCAAGCTAATTCCTGCAAAAATATTGTCAGTGGATTAAAAAGGAATTGAATTTAGTTGTTAAATCTTAATGGTAGAAAGAGGAGAGTGGCTAGAAATAACTGATAAAAAAGGGCTTGTCCTATAGTCAGAGAAGAGATGCCATTGGCTTTCCTTTCAAATTCTTGCTCATCTGCTGTTAGACTATGAAATGTTTTTACACAGTTTTACAGCTGTGTAAAATGAAGGTTAAAATTGTGTAAATTTCAAACAGGTTTACAATCAACTGATTAACTATTTTTGGTGTGAAAGCTAATACATATTGAGTACTTACTATGTATTAGGCAATGCTCCAAGCATTTTACATGTAGAAATGCATTCACCATGGTTATTATGAAATAATTACTATTCTTAATACCATTTTACTGACAGGAAATAGAATTTGAGTTTCTCAACACAGTTACTTACCACAAAGGTTAACTAAGTTGCCCAAGCCTGTATACCTAGTAAGTAACAGAGTCAAGATTCCAACCAGTGCCTTTAACTTCCCTGGTTGAATGCCTCCCTGGGAACTTGGTGTCCAAGAATGTTATCATTCAGGATCGTTTCATAAAATAGAATCTTTACTTATGTAAGAAACAACAAAAACCATTGGTGTGATTGAGACCTAAGCTTCTCTTCTAGCCATTTAAAAAAATTGAAATAGTATAATATTTATGTTTCCCCAATAGCTCAGCAGGTACAGAATCTGCCTGGAATACAGGAGATGCGGGAGAAGCAGATTTGATCCTTGGGTCTGGAAGATGCCCTGGAGGAGGAAATGGCATCCCATTCTTGTATTCTTGCTGGGAAAATCCCATAGACAGAGGAACCTGGTGGACTGCAGTCCATGGGGTCGCAGATGGCAGCATAGACCACACTAGGCCTTCACTCTGCCTCTTGCCCTTTCCCTCAACCAGCTATAATCCCCACCTGATTTCTTCTGTGCTGTGTTTTCGGAGTCCCATCTGCTATAGACTGTGTATTTGTGTCCTAGCAACATTCATATGGAAAAACCTAATCTTCAATGTGATGATGTTTGGAATTGGTGTATTTGGGAGGTGATTAAGTCATGAGGAGGGAGCCCTCATTAATGGGATTGGTGCCTTTATAAAAGAGACCCCAGAGAGCTCCTTTGTTCCTTCCACCATGACAGGACACAGTGAGAAGACTGCTGTCTGTGAACCAGGAGCAGGACTCTCAGCAGACACAGAATCTACCAGCTGGTGGCTTGATTTTATATGTCCTGTCTCCAGAACTGTGAGAAAGAAGTTTATGCTGTCTATGGTATTCTGTCAGAGCAGCCCAAACAGAGTAGGACAGCATCCCAGTGAAACTTGGAGACTTGCAAATTCAATCTCTTTGGAAGGATCCTTCAATTCACCTGGGAAGTAGGGGCTTCCCGGGGACGCGAGTGGTAAAGAATACTCCTGCCAATGCAGGAGACATAAGAGACTTGGGTTCAATCCCTGGGTTGGGAAAATTCCCTGAAGGAGGGCATGGCCACCCACTCCAGTATTCTTGCCTAAAGAATTCCATGGACAGAGGAGCTTGGCGGGCTATGGCCCGTAGGGTCACAAAGGGTCTGACAAGTGAAGCTACTTAGCATGCACACATGCACTTCAGTTCAGTAGCATCCAACAGATATTTATTGAGCACCTTTATGCTTGCCAGGCACTGTGCCAGACCCAGATTTCAGTGACCAACCAACCAGACAAAACCCCCAAATTCCAAAGGCATTTAATATTTTTTTTAAGGGGGCAGGTAAGAAAAGATCTGTTTTTATGTTTTTTTATATTTATTTTTTATTGATGCATTTATTTTATTCTTTGTTGCTTTATAACATTCTAAGTTTCATGCGTACAACATTATATTCTAATTCTGTGTACCACAACATGCTCCCTGCTGCAAGCCCATTCCTTTGAAAGCTTTGCTTTTAATGTGGGCTTTTGATGCTTTGCCAGTATGATACACACTTGTGCTCTAACCGAATTACAGTTTGATTAACTACTTTTAGGTGTAAGTGGTAGAAGAGCAGTTAACCAAGCTGCCTCCTTTGTTTGGTTTCTAGCCATTATTATACAGTTTCCCCCCTTTACTCATCTTGCCTTCCTTCTGCCGCTTCTCCTCTGATAATCACTGCTCTGTTCTCTGTATCTACAGGTTTGTTTTTGTTTGGTTTACTCATTTTTTTTGCTTGCTCTACGTGTGAATGAAATAATACAGTATTTGTCTTTCTCTGACTTATTTCACTTAGCATTAATACCCTCAAGATCCATTCATGTTATCACAAATGGCAAGATTTTACCTTCTTTAAGGCTGAGTAGTATTTCACTGTAATATACCACATCTTTTCCCATTCATCTGTCCATGGACACTTAGGTTGTTTCTCTATCTTCATTATTGTAAATGGCATTTCATTTTTAAAGCTTATGTTTGATACATTAGTTTACACTTGGATTTGCCCTACAGTATTTCTAAAAATGCGTGTATGTGGAATTTCCCCATTACCAAATAGAAAAATCCACAAGAGGAATTTCTCCTTTTAAAAAGGGATCTTATTAAAAGTACTTTATTTTTAAATGAATAATCTCACCTAAGTAATTTCATATATGTTCTATGTTTTCATGTTTGGTTTCCTAAAGAGATCCCTCTTAATATATGAGGAGAACTTTCTCAAGCAAATGTACATTGCATTTGGATCGAATGATCACACATATGGAATTTGTGGTTAATCGTGTTTCCCTATGAGTCAGGCTCCTATTTACACAGAAGGTATTTTCACCAGCTATGCAGTGATAAAAGATAACCACTAGTAGGCGCTGCGAGCCCATTCCTTTGAAAGCTTTGCTTTTGATGGCTGTGAGCAAATACATTTCCTAGTATGATATGCATTTGTGCTCTTAACTGAATCACACTGAGTTTGATTAACTATTTTTAGGTATAAATGGTAGAATAACAGTTAACCAGGCTGCATCCTTCTGTTCAGTACACATGTGGGGTTTAGGACACTGACCATTTCTCTTATCCTCCCCTTTAAGTATCTTTAAATAAGAATACGGTTGAGAAACCTTTCTTGGTAGATTGAAACGATTTAATCTGGGCAGATACCTATGATTATGCCTCTGTTTATATCTCTGGTTTTCTAAGGACCAACATTAGCATCTTCATGTTAGTTAGGAACCTGTCTAGAAGTAAGAATTATACCAGCCAGTTTGATTTCGGAGTACAAATGGCGGTAACATGAAAACAAAATCAATAATTAACTGTGTGATGAGTTTTTAATCCCTGATATGTAGTCAAAGATGGGATCTTTTTCCAAATTAGCCCATCATTCTCACATGCAACTGTTCTTTAGATGTTCCTTGCTGTGGTCCATGGGGTCGCGAAGAGTCGGACACGACTGAGCGGCTTCACTTCACTTTTCACTTTCATGCATTGGAGAAGGAAATGGCAACCCACTCCAGTGTTCTTGCCTGGAGAATCCCAGGGACAGGGGAGCCTGGTGGGCTGCTGTCTGTGGGGTCGCACAGAGTCGGACATGACTGAAGTGACTTAGCAGCAAGGTTGAGAAACGTATGCTCAAACCACATGTGCATAGAAATGTGAAGAGATGGCAAAATTTTCTGAGAGAAAATTAACTGGATAGACTCTGTCTGGGAGGCCTGGGGATTCATTGTTCTCACTCATCTGCCGTGACTGGACTCTGAGAGACTGTTTCTCACAACTAAAAGGATACCTGGAACAGTGCTAGACCTAGCATGTCAGTTTGTTAAGTCACACTATGTTGGAAGTCAGATTCTAATTACGAGGAGGGCTTGGGGGAGGAGAGTCACAACCAAAGAATGCAGATGACTTTAGGAAAAGTCCCTTGGCTAAGATGGCTTGAGGGACTTCCCCACTTTACAGAGAGCCTTGCCAAAGGGACGACATCCTGGATTCTGTGGCCACCATACCATCTGCATCTCCTGTGGATAGCAAAGGATTCTCATGGCCTTTCTCTGCGTCTTGGCGCCCTGTCTTCTGTGATCGCAGGGCTGCCCGACTTCCTTTCCAAGGGACACACTCTTTATTGACAGCGGATTTGTCCAAACAGGGGATTCTTTGCTGGCCTCCCTTGAGCAGCCTCTGTCCATCTGTGCTGTGATCATTTAGACACATACAATCTCAGGATTGTATCTTCCATTAATAGAAAATGATAATAATAACCTAATTATTTAAGTTTTAGTCTTTATCAAAGGTAACTCATATTTCCAGTTAACCCATATTGCCTGTAAATAATACTCACAGTAGCTGACATTTCTGAGAACCCATCTGTGCTGGGCACTGTGCTTTGCACAATTGTTAAAGGTATCTCAGTCCACACAATAACCCTGTGGGGACATCGGCTAGTCTTATTTTAAAAGATGAATCACATAGGCTAATGGACAGCCCAAGTGATAAAATCAGACTATGAACTCAAGAAATTCCATTCCAAGATCTTAACTTCACAACTCTTTCTAACAGTTAGTGCCTAAGTTCTGAAATCTGGCTCTACAAAGCCTTTGTGTGTATGTGTGTGTGTGAGTGACCTGTGGGAAATCTGGGCATTGTTGAATTATGATTGGTTTAATTTTTATCATTAGAATGTCAAATGCTCATGCCAAATGCATGAGATCAGATTTCATAACTGCTTTTCAATGAATGATGTTGCTAGGGTTTTATATTTCATATTGTACTTCATACAAAAGCTCTTTTTTTATGTTATAAGGACATACCTGAAAGCATCCAGGCCAATAAACCATGGTGATGACAAGGCCCCAGACACAATGACTCACTTCCCAAAAAAGGACATAGTCCTATAATATAGTAGTTTCCACAAATCAAACTTGTATGAATTCAAGAACACATCAGAGTACCAAAGCAAGAGTTCTGAATTTTATGTAGACAAGAGTTCTATATACAAAAGCATATGTAGCATATACAATCGCAGCCCAGGTTCTCTGAGGCCTTACTTTGTATCAGACATTGTTTAAAGCTTTAAACATGTAATCATTGTGATTACATAATGATTAACTCAAGTAATCATCAAGGAACCTATGAATTAGGCACTATCTTAATTCCCATTTTATGAATGAGAAAACTGAGGCCCAGAGAAGTAAAGTAACTTGAATTCACAGCTAGTAAAGAGTGGAGACAGGATTCGAGACCAGGCAGCCTGACCTGCATTCTTAACCACCTTGCTGTCTTGGGTGATTATCGCAGCTCTTGCACTTGACCCTCTGGCATCTATTACAGAGGATTTTCTGTCTGTGCACTTGATTTCTTTGGGGTCTCCTTGAGGCAAGTGTTCTCTAGGAAACACGGTGATTTACCCTGACATCCAGCAGAGTTAGGGCTAAGATTAGTACTTGTGACTTAACCATCCATATCTTAGAGTGTTGAATAGGAAGTTTTGTGTTTGCTGAAATCCTTCTCATCTTTAAATCTCCTGATTGTTGATAGAGGTATGCTGCTGCTGCTGCTAAGTCACTTCAGTCGTGTCCGACTCTGTGTGACCCCATAGACAGAAGCCCACCAGGCTCCCCCGTCCCTGGGATTCTCCAGGCAAGAACACTGGAGTGGGTTGCCATTTCCTTCTCCAATGTGTGAAAGTGAAAGTGAAGTCACTCAGTCGTGTCCGACCCCTAGCGACCCCATGGACTGCAGCCCACCAGGCTCCTCCACCCATGGGATTTTCCAGGCAAGAGTACTGGAGTGGCTTGCCATTGCCTTCTGCGTGATAGAGGTATACAAGAAGTCAAATGTATGAAAGAGAGTTAAAACTGTTTAATGTAAATATAGCCCAAGGACAGGATAGAAAAGTACATATAGTAGGTCTTCCTTGAATGCATGGTGAGAAGGTGGCTTGATGATGTTGATGTTGGTGATGAAGGCGAGTGTGATGGTGGTGGTGGTGGTGATGAATGTGATGGTGATGGTGGTGGTGGTGGTGATGAAGGCGAGTGTGATGGTGGTGGTGGTGGTGATGAAGGCGATGGTGATGGTGGTGGTGGTGGTGATGAAGGCGAGTGTGATGGTGGTGGTGGTGGTGATGAAGGTGATGGTGATGGTGGTGGTGGTGGTGATGAAGGCGAGTGTGATGGTGGTGGTGGTGGTGATGAAGGTGATGGTGATGGTGGTGGTGGTGGTGGTGATGAAGGCGAGTGTGATGGTGGTGGTGGTGGTGATGAATGTGATGGTGATGGTGGTGGTGGTGGTGATGAAGGCGAGTGTGATGGTGGTGGTGGTGGTGGTGATGAAGGTGATGGTGATGATGGTGGTGGTAATGAAGGCGATGGTGATGGTGGTGGTGGTGGTGATGAAGGCGAGTGTGATGGTGGTGATGAATGCGATGGTGATGATGGTGGTGGTGGTGGTGATGAAGGCGATGGTGATGGTGATGGTGGTGGTGGTGATGAAGGCGATGGTGATGATGATGGTGGTGGTGATGGTGAAGGCGATGGTGATGGTGGTGGTGATGAAGGCAATCGTGATGATGGTGGTGGTGGTAGTGAAGGCGATGGTGATGGTGGTGGTGATGAAGGCGATGGTGATAATGGTGGTGATGGTGATGATGGTGGTGATGATGGTGGTGATGGTGATGAATGTGGTGGTGATGGTGGTGGTGATGAAGGCGATGGTGGTGGTGGTGGTGGTGGTGAATATGATGGTGGTGGTGGTGATGAAGATGATGGTGATGGTGGTGGTGGTGATGAAGGCGATGGTGATGGTGGTGGTGGTGATGATGGTGGTGGTGGTGATGAAGGCGATGGTGATGATGGTGGTGGTGGTGATGAAGGCGATGGTGGTGGTGGTGGTGGTGAATATGATGGTGGTGGTGGTGATGAAGATGATGGTGATGTGGTGGTGGTGATGAAGGCGATGGTGGTGGTGGTGGTGGTGAATATGATGGTGGTGGTGGTGATGAAGATGATGGTGATGGTGGTGGTGGTGATGAAGGCGATGGTGATGATGGTGGTGGTGGTGATGAAGGCGATGGTGGTGGTGGTGGTGGTGATGATGGTGGTGGTGGTGATGAAGGCGATGGTGGTGGTGGTGGTGGTGATGATGGTGGTGGTGGTGATGAAGGCGATGGTGGTGGTGGTGGTGGTGATGATGGTGGTGGTGGTGATGAAGGCGATGGTGATGGTGGTGGTGGTGGTGATGATGGTGGTGGTGGTGATGAAGGCGATGGTGATGATGGTGGTGGTGGTGATGAAGGTGATGGTGGTGGTGGTGGTGGTGAATATGATGGTGGTGGTGGTGATGAAGATGATGGTGATGGTGGTGGTGGTGATGAAGGCGATGGTGATGATGGTGGTGGTGGTGATGAAGGCGATGGTGGTGGTGGTGGTGGTGAATATGATGGTGGTGGTGGTGATGAAGATGATGGTGATGTGGTGGTGGTGATGAAGGCGATGGTGGTGGTGGTGGTGGTGAATATGATGGTGGTGGTGGTGATGAAGATGATGGTGATGGTGGTGGTGGTGATGAAGGCGATGGTGATGATGGTGGTGGTGGTGATGAAGGCGATGGTGGTGGTGGTGGTGGTGATGATGGTGGTGGTGGTGATGAAGGCGATGGTGGTGGTGGTGGTGGTGATGATGGTGGTGGTGGTGATGAAGGCGATGGTGGTGGTGGTGGTGGTGATGATGGTGGTGGTGGTGATGAAGGCGATGGTGATGGTGGTGGTGGTGATGATGGTGGTGGTGGTGATGAAGGCGATGGTGGTGGTGATGAAGGCGATGGTGATGATGGTGGTGGTGGTGATGAAGGCGATGGTGGTGGTGGTGGTGGTGATGATGGTGGTGGTGGTGATGAAGGCGATGGTGGTGGTGGTGGTGGTGATGATGGTGGTGGTGGTGATGAAGGCGATGGTGATGGTGGTGGTGGTGATGATGGTGGTGGTGGTGATGAAGGCGATGGTGGTGGTGGTGGTGGTGAATGTGATGGTGATGGTGGTGGTGGTGATGAAGGCGATGGTGATGATGGTGGTGGTGGTGGTGAAGGCGATGGTGATGGTGGTGGTGATGAAGGCGATGGTGATGATGGTGATGAATGTGAAGGTGGTGGTGGTGATGAAGGTGATGGTGATAATGATTAAGATGATGACGATAGCTTACACTTGCAGAGCACTCACTCTAGGCTAGGTAGTGTTCTCAGTGGAGAACAGGTATTAACTTATTTACATTGAGAAGGCACTGTCAGCCTAGCTTTTAAGGTAACAAATGAGACCCTTGAGTCCTATAGGAATTTTCAGAAAGTGACAATTAGGACAGGTTCCCAGGAATGGTCAGTGAGGAGGGGTGAGATGGGAGGGTGGAATCTATCCCTTCCTTGCTATTGTACTCGGGCAACTTAACCTCTCTCATGCTGTCTCTTCATGAGTACCATGTATAAACAATTGTTCCTAGGACACACGACAAATTGTTCCTACGTTTAAACAAAGGTAGCAACCGTTTAAATGAGATAAATACAGAAGCGTGAACACATGCATCAGGCTTTCCTGGTGGCTCAGATGGTCAAGAATCTGCCTGCAATGCGGGAGACCTGGGTTTGATCCCTGGGTTCCATCCCTGGGTTGGGAAGATCCCCTGAAAGAGGGCATGGCAACCACTTCAGTATTCTTGCCTGGAGAATCCCCATGGACAGAGGAGCCAGGTGGGCTACGGTCCAAGGAGGACTGAGCAACTAAGCACAGCACAAATACAAACACATAGTACATGACACAGCTGCACAAATGTGAGTGGCTAAAGACAGCAACAATGGTGGTGTTGTCATGTCAATGGCCATGGCCACCTTTGATGATTTTTAACCACGGGCAAAGGTTCATTTTCTTTCTGCAGTAACTAGGATATGCTGAATGCTTCGCGTCTGTCCTTTAGGGCAATTCTCAGCTCATCAGTTACCATCATGGGCCAAGGAGGAACTGTACTGGGCTCCCCCTGGAGTCCCAGGGTCCCTGCTCTCAGCTGGGGAAAAGGAGTAGGGAGAAGCTCAGGAGGGATGGAGCGAAGCGGAGACCCAGAGATAGAGATGAGAGAGGGCAGCTAGAAGGGAAACAATTCTCAGCAAAATAGAACTCACGCCCTACGCGGGCCCTCTTGTCGCTCTCCATCACTGGGACGTTGTTCGAATTATTTTATTTCCAAACTTTGCTATTTCCAACACTAACCGTGCGAGCCTGCCCGCGGCCCCCCCCTCCCTCTTCCCTCCACATCCCACTCCGGACCCCGCCCTGCAATTGGCCAGCGGACAGGGAGCCGTCGCGGATTGGAGCTCGCCGGCCTGGTCTGCGGGGTTTATAGAGGGGGGCGGGGGCGCGCTGCCCAGCCGCTCTGCTGTCCCCGCCGTGTGCCCGTCGCGCAGCTGGGCTCGTAGCGTCTCCTGGCCTCCCGCCACCTCCAGCGTCCCGCATCGCGCTGTCGCCGGCCAGCGGCTCGAGAGCGCGGGAGAGGGGCAGACGCCGTCCAGCCCAGGCGCGGGCACAGCTAGTAAGGGGCGAGGCGCGGGGACTCCAGGCTGGCCATGATGGTGGCTACCTGCCTGCAGGTAGTGGGCTTCGTCACGAGCTTCGTGGGATGGATCGGCATCATCGTCACCACGTCTACCAATGACTGGGTGGTGACATGCGGCTACACCATCCCCACCTGCCGCAAGCTGGACGAGCTGGGCTCCAAGGGGCTGTGGGCCGACTGCGTCATGGCCACGGGGCTGTACCACTGCAAGCCCCTGGTGGACATCCTCATCCTGCCGGGTAAGGACCCTTCCCCATGCCCCTCAAGTGGCTGCTCCTGAATAAGCCCTTTCCCTCTGGGCAGACGCGGGAGGGTGCATTGGGAGGCGTTCACAGAGATATTTGGGCGCTTGAAGATTTGGGGGGCACCCTTTGACACCTTCAGCCCCTCTTTGTTGAGGAGGAATTAGGCAGCCCTGAGATTAGCCTCTCTCGGTCTCAGTTTTCTTATCTGAAATTTGGGATGATAGTGACTACTGGCCGAGTCACCCTGAGGAGGTAATGAACTGGGACATAGATACACAGTTAGAACTCCGTGCATGTTAATTACCGCAGCCTGCTCCCACCGTCCATGATAGATAAGAAGTACTTCAACACTCCCCAGCCCTTCCCACCCCCCCCAGGCGCCCTGCTTTCCCAGTAAGAATCTACCCACAGGGGCGAGGAGGAAAGAGAGAAACAAAAGCATTCCTGTGATCGGAACTGGCCCAGGCTGAGTTTCCCAGTCCTTCTGGGACGGCCGAGGTGTCCTTGCCAAGTTAAGGTCCTCCTAGCTGCGCCCGGAGGGTCCCCGCGGTCCCCGCGGCCTATCTCTTTCCCCCCACCCTCTGCCCCTCGAATAGTAATAGTAATATTGGTCGGGCCTGCCGCGACTCCCCTTCGCGTCTCTGCATCCTGGGGTCGGACAGAGAATAGCGGGTGCGCTGGTGGGCCCACGCACCCTAGGAAAAGGCGCACCGCCCCGCCCCGGGCCGCCCCCTCTTCTCGGGGAGCGTCTCACAGTGGGGAGGGGAGGGAAGGTTGCTTAGTCTCCACCTTCCCCGACGCCACTCGAGTCCCATCCTTACTTGCTGCCCCGGTGAAAATTCTGGGCAAGTTTCAATTCAGATTTAAACCTCGAGCCGGTTGGGTGATTGACAAGGTCTCGGGCGCCCCGGTGGGTTTTCTGCTCGGAATCTTGGCTTATCCCTGACCTGGCGTAAGCACCACTGCCTTCTGTGCCGCTAGCCTTTGAGGATGGTGCGCCTCTAAAGGCCTTTCCTGGCTTCTTTAACAAACGGAGTAACTGGGGCCCCAGGCCACCAGCCTGAGATCCTTTGGCTTTTGCCTTCCCTGGGTGAGCCCTTCGCTCCCTCCCTCCTAGAGGCTTCTGTGTGTGTGTCTGAAAGTCGCTCAGTCGTGTCCGACTTTTCGCGACCCCATGGACCGTAGCCTCCCAGGCTCCTCTGTCAATGTGATTCTCCCGGCAAGAATACTGGAGTGGGTAGCCATTATTTTCTCCAGGGGATACAACCGGGTGGAACGCGGGTCTCCCGAGTCCCCTGCATTGCCGGCAGGTACTTTACGGTCTGAGCCACCAGGGAAGCCCCGCCTCCCCCCGCCCCGCCTCCAGGCTCTGCCCTCCTTCAAGCCTCACCTCAATGCTTCCTGTTTCCAGGTCCCTGTAGTCGGAATCTGTGCCTTCCTCCTTGTTGCCGTGATACTTGACTCTTATTCCCGTTAGTGCACATTTAGTGCTTTTTTGCTCATTGTTTGTTGAGTCAGGTTCTACTTTGTTGTTCAGGCTCTAAACTGTGTCTGACTGCGACCCCATGGACTGCAGCACGCCTGGCTTCCCTGTCCTTCACCATCTCCCAGAGTTTGCTCAAACTCATGTCTGTTGAGTCAATGATGCCATCCAACCATCTCATTCTCTGTCATTCCCTTCTCCTGCGCTTAATCTTTCCTGGCATCAGGTTCTCCTACCACATCTTAAATTCCTCAGAGATATGGATAGCGTCCTGCCCTTTCTGCATCTTCCCCTGCTCTGCCCTCCATTTTGGACTTTCAGAATGACAGAGGTCAGGGACCCAGATCTGGATATGCCTTCAGTTAAAGCCTCTGTTGGTAGATCTGGGTCAGACTCTGGGATCCAGCGCTCACAACCTGGGTGACTGGGGACAAGTTACTAACATCTATGAACCCCAGCTGTCTTCTTCATTCTATCTTTCAGAATTGTTTTGGGGATTAAATGAGATGAGAGATCCAAAAGCCTTCTTAGATGTAGTAAAGGCTTCATAAATGATAGTTTTATTAATTTTTTTATTAAAAGCTGGGCATGGTATTTCTTAGAATGAGTGAAGCAAGTAATTACCCTCTGCTACCTTTTCCTGAAGTTAAGTTTGCTGAGCATTTGGTGACAAGTGGTTTGTTTTCAGAGAACACAGACCATCCCACAGATGGGGTGTGTTTCAGGGAGGGACTCATTCTTCCTGGGGTCCCCTCTCTCACACTCTAGGTGGGGACAGGGGCTGATCTCAGTCTCCTTCTTTAGATTCTCAAATGTGGCCTTGGAACCTAGCTTGTGGACTGCCTGAGCCATGAAGTTTGGAATCTGGGTGGCTGACTGACTCTCTGTTTTGCCAGCCCTGGTTCTCAGCCACAGGGGCATGGTCAGAGGTCTTGCCTCGGACCACCTGTAGCTGCTTTCTGGGGGTCTTCAAGTCAACAGATGCTTGATTGATTATCTTTAATTCAGAAGAAACTGCGGTGAGCAATTGTTGAGAGCGTGCCCTTGTGGACTCTTGTTCAGTGGCTCAGTTGTGTCCAACTCTTTGCGACCCCATGGACTACAGCAGGCCAGGCTTCCCTGTCCTTCACCATCTTCCAGAGTTTGTTCAAACTCATGCCGGTGATGTCAGTCAGTGTGGACTCTGAATTCTGGCAAACTACATCTTGCTAAGAGGCGGTCTTGCAGTTGGGTCTTGGTGTACAGGTAGACTGGTTTGGTGTCAGGGTCCTGGCACATGAGGCAGAAGTTGGGGCTTGTTTCTGGTTTTGCCATTAACTCTTCCTCCCCCAGGCCACTGGCTCTACTTTCCACTGAATAAAGAGGAGGAGTACATATGTACCATTCCCCTCCTTTTTTGGAGAGAAGGAGTGTTTTAGTGAGAAACAGTGCATTTAAGTCTGTCATATTCTCGCAGCATCTTCTCATATTTCTTTTACATAAATGTCGAACATATTCTAATCTGTTTCTTAATAAAGTAGTTACCTGGCATTTTATTGGAGAGTATAAAGTTCAGGTGGTTTTGCGCCACCGTTATTATTCAACTTGTTAACTCCATCATTCATAATTGTCTGTTTGCGTCATCTGCTGTGACCACTGTGTTCACTCCACAAAGGCCAAGACAGTGTTCTCCAAGAATCCTTGGGGGGTTGGAGAGATTCCTTTATGGATAATGGGCCATTGTGGAAGTATGTCCAGGGCACTGCAGGGGAACCTGACCATCTTTGGGGGCAGGATTCATGAGCATAGCAGCTTCTCAGGAGATAATCAAGAAAATGACCCTGAGCCTTAGCTTGGTCTAGTTAGAGCCACACACTATACACAGTGTGAATTAAAAACACATGGTTAAGGGACGAAATCACCTAGTACACCTGGAGATAAAAGTACTGCCTTGACACAGTAATATTAGCAATACCAGTAATAATAGCTGACCCCTTTTGGAGTACTTGGATTGTGCTAAGCACTGCATGAATTTACAAATTGAATCTTAGTTAGATTCCATTGGCAAGACGTAGGTACTATTATTGTTTTTACTCTCTAGATGAGGAAAGTGTCAAGGCACTTGGCCGAGGTCACACAGGTAGAGCACGTCAACAGCAGAAGACTTCTTGGAAGATTTAGATTTTAATCTGAATCTTTTACAAGGTGATATAACAGTGTAATTGGACTCTTGGCCCCTTCATCTTGGAAGCTTGGATGAGTGGTCTCAAGCCAGGGATCCTTGTTCAGTCTCTCCTGCTCCCAGCCTCTCTTTCATTTGTCACTGTGTTTGGATAGCTTTGAATGTATTTTAAGTCCTGCAGTGGGACAAAGGGAAGGTAGGCAGATGGTGCTGAATTCTGTGAGGCAGGATTCGGGATCCAAGGGGACCTGTGGCCTAACCCACCCTGTCTGTTTTCTTGTTTCCAGGCTATGTGCAGGCCTGTCGAGCCCTGATGATCGCTGCCTCTGTCCTGGGTCTGCCGGCTATTCTCCTGCTGCTCACAGTTCTCCCATGCATCCGAATGGGCCATGAGCCTGGCGTGGCCAAGTACAGGCGGGCCCAGCTGGCTGGTGTCATGCTCATTCTTCTGGGTAAGACAGCTTTCTGTAGAGCACCCCAACTCTGAGCGGACCTGAAGAATCTCAGGTCTTGCTGCTCAAGAGATGTGGCCAGGAAAACATGTGAATCCACTGGGGAAAAGCCCCTCACTGTGTGTATGTATTCCTTTATGTTTCCTGGTGGTTGAGGCAGAGGGACAAATAATGTCTGTGGGAGTCACTGAACATAAAAATAAGAAAAAACAAACAAAAAGGATTTTGAGAGAATATGTAAGAGAGAGACCAGAGGACAGAAGAGAGTTATAGGGTGGCCCTCCACTTAGGCTTCACCATGGAGTCTGTTTTTGGAAACACCTGTGCCCAGGTCCCACTGCAGGTCCATTGACTCAGAATTTCTGGACAACCAACCAGGCAAAGATATTTTTTTGAAAGCTTCCCAGGTGGCTCTTAAGTGCAACCAAGATTGAGAACTTAACATATAAAGAAAGACCAGAGGAAGAGAAGGGCAAGAGAAAAGTAAGATGTCAAGGGTAGCAGATCACTAGGTGATGAATCACCCCATCTTTTATTCTGTACTCATTTCACTGAGCACCTGCTGAGGGCCAGGCACCATGGTAGGCACTGGGCATATTGGCAAACAGAAGGCATCCTCTGCCTTGAGTGTTCTTGGATATCTTGATAAAGCGTGGGACATACTTACCTGGAAAAGGTACACAGGCTGTGCATACCTAGAGCAAGGTATCTAATTCAGATTGGAGGAGTTTCCCAGAGCAGAGGATCCCAGCAATGACTTTTGAAAGTTGGAGAGAAGATGGTCAGGTCATGGATTGGGGAGAGGGACAGCCCAGACCAAGGACATGACATGTGCTTGTTCAGTGTTCCTGATTACACCTGCGCACTGGGGGCTTGGTTTACCAACCTAGGGAGGGTCCTTATAGCTCTGCTCTCATCAGTGATTTCATCTCTTGGTGTTTTGAAAGCTATATCCCCCATTCTAAATCTTAATAGAAGATAGGCATTTTAAGAATGGCAGCTCTTGTTGCAAAATGCACTGAGATATCAGTGAAGAGACATTGGTCTGGATATGAGTTAGATATAAATTAAGTTCCCCTGGGACAGGAAATTTCCATCCCCAAACAGGAATCAGACTGGGTGTCTGAGGGGGCAAGGTAGGGAGTCAGGGTTCTGTGTGAGTCAATGCCATTTAGTGATGGTCACCCACGGTGTCACCAGTGAGGGGAGGGGGACATAAGACATAGGGGTGCCATTTCCCTTGATTGAAAGGTGTTTGGAGACTTGTGAAGCTATGGAGAATTCAGAGGAGGGGCTTGTCTGTATATGTGTAAATAGAAGTAAAAAGACCAGAAAATCTCTATAATTGTGGGAGAGGAATCTGGGCATGGACCTTTTGGTTCCAGCCACAAAGAATTTCTGAGGGAGTGCCATGAGGAACACATGGTGGTCAGCATCACGTGTTTCATCCAACTCATGGGTCCTTCCTTGTGAGGCTTTTTGGTGGTCAGATCTTTGTATCCGAACTCCCTTTCCAGTACGTAGACCAAAGTTCTGCAAGTAAGCTGTTTTGCGGAATCCAGGTGAAACCCTTCTCATCCTGGACGTTTGCGGTTATTTGTAACTTTCCTCACAGTGTTACAGAAGCCCCAGCAGGCTCTCTCTTTGACTCTGAGGATGCCAAAGCCAAAGAATGGGTCTACTGTGTTGAGTGTTCATCTTTAGAAACCCTGGTCATCCGTATGAGAGTCACATTAAAAGAGAATACATGAAAATATCCAGAACCCAAATCTTGTAGGAAATTAAGACAAAAAGCAAAGTCATACAGACAAGTTGGTATTTAAAACTCTCCTGAAAACCACTGAATTATCTAGTTGAATATAATGGCTATTAAAAAAAAAATAGTAACCTGATGTCTGAAACTTCCTAGTCAAATTATATACAGTTTATCTTTTTCAAGTGGGCTGGTGGATATAGACAGAATCTTAGGAGAGTGAGGTGGGTGGGCAGGTAGGGGTGGGAGCTCCTCAGTCCCTGTTTGCAGCCTGGAGGGAGCCAATGGAGGGGGCATTGAGTGATTGGACACCCCACCCCACAGGGAGGCTGCCCCTTCTGACCCATCACTGTTATGATGGAACAAGGGCACTGTTCCTTGCATCTCCAGTGGTGCCTGCGTCCTCTTCGATTGCTCCTGTCCAGATTTACTTCTCAGTGGGTCGCCCCTTGCCTTTGGGTTGGATGTTGTTCAGACTGGAACAAGCTCGCTCACTCTGGAAATGTAAAGCTCATTGTCTCAAGTGTGACACCTGCTGGCCTCCCCTGTCTTCTCTGCTGGGAGCCCGAGAGCCTTGTTTTCCCCAGCTGGCAGTGGGTGGGAGGAGCAGGAGAGAGTGAAGGCTCCCTTTGTGTGGCTGGGAAGGGCTTCTGGTGTTCTTCTAGCAGAAGCCGGCACTGGGCTCCTGCTGGGTCCTCAGGGTCACTGACAGTGGTCCAGGTGAGGTGTGGTTCCTGACCAAACACACTGGGGTGTGTTGACCTGGGAAATGGGACAGAGTCGAAGCTAATCTTGGGATGAAAACTGTAAGCACTATTAATTAAAATCCATTCTTCCTGACTCTGGAAACCTTAATTTTTCTGAAAGCTTAAAAAAATTATGTCTCTGATACACCAGCTTATCTTCTCAGGAGACTGAGTTCAGTGGTGTGAGAATTTGGTTCCTGCTTTGAGGGAAGGAATGGGAGCCTGATGCTGCCGACTTCTTAAGCCAGATGAATAGTTCAGGGAGCATCAGGCTCCTCAGATTCAGGATGTATATCATTCTAATCTGTGGCTTTTCAAGAGCCCCTGCCGAAGCAGGTGATACCTATGCCTTGAGATGCTTCATCTTATCGTGTGGAGTCAGACCAACTGTACTAAATCTCAGACCTGCCACTTTCTAGCTCTGTGAACGGGGACTTTATATAAAATGGGGACAACACTGCCTACTTCTGAGGTTGGTAATAATAGTGACATGAGATATCCAAGTTGTTTCTCATTGGGCACATACTAAGTGCTCAACAAATGGTTGCTATTTTGTAGCTGTTGTTGCTTAGAGGAATAGAGAGGTAACCTAGAAAGGAGCTGCCTAGAAGGCAACTGGGTATTCCTTCCATCATGTCTAATTTCTGCAGGGTCATGTCCACACGTGGAACTGGTAAGGAGAGATGACACCAGGTCACATCCTGGTCTAATGGAAATACTGCCTTTGCTTGCTTTGTGGAAACCAGAATATAGGGATTAATGGTTTGACTTTTTGGCTTATTCCATTATAAAAAGTCACAGGAAGCTATACAACTGAAAATGCTCAAGCTTAGTTCTCTGATTCAGACTAATTTGCACCTTGCTATAAGTTAGAAAGTACTTGATTTTGGTGTTTCTTGGGGAGACAGGGTAGGGAAAGGAAGGAAAGGAAAGTGGAATTCCTAAGTGAAATTCTTTGTCTTCTCCTTTTAAAAGAAATGGCCCCAGGAATCCTATTTGTATTGAAAAAAGTTTTTAACTTGGAACTTTCTGATTAAAAAAAATTTTTTTACTAGTAACCTTGAAGCTTTTTTTTTTTAAAGGGTGCAGGAAAAAAAGAGATAATGATTTGTGGAGTAGAAATAAAGGGGAAAGTGTTGAAAACAGGCTAGGAAAATAATATACTCAAATATTCCATTGACTTGATGATTGTTGTAAATATTAGATATTCGTAAAAGTCGTTGTGTTGTCCCACCACCCTTTTCTTTAATCAAAATTTAGAGAATGGCAAGTGAAGAAAGTAGAACCAAACTTTTTCTGGTTTCAAATTATAAAGAAACAACAAAGTACACATGACTTCAACCAATAGCTCCTTAGAAATCTCATTACTTATTGCCTTGAGTTACTGGCTTTTTTGTGACAAGCTGATGTGAATAGCCAGTTAGATCGTACGATATAATAGTATCAATTGTAGAAGACTGTGTTCAATGCCTCCTAAAATGTTACATGGAGGGGGATTTTTAAAAAGTTTTTATTGTGAAACATTTCAAACATACACAAAAGTAGACTAGTATCATGAACTCCATGAACCCAAACTCATTCCCAATAATGATCAACTCACAGTCAACTTGCTGTGTCTCTGTACTTCTACTTCTCTCCCAGTCTTCGGACATTTTTTTTGGGGAAGCAAATCTCAGTTATCAGATAAAGAAAGATTTTTTTCCCCCAGTATTACTAATGAAACTCAGGGTAATTTTAGTGAGTTTAATGAAAAATATTAGTTTGATCTAGAAATGATGCTTTTAAAAGTATTTTCAGTGCTTAGTATAGAAAGTGACAAAGTCTGAAAACAGGTGTTCATTGGAGGAAGGAAGAAATGTAAGGATCTGCTGCTCTTTTGTGTTTCTAGGCTTCTCTATCTGCCCTTCTCTTTCTAGGTTGTTACCTCCAAAGCTAAACACCTGTGCCAGTTTTATTTAATTTCATCATATTTATTTAACTCCATATATATGTGTTGTCTAACCCTAAAGAGATGAAAAACTGCACTTAACATTTCATTGCTCTAAAACTACTTTCCCAAATATTTTCTGTGTTTGGCTACATCAAGATCATTGATAACTTTTAATAAGGCTATTTTCTATCAACTAAAGAATTGATTATATTAAATGATTTGAAATTTATCAAAAGAGACAAACTATTTTCTTTTATGAAGAGCAAGGAATTTTGCTTGTGAGAGGACCGAGTCCAGATGAATCTCTATCTACAAAGTGAAGCTTTTTTCTCCCCTTCTCCTTCTTTTGATTTTTAAGATAACGATATCTCTGATTTTCCCTTTCTACTCCCCTGCAAGTGGCAGAATTTTTTTCCTCTTGTGCGATTAACTATTGCATCTTCTGAAGGTAGAAGGGGAGAAACAGAAAAATCTGAGTGTTAAAATTCCCCTGTCTTGTTTTTAGAGACTTAAATTCTGATGACATAAAAATAAATGAAAATTCCCTTCCATCTTTTTTACTTTATAGGTAACTGTGGGTTTTTAAGAAAAACATTGTATTTTCCTCAAATATGGAGAGAATCATTACAAATTTGCATGCGTGCGCATGTGTGTGTATGTGTCTGCAAGTAGAAATAAGTCTAGCAGGCCTTCTATGTCTTTAAGAAAGCCAAAAATTACTGCCAGTTCTATTAACATTTCACATCTTTTAGTTGAGTATGAGATGAATTGCATTTTTAACTTTATTGATTAAAACATATTCTTTCCCTTCAAGCCATGCTCAAATTGAGTAAACTCTCCCTTTTTTAGTTTTTAAGCATTCTTCATCGTGAGTTCAACTGGAGGTCACTCTCCCCAGTGAACCTCTCATTCCCTTCATGTTGTGTGGTGGTCTGTCATCTTCTAGTGGTTTTTGATGTGGTTGGTCTCGGAGAGCCACAGGAATTCCACCCAGAGTTCAATTATCTATGAGGAAATAAAGGGTCTGCTGGTGCTCATTTGCCTTTTTTTGCATGGATTGTAAAAGAAGGAAATCTCTAATGAGGTAAATCATGAGTTTGTAGCTTTGAGTGTGTTAAAGTTACATTAAAGTTTCATAATTTTAGAAGTCAATTTTGGTGTGAATGAAGTGGAGAATAGACTAGAAATGGATCTACCTTTTGTCTATCCATTTGTCCGCCCATCCACGCACTCACTCACCCAGTCCTCTAAGTTCATATTTAAATCTTCAGACATTTTTCTGATTTTTCCCTTTCCTAGTGAACTATATAGGAATCAAGTCTAACAAAATCTAACACTCAAAATCAAGACTGATGGTTACTTTTGGTATGTTGAGCTTGATTATTTCCCTATATGAAAATAACCTAGTTTTATTACTTTGCTTGGTAAAAGAGGAAGAATTCAGCGAAATTAGAGGCAATATTTAAATCTTACTCTGTAAAATCTAAACCAAACCTGGAAGTTAAGTGAGATTAAAATGAAATGTGAAGAATGCCCGTGTCTCTCTCTGTGTGTGTGCCGTGTGTAAATAATTGGAAAATATAAAACTTTATTTGAACCATAACCTGTTTTGAATCCAGTTAATTGTTTATAGGAAAGATCAATTGGATTGAGCCACATCAACTGGAAATCAAATCCTTTTTTTCCCCTATGGAATTCAGCTTTTCCCTCTAATCAAGCATGGGTGTTTGGAAGCCCTTGCTAGATTGCTGTTTTTGCCTATCTCAGAACAAATGCCCCCTTTTGGTATTTAAGCATGTGTAGCTGGATCATATTTTGATGTGGAGAATCTGGAGCTCTAGAGCAATTCTTTCTGGCTCAGACACTCTAGATTATAACTATGACAAGAGCCAAGCAGTTCTCCAAGAGTGCTGGATTTGGAATCTGTGGTCAGAGGAAGAGAAAGAAAAATGTATCATAGATCTTTAAAGCCCTGTACTGGAAAGGGAAGGTTTGGTCAATCAGATCAGCTGGTCTTTTTGAGTATACTCTATTCCCGGAAGGAAATACATCTTCTCAATCTCATATAAAAATATTACAGAAGCTGGCATGATGGGGCTTTGCTGTTTAAGTAAAGTGAAGTTATTAACATATGGATAGATTTTAGCATCTTAGATAATCTGTATAAACCCTTAAATATGTGAGTAGTTCACAAATAATGGAGTGAATTTAGGCTGTTAGAAAGCCAGTTGGAGCAATTCAGAGCCCCCCAATTCACTTCTTTACTCTGACTTCCACTTAGGATCTATACATTTTTAGGACATGAATCACATATTTATTTATGTATATTTATACATACCTTGTGAAAGGAAATGGCAACCCACTCCAGTGTTCTTGCCTAGAGAATCCCAGGGATGGGGGAGCCTGGTGGGCTTCCGTCTATGGGGTCACACAGAGTCAGACACGACTGAAGTGACTTAGCAGCAGCAGCATACATACCTTGTGGGGATGGGCTTAGTGTGTTGTCAACAAAACCCTATTGTACAAGCTACACAAGTGCAATGAAATGGTTTAAGAGGTCTTTCAAATGGGTAAGACAAATCTTTTCTTTAGTTTAGATCTAATGTATAAGCCTGTTAGATTTGAGTGCTGTTAAAGAAAAATTCCTTTTTTTCTCTATGGGCATAGAGATCAGTTAGAAAATTACTCACTATGAGAAGAAATCAGAAAAAGTGTGCTAAACTGACGTGACAAGAGTTCCCTGGGTAGCAAACTGCTACGACTGCCTTGAATTTATCAAAGTGTTTATGACTAACAATTAGAAACATTTTTTATTTTGGTCTGTTAATTTTAATGTGACATCCCAACTTAAAGTTTTTTAGAAAATATTTATTTTAATGTTTGTTCTTTATTTGGCTTCCTCAGGTCTTAGTTGCAGCGGGCAGGTGGGCTTCTCTCTAATTGTGCCGGGCAGGCCTTAGTTCCCCAGCAACATGTGAGGGCTTAGTTCCCCAACCAGGGATCAAACTTGAGTTCTTTGCCTTGAGGGGTGGATTCTTAACCACTGGACCACCAGGGAAGTCCCCCAACTCAAAGCTTTACCTAAAATTTCTGTCTAGTTGTAGTTGTGAAAAATCAGATGATACCAAAGTAAGAATAAAGTTACTTTCTAGAGCTTTGTTGCTTAGTAACATTAGCCACTAGCTACGTGTTCACTTAAATTTAATGAAAACTCAGAATTTGGTTTTCAATCTCACTAGCCTCATAAGAAATGTTCAATAGCCCATGTAGCTTGTTAGCTACCCTATTTGACAGTGATTGTGTAGAGGTTTAAAACCTTCAAAAAAATCTTTATAGGCTCCTGCCTGTCCTGTTTTGTTACTTTGCTTAGGAGGAGGGGAAAAACTAACTGATGGAGAGGCTATTTCTTATGATGATGACATTTGTTGTGATGGGTCACAGTCCTTGAATGGGTAATTTCTTTTACTCTGGGAACTGTTCGTGTGTGTGTATGTGGAGGTTTTGTGACTGTGAGCAGCACAATACAAACTCAGACTCCTAGCTGATACTCCACTGATGCCTGGCAGTATTCTCTACAGCAAGAGAATTTGCATAGCTTCTTCAGGTCTTTGTACTGTGAATTAACCAAATAGAAAAAAATGAGTGGACATTGAAGTGGGCACCATCTTGTTTCTCATTTCTGAATAGCTCAGGTCATCTAGTCATTCACCTGGTATACATGGAGCACATACTCTGTACTCTGTTCTGAGCTAAACACTGACTTTACAAACATAAGATATGGGTCCTGCTTTCAAGGATCTCAGAACTTGGAATGGGAAACAGAGTTGTAAAGAGATAATTACAATACAATTAAGTAAGTGTGAGAATAGAATTATAAGTATATAAAGTCAAGATATATAAATAAATACAGATGCATATTTTTTGGATTTAAAAGATTTATTTCTAGGTTTTTACGTTGGACATTTTTTTTGTTTCTGGGGAAGATCCTCTGGAGAAGGGCATGGCAACCCACTCCAGTATTCTTACCTGGAGGACTCCATGGACAGGAGCCTGGCAGGCTACAGGCCACAGGGTCTCACAGAGTTGAACACGAATGAAGCGACTTAGCCTGAGCAGCCCTCTTTTGTCTCTGCCACCGGTTGAAAAAATAAGGACCTAGCAGTCTGGCACATGATTTCGATCTGTTTATTCAATAGATGTCAGCCTTTAGGTTCAGATTGGGACCTACAGGGAGCAGAGCTGAGTGGACTGAGTTCTGGAGTTGGTTGGAAGCCGGCGGGGTGAGCATGTGGACTGAAGGGGAGCCTGGTCTTGCGGTGTGTGTTGGGGCTTCTCTGTCACAGTGCTCTCCTTGTCTCCCCAGCTCTCTGCGCCATGGTCGCCACCATCTGGTTTCCCGTGTGCGCCCACCGTGAGACCACCATCGTGAGCTTTGGCTACTCCCTGTACGCGGGCTGGATTGGTGCCGTGCTGTGCCTCGTGGGGGGCTGTGTCATCGTCTGCTGCGCCGGAGATGCCCAGGCGTTCGGGGAAAATCGTTTCTACTACTCTTCAGGCTCCAGTTCCCCTACTCACGCCAAGAGTGCCCACGTATAGGAGAGCTGCCAGCCTGCCCACCGAGGTGCTGTAGATGCCGGGCCCGTGGCCCTAGGTTCCCTTGCCACTGTGAGGGGGTGGGAAGACCACTCCTCTGCCAGGCTCCAAAGCCAAAGTTCTAGAAGAGCATCCTGTCTGGCATTCTGTAGTCTTAACATCTCCTTCTCCTTCTGTTGCCTTAAAAGAAATGTTTAGCTCAGATAATGCCACACATTTTTTTCCATGGTTTTGCCCACTACTAGCTCTTTTCTTGGGCATTCTTTTGTCATACATATATATATGTATATATATACACACACACATATATATATGAAAAAAATTTTCCTCTCTCTTTAAATTTCAAATATCTTGCAAACATTGCCGAGTTGGGTGTAGGGAGAGAAATAAAAGACACTTTCAAACTGTTACAGATGACAATGGGAGCCTCATAGAGATGCCTCTCTGTTCCCTCCCTCCTCTCAGCTCCAAGGTCACTTAGTTATAACCAATAGAAAAAGATAGAATTGGGAATGTGGGGTGGGGTAGGGAAGGGCATTGTGGACCTTGCCCTCCATAGGGAAGTTTCCCTTTTGTAAGGTGAGGGCAAGGGGTGGGGATATTTTTTAGTTTGTGATTTTACATTTATCTGTACATACTTTTTAAGGTTGCTCATTTTTATAACCATGGTTTTCCTGAAATTCTCAGTGCATCAGTATGAAGGAAATGAACCAAACAGACTTTAATTATACCGTAAATAGCAGTACAAGTGAGTATAACTAACTGACATGCCACAAAACATTCTTGATTTCCAGGTTTGTAGGATATAGTTTTTAATCCTACACTTTCATATGCTTCAATTTAACATATTTTAAAAATCTTTCTCCCTTTTCTATTTTCATTCTGTTAGCTGTCTTGAAGTGATATTGTTTAACATAAATTGTACTGTTGAATTTGGCTTTACGGGTGCAAATATTGATGGTGTACCAGTATCCAAGACCCTAAACTCTCCAAACATTGATGGTGCATTTTGTTCTTTAAATGAAATCTGTGCAATAAAATAACAGACTGTCTGCAAAACTGGCCTGTAATATTCTGTTGTGTCCAGAGGTATCATCCATCAATTTAAACTTTTTCGTTGATCTCTACTAGTAATTTACAGGGAATCTGGTCAGGGATTCAAGAGTAAGTCTTTCTGCCCTACGCTGAATAATTGAAAAGATATTTTATTCACTGTATTGTGATGGTTACATGTGGTCATAAGGGGAACCTAGATGCTCTCTAGGTTTCTTAAGGAGGGACATTATGGCTTCTTTAAGTCATATAAATAGGCAACCATCAGATACCAAGTGCCAAGTATCATACAAACTCCTTTATCTATTCTAGGCATAGTAAAAGAATTGGCTCAGTATAAAGGGAACTATAAAACAATCTCCTTTTTATTAGATCTTCAGGTAATAATATCTAAGTGCATTTTGTTTGAACATATGCATATAGATGTTTATAAATTTTGAACAAAAATGGATATAGCGAATTGATTTTTGTTTGTTTTCTATTCCGAAAAGTCTGTCAAGTTATGAGTCTGCCGTTAGAAAAAACAGATTATAATCTACTTTGGTAGTATTTTTCCAAAAATACTAATTTCATTAGCTGATAGCATAATGGTTGGCAAACATTTCCTCTTTGGAAATATCCACTTGGACTAATCATTTTTGTAGAGATTTGTGTACATTAGGCGATTATAACCTAGTGGAAAGTATTTCTAAATTAACTTGTGGAGAAAAGATAATCTTCATGTTGACCAAAATATTTGCTCAGTTGTGACAGCTTTGTAAGGATGCAAGTTGTGTGATTCTATTGCAGGACCCTCTCTACCTCATGAAAACTTGCCAGAGTGTAGTGACTGTGAGCATGAATGGAGCACGCGGGCCTCAGGGGGAGTGGACAAGGAAGACTGTAGGTCTCATGCCCCTTCGTCTCCTCATAGAATCAGAAGTGTCCTCTTATGGATGTGCTCACTCACACACCTCGTTCCCTGAGGCTGCTGCGTGCTTTCTCACATGAGGGGGTGTGCTGCAGGAGCCCCACTTTCCCCTGCAGCAGGAGAAGAGACACCCCCAATATCTCCTGGATGATCATTGCCTCATTAGGGACTCCCGTTTTGTAGGTCATAACTCCAGTGTTGGGAGGAGGGGAGGGTTGCTGTTCCCCCTGAACAGCTCTGTCTAGTAGAAATATAACCTGAGCCACATATATAATTTAAAATGTCCTCAGTTCAGTTCAGTTCAGTCGCTTAGTCGTGTCGACTCTCCGCGACCCCATGAATCACAGCACACCAGGCCTCCCTGTCCATCACCAACTCCCGGAGTTCACTCAAACTCACGTCCACAGAGTCGGTGATGCCATCCAGCCATCTCATTCTCTGTCGTCCCCTTCTCCTCCCACCCCAACCTTTCCCAGCAGCAGAGTCTTTTCCAGTGAGTCAACTTGTCACATGAGGTGGCCAAAGTATTGGAGTTTCAGCTTTAGCATCAGTCCTTCCAATTAACACCCAGGATTGATCTCCCTTAGAATGGACTGGTTGGATCTCCTTGAATACAAGGCTAGGAGCCACATTAAAAAGCTAAATGTAAACAAGTGAAATTAATTTTTAATATATTCTATTTTATTCCAGTGCATTCAAAGTATTATCATTTCAATATGTAATCAATTACATTTTTATGCTCTTCTTTTTGTATTAAGTCTTTGGCCTCCAGTGTGGATTTTACACTTATAGCATCTCTCCATTTGTCCTGGCCACACTGTAAGTGTTCAGTGGCCACATATGGCTGATGGCTCTTGGACTGGACAGCACAGCTATAGAATAACAGGTTCTGCCTTAGTGACAAAACTAAGGGATGTTTAAAGGGATGACTCTTGATCTTAGCTGCCCTCGTTACAGAGCTCCGTGAGAACCTGACACAGTGACAATAGCTTGCCACCCAGGGGAAGACAGTGACCCCCCAGTCACAAGTAAAATGGCAGACCCAAAGTGCTCTGCCTGAGTAATAGGGAAAAGGGAAGACCTGCTCTTGAGACCTGTTTGTTCCAGGAACTTTGCACACTTAATCCTTCTCACAGTCCCTGTTGTATAGATAAGGAAAAGGAGGTGTAGAGAGTTTAGGTTATTTGTCAAGGTCAGATTGCCCTTATACAGAACTAAAATAGGATTCAAGTCTAACTCTAAAGCCTCTGTTCTCCAAGGTAACAGTCACTACAGAAAGTCAGGTAAATTTCAGATTCACTTCAGACACCAGCTCAGTAGATGTGGGTTGGTACCCAAGAACCTGCACTTCTATTGTGCATCCCCAGTGATTCTGAAGAGGTGAGCCCAGGCCACACTTTGAGAGAGTGAAGGCAAGAGCCCCATTCTCATGTCTTTTGGTACTGCAGCTGATCCCCTCCCTCATCCCTTTTAGATTGTCCTCAGAGGCAAGATGACTTTGTTATACCCAGCTTCCCTCCAACTCCTTGGTCCATTCTGAAAGGGACCACATGCAGAGGGTCTTCAGTTGGAAATAAACCAGTTCTGCTCACACTTTCCAAGAATTTGATAGAAACCAAATTAGAGAAAGAATGTTTCAAGAAATCTCTGCATATACAGATGCTAGTTACAACAACAAAAAAAAAAAAGAGAGAGAGAGAGTAGATTGTGTACTTTAACAATACAAGTTACATATTTGTGCTGAACTGGTGGTTAGGGATAACAATAGAACAAAGTTTGGTTGTATCTTGTCTTGTGGGTCTCTCTCTCTTTTTTTTTTTTAATTTCAAATCTGCATGTCAGTGTTTCTCTATACAATGTACACAATGTGAACTGCCACATCTTAAATGTTTGGCAGGACATTCATGCTCATGACATCACATGCTGGGAAGACAGGGAGGCCACTGTAGGGCTGGCCTCAGGCAGAGGCAGCATCAGTGCAGCCATTGAGATGTCCCCACAAAAGAGTGTGTGACAGCCAGCTGTGCAGCCTAAAGGAGACTGAACCAGAATTGTGGGTGGAACTTTGGCACATGCTGCTTATGGCTTGAATAGCAGCTCTTGAGGAATCTATATTATACTACCTCACGCAGAATCTCAGAGCTCAGGCTTTGTGGCTCCGGGACAGGGGGAGGGAGTGGAGATGGAGGAACTTGTCACTGCTCCATGCCCCATTGTTGAGATGAAAAATGTGGACACCATAAGATTGTAGGGTTGTAGAAGGTAAGAACTGCTTATGCTTTACAACAAAATGACCTTCTAAATGGCAAAGAGCACCTAATTGTCACAGTCTGGTCCTTTCTTTAATTAAAATGTTATATTGAGTTATATTCAACTTTGCTTTTCAAACTGTAAGGTGTACACGAATCACGTGGGGGTCTTATTAAAATGCAGTCTCTGATTCAGCAGGTCTAGGGTGGGCCCGGGTACTCTGTCATCTAACCAGCTCTCAGGGGATGCTGAGTTTGTTGGTCTAGACTCAAACCTGGAGTCACAGACACTCATTAAAGAAAATCTGAACACTGTAGAAAAAGGCAGTTCACAAACTCTTAGAACTTCAGTTCAGTTCAGTTCAGTCTCTCAGCTGTGTCCGACTTTTTGCAACCCCAGGAATCGCAGCACGCCAGGGCTCTCTGTCCATCACCAACTCCCGGAGTTCACGCAAACTGATGTACAGAGTTGGTGATGCCATCCAGCCATCTCATCCTCTGTTGTCCCCTTCTCCTCCTTCCCCCAGTCCCTCCCAGCATCAGGGTCTTTTCCAATGAGTCAGCTCTTCTCATGAGGTGGCCAAAGTATTGGAGTTTCAGCCTCAGCATCAGTCCTTCCAATGAACACCCAGGACTGGTCTCCTTTAGGATGGACTGGTTGGATCTACTTGCAGTCCAAGGGACTCGCAAGAGTCTTCTCCAACACCACAGTTTCAAAAGCATCAATTCTTCAGTGCTTTAAGGATTTGAAATAGCTCAACTGGAATTCCATCACCTCCACTAGCTTTGTTCATAGTGATGCTTTCTAAGGCCCACTTGACTTCACATTCCAGGATGTCTGGCTCTAGGTGAGTGATCATGCCATCGTGATTATCTTGGTTGTGAAGATCTTTTTTGTACAGTTCTTCTGTGTATTCGTGCCACCTCTTCTTAATATCTTCTGCTTCTGTTAGGTCCATACCATTTCTGTCCTTTATTGAGCCCATCTTTGCATGAAATGTTCCCTTGGTATCTCTGATTTTCTTGAAGAGATCTCTAGTCTTTGGGTTATGCTAAAACGGATTTTAAGAGCAGGTGCTAAAATTATTTATATTCATTCATTGATTCATTTGTTAATTAAACAGGCATTTGATGAGCCCTTGTTATGTGCCAGCCATGCGTTAGCCACCAGTTATAAAAAAGAATCACAAAGTCAATCCCAGTCTTCAGTTAACTTGTAGCCTAGTGATGTAGTTAGGATCATCATGAATAGTGATGCTGTTAGCTTCTTATCATTGTCATCTTTAATTCACTTTGGAAACTTACACGCTGACTGAGAGGGGAAAACAAAATACCAACAGAAGCATATTAGTGCACAGATGGAAGATGAGAGTTTACAGAATATTTGATATATAAAGGCATGTTGAACAGATCTTCTCCCAACTTGATACACTTTTAAAATGGGTGTTGAAAGTCAGCCAACTCCGAAACTCCTTAAAGTCTATGGATTTAATTATGTGCAGAACAGTGAGGAATGGGCAGAGAAGGCCTTGTCCAGGCTTTTGCCGAGTCCTGCTGAGACCTTCTGCAGAGGAGCTCGCTGTTTGTTAGGGCTGGAATTTAGGTGAAGGTGTCAGTCTTCTCTGGTTTGAATGGTTTACAGACTTCCTCTCCAGGGACTTTCCTGGCAGTCCAGTGGTTAAGATTCAGTGCTTCCAATGCAAGGTGTATGGGTTCAATTTCTGGTCCAGGAACTAGGATCCCACATGCTGTGCAGTGTGACCAAATTAAAAAAAAATAGCGAAAATAAGCAAAAACTTCCTCTCCTGGTGACAGAGCTCACCAGGGGCAGCAGAATGAAGATTTGTACTTAAAAGGCTCAGACAGGTACAGTGAGTGAAGTGGAGACCTGAAGCAGAGATCCCCAAGTTGGGCCTTGTAAATGGTCAGAGGGTGTGGAACTGTTCCCAAGAAAAATATGAAGAATAATATATCTTTTCCTAGTTGATTAAAAGCAAACAATAAAGATAAAAATCTAGCCATTCGTTGAGTGACTAATATCGACATATACTATCACACGAATCATTTCATGAAATCCATTCCACACACTGTAAAAGTTTAGCAATCCACAGTCCTGGCTAATTAGGTGCTTCTTCTTCACAAAGCCCTCAGGGATCCTGGATCCTTCCAACTCACTGCTTCACCAAACCCAGGGGTCCAAGATGGTAACATCTACATTTCAGGTGGAAAAAGGATCAAAGGAAAGGGCAAAGGTTCGTGCCCACCATCTCCTAAGATAGTTCCCCGAAGCTGCTGCAGAAATCTGCTTGCAGTAAGTCACATGGCCACATGTTGCTGCAAGAGACACTGGGAAGGTTTTTTAAATCAAAATTGGCTATGCAATTTGTAGCTGCTGCTGCTGCTCAGTCACTTCAGTCGTGTTCGATTCTGTGTGACCCCATAGACGGAAACCCACCAGGCTTCCCCGTCCCTGGGATTCTCCAGGCAAGAACACTGGAGTGGGTTGCCATTTCCTTCTCCAGTGTGTGAAAGTGAAAAGTGAAAGTGAAGTCGCTCAGTCGTGTCCGACCCTTAGCGACCCCACGGACTGCAGCCTACCAGGCTCCTCCATCCATGGGATTTTCTAGCCAAGAGTACTAGAGTGGCTTGCCATTGCCTTCTCTGGTAATTTGTAGAGCCCAGTATAAAATGAAACTATACAGCTCCTTTTACAAATAAACAGGGAAAAAGTGTTGTTACTTAAAACAGATAGCTTTTTCCTTTTTCTGTGGTCTCTCTTTTGATTTGTCGTGGTTGTTTTTTTTTTTGCTATTTAATGTTGTCCTAAGTAAAAAAAAAATGAAATTTTTCTAAGTAAATTTTCTAAGAAAAACTAAATTACAAGCATGAATTTTACCACTTTTTAAATTGTGCGATCTGTTTTAAGTGCAAATAAAAGATCGTTTCACTTTTTTTGTGGAAACACCAAAATCCCACAATTTATATTTAGTACTCTTGCCTGGAAAATCCCATGGATGGAGGAGCCTGGTGGGCTGCAGTCCGTGGGGTCGCTAAGGGTCGGACACGACTGAGCGACTTCACTCTCACTTTTCACTTTCACACATTGGAGAAGGAAATGGCAACCCACTCCAGTGTTCTTGCCTGGAGAATCCCAGGGACAGGGGAGCTTGGTGGGCTTCCGTCTATGGGGTCACACAGAGTCGGACACGACTGAAGTGACTTAGCAGCAGTAGCAGCATGTACACATTTCAGTATTACTCATTAGAATAGTGGAAATATTGCACAAAACTAACTCACATTAGTGAGTTATTTTTATTTTACTTCTTGATATGCACCCATTCTGCCAACACACTCTGCCTTCAGCTTACTGAAGAGTAAGAAGGAATGAAATGAATGGGACCAAAATGAATGGGACCTGTCTTTCCCTTTCTATGTCATCGTTTTCAGTGTAAGATGGTTGGTGAATACAGGGAATTATTAATACAAGGTTAAGGTCATTCACGTTTCTCAGAACTCCACTGCCTTCTTTCTACATCTGAAGAAAGTTGTGGTTTGAATGGTGTGTCCTCCGGGGACTGTCAGTGCACCTCTTTACTCAGTTTTAGTCTGTTCAGGCTGCTGTAACAAAATACCACAGACTGGGAGCTTGTAAATGACAGAAATTTATTTCTCACAGTTCTAGGAAGTCCAAGACCAAGGGATCAACATGGTCGCTTTCTAGTGAGGACCTTCTTCCTGGTTCAGAGCTGGTGTCTTTCCGTGTGTCCTCATGTGGTAGAAGGGGTGAGGTGTTTCCGTGGGGCCACCTTTATAAAAGCCCTAATCCTGTTATAAGGGCTTTACCCTCATGACCTAAACACTTCCCAAAGGCCCCACCTCCTAATACCATCGCTTGTGGTTGTTGGGATTTCAACATATAGATTCTGGGCAGATACAAACATTCAGGCCATGGCACTCAGCAAAACACACGTTTACCTCTGAACTTCTGAGTCCTGCTGAACTTCCACACATTGTGGGTCCACGGGAAATCTGTGCTAATGGGGAATTGTGGGCACTATGTGTGAATATAGTGGCAAGAAGTGATGGACACGTATACTGCATGAATTTTCTCTCCTCACAAACACGCTCCATGGTCTCCTTAGACTTCACTTACAAAACACAAGTTTAATGAAAAAATTATTGAGAATCCAGGATGCCAACAGCACAGAATTAAACCAGGGCTTAATAATCCTTCTGCTTGTGGGGCCTGTGAGGCTAAACAGCTGGCCCTGGCCTTTCTTCTATCCGGCCATGTACCTGGTTAAACTTTTTGAGTAAATTTCTACAAAGAGAAAGAGTAGATTTTGAGGGAAACTTGTAGCCTGTGTTATATCTTCTGACACTCTTAGGAGGTCATCTGTCTTAGTCAGTTGGGACTGCTACAACAAAATACCATAGAGTGGCGGGGCTTAAACAAGCTACATTTATTTCTCATGGTTCAGGAGGTGGGAAAACCCAAGATCAAGGTGTTAGCAGATCTGGTGTCTGGGGAGGACTCTTTCCCTGGTTTGTAGACAGCTGCCTTCTTGCTATGTCATCGTTTGGTGGGGGAAGAGGATGGGGAAGAGAGAGATAGAAAGAGAGGTTCTAGTCTTTCTTCTTCTTACAAAGACCCAAATTCTATCATGGGGGCTCCATCTTCCTGACCTCATCTAAACTTATTACTTCCTAAGGGACCCACCTTGAAATATCACATCAGGGATTAGGCCTTCAGCACATGAATTTTTCAGAGCACACATTCAGGCCACTCAGTGATCAGTATCATCCCTCTTCTCTACATGACGAAACTGGATGTTAAGGAGGTGAAGTAATGAGTCCAGGCCACAGACCTAGGAAGTACCAAGGTCAGGATTGAACCCGTGTCTTCCAATGCTAAGGCCAGTTCTCATACTGCTACAGTATATTTGGAATTTACAAAATGAAACCAAATTATGTTTAATGAAATACAGTAGAATGAAAATGTCAAGAGTATGTGTCTTTCTCATAAGATATTAAAGACAAGCATACATTCTAGTTAAAGTGGTAACTGAGTGCATCATACATATATTTTCATTCAGTTCTTATAACAGTTTCATGAATTGAGGGCTATCATACACCCATTTTATAGATGAGAAAGCAGAGACACAGAAAGGTTAAGTAGATTGCCTAAGGTTCCACAGCCTTGCAAACCTGATTCTAAAGCCCCAAGTACTGACCACTGCTCCAGCCTTCAAGTGGAATTTGTTCCTTAAGAAAAGGGAATGAATTACTATAGAAAGCCATTTAATGAAAGGACAGATTCAAAATTAGCTTAAGGTTCTTCTTTTTTTTTTTGCCATGCTGTTTAGCTTGTGGTATCTTAGCTCCCTGACCAGGGATCAAACCCACACCCCCTGCAATGAAAGCACAGAGTCCTAACCACTGGACCTCAAGGAAATTCCCTTAAGATTCATTAACACAAATATTCTCCCAACTGAGAATGTTAGTTTAGGAATAAGGTTAAATTCTGGACCTGTTAGTCTTCAAAACAAATATTCTTAGAAATGGTTCCTTTAATCTGTGGTAACTGGAAAATAGAGGGAATTCAAGCTTCTCTATAGGGAAGCTCCACACACGTAAACTTCTCTATAGTATAAAGGCTAGTGAATATTTGTATCTCTGGAAAGAGGAAATGTGGACTCAAATTCTCCACAAACAGGTTTTCAGGAAATAAGGGGAATTAGCTACTAAAGGGAGTATACTCTCTTGTAGCCTTTGAAGTTATAATGAATGACAGAGATCATAATCTGTGCATAAAAATCAAAGTCACAGGGGAGCACGTTTTGCTAGGAACAGACCACTGTGGTCACTATGTGTTAGCAATTCCAGTGTTAAAGGCGAGGGGTGAGGTGGGGGATGATAAACAGAGTTCAAACCATGGGTTTGGTCTGCAAACAAATGCCAAGATGAGTGAGTACACCTTTTTTTTTTTTTTAGCAAAGAAATCACTGGGCTGGAAAACCCTCAAAATATCAATCATTCAATAAGGCCTCTTTAGGAAAACAATGCTGTGATTTTTGTACAGAGACCTTTGAAGTCAACCAGTTTTGGCTTAGAATTTGAAAATAAAATTAAAAAAAAAGAGCACTGTAGGTCAAGAGGTCTTTCTGAACTACTTTCAGTTCCAAAAGGCCCCTCAAAGGGAAGAAGGGCCTTGATTTTGTTCAAAAAGTATATTTAGCTTCAGAATGGGAAAGAGAGAGCCAGAATTCTGATTTCTTAGTCACGTACTTTCCTCCCTAGCCCAAGGAGGATGGACGGGGCCAAGACTTGTTCAGTCTTTTGGTTGTGTCCAACTCTTTGGGACCCCTGGACTTCAACATGCCAGGCTTCCCTGTCCATCACCAATTCCCAGAGCTTGCTCAAACTCATGTCCCTCAAGTCAGTGATGCCATCCAACTATCTCATCCTCTGTCATCCCCTTCTCCTGCCTTCAGTCTTTCCAGGCATCAGGGTCTTTTCCAATGAGTCAGTTCTTCGCATGAGTATTGGCCAAAGTATTGGAGTGTCAGCTTCAGCATCAATCCTTCCAATGAATATTCAGGACTGATTTCCTTTACAATTGACTGGTGTAATATCCTTGCAGTCTAAAGGACTCTCAAGAGTCTTCTCCAACACCACAGTTCAAAAGCATCAATTCTTCAGTACTCAGCCTTCCTTATGGTCCAACTTTCACATTCATATATGACTACAGGAAAAACCATAGCTTTGACTAGACAGACCTTTGTCGACAAAGTAACGTCTCTGCTTTTTAATATGCTGTCTAGGTTGGTCATAGCTTTTCTTCCAAGGAGCAAGTGTCTTTTAATTTCATGGCTGCAGTCACCATCTGCAGTGATTTTGGAGCCCAAGAAAATAAAGTCTGTCACTGTTTCCATTGTTCCCCATCTGTTTGCCATGAAGTGATGAGACCGGATGCCATGATCTTCGTTTTTTGAATGCTGAGTTTTAAGCCAGCTTTTTCACTCTCCTCTTTCACTTTTGTCAAGAGGCTCTAGTTTCTCTGCTTCCTGCCATAAGGGTGATATCATCTGCATATCTGAGGTTATTGATATTTCTCCCAGCAATCTTGATTCCAGCTTGTGCTTCATCCAGCCCTGCATTTCTCATGTTGTACTCGGTATATAAGTTAAATAAGAAGGGTGACAGTATACAGCCTTGATGATATACAGCCAAGACCTGGGAAGCTATCAAGGATGCCCTCTGTGTAATAGGATCTGGAATTTATTTCTGATGTCATGGTAAGAACAAAATAACTTTGCTCTGTGTCAGGCTGGAGTGGCTACAGTGCTTTTAATGGCTAGAAGAGTGGGATTCAGGCTCTCCTTGAGGGCCATCTCCAGGGCATGGAGTTTTCCCCAACAAACCTAATTTCCATTTAATAACCCTTTAGAGAGTTTTTGTCTCTGAATATATCTGAACCTTCCGTGAACCCATTTATGCCTCAGTTAGCACTGTCACTTGGATTTAACAAGTTCCATATGTTTGCCACCCATGGTGAAAGTAGTTTTTCCTTTTATTTGTCCTCAGATTGTCTCTGGTGAGCTGGTTGCTTTTGTCTCAATATGAGTTCATTTGGTTGTCACTCAGTTTGCTCACCTCCTTTCATAGGTCAGTAAGCTGATCTCAGCAACTGAGCAGCTTTTTTTTCTCCTTTTTTTCCTTTCTCAAGATACTTCATTTATTGGAAAATATTCATGTCAATGATTACCATGGATTTTTAAAAATCAGACTATAGTTGCTTTACAATGTTGTGTTAATTTCTGCTGTACAACAATGTGAATCAGCTATATGTATACATATATCCCCTCCCTTTTGAGCTTCCTTCCCAGCTCCTCGCCTCAATTACTCACCCCCCCCCCCCACCATCCCCAGGTTGTCCCATTGCACCCAACCCACTCCCTGAGCAGCTTTTGAGATGCAAGTTTGGGGTGGAAGATTGGGTAAATATTCTGTAGCAATTGAAGATCTGGGCATAGTAACAAGTGAATCAACTTCAAATGCTTCCATCTTCTAATCTGTTAAATGGAAACAATAGCTTCACAGAATTTAAGAGAAGAAAACACAAAACATGTTTGAATCCCATTTTCAAAGCACTATATTGCTCTATAATGATAAGTGATAAAAACGCCTCATTTCCCTCTGAGCATTTTCTGGAAACAGAATTTCATTATATTCATGAATTCAAATCAGGGTCCATCATTTATTTAATGATGAGATCTTGAGAGTTTGTCAGAAAATGCCAATAAATTTCAATATTTAATTGCTCTCTGAGAGCTGAATGTATGGTTTCACGTTTTTATCTTGCACAGTGCTATAATTTACATTCTGATCTTCTATTCAGTGCTATAGTTTAAATTCTAGGACACCAAAACTTTTAGAGAGTTTCTCTCCTCTTAATTACTACAGAATAAGCAAACAATAGCCTACCTAAAAGTATTCCCCACCTCCAAGTTTTAAATTTTTTTCACATTCTGTGCAGAGGATCCATGTAGGAAATATTTTTATATTTCTGCTATTAAATTTTATAAGAAGATTTTCGTTCTGCAAACTTTTATTAATTATCTCTTCTGTCTCTAGATAAATCTATGTATGTTTATTTTCTTATCTCTATAGATGAACAACTATATTAATGTATTATGTACAATACAAAATGTACAAAAATTTGGAAGAATGGGGGGAAATGGCATAATATTTTAATTTTATTTCATATTATTTATTAATTTATTAAGGACACAAGCTATTTTTCTTTTTACTAGTAATAATATTTTAATGAGAGCAATGCTTTTGAACCTACTTTGTTATTTAATACTGAGATAAAAACATTCAGACATCTGATTCTTAGTTCAGTTAATTTTACTGCTTGGTTTTAATAGCTGCTTTAACTGAAAAAAGATACTTCGTATGTATATACAGAACCAGACAGAAGACGTGCATCATTGACCATATTCCTCAATGTTACACTCTCATGTCAACCTCCTCCACCAATTTTGCAAAGATTTGTATTAAAATTTGGCAGTTCTCCATATTCCTTGAGGCCTTTCCATTGTTTTTTCAAACTAATCAGGTAGGTTGCATGTTTTTATTTCTATATCAATTATTTGAAAGCCTATAGATACTCTGTAAAATTTCTTAATCAGGCTATAAAATTTTCTACATGTACAGAACTGTTTTCATAGTTGATACATATTATTTTCAGTAAGAAAATCACATACATGTCCAAACATCTTTTTACAAAATGATCTCTGCACCAATTTCAAAATGCAACTGCTGTCTCATGAATTGTATAAGATCATTCATTAACAAGGTTTATTTTGTTTTAAATTCTTGTCATATAACAAACTTCTGTACTTTTAGCTTCACTGTTTTTGCTGCAATGGGCTATTTTATGGTTTCTTTGCAGGAATCTTTTTAAATGACTAGCTCTTTTTGTGAGGTTAGTTTGGTAAAAGCAGATAATACAATCTTTGTGCGTGTGTGCTAAGTCACTTAAGTCATGTGCGACTTGTTGTGACCCCCTGGACTATAGCCTGCCAGGCTCCTCTGCCTATGGGATTCTACAGGCAAGAATACTGAGGGGGTTACCATTTCCTTCTCCAGGAGATCTTCCTGGTCCGGGGATCAAACCCAAGTCAAAAGTCTCCTGCACTGGCAGGTGGGTTCTTTACCACTAGTGCCACCTGGGGATGCAATCTATAAATCTCCTTAAATGGATGTGTGTATTAGACAAAACATCGTAACTTGAATGAAATAGTGAAGGTGGTAAGGGTGCTGCTGTATACCCCTCATCACTGATGACAAACCTCTGGTATCAGGAGCTCTTCAAGACCCAGATGACCATTAGACCCTCATAGGGATAGTCTGATGAATATGTGCCTCAATAGGATCCACAATAATAATAATAATAAAATACAAATCAAATTATGCCTTATATTTAACACTGAATATATTATTATAACAATATGTTAATATATGTTATAATCAATATATTATATTGTTACTTTAATATACATTGTAATCAGTACATTGTAATGTATTGCTATTATATTATTATACTAATTTAAGGCTTAATTTTGTTCTTAATTTTTAGATGAAAAGTATTTTACAAAAACAGTTCTAATGTTTTTTTCATATTTTTTGGAGGCTTATGATCTATAGCAGAAGAGAGACATATAAACAAATAATTACATTCAACATGTAAAATGCTATATACATGGAAAAAAATGCTATGGAATCATGTGATCAGGGAAGGACAAGGTAGGACAGAGGTTAAATTCCAGAAATTCAGAGAGAAGATAAATGTGAGAGGAACTTGAAGGATGAATGGGAGATTGCTGAGTGGATAAGGGGGGGAAGGACATTCAAGGAGACACAAGAGGACAGGAGAGTATGCCCAGAAAACCTTGAGGAGTCTGCTAGGATCAGAATATAGGATGCCTGGGGGAAGAGTTAGACATGAGACTGGAGAGATGGATGGGATTCAGGCAGTGAAGGGCCTCATTCTATTGGCAAGTGGGAACTACTGGAGATTTTAAATAAAGGAATGACCTTAGTGAAGGATGTATTTCATTTATAAATCATGAACAAAATGCAGGTTTTGAAAATAATTAAATTTTTGGCAAATGTGAATGAAATTCTGTTCAACCTAATTTAACTAATATTATTGACCATATTCTGTATGACAGGTAATATCCCCAAGGCAACACAAAGGTATATTGGAGCATATTTTACTTGGTAGAAGAATTAAGCTAAGCATTTACAACTGAATACGCACATATCTGCATTTATTCTTTACCATTGTGATGTCTTTTTGATATCCTCAACATCTGGAACAAATTAACACTGGTATTTAATACTTAACAATACACATGTGATCCAAGTATCCAAGCTTATGAACTCCACTTGAGATTGGATTTCTTCTGCTGAAGCAATATGAGCATCCTACAAGTGCCAATATATAGAGAGAAATCTGCCTATGATATGGTTTTGAAAGGATAGCTTCTATTGTTTGTGTCATTGCTTGGGGGGAGGTGCCAAGGTATCTTATTGGTTTGCCATTTAGGATGTGACAAATATTTGAAGAGGTCTTTGTGTCACAGGGAATAAACATTAATTACATTTTATCTTTGAAAATGAAAGTGAAATATGCTTTGAAGAAAGTTTGGAAAAAACAAAATCATAAGGAAGAAAATGCAAATCCATCCCAAATCAGACTTTTCAGAGGTAACAATGATCTCCCTCATTGAAAGCAGATTCTTTACCAACAGAGCCACAGGGGAAGCCCACAATGGTTAATACTTATATAATCACCTAAATGTTTTTTATGTGCATATGTAAAATACATGTATTTTCAAAACTAAAGACATTATATATAATCTTTTCATCTTATTACCTTGAAAATATAGTTAGTGAATATTTTTATGTCATGGGATGTTCTTTGAAGATATTTTTATATGACTGTGCCGTATTGAGTTCTAAAATTACACTATAATTTATTTAAACAACTTTCAGTTTGGGACATTAGATTGATTACAATTTTTTCCCTGTAATTATAGAGATATTCTTTGGCATAAATCTTTGACCACATCTCTGAATATTTATTCTTTCAAGATCAATTTCTAAAAGTGCTCAAAGGATCTGGAATTTGTAGGAGAGGTGATTTGTCGAATATTTAAAAAGAGTGATTGAAATTGTTCTCCACTTTGGAAAAGCATATGGAGGGCCTTTGTATGATAAGAGAATACTTAACTTCTATTCATCCAGCCCTTCAACAGATATTCTCTGAATGCCTCCTCATCCCAGGCTCTGTTCTAGGTGCTAAGGTGCAGCAGGAAGCAAGAGAGATGTGTTTACCTCCATCACGGCAGTAATCCAGAAAGTTAGAAATCATGGGTCAACTTCCTGTTACAGAAAACAGGGCAAGCAGCTTGTCTGGTTTTACACAGCCTCCACGGAGAGCCAGGAATGGAATACAGGTTTCTCTCCTGCAGTTGAAGCCTCTTTGCCCCCAGCCAGCCATCTCTCCCCTCAGTGAGATCTTGAGGGCATCAGTTCAGGGCTGGCTTTTGGTGTCTTCTGTACTTAGATCTAACTCTCAGCAAAGTTGTGAAGTGAATGAGGCCAAGCCTGTTGTTGGGGCTCGGGCCTCTCCCTTTTGTGCCTTTCCCCCTTCCAGAGTCCCCTAATCCTCTCTCTCAGGCATCCCAAGAACTCATAATCTTTTCTCATGACTTGTGAAAACTCCCCTTTCTGGTAAAGAACTGATATCAGTCACTTGTATCTCAATGTGAATGAATTAAGACAGTGTTTCTTTTTCCAAGGGGAGTTAACTGTGAAGGCATTTGAAGATCTCTTTCTTATCAAAGAATGCCAGACTTTGTTTCCAACATTTTGGGCATCAGGGAGTAGGTAGGGCAGGGGTGCACTTCCTTCACAGCACATCTTCCCACACCATTTCTACCCAATCTCCCCCTTAAATACAAGGTTGACAAGGCTGGGTGGGGAAGTTGAGGACATTGCGTCCATATCCTGAGTTTATTTCCAGTATATTAAAGGCTCTGCTTTAGTTTGGGGAAGAGTAGATACCTGTATATGTAAGGTTGAGTCCCTTCACTGTTAACATTAAATTATCACAACATTGTTCATCGGTTATATTGCAATACCAATTAAAACATTAAAAAAAGAGGCTGCTTTGAACCTAGAGCTTCAGAGAACAGGGAACCCCATTGCTCGGAAACCCCCTTCCCCCTCCCCACCTGCCTGTGAGGAGTGTCTCTACTAGGAAGGAAATTCAATTATAGTCTTCCAGTCACCAGAATTGAATTTGGATAGACTATTTCCTCTCTGGATTCTATTCCAAATTGTATCCCTGTCGCTGTGTTTGAAGTTAATTAGAGTCACAAATCATTCATATTTCCCTTCTCTGAAGGCAAATCTGCCACAGTACTTATCTCATCCAATTAATTGACTTTCAGAGGGCTCATCCCTTCCTGAAAACACTCTAAATGACTCTGTAAGCATCAAACTTACACATATATGTAATAAGCACTTGGAGAATTCAAATTTTAGGTCATAAAAATAGGGGGGGGTGCGGTGAGGCTTTTCTCTCTGAGCCTCACAGCTTAGAGTTTTTCTTGATTTGACTGAGGCCAACAAACTGCAATACTTTGGCCACCTCATGCGATGAGTTGACTCACTGGAAAAGACTCTGATGCTGGGAAAGGTTGGGGGCGGGAGGAGAAGGGGACGACAGAGAATGAGATGGCTGGATGGCATCTCCGACTCTGTGGACATGAGTTTGAGTGAACTCCGGGAGTTGGTGATGGACAGGGAGGCCTGGCGTGCTGTGATTCATGGGGTCGCGGAGAGTCAGACATGACTGAGCGACTGAACTGAACTGAACTGAACATAAGAATGGAAAGGACTTCTCATGGGGTAGAAGCATGTGGGCTGTGGAGAGGAAGGGAACTTGACACAGAAAGGACTCTCATTGCCAGTCAGTGAACTCCTAACAGTTGGAAATAACATGCGGAAAAGCTGTCCATTGAATGTCTGAGATATGTGAATTCTTTACATTTCTAATGGGTATTTAATTTTTAAAAATGGTTTTGAGTTACAGACTAAGGAGAAGATGCCTCTAAAATACCTTCAATACTCTGAATAAACCTTTTAATCTTTTTTTCCAATTTTTAGAATTACGGTAAAATATATATAACATAAAACATACCATAGTAGCCAATTTTAAGAGTACAGTTCAGTGGTATTAAGTACATTCATATTGTCGTTCAAATGTCAACACCACCCTCTCCCAGCGAGAAGTTCTATATCCACAGTAGCTCTGCACTCTTCCCTCCCCAAGCTCCTGGCAACCTCTATTCTTCTTACTCTCTCTATGATTTTGACTACTCTTGGAACCTCATATTAGTGAAGTCAAAGAATTAATATTTGTCTCTTTGCAATTGGCTTATTTAACTTCGTGTAATGTCCTCCATGCTGTAGCATATGTCAGAACTGTATTCATTTTTAAGGCTGAATAATTTTCTATCCCATGTATAGACCACATTTTCTTTATTCATTTATTCATTGATGGACATTTGGTTGCCTTCATGTGTTAGCCATGGTGAATAATGCTGCTATGAACAAATACCTTCGAGACTCTGCTTTCATTATTTTTGGATATATGCCTAGAAATGGAATTGTTGGATCATACAGAGATCAAATTGCCAACATCCACTGGATCATGGAGAAAGCAAGAGAGTTCCAGAAAAACATCTATTTCTGCTTCATTGACTATGCCAAAGCCTTTGACTGTGTGGATCACAATAAACTGTGGAAAATTCTTCAAGAGATGGGAATACCAGACCACCTGACCTGCCTCTTGAGAAACCTGTATGCAGGTCAGGAAGCAACAGTTAGAACTGGACATGGAACAACAGACTGGTTCCAAATAGGAAAAGGAGTACGTCAAGGTTGTATATTGTCACCCTGCTTATTTAACTACTATGCAGAGTACATCATGAGGAACGCTGGGCTGGAAGAAGCACAAGCTGGAATCAAGATTGCTGGGAGAAATATCAATAACCTCAGATATGCAGATGACACCACCCTTATGGCAGAAAGTGAAGAGGAACTCAAAGGCCTCTTGATGAAAGTGAAGGAGGAGAGTGAAAAGGTTGGCTTGAAGCTCAACATTCAGAAAACAAAGATCATGGCATCTGGTCCCATCACTTCATGGGAAATAGATGGAAAAACAGTGGAAACAGTGTCAGACTTTATTTTTCTGGGCTCCAAAATCACTGCAGATGCTGATTGCAGCCATGAAATTAAAAGACGCTTACTCCTTGGAAGGAAAGTTATGACCAGCCTAGATAGCATATTAAAAAGCAGAGACATTACTTTGCCAACCAAGGTCCGTCTAGTCAAGGCTATGGTTTTTCCTGTGGTCATGTATGGATGTGAGAGTTGGACTGTGAAGAAAGCTGATCACCGAAGAATTGATGCTTTTGAACTGTGGTGCTGGAGAAGACTCTTGAGGGTCCCTTGGACTGCAAGGAGATCCAACCAGTCCATTCTAAAGGAGATCAATCCTGGGTGTTCACTGGAAGGACTGATGCTAAAGCTGAAACTCCAATACTTTGGCCACCTCATGCGACGAGTTGACTCACTGGAAAAGAGTCTGATGCTGGGAGGGATTGGGGGTAGGAGGAGACGGGGACGACAGAAAATGAGATGGCTGGATGGCATCACCGACTCGATGGACATGAGTTTGAATGAACTCCAGGAGTTGGTGATGGACAGGGAGACCTGGCGTGCTGTGGTTCATGGGGTCGCAAAGAGTCGGACATGACTAAGCGACTGAACTGAACTGACTGACTGATGGTAGTTCTATCTTTAATGCTTTGGGGAATTGCCAAGCTGTTTTCACAGCAGCTGCATCATTTTACATTTTCACTAACAGTGCACAAGTGTTCCATTTTCTCCAAATAGTCATCAGTATTTGTTATTAAACAACCTTTCAACTTTAAGACCCATGTAATCAGGTTGTATTTTGGAATATCAATCCAATTGTTTTTGATCCTGATGATCCCTAGTTCCAGGTTGCCCTATGACTCTTCTTGGATACTGTTTGTAAACAGGCAAATGGGCATTGTCCCACCAGTAAGACTAAATTACCAGGCTTACTGCCGCCTCCCCCGGAAGAAGGATAATATGTAGGGAAGTCCTTTTCAGACTGAAAGAAGAGGGCTAGTTCAGCCACTACTGGTCCTGCTGGATGATGGGGAGAGGAAGAGAAATAGAGGTTAAGACAGAGAGGGAAAAATGCATGCCCAGGCTTTCCCCATTCTGTGGGCAGGGTGTGATAGGAGTGAGAATGCCTGAAAGCATCCGAAGGGTTATAGAACAGTGAGCTGGAAAAGATATAAGCTGTGGTGTGCTTGTTGTTCAGTCACTAAGATGTGTCTGACCCTCTGTGACCCTATGAATGCAGCACACCATCCTTCACAATCTCCTGTGTTTGCTCAGATTCATTCCATTGAGTCAGTGATGCTAACCATCTCATCTTCTGCTGTCCTCTTCTCCTTTTGCCTTCAGTCTTTCCCATCACCAGGGTCTTTCTCGATAAGTCGGTTCTTCCCATCAGGTGGCCAAAGTATTGGAGCTTTAGCTTTAGCATCAGCCCTTCCAACGAATATTCAGGATTGATTTCCTTTAGGATTGACTGGTTTGATCTCCTTGCAGTCCAAGGGACTCTCAGGAGTCTTCTCCAGCACCACAATTTGAAGGCATCAGTTCTTTGGCACTCAGCCTTCTTTATGGTCAAATTCTCACATCCATTCATGACAACTGGAAAAACCATAGCTTTGATGATACCGACCTTTGTCAGCAAAGTCTTTGTTTTTTAATACACTGTTTTGGTTTGTGGTGTGCTTCTAAAGGTTTAATAGACAGCTCTCTGGAAAAGGAAAGAAAAAAAAAAAACAACCCTGATCTTGCAGCTTGTGCCAATTTGCATGGCATAAATAGTGCTCACCGTGGCTGATTTCAAGCTATCAGTGTGAATTCACTGAACACAGAGCTGGGAAGAAATGTGTAATAGCATATCATTACATAGTATTTCCTCCATACAGACATAACAGTTGTAAATAACCTCAAGAGCATAGATCACAGTTACATGTAATAAAACAGTTTTGAGTATTTATCACCTTTACTTTCAATATAACTAATTGTAAGTTTGTAGAAGTTAAGTGTTAATAATGATTGTTTCTGCAACTGAGTCACCAAAGTCTTGGAAAGTTAATCGTTCTCATGAGCAGGCTGTCACACACCACCGGCTATATGCCTCCATGAGCAGAGCCCAGAAACGATAGTGTGTCGTTAGTGACAGGAGTGGCTGCTATGTGAGCCCCAGGTGGTGCTCCTGGTTCTCAGGCCCATCCCATGGTGGGATGCAGTGAATTCTAGTCCAGAAGTGCTGAGGCCTCAGCAGACCAGCAAAGGTCTGGAGTCCAGCTGAACAGCTGTCAATGTTCAGGAATTTTCTCGAGTTAACAGAGTTAACTTCCAAAGTTATGAAGTGAGTGTCCTCATGAGACCCACACAGCCAGTTGTTCTTCAGTGGTCATCTGTCCAGGGAGCTGCCCAGGGAGTCATTCTGCAAGAGCATCCATTAGCGATCCAGAGCACCCTAGTTCTCATCTACACCCGAACTCCCCTCTCTTATGAGGTCTCATCGGCTCTGTTCCCAGATGCCATTTTGGACAGAAGCGAGGGAGAAGGGAGGAAATCCAGAAGATGGAGAATTTATTACAAGGAGACTAGCTCATCTAAAAAGAGACCAAACTGGAAGGCAAATGTGATTCCATAAATTAATATATTTAAAGTTTGTTTTTCTCTCCCCTGCTACCCAGTGGGGCAGACCTTTGCAAGGGAGATTAAGGAGCTATAGGTAATAAAGACAAGGCAGGTTCTTCACATCTCAGTGGTGTGGACAACATGTGACCCTGATGTTTCTCTCTATCTTTTCTTCAGATGTCACTATCTATGCCATCAAAAAGTAAAATAAATGAATGCTATCATCATTAATTGGGTTTGAGACTATAGGCAGGTAATATTCTTGCAATTAGGCCATAAAATGAATGTGGGCAATGACTCTAACGTTCTGTGGTGCCAAGGGTGGCGGGATGTGTGGCTGTGACTGGAAATTGGAACTGGGAAAGGGGTAACTCACAAGGCAGCGTAGTGAGCAGGGTCCTGGGTAGAGCCCTGGACCTTGTTGGAGGAAAATGGTGAGAGGGAGCTGGAGTCACTTCATGTTCTCCTGAGTCTGCTAAAGTGGAACTTTTAGTTTCTTTACCGAAGTAAAGTGAATTTTAAAAGGTAGGATGGCACCGACTTTCTTCAAATTTAAATTTTGATAGTCGATTACCTGTAATTTTTAAAATATTTTTTTATTCTGAAAATGAATTTTCCACAATAATGCAATTAGTTCCAAAAAAATGAGCTCATTTATCTCGCTTTTCTACAAAGGACAATTGAAACATTTAAGGCAAGATTCACTTATTCATCTCCATTTTAATATGGAAAAAAGTAGCAGACTTCAGATATGGGTTAAGGTTAACAAAATATGGGAAAGCTCCTTTTTCTTTTTCTTTTGGTCACTTCCTGTATAAGAGCTTTACATTATTATGGGTATTTTATAGTAAGACACTTTTGTTTCTGACTTTCTTTATAAGCCCATTTGAAAATTTAAAGGCACACAATAAAGCTTTATGCATTTATTAAAATATACACATTTTGGTAAATTTAGAATTTTTCCCTTAGTATCTTGATAAATCAATATATTGTCAACATCACAGTCATTTAAAAATAAAACACACTTCATAACATATCTGCATATTATTTCTTTCTTCATAACACTACACACCCCATTGTACAGTGCACCAATGGGAATTAGAAACCACAAAATGAACAAACTTTAACAAATACAGAAGTTCATACCAGGAAAAAAAAAATCAGAGAACAACACCAGAAGTTACCATCCGCAGAAACCAAGTTGTACTTCTCAAGGACCAAACAAAAATGAAACATGTTAGTAAAATTTACAAGCTGTATTTATAACTTTGGATATGAATTAAACAGTAACATTTCTTTTCCACAGTGAGAAAAGCTAGAATGTGAGTCCTGGTTAGATGGTGTGCCAACATGGGATGAGGACTGTAGCTGCTCTTTAAAAGACCTGCAGCCCCTTCTATCAGCCCAGACAGATGAGGTATTTAAACACCATCATAGCATTAACCGTGCTTTTGCTTTGGAAAGTAGGGGTTTATGATTTCTGGGGTAGATTCTAGCTTTTGTGAGCATGAGTGAGTGAGGCAAAGTATCTGCAACTGCAAAGACCAATCAGTAGATGTACAAGGAACGGCTTCCTCATCCCAGTACCAGAATGAACACAGTCCTTCATAGTCTGCACTTCCTGGGGGACTCACGTGACCCACAGTTCCCATTAGCCAATGTCACCACTGTCAATGTCAGAAAAATGGGGGGAAAATGACAGAGTCTATATGCAAAAAATCCACAGGCTTCCCCTGTTTCCTAGTTCTAATACCAAGCCATTTTCTTTCCTTATTTTATCAAAATGCACTACATGTTCTTATGGAATATGGAATTACAGTTGCCTGCTTTCAAAAGACTTCAAGCCCAAAGCTGTTGTGCATTTTGTTAACTCCATACAGGTAGTATACTGTTTAATGACCTCTAACACTATTTTAGTTGATATTACAGAAAATATGTTCACTTTCGATGGCCTTCAAAACTTCCACTAATCCTTTTTGGGCTTTAAGTTCTAAAAAAAGAAGAGAACGTTTTCTTAGAGAAGGAGTTTTGGCAAAAGGCAAGTGCCTAGGTATTTCAAAAGGATGCGTGAGTTACTCAAGCCAAGCAAAAAGAGGAAAGCTTTTTAGAAACGAACTTGCTCCTGAGAGGGAAGAAAGTTACAACAGCCTCTCCTCTAAAATCTTTGAGACAATGAAAGTAGATACTAGTAGGACTATCGTACACGACAGGGGTTTCTTGATACCCATCATCATTCCAGCTGAGAAATACAAATGCCTTGGGAAAACAGCATCCTGGTTTCTGCGCGCTGCGAAGGCCTGCTGGCTGGGACGCCGGCCTGCGTGCGCGTTGTTCTCTTACACGTCACTGGCTCTTTCATGGCGGCACCATTGCTGCTTACAGGTTGGCGCCCATCTTTCCGAGGGACTCTAGAGGCCCCTGTAGACAAAGGGGTCCTTAGAGTCCGGGAGGTGCATGCATATGGGAGAAACTGAGGCTCCTCAAAAATTTGGGATAGAAAAACACTCCTGAACAAGTTATGTAATAAAACAGCAAGCAAATGGAGTGCGAATTTCACGTGGTGAATTTGGAGGGTATGTTTCCTTTGCTCCGTTCTCTCCACTAGCATAAGATACTAAGGCCTACTTCGGAGTGCTGACTAACTGGAGGACTTTAGTCCAAGAGTGGACTCCTGATTGCCTCCTGGACTCGGTGAGTTGACCCCAGCTGTGGCTTCCGACACGTTTTCTGATTTCTGACATCTCCACCCAACAAGGCAGTCTAATTGGAGACACAAAATCAGTAAACCTGTGGCTGACCCTCAGTGGGCTTTCACTGACATCTCAGCCCTGCTAAAACCTGGTGAGAAAGTGGACAGTGATTTCCTCTAGTCTTTAGGCTGATTCTCAGACTCTTGTAGCTTCTTTTTATATTGCCGTGAAGAGTTATAGTCCCTTGTAAAGCTGATTTCCAACAAGCAAATTGCCAACATCCGCTGGATCATGGAGAAAGCAAGAGAGTTTCAGAAAAACATCTATTTCTGCTTCATTGACTATGCCAAAGCCTTTGACTGTGTGGATCACAATAAACTGTGGAACATTCTGAAAGAGATGGGAATCCCAGACCACCTGACCTGCCTCTTGAGAAACCTGTATGCAGGTCAGGAAGCAACTGTTAGAACTGGACATGGAACAACAGACTGGTTCCAAATAGGAAAAGGTGTACGTCAAGGTTGTATATTGTCACCTTGCTTATTTAACTTATATGCAGAGTACATCATGAGGAACGCTGGGCTGGAAGAAGCACAAGCTGGAATCAAGATTGCCGGGAGAAATATCAATAACCTCAGATATGCAGATGACACTACCCTTATGGCAGAAAGTGAAGAGGAACTCAAAAGCCTCTTGATGAAAGTGAAAGAGGAGAGTGAAAAGGTTGGCTTGAAGCTCAACATTCAGAAAACAAAGATCATGGCATCTGGTCCCGTCACTTCATGGGAAATAGATGGAAAAACAGTGGAAACAGTGTCAGACTTCGTTTTTTTGGGCTCCAAAATCACTGCAGATGCTGATTGCAGCCATGAAATTAAAAGACGCTTGCTCCTTGGAAGGAAAGTTATGACCAACCTTGATAGTATATTAAAAAGCAGAGACATTACTTTGCCAACCAAGGTCCGTCTAGTCAAGGCAATGGTTTTTCCCGTGGTCATGTATGGATGTGAGAGTTGGACTGTGAAGAAGGCTGATCGCCGAAGAATCGATGCTTTTGAACTGTGGTGTTGGAGAAGACTCTTGAGAGTCCCTTATACTGCAAGGAGATCCAACCAGTCCATTCTAGAGGAGATCAATCCTGGATGTTCATTGGAGGGACTGATGCTAAAGCTGAAACTGCAATACTTTGGCCACCTCATGCGACGAGTTGACTCACTGGAAAAGACTCTGATGCTGGGAAAGGTTGGGGGCGGGAGGAGAAGGGGACGACGGAGAATGAGATGGCTGGATGGCATCACCGACTCGATGGACATGAGTTTGAGTGAACTCCGGGAGTTGGTGATGGACAGGGAGGCCTGGCGTGCTGTGATTCATGGGGTCGCGGAGAGTCGGACACGACTGAGCGACTGAACTGAACTGAACTGAACTGAGGGTGTAAAGGAATTCAGGTTCATCAACTCTTTTCAGAATGGGAGAAGACATTTTTTTGAAGGAGTTTGTGTTTTGTTTTCCCAATATTACTAGGTTTATATCCTGACCAACTCATAGGTTTTAGAGGAAGATCATTAAATTCAATAGTTTTCTCTCTTTGTTTATTAAACAGGTTCATCATAACCATTATGTTGATATTTGATTAGCTGTTAATTTGTTACTAAGAAGTAGAACTGATTCTTGACCTAATTCTGTCATTCTTTTCCTTTCACTAGTTCAAAGTGGCTTTGTACTGAGGTTTGAGTAAAATCTTGAGCTGCAGTTTTACGTTTAGGTTAGATATAAAATGTTGTTAGCTTTGTTGTTTAAACGTATTACTGAAAATTTTAATGTGGCTGGGAATTACTGTGTTGTCTGTCTACATGTTAAATGAAAAAACTTCTCGGCTAATGATGAAATCAGACAGGATTTCAAAGGAAGTATCATATGTTGTTTTAAGTATGGATATTTTTCCCCTTTAATATATGAAATCAACTTGGAGTGTGTATGTGATTTATTAGCTCCTTGTCTGGGCAGAGGAAGCCACTGCTCCAGCTTCTTGAAGTCCAGCCTTCACTGATTCATACTTTGATCATTTTCTCAGTGCCTCCCCACCCAAGGAGAGCTGGCGAGCTCAGTTCAACATTCATGTCTATCTGTGCATGAGCCCTGACCTGCCTTCTCAGCATTATTTCCTACAGTTCAAAATATAAATCATGTATTCTTGTCAAACTAGCTTCTTGCTTTCCCTTGAAGGAGACACAGTACAAATGATTAGTCAAGAGATAGTTATCAGCCACATTCTATACCTTACTCATGCTGATCCTGCACTTGGAAGGCATCTCCTTTGCTTCTACCTGGCAAAATTTTGCCCGTCTCACAAGGCTCAACACAAGGGCTGCATTCTCTTTGATTTTTCCATTGGAGGAAGGTCTTTTCCATATTTGAATCTTTACAGCACATAATACACTCGCCACAAATATTGTTGAATAAGTATTTCATTTTCCTTTCATTCATCCATCTACCCATCCATCTGATTATCAGATATTTATTGAACATCCACTGTAAGCCAGGTACATGTAGTTGGTAAAATCTAGCCCTGCAGCTTTTCTGTGGGTGTCAATGGTCTATGCTATTGCAAGTCTCTGCCCTCATGAGGAGAGATTTATTCTTATCATGCTGAAATGCTTCTTGCTGTCATTATCAACGATTTCATTATTTCCTAAGTTGCTCCCTCATTGGCAGGTTTAGCAATGCATATCAAGTTTCTCCATTTGTGCACTAAATACACTTCTAGCTTTGTCTTATCCTTTCTTTTCTATTTTTATTTGCCTCACATTTCTCATTGTTTTTGTATTATATGTATTTTAATAACCACTTGAAATCCTCTTGAAATGAAGGAGAGTACTAATAAATAGCATATATTTAAAATACCAAATAATTAGCTCCAAGTCATAAATCCATATTATGAAATCTCACTGAAAGAGTTCTTGCTACAGAGGATCCAGTAACATATAGGTCTTCCTAGGATGTTGTTCAAGGGGCTAAGTGTCTGAGGTAATTATAGGGTGATCTTACTTTTAATGTGGCCCCACAAATATAGTGTTAAGAAAATGAATTAGGAGATGGTAATATCATTCTAGTGATTAATGATATTTGCAAACTGCACTGTGAAATCTGAGACTATTTCACAGAGGCTGGGAACCACGAGAGAAAAACATGTCTATTTATTTTGAAAAACTTTTTCTATCATATTGACTAATTTTTTTTTAAAAAAACAAGGTCACTGGTGAAATGACTAACCAATTTAGAGCAATAAAGAGAGCAAATCTTAAAAAAATATAGAGATACTATTTGAGAGAAATGACTCCTGGAATGAGGGTGATTTCTAGAGTGTCTTTATGAAATCAGTACCAATAGGGTTTACCAAGCATGGGTCCTCTCTTCTCATGCTACAGAAACTGCACACATCTGCCAGCAGACAGTTGTTACAATAATCCTTACACCTTATTAGTAAAAGGAAGCTCTTTCACGCATGTTAAGATTTTGTTATTTTGCATTCATATTTCTCTTTGAACACTTTTAATAAATACAGCTCCACCCCATCTGTCTGGATATGTCTCAAGTCTAATAAATTATATTTAAACTAGGCAGATTTGTTCAGTCCTAAGACCAGTTCCAAAGTTTGTTTTCACAAGAAGTACTAACTTAATCTCCAAAGATATTTCACACACCAGCCACTGTATCTTTATGGTTAATCTTAGGGGAGAGAGAAATGGAATTGCCAAGCATTATATTAAGATGAAAAAATGACCTCAGGAAAACCAGAGTGCTGAACAATTACTATAGAGGAATAAAAAAAAAAAAAGATATGGAGAACAGTAATTATTTGAATTTAAATAGCATACATTGGCTTTGGGCGGGATATCCAATTTATTAAAGAAAAACTAGTTTCAGTTGGTCTTTTTTATAAATATTATTATTTTAAAGCCCAGTTCATCAACCAAGAGGAAATGCCATCTTTGGTTGTTTTATCTACATTGATCAGGTTCCGGTGCTGCCCTTTCCCTGGGCTGTGAACCTCCAAGGGCAGATGTTACATTTCTTTTTATTCCTGTTGTTTAGGATTTGGTGCATTTTTGATCACTGTTAGTTTCACATAAAAATGTGCTTTTGTGTCCTGTCTATAATCCTGAACCATGCCGAGATGGCCCAAATCTCAACCTTTAAGAAAGAACAGACTTAAACATTAGTTGATGTTCTGGAAAACTTTTGGCATAACTCGAGATCCAGGAGACAGAGAGAGCAAAGAATTTACTATTTTGCCCCGCTTTCAGGAAATCCTCACAAAGATTTTCCGTTCCGTTCCGTCGCTCAGTCGTGTCCGACTCTTTGCGACCCCGTGGACTGTAGCCTACCAGGCCTCTCCATCCATGGGATTCTCCAGGCAAGAATACTGGAGTGGGTTACCGTTTCCTTCCCCAGGGGATCTTCCCGACCCAGGGATCGAACCCGGGTCTCCCATATTGGAGGCAGACGGTTTAACCTCTGAGCCACCAGGGAATCTTAGCTTGACCCAAATTGTGCCTTCACATACATGTGTCCACATCTCAAGGTACTGTATGAATCCCTATAACCCAAGACTAGAATGCATAGACCATGTGTTTTTTTCTTGTTGCAAGTATCCTCTTCAGTTTGTTTCTGATAAAATAATCTTTAAGAGCCCCTCTTTTGGTCCAGGTTTAGACGTTGTGTGATAAGTCGCTTCAGTCGTGTCCGGCTCTTTGCGACCCCATGGACTGTAGCCCACCAGGCTTCCCTATCCATGAGGATTCTCCAGGCAAGAATACTGGAGTGGGTTGCCTTGCCCTTCTCCAAGTTTTAGACCTTATCAGGTAGATTTTTCTTCTCTGGGCTTTAGTGAAACTACTTTGGGAAATAACAGGAAAAATCCATGTCTGAAAGTGAACTACTCCAGAGGAGTAAGGTTCAGAATGAAATGTGATCTCATGGAATGTGATTACCTAAGTAGCTATGCTTCAGTATTTTTTGTTTTCAGATTAGCCCCCACCAATCAAGTGGTTTCATATCTCAAAAAACTTCAGAATTTATAATTTTAGAAATCTGAAATAGAGTTTGCAATGTGATCTCAGTGGCTGGGTCACTTCTCCTTGTAAAGCTTTTTTATCTGATCATAAAACAAATAGCCTACTTCTTCAAGGCATATTAGTGCCATGAAATCATGCTCTCACTTTGCCCTCTTTCATCATATCAGCAGGAGCTTAGAGTCTGGTATAAGAGAAGGCATGACATGACAGAGAGTTAATTTTTGCCAGTGCCCTTCTGGCCTTCACTGCAAGAGATGGTTATTCAGTTTTGTTTTTTTTTTTTCCTGGGCATTTAAGTAGAGTTTTGATGGTGCTTCTTAGCTTATTATTGGGTCTGACTGCCTTACGGTGAGTCTGAGATCTTTGGGATCATGGTCTCAGAGTTCCTGACCTTTGCTGCATCCAAAAGTTCTAGTTTGTGAGAACCTTGGTGAAGGAAAAAGAAGTATGCATCACCATGAATTTGTTTTTGTGAGATTTCAGAACAAAATGTTGCTTTCTGAGAAAGTGCCAAAAAGTGCCATGTGGCCTCGAGGAGTGGCTCTCAGCCTAGCATTCTGAGAACAGGGCTTTGCCCTTGAGATCTCAGGTGGTTGAAATGCTGCCTTGTGCCCAACCCCACCTGCTTTGGCACATCTCCAGGGGTTTTACTCCCTGCTTCTTGGGGCCTTAGCAAGAAGCAAAAAGATTCAACCAGCAAAGCAAAGGCCTGGGAGACACTGCCATCAGCTCTGATGGTTCCACCTGATAGAATTTCTCATAGCTTTTAGTTTAGTTTTTTGTTTGTTTTTGCAAGGGGACTAGTTACGGGACCCGAGTGAAGCCCTTCCACAGAACTGTTGTGAAGAGCAGAGGTGGCAAATGACAGGCTATGACTGGGGACTGACTTTGGGGAAGGCTGGAGTTTTGAAATGAGAGCGAAAGAAGTTTCCACCTTCTAGCCCACAGGTGAAGTTACTGAAAAGAAACCACCATCATGTCTGCACATTTCTGGTGTGTGTGCTCCTACTCTGGAGAGTAATCTAACTCATCGTTTGCAATCAGGGCCTCTGAGTTCTGTTTGTGTTTGCTTTTGCTCTTCGCCTTGCTACTCGTCCGGGTGTTGGGCTGCGTGTCTGACATCTGCTGGTAATAGAAGCCTTTGTCCTCGGCCGGCCCGCCCCAGTTCTCCTGGCTCTCGCCCTCAGTGGCATAGGAGAAGCCCTCCTCCACTGAGAAGGGGTCGTCCACGTCGTAGCGCTGGTACGTGCTCTGGTGCAGGGCTTCTTCTCGGGCACTGATTTCCAGGGTGCTATTCCAGATGCCATACCCAAAATAAATGAGCATACCTGCAGCGGGGGTGGGGTGAGTAGGGGGAAGCACAGGTGAATAAGCTGTTGTTTGGGGATCCATGCATCAAGCAGGGGGCTTACTCTCAATGATGAGAGCAGACCTGGTGGTGGATGTGTTTTCTTTGGTCTACACAGTGTTTTGAAAAGACTCGACTTAGATGCCATTTAAAAATGGTAGATCTTTAAGCAACCCATACTGAGAGCAGATGGACTGACAATGCTGTACTCACATTCCTACATGGAAACTTCTGGCTGGAGGTGAGAACTGGCCATCTCTTTAGTTCGGATATGGTGCACTTGAGGGCACCTCTGTCCCCACTCCCCTGTTGACATCTAGCTTACTATACTAGATGCCAGCCAGGAATTTGCCTTTTCTTTTCTGGTTTAAATAGTAATGGATCACCCACAGTGTACTGCCAGCCTTCTCATAGATATTTCTATCCCAGATTTCCACTTATGGACTCATTCTTTTATGTCACCACATGTGTGGGTGCTAAGTTGCTTCGGTCGTGTCTGACTCTGCAACTCTATGGACTATATAGCCCACCAGGTCCCTCTATCCTTGGGATTCTCCAGGCAAGAATCCTGGGGTAGATTGCCATTCCCTTCTCCAGGTGATCTCCTCAGCCCGGGATCAAACCCACGTCTCTTCTGTCTCCTACATTGGTGAGCGGGTTCTTTACCACTAGTGCCACCTGGGAAGCCCCATTCTACCACGTAGCAACATGCATATATGGTCCTATGATTCACTTCACCACTTTTCACTCACCAGAATCATAATACTTTACTGTCACTCAGCTAACCACTTTCGTTTGTGGACTCTCAGTACCTGTGGGCTCTCATGCCACTGTTAGGACCTTAGAACATCTATTGTGTGATCATCGGTACAGGGTGGTTCTATTTTATAGACTGTAGAAAACTGGCACTTAATGTTTGTTGAAGGGATGAATGAGAACTCCCAAAGAGCATGAAATGTTCAGTGCAACCTCCTTGTTTTGATGTCATTCCAAGCAAAGGAAAGAAGCCTGCCTGTCTAGTTAACCTGTAGCATTATATGGGCTAATGTCTCATTTCTATAAGAATTTTTAGGAAAAAAATATGTGAAGATAGTTTGAGAAAAGCCCATGGAGGCCCAGGGTCTGGAATGCTGAGAACCATAGCGTTGGAGGCCAAGGGGGATGATGGTTAAGAAGGTGAGGTCTGAGTACAAATCCTGCTTCCATCACTGTGTAACCCTGGATCAGGGTTACTGAGCCTCGTTGGGCCTCAGCTTTCTCGTGTGTGAAATCTCGAGAGTACTGTACCAATACATGGGGCTGCTATGAGGAGGAAATGACATAAGCGGTGATTCTCAACCCTGGCTGCACCTGGCGGGTCACCTGGGGAGTGCCTGGACAATCCTGATACCTCATCCCTTGGAGATTCTGATTTAATTGGTCTTCATTGGGACTCAGGTGTAGGTATTTTTAGAGCTTCACAGGTGATTCCACTGGTCAGCCAAAGCTGAGAACCCCTGAGATAAGGAAACTTAAAGCTCCCTTGCAGTCCAATAGTCAGGATTTACCATTTCATCACCCTGGGCCCAGTTCAATCCCTGGTTGGGGAACTAAGATCCTGCCAGCCACACAGGTTGGCGAAAAAAGCAACATTGGGGGTTGGGGCTTCAACATGAATTTGGGAGGAACACAATTCAGTCCATAATATTAATATAAACTAACAAAGGAGATTAAATGGACTCATAAAATACCACTGAAAGCCTCGTGATGTGGCCAAAACACCCCAAAACTCCTGATGCGTGTGCCCTACTGCCAACTTTGGCCTTTTGGTGGCCTGGCCACTGCCGTCCCCTCGGTTATGCATCTCCTTCTAGGTACCAACACACTCTTCTGGGTGGCACTAGTCTCTCTGACTTTGTTAACCCTGCGGGCATCTGCTGGGCTGTTTGCTTAGAACCACAAGGTGAAGCCTGCTTTCTGCTCTGGTTCCCGAGGTATTCTGCTTCCTTTTGAATTTGAAGTGTGTCTTTTTAAGCTTGGATTTCTCCCTCCTTGTCTCAAATGACTCTCCCTGCCACCCACTACCCCCATTTTCCTGTGAAATCAACTTTCCAGGAGCCAAAGTAAGCAGAGATTTATAGTCCTAATTGGTAATAAATCCTGGAGTTAATCATTGGCAGATGTGGCTGTTCTCAAATAGCAATTTCATTTTTTCTGAGCATGGATCTTACTCTTGTCTGGGGCTGGGGGTGGGGTGGGCATGGGGGATAGTTCTTATCGTTGTGGAGAACAAGGCACCAAATCAAGGCCTCTTTTTAAAGGGCTAGCAGTTAGATGCTTGGAGAATACCTCTGTTGGAAGCACATTTGAAATGAGAGAGTAAATTTCGGGAGACTGAGTTTATTGTCAGGTACATACTTCCTTTCGCCCAGTTTTTCTTTCTTGCTATCTTTTCTCCTAGACATCCAAGTAGGTGGCAAAGCTTGCCTCCTCTGTCTGCTTGGTATCTGTTATATCAATTCTTTCCTTTTTGATCCTGTTCTCAGATCCTGTTTGTAAGTGTGTTGTTTACCTACTAAACTTAATAAAATTTTTTCTTTTCCCCTTGCCCCTGGCTTCTCTTCTGTGTACTACAGAGGTCATCAAGCACTGGTTTGACATCTATTCTGACAGACCTTCCCCTAACCCCACCAAGTATTGAGGTGTTTTGTCTGATAGACTGTGAAGTGAAAATGTGAAAGTGTTAGTCGTTCAGTTGTGTCCGACTCTTTGTGATTCCATAGACTGTAGCCCGCCAGGCTCCTCTGTCCACAGAATTCTCCAGGCAAGCATACTGGAGTGGGTAGCTAGTCCCCTTCTCCGGGGGATCTTCCTGACCCAGGAATTGAACTTGCATCTCCTGCATTGCAGGTGGATTCTTTACTGTCTAAGCCCCCAGGGAAGCCCATCAGATAGATTGGTTTTCGGTAATTCTTTAAGAACTTTGGTGTGATTCCTCATAGAATCATAGATATTTAGAGCTGGAAAAGAGTCTGTGTCATTTATCTGTTTGAATACCTTCATTTTACAGATGGAGAAATGGAGACTGGGAAAGACTGAGTCACTTGCCTGGGCGTGTGAGGGGCAGCAGCAGCAGTCCATGAGAGAGAGAAGGCTCTAGCTTATCCAGCCCTTCACATCCCCTCCCTCACTGGGTTAGAGACTGCCTAGTGCAGAAATAGTCAGTACGAGCTTAGGTTTTGTTTTGGGCGTGGTTGGGCTTGGAAGGAACATGAGTATGTATATGTGTGTGTGTGTATGTGTCAGTAAGCAAATGTGTCAAGTATGATTACTTTGGGAAAGCAATCCATGGAAACTTGCCACATAAATATTTGTGGGCCTTTTAATGTTTGCTCTGAGCCCCCTACAGTTTCTAAGGTGTGTCACTCTGTCTTCAAAAGTACATTTCAAATATGAGGACTGTGAACGCAGAAGCGACTGTGTGCACTGGCCTGACAGCATGAATAGATAGCTTGGGCAAATGCATTCTCCTAGGGCTGGGTGTTCTGTCTGCCTTTATCTTTCTTGCTGGCCCTTGAGTCAGTTCAGGAAAAGTGGTGTGAGACAGAGAAGGACTGGAGAAAAGGAAGACTGGAGAGGGACAAAGAAGCAGAGGGGAATAGATGAAAGGGGCGCAGAGAGAGAAAGAGAGAGGGCGGGAGGAGAGAAACATGTATTACCATCTGTCACACACAAACAAGGGCTTTGTGTTGCAGGAGTAAACAGAGCAGCTAAAAGCCTCCTGTGTAGAAGCAGGGTGTTTTGTTTCTGCTCCTTTTTTCAGTTGGCTTAGAGAATGAAGCATGAGGTAGTTTCTGAAAAATCTGTGGGGATTCTGGGAATCCTGAACCATCTGAACAACACTTCACCCAGCGCCCCTGGGTGCTGAGGTCCTACAGTGATGGGGCCTTTCTCCCAAGCAACTAAAAATAGTCTACAAGTGTTATCTTGTTTAGATTCCTCCTGAGAATGGTATGTGTGTGTGTGTGTGTGTGTGTGTGTAGGTTATGATTATGGCATTTCACAGACAGAAGACTGTGGCACAAGACCAAACGCAGGGTTTTCTACAGCTGCACAGTCAGTATTTAGACTGTTCAGACGGCAGATCCTTCCAGGTCCTTCCATGTCCTGATCCTGGCGGCTTCCAGTTGTTATTTCTCCTACCTACCAGGGAGCGGTTGGGAGGTATACACTAATTGGAAACGATTTTGCTGAACTTTACTTTTTATAACATTTATTATTTTATTATTTATTTATTTGGCTGTGCTGGGTCTTAGTTGTGGCATGCGGGATCTTATAGATGCAGCATGTGGACTCTAGTTCCCTGACCAGGGATTGAACAGAGTCTTAGCCACTGGACTGCGAGGCGAGTCCTTGAACTTTATTTTTGAAGAATTTGAAACATACAGAAGTGGAGAGAACAGTATAAAAAGGCCCATGTATTCATCACTAGCTCTCTCCCTCCTGACACCCACTCACCTACCCCTTTCTCTTTAGATTACTTTGAAACAAATTCCTTTCATCCTGTTTCTTCTGTAAATGTTTTAGCAGGTATCTATAAAATAGACTCCTCAAAAAACTTAGTACCATAATCACATCTAAAAACTAATAATTCCTTAATATCATCTGATATCCAAAAGCATCAAAATTCCCCTGAATTATTTGTTTGGATAGACTCTTCACTTTTTAAAGCTATACACTTATTCCAATGATGCTGTCTTTGCTTGAAATAGTTTTTGGGTCCTGTTATTCAGGTTATCAGTGGGATTGGGTTTATTCCTTTGTAAATCCTTGTGGATGGCAAAGTTTTATCTTTTGACAGTGGATTAGCTTTTAGCATAAGCCAGAAGTCATTTGGAATAAAGTCTCAAGAATAAGGTGGGTAATTGATAAGTAATATTATTTATTCTATTTGTGGATTTAATTCTCCAGTTCCATAAAAACGTAGATCCACTGCTTTGTAGTGACCTATCTGATATCTGAATAAATGAAAGGCAGGTAAAAAATCAGAAGGCAGCCAGCTTTTGTGCTGCAGAGGGTCTTGGAGGCTCCCCTGCTAGGCTGGAGTTATTTTTTATGTGATGGATTGTTGATGGGGCATTCAAGGCAGCAACTAGTTAGCAGAAGGCACAGAAGTGTTTCAGTATTTTAACAGCAAACATGGCTATACTGGGCACCCAGTAATGGCAATGAGTCCCATGGTAAGCTGTTTGTACGGAAGGTAAATATTCAAAGGGAGGCTCTGGCTTCTTTTCCAGACAGTTCTGTGCCTATGAGAGGTTCAGGCTGGACGAGGTGAAGGATCAATGCCTTCAGTCATTGAATGGGCTTTCTTTATGTAACAGGACACCTTGTGATTGGAAAGCCCTTTATACAAACCTACTTTCTCACACATCATCCCAGAGGAGTTAAGACCTGTGCAATATGCAGGGATTGAAATGGCATCACAACTCACATCTCTTGAGTCTGCATGGAGGGCTGCCTACTGGGGGCCTACAGGGAGGTTTGGGATGCCAAGTTGCTTTCACAAGCCTGGGACACCTCAGTATCAGCTGGTAAAACACCTATTTATTCCACTTGTCTTGGCCCTGTGCAAAGCCCTGTGTCATCCTGTGCAAACTAAACAAATGACCTCAAACCTACAAATGAGAGGGGTAGGGGGTCCTTTGGATCCTGTGGGAGAAATCCTAGGACAAAAACTCAGCTCTGAAAAGGGACTAGGTGACCCGGAGCCAGACAGATTTCCAACCTGGCAGGTTCTAGCTCAGGTCATGAAGCAGGTTCCTGCTCTCTAGAGGCCCCCAGGAGCTTCCTGTGCTCTGCACGTGGCTCCACACTCAGTGCCAGAGCGGGTGGGCCACCTGACCGCAGGCTGGGTGGAGCTGTCTCTTTCTGGGGCACCCGTTCAGGCAGGAAGCCCTGCCTGCTGCAGATAACTGAGGCACTTTGTTATGCCCAGAGGCTTTTTTATTTTTTCTAGTCTGGGATCAACTTTCCAAAACAGACACTTGCTGGTGCAGAAATGAAGACAGTAATGAGAAGGTGCCCTCCCATCCAGCACAATCCCCACCAACTCCCACTTTGCTGGTTATTTTTTGAATACCCACAAGCCCTGTTGATTGTAACAACAGTTAGGCTTGTTTAATATGGTGTGGCCAGGAAGAGCAAGGCTCAGGATGAAGTGGGGACCAGGGGAGCTGCTCTTCTGGGCCTGCAGTTGGTCTAACATAATGTCATGTTCTTTATGCTTCAGTTTCCCAACTGCAAAATGGAGCTGGGGGCCCTTATTTTTTTCAAGGAGTATAATGGCTATGAGACCAAAGGCAGCCTTCTTAAAGAACATGAAAAACTCCAGCAGTTCCACCTCTAACTCAGCAGAAACCCGACCAAAACACAAACCCTGTGTGTCCATCGAAATCATGTATAAGAATGTTCGTAGCAGCTGCCATGCTGAATGCCCATGGATACAAGAATGGATAAATGCATTGTGGTAATATCAACACTGTGGGATGCTGGACAGCAAGGAGAACGAACAAATTAAAACTACAAGTGCAAGATTAGGATGACCTCACACCTGTACTGCTGAGGGGAAGGAGCCCATCACTCACTCACAACACTGCCTGTTCTGGGTGAACTGCACACAGCTGTTCCAGGGCCTTCCACTGCGTGGTCTCCTGGCCCTTCAGTCTCAGCTGCCCACTCCTCCCCAGGTGTCTCCCTGGCCAGCCCAGCACCTCCACCAGCAGGCAGCCTCAGCGGCTACAGGGTTAACCTGCTCCCTCCCTCCCTCCTGGAATCAGCTTGGTTTTGTTGCCATCCTCATCCTGGCCTCTGTGATCCTTCTTGCTCTTCTGAGCATATTTTGATGTTGAAGCTGCCAATTGTTTTCTCACTTCCTACAAGGAGAATTTCAAACTGATTTATGGGACATATCATCAGGAATTTGTTTATCTTGGTGCCCTCTCAGGTAGAATTCATGGCCCCCTTCTCTCCCTTCTCTTCCCTTCATCACAATAGCTGCTTTGAGTCAGTTTCCAGTAGGATTTCAGATGAGAGCTCAGGCGAAAACCGTGAAGTGTGTCTTCTCTTTGGGATGTTGATGGTTTCAGTTCAGTTGCTCAGTCGTGACCGACTCTTTGCGACCCCATGAATCACAGCACACCAGGCCTCCCTGTCCATCACCAACTCTCCAGGATTTATGAGGTTCGTTGCCCAAATCACACGTCCTGTCTGTTCTCTAAAGCTGTGTGTTTTTTAAGCTGCTTCAGTGTGGCCAACTCTCTGAAACCCTATGGACTGTAGCCTGCCAGGATCCTCTGTCTGTGGGATTCTCTAGGCAAAAATACTGGAGGGTTGCTGGGCCCTCCTCCAGGGGATCTTCCCAACCCAGGGATGGAGCCTGCATTTTTTCAGTCTCCTGTATTGGCCAGCGGGTTCTTTACTACTAGTGCCACCTGGTTTTCCTCAGAGGGACTGAAAAAATTCCAAATGAAATCTTGACAACACCTAGAGTAAGGGTTATGGTCCATAAGGTCACAAAGAGTCAGACACGACTGAAGCAACTTGGCATGCAGGGTAAGGGTACCTGTGAGCTGGTCAAACAGATGATTAATTTACAATAAAGGCCCACAGGGATCAGTAGACCTGACACATGCCTGGAGAATACCATCATACAGTGTTCTTACTGGTCCCTGCTGGTTTCTGGGACTCTGCCCAACTCCTTGAGGTATTCTTTTACAAAACTGCATCATTTAAGAGAAAAGGTAAATGAAGGCTGGCTTTGTGTTCATTTTGTTGGGGATTATTAAACTTTGCTGTGTGTGTTATTTCTCTTGTTGGAAGGAAAAGAAACAAGTGCTGGGTATCTATTAAGAACTGCTTCATTTCTCGCTATGAGTTGGGCTCTTCCGAAGGACAAAAGCTTAGCTAAACAGTGTTACAAAAATGCTCTAATTAAGATTCATTTAGAGAAATTTGGGTAAAAAATGTGTTTGAGAAGATTATCAAGTTATGACTCAGCCAAACCATGTAAATCTTTTTAAAAAGTAGTGGATGTTTCATAATAAACTCCATTTAGAAATCTCTCTACTGTTCTCCTTGGGAAACTTATATTATGAATAGAGAGATGAAGAAGAAAAATCTGACATTTTGGAGACTCAGATGTTTAGAGATGGGAAATTTATTCTATAAGATTGTTAAAGATTTTATAAGCCAATTTGGGGTTGTGGGATGGATATATTTTATATATCAAAAAACAGGGAGTTTTGTGATTAAATTATCTGCCTATCTGCTAATTATCATCTTATTCTTCTGTCTAGATCAGTGGATCTCATATTTGAGCACACATCAGAATTACCTGGTGGACTTTTTAAAACCTACATTGCCCTCAGAGATTCTGATTCTGTCTGTAGGTCTGAGCTGGGGTCTGAAATTGCATTTTTCACTAGTTTCCATGTAATACTGATGTGGCAGGTCTGGGACCTTACTTTGAGAACCACTGTTCTAGATCATTGTAAACCTGGCTACACAACAGAATTACTCAGGGAAGTTTTAAGAATACTGTGGTTGGCTGTACCAGATCAATTGAATCAGAACATCTCTGTGGGGGGATCCTGGGCATAGAATGTTTCAGAAGCAACTCACATGATTCTGTTGTGTAGTCTGAGTTGAGAATCTTTGTTCTGGGTGAAACTTACTTATCTATGAGCCTTCAGAGATAATGATACCAAAGCAGTTAGTAGCCAGCAGCTGGGTACTTCTTAAACTACAGGCTCCAGTGCTCTCTGTCTGGCCCGCTCAGGCTGCAGGGTGGAACCCTCCCATGCCAGGGAGTATCAGTTTCTGGAGCCAGCTTGAAGTTTGTGTTATCAGCAAGATTACAAAAGGTTCTTTGGGAACTTTCTTCTGCCTGATAATTGGGAAGGCAGCCTGAGTCAGAACAGGTTCACGTCGTACTTTCGCATGTGACAGCTAGTCTGGGAGACAATGAATCATTTCAGCTTTTTAAAAGAAAGGCAGGAAAGAAATAGTTCTTACTGCTTTCCTTGCTGTTTTCTTGTTTAATCCCCAAACTGCAACCAGATCAAATCTAGTAGAATTATCTGCATTTTTACAGATGAGTAAACTGAGGCCCAAAGGAATTAAATGAATTTCCCAAGGTCACAAGGAAATGGCAGAGTTTTGATTTGAACTTGGGGCTGTCTGACTCCAAAGGCAATAGGCCATTACATAACTTTTGCAAAATTCCTCTGGTGTTCCAGAAACAGATATTATGCAGGACTGACTACATAATTTATAGGTCCCAGTGCAAAATGAAACCATGGAGCCTCTTGTTAAAACATTGTTAAGAATTCAAGAAGACAGCACAAGAGCATTAAGCCAAGCACGAGGCCCTGTGTGACTGCACAGATCATCCACCCATGAAGCCAGCCCTCTGTTAATCTGCACAGACTACATCTCAAACATTCTGGGCAGATACGAAGGTCTGCTCAGAAGCATTGTGATGGGGAAGTAGGAGGCCCCTATCTGAGCATGGAGATTCTAAATTGTGGTAATAGCTCTGTGAATGATTTCTTGTTATTCTTGCTGATCTTGAGCATGTTATTGAACCTTTTGGTGGTTCAGTTTACTTATCGGTAAAGTTGAGAGAGGGAGAAGTGGGGAGTGTTTCAATATTTCTCAAACTTCATTTACATTTTATTTATATACTACATTTTTAATGTAGTGACTATGATTGTGGACTCTGGAATTACACCACCTGAGTTCTAATTTGGCTTTGCTGTATTCGAACTATGTGACCTCAGTCAAGTGCCTTAGTTTCCTCATCTGTAAAATGGATCTGGTTGTGTGGATTAAATAAGTTAATATAAGTGAAGCCTTTGGAATGATGGCTGATATGTGGTAAGTGCCATATAAGTGTTATTTGTCGTTTTGAATTATATGGCACATGTCCTAATGTTTTTTCTTCTGTTTAACTCACTTTTGAAATTTAAAAATAATTGGGCTTTCCTGGTGGTACCGTGGATGAGAGTCTGCCTGCCAGTGCAGGGGACACGGGTTTGATCCCTGGTCTGTGAAGATCCTACATGCCTTGGAGCAACTGGGCCTGTGTGCCACATCTACTGAGACCTCATGCTGCAAATACCGAACCCTTGTGCCACAACTACTGAAGCCTGTGTGCCTGGAGCCTATGCTCTGCAACAAAAGAAGCCACAGCAATGAGAAGCCCAAGCACTGAAATTAGAGAGTAGCTGCTGCTCGCAGCAACTAGAGAGCCTGAGAAAGCTTGAGCGCAGCAATGAAGACCCAGCACAGTTAAAATTAAAATAAATAAATTATTTAAAAAGCAATGATTTGAGTATGTCTGTTTTTGTAGTGTTTGTGAAAGTGAGTAATAACCATACGATATTTTGAAAAGTTCATATACTCTCTAAAATCAGTCCAAATATTAACAGTGGAATGGTTACCACACTGTGGGTAGCATTGTACTAGATATTGAAGGCTGTATCTAGCTTGGATAGTCCAGGAAGAGATGAATAAATTCTTGGGTGTTTGTGTCTGTGCCTTTATTCATTTGATGAATACATGACTCTAATATTTCTACACACTTCAGTCATTTCTACTCATAGTATCATTGGTTTGCTTCTTGTTTCAGTGGCGAAATGTTTAAACAGAAGTGAGAGATTGTGAATAAATCATGTAAATGCTTAGAACTTTGACAGGTCAGTGGGGTCCTTTCAAGAGATCCCTTAAAGTCTACCAAGGGAGGAGGCTTAGGTAGTGGAAAATTGGTACAAAATGCTTACAGGAAGGTGCAGGATGGCTTCAGAGGTGAGGAATCTTCTGGGAGATATATGCTCTTGCCTTTGATTACCATGTTTTCCCCCCACTTCCCTCTGTCGAAAACCTATCTTGTTGTCCAGTTCAAATTCTGCCTTCTTAAAGTCCTTCCCAGCTATTCTGACTGAAAGTTTCCTTTTTCTTATCTGAAGAGTGCTTTATCATCACAGATAAGTGTTTATTAAGCATGAACAACAGTATGGTTTGGGAACAGAGGTCACCACGTTGAACACCCATATTCCTCATCTCAAGGAGTGGTTGAGCTACAACTCCACGAGTCTTTTTGTTGCCTTGCCCAGGTTGGTTCACACGTATTTATTTTGCTTCCCTTATTCTTTACTTTCCTATTCCTCAAAGCACCTAAGGACCCTCCTTAGCTAAGTATTTGTTGCCAGAGACCCCAGGGTTACCAAATTATATAGGAAGTATATAAATAAGAATCTTAAAAAAAAATAAGAATCTTAAAAAAATAAGCATTCACTTCAACATCTCTCTTACCATGAGCACCTATCCCCAGCCATTTCATCAGTAATGGTCAAATATGTTAAACAGGTAATGTGAATATAATATAAACTGATTCCAAAGGAAAATTAGAAATCTTGGGGAAGATACAGGACTGTCTGAAGGCAGTGAAAGTGAGTTTAGAGAGAGCAATGGTAATTCACTTAAAGCTGTGGATGTTGAGAACCTGACAGAGCCTTATCAGTTATCAACAGAAGAAGAGAAAATCAACAAGGATGATGATGTGATAGGTATTTTCTAAGAAAATGATTGGAATATCAATGGATGAGGAAAGATCTTGGGAAAAAAGAAATGCTCAAATATTTTGTGAAAGTTGATAAAAAATGAGGGCTATTAAATGGTGCCAGGATGGAATTTTGTCAAAAAATTATGCCAAGAATGCATACTTCATTCATACTTTGCTTGTTTAAAAATATGGCATGATTGCTATTTTAATTCTGTCCAACATAAAATTGTTTGTAATTTTTAGTTTTTAAGAATTCCAATCAACCTTTCCCACACTCAATTTATATGTTATTTTTGTACTTTTTTTAAAGAATGTGGATCCACTTAAAATGAAATAAGTATCACTTTCTGTGATACTAATTATCCACAATAAGGATATCCAGTAAGCTATTCAGTGAAGTGATGGATTGATCGGTATCATTCTTCAGAACAAACAACCAAGATCATAACAGGCAGAAAGGGTACACGTGGCTTTTTTGACTCTAAAGCAGAAAGCAAGGATCCACAGAACCAGCCCGAATTCTCTTGGCAAGGGGATGCCCAGTCGGGCTAGGAGGTAATTTTGGGAGAAGCCTGGTCAAGGCCTCAGAAGGGAACCCTCAAGGCTCCAAAGGAAGTTGCTTACCCACAAAGCACCAGACCGCAAACCGGATCCACGTGATGGTGGAGAGCTTTAGCATGAGATAGATGTTCACCAGCATGGCAAAGGCGGGCACGAAGGGGAGGCAGGGAGCCATGTAGGGCAGCTTCTTGGGGTTCTCTGGTTGCTGCAGGATCACAAACACCAGGGCGCTGATCAGCAGCACCATCAGCACGACTAGAAGGATGGCCCACCAGCTCTGCTCTGAGATATAGTCAGAGCCAAAGATGATGAAGGAGCAGAACACGAACATGAGGATGAAGAGCAGGAGCACGCAGATGGTCACCATGTGCCCTGTAGCGGCCGTGGGCCGGTCCATTTTGCCCGGAAGGCCCAGCCGGATCCTCATGGTGTAGTAGCGGGGCCCAATCAGCTTCTTCAACTTGATGAGATAAATGTTTTCAGATTCATCGGCTTCTATGCCTGTGGTCATGTCCACAGTGCCGTAGTTTGGGTGGTTGACGTTGTAGGTTGACTTGTCTGATTTCCCTATGAGCATCTCATTGTCTCCCAAGGATGGCAGGTTCTTGGCCCCACATGTGTTGGTGGCTGGGCCGGAGAACTCTTCCCCTTCACTCACAGGAGAGCAGACTTCCTTCTCACAGTCAGCCAGAATGCCCTCCTTCTTCTTTGTGTGCTCCTCAGACAGGAATTTGACAAAGCCATCAATGTCACTCTCGGGCTGGTATCGGAGGAGCAAGACACAGACGGAGACCAAGGTGTAGGCGAGGAGGGTGCCGATGGACATCATCTCAATCAGGTCTCTCAAGCTGACTAATAGGGAGAGGAGAGCTGCCAGGAACCCCGAAACGATGCAGGCCACCACGGGGGTCTCTGTGTAGGAGCTCACGTGAGCCAGGAATCTGGAGGAGAGGCAAGCAGGGGGTTAATGGTGATGGATTCAACACGGTTTAACACCTCCAGGTCCTGCTCCTCCAGTTTACTTCTGGATTCACTGCTTTAAATACTGTCGCTGTTCCTACTCCAGAATCTTGTTTCTGAAATATGATTTAAACAGAATCCATTTTAATCCCTTGGGTATGAGGCAAACTGCTCTATTAAAGTGCCTACTTCATTATGTGATGTGGTGGGTTGATTGAATCTAGGAGGTTCTCAGGAATCTAAATTGAAGCCTAGACTTTGCTATGAAGAGGGGATAGTTGAAGTCACTGGTGGTCCTCTCCACCTGTGTTACCCAAAGTATGGTCCATGGATTAGCAGCGTTAGCAACACCTTGGAACTTGTTCGAAATATGTATTTTCAGGTTTCACCTACTATGTTAGACTCTCTGGGAGTGAGGCCCAACATACTATACACTTCAAAAAGCCTCTAGAGGATTCTGATTTATGCCAAAGCCTGAGAATATTGCTCTACAACGAAAGTACAGGGATTTGGTTGCGAAACAGCACAGTCATTATGAACATGTGCTCATGGATGAAAGCTAAATCTGGCCAGTTACTCACTGGAGAAGATAGAGAAGACCAACAAGGGTGACTGAATGACAGGCGCTTGTTTAGCAGTTCTTTAGGCTTAGGTAGGCTCCCACCTTCCACCTTCCTCCCCTCCTGGCCCTATTCTTGCTGCTCTTCCAGTCCCCCCTTATTTCCGTGATTCACACAAGACTATAAACTGCTCGGAGGCCTAGCATCTCTTGGTTTTCTTTGACAGCAGAAAGACCTTTTGGATGTGTGAACTTGTCACATCTCCACCGCGATCAGCCTCCAGCTCCTGCAAGGTCTCAGCTCTGACCCAGTGGTGACCTCAGAGGGTATGCGCAGGAACTGTTGCAGAAGGTGACAGCTGATGGCAGAGGTAAAGTCTCTGAGCTGGGTCCCTCTGAACTCCTGAGACCTCCTTGGCAGTTTGCTTCTTGTTTGGTGCACTTGAAGAATGCTTTACCTGTAAGTTCTTCACACAGGAGGCACGAGGCACCAAGAGATGGGGTCACATCCCCTGTGTACCATGGGCAGATAGGCTACTGCCTGGCCAGATTAGGGGACTGGAAGTGTCAGTGTCTTGATGTAGTTAAAAATCTGGTCATTTGGGTCAAACAGTCCTGGGTTCAAATCCTGAACTGCACCCCCCGCCACCGCAACCCGCATCTAGCAACTGGGGGATTTGGGGCAAGTTTTTGTTTTTTTACCTCTCTGAGTTTTCATCTAGTACACTGTTCTGTTAAATAGAGTTATTGTGATGACTAAATGGGATACCATATACCTGGGTTACACAGATGTTCAATAAATGGTGGTAGTCATAGCTACTATTGCTAGGTTCTGCTCAAAGGGTCTTATCCTCTCTTTGATTGTAACTGAACTTTTTCAACTTCAGAGGGGGAGTTATCAGGGCTCAATGTGAAGGCAAGCCTAAGATGCCCCTGGGATGGGTCCTTCCTTCTGGAGGCCACCCATGTAGCATTTTGGCATCTTTACGAAGGAGCAGACAGCAGACAGTGTCACATAAAAGAGGAAGGGCAGTTGGAGGAACACACCAGTTTGTTGCTAGATTGAGTGACCCAGAGTCAAACTGAGGGGCTGTTTTAAGACCTCAATTATTTTCACTCAAACTCTTTGCCAAGATATATGACAAGTTCCATGGTCCATGTGACAGGGAAGATGGGTGACACTCTCCCTGGACAGGCATGGAAGAGTGAAATAAATGTCTCTTACCTGAAGAGGAGCCCATCCCCGGCCATGGCATAGATAACCCTCGGCATTGGGAAGAGGGAGCCCAGCAAGCTGACCGTCAGTCCTGCAACCGACCCGATGGCCACGACGAACTTTGCTGCATAGAACCCACGAGCCACAAACATCTCCATGAGTGGGGACTCCGTGTCAATGGCGTCATATGGCACCATCAGAGTTAGGATCATGCTCACCTGTTAAAACAAGATGAAACGTGGTTGGAGGTAGAGGGATCGGTCTGATGCATGGGTGGGTGTCCCATAGCAGAGGAAAGAGACCTGGTCCTGCAGGGGAGACTGCATCTCCCACCTCCTGGCGTGTGCCTCTATTTTAGACCAGTCATCTGGCCTCTGGAGTTCTTGGTCTCAGGATTTCCTCCCCACATGTGAATTCAGTGGACTGGACCAGGTCATTTCTACTATCTCTCTGTGGTCCTTTCGTATCTGAGGAATAAGTCTGCTGGTATTTCAGCTCCTGAAAGCAGAGCTACATGGATAGTTCAGTGAAGAGCAGGTATTATCCCATGGCAGGAGCTGTAGCCAGAGGCCCTGGAGCCAGGGCCTGGCAATGACCATGAGTACTGTGCCCTCATGGACAAGACTCATTTTATTTGTACTTTCCAGGTCTTACAGGGTCTTAACTGTACTACTTCTTACCCCAAAGACCAGCGATCAAACCCGGAAGATAAATGTGTAGGGGATCCATAGCCGATTAACCGTATTTCCGTTTCCTCTCTGTAGCTCAGTCCCAGGAAACAGGCAGGCCAAGAAATAAATGATGGCATCAGAATGGAGTCCAGTTCTACTGTGGGCTAGAAGACCACTACGGCTTTGCTTAACCAGGACCTATTTCTCCTCACATGTCATAGATCTACCATGACATCCCTGCCTTCATAATTGGCCCCAGGCAACGGAGACGCCAGTCATAAGGCCAGGAGACCCCTGGGCTGTGAAGGCCAATCCTGGCATCATTGAGGGAATTCAGAGCCTGAAGAGGAGAGAGTGATTCATTTCTAGATCACTTTTTCACCTATGTCTCAGGAGCCAAGATCCCCCAGTGAAACAAAGTGGCCACTGGGGAGGCTGGCAAGATGTGTGACCACAGCCCAGCAGTGTGGCTCTTCTCCTGGTGGTAGAGTGCGCCTGGTGACCAACACAAGACCAAACAACTCTTGAGGCGTGGTTAGGGCCCACACACCCTAAAAAGGAATCTGTCCCAGTAATATCATCACTTGCAACATTTTCTTTGGGGATATGGTGGGGTAGACTGGAAGAGAGTGGGGTGGATTCTTGAACAGCAGTTCTTGGTGAGTCTCTTGCCCATGTTTGATTAGGGCAAAATGTGGTATACTTACTCTGTAGTCTATAAAGCACTATCCTAAGGAAGGAAATGTGATTAACTTTATTGTGTATGCTACAAGGGTTGACTCCTGGAGAAGGGGAAGGCATGAGGTGGTTGGTACAGGAGGTGTAACACACAGCAGAGTGTCTCTGTTGCTCCCCCTGCTGCCCCTCCCCCAACATTGTTCCTGAACATTCTGTCTGCAGGGATAATCAGGGCTGGATAAGATAAGTTACATGCGTGTGCATAAGCTCTGTGCTCAGTCATGTCTGACTCTTTGTGACCCCATGGACTGTAGCCCTCAAGGCTCCTCTGTCTGTGGGATTTTCCCTGCAAGAATACTGGAGTGGGTTGACATGCCCTTCTCCAGGGAATCTTCCCCATCCAGGGATCCAACCCGTGTCTCCTGCATTGGCAGTCTGGTTCTTTACCATGGCCGCCTGAGAAGCCGTGTGCATAGGGGAAGTGTTAACTGACCTATCCATGAATAGAAACATTTTGGTGGGCAAACCATATCCAGTGCTGCTCTCATGTTTTCCTTTGGCTTCCAGGACAATCCTGTTTTCTCCTTCCCCACTCTAGGGGAGCCTTGCCTCTTTGCTGCCGGGAAGCTCCCAGAAGACAGAAGAGCATTGAGGAGGGTGCACAGAGGCCCACAATGCCTCTGCTTGCTCGCACACCCACCCGTTACTGCCAGCCTATGATCTGAACTCCTTGGATGGCAGCCCACTCCCTGCATGCTCCCCCCGCCTCACTCCCAGCACCGGATGCCAGGATGCTGACAGCCTGTGCATAGGGCGGAGCAGGGATGTGAACCACGGCCCAAGTGAGGGCCTGGGACTTCTCCTATGTCCAGCTTGGAACCCTGATTTTCTCCCTGTCATCAGTGGGTGGGGTGAGCTTGAGCCCGTGTTAAAAGTGGGAGCAACACGAACATATGTGTACGAACACCACGAATGCACAAATGAAGGATTACTTCCTGACAGAAGGAAACCCAGTCCCAGAGCCACATTTTAAGGTCAAATATGAAAAGTCCATGTGGAAGGTGCCATAATAGGCCTTTGTTACTTACGGATACATATGCTGTCAGGCAGATGACCAGGGAGGCGGTGATAGCATAAGGGATGGATGTGTTGGGATTCTTGGCTTCCTCTCCAGTGGTGGCGATGATGTCAAAGCCAATGAAAGCATAGAAACATGTGGCTGCTCCTTGCAGCACCTATAGAGATGAAGACATTTGAAATTCTTAAGAGTGTCAGTGGATCACCAGCGCCTGACACGTGGTCCCCTTAATTGACCGATGGTCAGCAGACATTACTGAGTGGTAGAGGGGGTACTATGGTGGAACTTGTGCTAAAGGCTTGAGTTCTGACTTCTACTAGCTGTGTGACACTGGGCAATTTCTTCATGTATAAAATGAAGATAAGAAGAATTATGCCCAAATAAAAATTAGGTTCATTCGACACATTGAAATCATTTTTGGAAGTAAGTGGGCTTATAAGTAAATCAGTAAGTTGCTAACCCTATGTCTTTGGGGAACTCATTAATTTCTCTGTGCTTTATTTTCATTTAGTGGTTCTCAGCCATAACCAGGGGCTGTGTGATAACCCTTAGGAAATGTTTGGAAATACAGGGAGGTACTTGTGACTGACACAGAGACATGGAGTAGGCGCTTCTGGCATTTAATAGGGGTCTCAGATGTGGTTTCACAAATTCTCCTGCTCAAATTACTCCTAGTGACCCTGGTAGATCATTTTCAGGGTATCTTCCAGATGTTAAATGATATAAAGGATTTTTAGATTTTTCAGGTAGACTCTTGTCTTCCATGGAAAGAAAGAGAGAGCTGATTTTGGGGGTTTTAGCAGCCTAGTTGGTGTACTTACGGAGAAGGCAATGGAAAGCCACTCCAGTACTATTGCCTAGAAAATCCCATGGGTGGAGGAGCCTGGTAGGCTGCAGTCCGTGGGGTCGCTAAGGGTCGGACACGACTGAGTGACTTCACTTTCACTTTTCACTTCCACACATTGGAGAAGGAAATGGCAACCCACTCCAGTGTTCTTGCCTGGAGAATCCCAGGGACGGGGGAGCCTGGTGGGCTTCTGTCTATGGGGTCACACAGAGTCGGACACTACTGAAGTGACTTAGCAGCAGCAGGTGTACCTAACCGGGGAAGGGATGAAGAGTGAGGCAGAGTGAAGCTGGGGAGGTGGTGGTATCCAGTGACATCTGCTGGATGTCTCTCTGACAGGAGCCTATGTGATTCCAAAGATGCTTGTAATTTGATGGGTCAAGATGTCAGTGAAAATCCTCCATTGAAGAGCATGTAACTTTCTTCCAAAGAATTTTTCAAAGTTTAAATTCTGTTTTCCCACCTTAGCATTCTCATTACCAGCTGAAAGTAAGAAATGCTTTGGGATATCCTTTTAGGGGAAGATGAAAGAGATTTTTCTGGATTTTCTGTGTATGGGGTGAAGGCATTTGACACCATGCAAACTCTAGCTGGGAGTCCAGGAGTGTGGCTCATTGTAGTCTGGGTCAGTTTTTCCTTTTCGTCCGTATTTGGTTTTAAAGGATGAAATTCTAAAAATGTGCCAAGCAGGTACCTGTCCCTAAATTTTCACTCTTACCTTTCTGACTGACTTCTCAGTAAGTAAAAGGCATAATACGAAGAACTAGAACCTACAAAGTACATCACAAAATGGAAGATCGTCTCAAACTTTCAAAAGCAACATTTGCTCATCTGTAAAATGAGTTAGTCTCTTCTCTAGTCTCTTCCATTAGGGCTCTAATGATCTCAGTTCTCTAATTGGGAGCTCTTATTCTGGGGTCCATGCAATTCAGGAGAGTCCGAGAATTTTGGTGAGAAAAATAAATCTTTATTTTCCTTACCCTTCTATTGAATGTTATCATTTCTTTTGATTATGAGTATAGATGACAAACTAACAGTATTGTGATATTTATCACCAATCAGATATTTTCCCAATCATATTAGTTGTTGCAGAGATCTTGAAAAATACCATTTGTGCTTATTGCTACTTCCAATTTATGTTAGTTATTAGACATAGATATTAATATTTAAAACACTAGTAAAGAAGCCCATGGTTATATCACAATTTAAAAATATTTTTGTAACTGTATTTCAATTTACAGTTGACCCTTGAACAATGTGGGGGTTAGGGATGCTGACCCCAGCACAGCTGAAAATCCGAGTATAACTTATACCGGCCCTCTGTGTCCATGGATCCTTGTGTACTTGATTCCTCCATATCTGTGGTTCCATGTCCACGAATTCAGCTAACCACTCACTGATGTAGTGCCATAGTATTTACTTTTGAAAAAAAAAAATTTAACAGCCCGATTCAAACTGCTGTTGTTCATAGGTTGACTGTAATTGGTTTCTTTGAAACTTCTATGTAATTAGGTTATTCATTTATAAACAGTTTATATACAATATAAATACAATCCCAAAGGAGTTCATCTGCTTTACCAGACTGCCAAGGAGTCTACTGCACACACAAAAATCTAAGAACTCCTGATCTATTCTAGTAGAAAGAACTTCCGTACAAGCAGTTGTCACCAGGGGGCTACTATCTGGGAGAGGAGATAACTCCCACTTTCACTCCAGCAGAGTCCTGCATTTCAGGGTGTGGAAAGTGTCTTGCCTCCAGACAAGGAGATCAAAGAGATCTTACCTCATGGTACACGGAGGCTTACAGATTTGGAAATGTACTTGTTTTCACTTGTCTAAAAAATGTTTCTGGTGTTCAAGGATGGATGGATGCTGGAATTTCAGGCTTACCAAGCTGCCCCAATCCAGGAAGGCCTTGCTTTAAGACAGCTTCCAGAAAAACAGGTCCTGCTTTCTCTTCCTTTGACATCTTTCTTTCCATACACACGCACACACACACACACACACACACACACACACACACACACACCCATACAGTGACATTTTATGACAATCAGTCTGATGATGCAATCAATCCCAATTAGGATGTCCCACGGCTACAGTGCCATACCCACTTGGAGTGATCAGTGCTGGATGGTCTTAGATACTGGAAGAGCTCCCTGCTGAGGATAAGAGGCCAAGCTACCCTGGAAAAATGTAAAGAGACCCTTGTACCCCAATGTTCATTGCAGCACTATTTACAATAGCTAGGACGTGGAAGCAACCTAGGTGTCCATTGGCAGATGAATGGATAAGAAAGCTATTGTGTACATATACACAATTGAATATTACTCAGATATTAAAAAGAATGCATTTGAATCAGTTCTAATGAGGTGGATGAAACTGGAGCCTATTATACAGAGTGAAGTAAGTCAGAAACAAAAACACCAATACAGTATAATAATGCATACATATGGAATTTAGAAAGATGATAACGATGACACTGCATGCGAGACAGCAAAAGAGACACAGGTGTAAAGAACAGACTTTCAGACTCTGTGGGAGAAGGTGAGGGTGGGATGATTTGAGAGACTAGCACTGAAACATGTATATTACTTTATGTGAATAGATCGCCAGTCCAGGTTCGATGCATGAGACAGGGTGCTCGGGGCTGGTGCACTGGGATGACCTTGAGGGATGGGATGGGGAGGGAGGTGGGAGGGGGGTTTGGGATGGGGGACACACGTACACCCATGGCTGATTCATGTGAATGTATGGCAAAAACCCCTACAATATTGTAATTAGCCTCCAATTAAAATAAATTAATTTACCAAAAAAAAAAAAGGTGAGAGGTCTAAACCATGCCGTGAGAAGATTAGCTGAGGATAAAGGAAGGACTAACTGAAAGAGAGGCCTCAGTGGAAGATACTGCCAAGATACAGGTGTCTTGGAGCAACACCTTCCAATTTTGAAGTATGAATCGTATAGTTGTTGGAGGAGAGGTGCACTGTAGGCTCCAGGGGGAATCTCAGAGCCGTGCGTATGGGTGGGATAGGACTTGGTTGGGAGTGCAGATTCTACAGCCTGTCAGACCTTGATTGGTTCTGCCAAGAACTAGCTTGGTGACGTAGAACAAGTTCCTAACCCCATGGGGCTTCATTTTCTTTATCACTAAAATGGAAATAAAAATAGTATTTAGCTCATTGGATTGTTACAAGGATTAAATGAGATAGTCCACCACAGATGTAGAATATATGATCAGTTACTCAGTCATGTCCGACTCTCTGTGTGGCCCCATGGAGTGTAGCCCGCCAGGCTCCTCTGTCCATGAGAGTCTCCAGGCAAGAATACTGGAGTGGGTTGCCATTTCCTTCTCCAGGGGATCTTCCCAACCCAGGAATCAAACCCAAGTCTTTTGTATTTCCTGCTTTGGCAGGCGGATTCTTTGTCAATAGCACCACCTGGGTAGGTGCTTAATAAATATTGCTCTTATCAGTAATATTTTTATTACTATTGTAAGTTTCTCTAGAACAGATGAAACCAAGGACACAAACAAATTCCTCCTCTTCTTCCTCCTTATTTTTCGTTTAGAACTTGATGCATATTTTATTAACTGCTCCCATGAACCAGGAACTGTGCTTGTTGATATGGATACAGTCATGTGCAAAAAGTACTCTGAGCATGACCTCCTGAGGTTAGGAGCCTAGAGGACACTGCAAGACCAGAAATGCTACCTTGATTGTGATAACAAATTGATCAAGATTAGCAAATACCTACATTATTACAAAGCAGAAACATCATTTTACCAACAAAGGTCCATCTAGTCAAAGCTATGGTTTTTCCAGTAGTCATGTATGGATGTGAGAGTTGGACTATAAAGAAAGCTGAGCGGTGAAGAATCGATGCTTTTGAACTGTGGTGTTGGAGGTGACTCTAGAGAATCCCTTGGACAGCAAGGAGATCAAACGAGTTAATCCTAAAGGAAAGCAGTCCTGAATATTCATTGGAAGGACTGATGCTGAAGCTGAACCTTCAATACTTTGGCCACCTGATGTGAAGAACTGACTTATTGGAAAAGACCCTTATGCTGGGAAAGATTGAAGGCAGGAGGAGAAGGGGACGACAGAGGATGAGATGGTTGGATGTCACCAACCTGATGGACATGAGTCTGAGCAAGCTCCGGGAGTTGGTACAGACAGGGAAGCCTGGCGTGCTGCAGTCCATGGGGTCAGTGAGTTGGACACGACTGAGCAACTGAACTGAACTGAACATTATTTGTAAAACACAGATGCTGCTATTTCCCAAATGAGTGAAAGCATGAATGCCAAATACTGATAATGATTAGATACCGGAAAATTAACTATGGGAACTAGGTTAGTTGGGAAGAGAGAGAATAAGTTTGCAAAGAGAATGTCTGTTAGCCCCAATTTGCATATGTAGAACTAGAAAGCAGTTATGATTGAAGAAAGACTAAACAGATCAAAAGTAGGCCATCTGGAGGTCCTACTGTGATGGGAAGGCCATGAAATTTAACTCAGATGGTTCAAATGGAATGATTTCGATGAAGGGACTCCAGGGGTCAAGGCTGAGAGGAAGTGAGGAAGAAATACCCTGGCCTGTTTTCTTCTCCCCTTCTGATCTCTTGATTGGTATCTCCCCTTGGCTAAGCCTAACAGGAAGCCAGCATCAGGGGGCCTTCTGGAGCACAGACCAGAGCAGAAGGAGCAGAGAGGTGATCTGGGGGAGTGTGGGCAAAGGGAGGAAACCCAGCACACCTGCCAGGACCAGACAGACTCTGTCTGGCCTAACAAGATAGAGATGAAATAAACAGATTATTTAAGAAAAGACAACACAGTTAACAGACAGGGTCACCTTTTTATATGAGTTAATTTGAATGAGTTTTTTTTTTTTTTTTGGTCCTTCAAGCAAATAATCCCTGGTTGGTACATACAAAAAAGCCATGAAATGAAACTGTATGGGTGTGTCTCTACCCCAAAACCACTAAAACTGCTTTCTACTTTACTCTACCCAGATTTCAGATTGAGCCTTTGGTATTTACAATTAGGATACGCTTCCATGCTTAAAAGAATGTGTTTGGTACCCAGGGGTGAGCATCTGTGAATTAAATTAGTGGGTGAAGCATGTTTGTGTGTGTGTGTGTATACATGTTTCTGTCTTCATCAGTACTTTATCCTAACTTTCCTTTAATGTCTTACATAAATAAAAACCAGTATTGACTTTTCAATTAGATGATGTCACTGGAAATTATTTTCTAAGGTCAACCTGGTAAAGCTGCTCAGCCAGACGATGCAGGTCAGTCTTTCCTTCTACAGAGCTTTTTGGGCAGTAGCACCTGCCTCAGTTGCTGGAGGACTGTTGCTTAATCAGTTGACAAAAAAATGTCATTGCTGGCCTGCTACTCAACTTCAGGGATCCCTAAAAGCTGGGATCCCTGTGCCTTGCTGATATTTGAGAGGCGTTAGGATGAGGTGACTCTCCATATTCTACCTTAGATATGCCCACGAGATAATTAGGCACCTTTGTGTAATTCACTCTCAAGGTAACAAGACAAAACTCCAACTTTAGCAGCATTTCCTACCACCCTCCTGCTCCAGATCTGTTAGTAGCCTGTCCACAGCAACTGTGGAATAGGTTCCAGCAAGTGGATTCAAATGTGGAGACATGGAAAACAGCTTTTCCTCTTTTTTGGAGACTGTCAGCATGCCCCACAAATACTTGCTCTGAACCATTTTCCTGGGAGCTATTTGTGCTGGTAGAATGTTTTATTTGGTTAAAGAGAAACCATAAGATAGCATCGAGAACAAATAACATACAGTGAATACGCATCCAACAATGTTCAGGGGCTGAGGAATTGCAGATGGAAGTGGGGGTTCAGCTGAGGGCCAGCAGTTACTTGATACAGAGAAAAAATGTTTGTTGTTCTTAAGCTCTTCAAGACCAAAGAAACATTTCACCCAGAACCCGTAAGTGAGTAAACCATTCCTTATGCTATTTTCTTTGGAAGGAAGTATTTGGAACAGGGAAAGACTAGGCTTCTGAGGGGTCCGTGGCCAGAGGATAGATTGTTCATTAACCCTTTAGAAGTCCTTGAGAGTTGTGTTTTAACTCATGTAACAGCAACTGTATAAACCATTCCCTCCACAACGGTGTCCTCCATCCTGTCTTACCTATCGGGATTGAAGAAGAAAGTGGATTGGTACTCTGAACTTGTCAGTCCCCTTGTCAGAGGTGGGCTTCCCTTGTGGCTCAGATGGTAAAGAATCTGCCTGCTGTGCAGGAGACTCAGGTTCAATCCCTGGGTTGGGAAGATCCCCTGGAGAAGGAAATGGCAACCCACTGCAGTATTCTTGCCTGGAAAATTCCATGGACAGAGGAGCCTGGCAGGCTATAGTCCATGGAGTTGCAAAGAGTTGGATATGCCTGAGTGACTAACAAATTTCATCAAATTTTTTTTTTTTTTTTGTCAGGGTTGGGGACGGATTTTCCTTAAGGAGTGACGAAGTTCATGCAGTTGGCAAGTAGGCAACTTGATTTTGCTGACAGTTGTTAGAGAACAGAGTAGGGAGTGTGTTTATTCACTTTGTGGATGACATGCTCATGAGAAGACGTTAGATCTAAAAACTACCATATATATTCAGAGTGGCCTTGCTGGACTGGAAAAGTGACCTAAAACCAAAGTCAAGAAAGAACAGGTTCAGGCAGCGGGCTGGGGAGGAGATGTACGATGCAGAAATCTGAGGCCAGGCAGAGAGGATGAGTCAGCACCATCTTCACGCTGGGCTGTCCTTTGTGCTCAGATGATGTTTTTAGGCACAGCCACTAGGACACAGATTTGAATTTCCTGCAGGGAAAGAGGATTCACAGCGGAAAATCCAAAATCCCAGCTAGGCTTTTTTGGTGACCAACGACCAGCCTACTCCAGGTAGTAGGTTTGGGTTGGAGAGAGGTCAGTGGCTAAAGGTGCAAAAAAAAAAAAAAAAAGACAGTTGGCCCCATGTGTGAGGTCCTGGGAGCAGTGGAGTGAATAAGGACTTTGACTCCTCCAGGACTGGAGTTGAATTTCACTTTACTATGGTCTAGACCTGTGATCTTAACTTTTCTTGTGTTCAGTTGCTCAGTCAGGTCTGACTCTTTGTGACCCCACAGACTGTAGCCTGCCAGGTTCCTCTGTCCATGGGATTCTCCAGACAAGAATACTGGAGTGGGTTACATGCCCCTCTCCAGGGGATCTTCCTGACCCAGGGATTGAACCCGTGTCTCTTATGTCTCCTGCATTGGCAAGAGGGTTCTTTACCACTAGCACCACCTGGGAAGCCCCAGGCTTCACTATCCTCCCATCTTACTGCTCCTCCCAGCTCCAAGACTCCCAGTCTTTGTGAAGCTTAAAGGAAGTGTTAAGAAGACTCAGAAGGCAGGGGTCATCATACACAAGGTACTTGGTGTAGTGGAAGGGGCTTTGGAGCCATACACCTGGGCAGGGATTTCAGTCCTGGCACTGACTAAGTGACTTCCGGCAAGTTACCCAGCTTCTCTGAGCCATGAGTTCTCCGTCTGTAAGTTGGGGATAGCGGCACCTGCTTCAAAGTTTTGTTATAAGAGTGAGATAATATTCATAGAGCATGTGTTGGGCACCCAGAAGGTAGTGGGTAAATTCTAGCTCCTTCCTCCATCATGATCTTTGTTACTAATTATACAATGTGGACTTAAAAATGTCTAAGATTTTACTATCTTTTTGCAAACATTTGGTGCAATTAGTTTTACCACCTGATAGATGAGAAAACCGGAAAGCAGAGAAGTTAATTGTTGGCCAAAGCCTTACAGTAAGTCCATGACCCAGTAATTTCTTACACTGTTAAGAAAACGGTGAGAACATTTTCATGTGCTATGATGAAAATGCCGTTGAGTTCTGGGAAAACATTCTTTCTTTGTCACTATTATCATTTGTTGTCTTCTTATATGATAGGAAGGGAACAATTTGTATCATAAGAAAATATAGACTTGGGGATCCAGAATGGGGTCAACAGTGTTTCTTTGTCTCTTCTTCTGGTTTTAACCAGTTTGAGGGTTTATTCACCTCAAGGAGGAGGGATGAACTCTGTGGTTCTGCAGAATTCTTACTGATAAGCAGAAGACTAGAAATGTTGGCTTAAATTGTTTCCTTGCTTATTTCTCTTCATTGAACAGCGTGGCATGGTTTAGAATACACAGAAGTTATTTTGAGTGTTCTCCAAGAGCAATTTCTGGTCCCTGGAAAGCCAGTGTAAGCAAAGGCTACAAAAGCAAACCTGGTGGAATCCTGGCCTTCTGTCACTGGTGCTGGGTGGGCTTGTCTTCCTGGCCTCAGTTTATCTGCTAAGTGAGGGGGTCAGACCAGGGGGCCTCTAAGATCCCTTCTAGCTTGAACTTCTCTGATTTCTGTTCTATAGTTTGATAAAAAGAAGAATGGGAGAGAGAATTTTACCAGTAAATCTGTAAAGGTGGCATTTTTAGTCATATAGAGGAAGAATTCAGATGTGACTTAGAACTAGCACTTGTCAGTATAAAGAATTTGCCGCTCAGACCTTTCCACCTTTCTTTAGCATAAACCACACCATCAGATCACTGGGATGAGATCTGAAGATGTCCTTTCGGTCCAGCCTGCTCTTTTGTCAATCCCCCAGACCACACCAGTGGGCTTCTCTGCTCTCAGACCCCAGCAGAACTCTCCACCTTGGATCAAACATTGAGTTTAGATTTGAGAACTATTCCTTTATTAGTTCCATACCGAAGCAATGCTCACCCCTTCCTTGCCTGCCCACTGTTCGGGCCTCTTTTACTGCTTGTCTGTTTACCAACTGTCTAAACTGAACAGTCCTATAGAGAGACTTTATAGGACTGAATTGTTCATGTGCAGGCTTTGGAATCAGACAGTCCTGTCTTTGGCTCCTAACTTGGGCACTTATGCTATGTGCTTAGTAGCAAGTCATCTGACCTCTCTGAGTGTTGAGTTTTTTCATCTGTAAGACTAGAACGTAAATATCCTCCTTGCAAGGTTATTGAGTGAATGTTAGTCTCTTAGTCATGTCTGATTCTTTGTGACCCCATGGACTGTTGCCAGGCTCCTCTATCCATGGAATTCTCTAGCAAAGAATACTGGAGTGGGTAACCATTTCCTTCTCCAGGGAATCTTCCTGACCCAGGGATAGAATCCCAGTCTCCTGCATTGCAGGAAGATTAAATGAGATATTATATGCAGAATTAGGCAGAATTGCAAGTGACCAAAACTTCAAATCTATTATCATTTTCCATATAACATAGGAGCTCAAGAAATGTTTGTGAAACAGCTAAATAAAAAAGAACCATTTCTTCAGAACATTCTGATGAAATTCAGATAAAAGGTGATGAAGAGAGTGCCATGAAGGTTATGGGACAAGCAGCATTTCCTTTAACTCATGTCTCAAACTGGTCATAGGGTAGTAGGCAGAGCGTGCAGCAGATACACCCACAGGGGTTTAGGAATGAACTTACCCCTGACCAGCCATAGGGCAAGAACTGGCCCTCAGCCCAGTGTTTCCCATTGATGAAGAAGAAGCCTGCAATCATGATGAACACCCACACGGCCAGGTTCAGCACATTGAGTACATTGTTGAAGCCCACAGAATTCTTCACCCCCAGCGCGACGATGATGGTGACGATGATTGCAATCACCAAAGCCAGAAGGTCTGGGTATGATTGTTCTCCTTTCCCTAGAGGGATAAGATGTGAATTAATAATATTGTCCAGGCCCACCCAGTGCATCTGCACTCAGCTTAGAGAAGGGTGGTCAGTGTGTTGTGGAAGGAGAAGGGGCTGTGTGTGTGTGGTCCACAGGTGTCTAGTTGCAAATGGGGAGGTTTTGGTATATAGGAGAGATGACCTGATATCCTGGACCAAAAATTGGGATTCATAATATGGCAACTACAACAGTTCCTCTGGAGCCATGGCATGGAACATCCGAAGTCAGGACTATCCAAGGACATTCAAACCTATACACGGATCTAATATGTTATTTGAACAATTTTATCTTCATTGTCGTTTACTTTATAGCCCATAAATATTCCATTTCATTCCAGCAATCTCTCTATTATCAAAGTTAAAAATGTGTGTCTTTGACAATTATTGAAAGAAGGGTGTTCTTTCCATTTGTGTGATTGCAAAGAAGATGGCTGGGGAATGCTCTTCGCTTGTTCGGTCTTGTCTGTTGGCCAGTGGACTCCTGCCCTCTATAGAGGGAAAGTGGCACTGCTTCAGCAGTCAGGCTCCTGGATTTCAGCTCAACTCTGACCTGTAACCAGCTGTGTGGCCGTGGGCAAATGTCTCCTTTCTCTGAACCTCATCTGTAAAGTGAAAAATTTGGGCTACCTGATTTTGCAGGACCCTTTCAGACCCAAAATTCTATGAAATCAGTATCCTAAGAGAAAGATGTCTTCATATTTTAAAATTTTCTTATGGTATCTAGGTGCTCTGCATTTTGGTCAGCTCTTCTGAGATAGGGGCACCAATGACTTGTATGCAGCCTCTGAATTAGTCCCTGGATGTTTGGGGGCAAGACTTCCACTCTCCTCCACTAGAGTTTAGCTTCCCTTGATTGTGAAGGGATAGTCAGATATCAGAATGGAAGGTGGGGCTCAGAACCTGAAGTCTCAAGGTATCTGTTAACGTGAGCTTCTGGTTATTTAGTATTCACTCATTTTGTTATACCCATTCATTTCTTTTAAATATATTCTCATTTAAAAATTAATACTTGCTGATTTAAATTTTTAAAAATCTTCTAAAGAACCCATCAGAGAAGTTCCTCATAGTTCTTTTTCCAAATTACTCATATTTTTATATAGCTATTAACGAGATGCATATACAATTTGTGTCCTTTGTCATACAGCATTACGTTAAAAACATTCCATGCTCTTACAACAGACTTCCTGGTCATCCTTTTAATTGCTAGCTATGTCATACACTGCCATAGTTTACTTAATCAGTTGCTTCAATGTAGAATACTTAAACAGTTTCTAATTTTTTGTTATTATAAATAAGGCTGTGATGAACATTTTTTCATATAAAACTTTTATGGAAATTATAATAGTTTCCTTAGGACAGATTCATTCATCCATTACTTGGCAAAAAAAAAAGACATATTAAGGCCCTTGGTACTTTTTGCCAAATTGCATCTTGAAAGAGGAGTTCCTTTATTTGGCTTAGTGAGTTTGCATGTTGGAGTTAGAGGCTGTGGCAGTCTCACCCAGGCCGTTGAGGGTTCCCACGCTGTCCACCATCCAGCGGCTGATGGTGTGGTTGGCCAGTGAGTCAAACATGCTGCTCAGAGCACTGGCGCCAGCCGCAGTGCCAATCAAGTACTCCAGGATCAGATTCCAGCCGATGAAAAATGCCACAAACTCCCCGACAGTGACGTAGCTGTAGGTGTAGGCTGACCCTGTGGTCTTGGGGACGCGGACTCCAAACTCTGCATAGCAGACACCTGCATGGGACACACACATGAAAGATGGATTTCAGGAGATGAGCTAACCTTTTGGTGGCTAACCATCTGGGATAGATAATCCTGGACATCTCTGGGGTCTTAGAACAAGTATGCAAAGTTTTATGTAAATAAATCAATTCAAAGCCAGTTCTGATGTCTTCCAACTTTACTTCTGAAAAAGTCTAAACCTGAATGCCAGACCGAATCCTAAGGAATGATTAGAAACTGACCCTCTTTATTAGAAAAACTCCCATTTATTGTATGTGTCTCTGTTGTGGTTCCTCAAGTGTCAGACATCCTGAGTGAGCTTGGGTCTAATTCATTATGACCATACAACTGATGTCACCAAGGTTAGATTATGTCAGCATTCTTCTCTTTTCATTTTTATTTGTTACAAAATGTGTTCCTCATTTAAGGGTGGTACCTGGAACAATCTTTGAAAATACGGTACTATATGGGATGGGGAGTTAATTAAAAATGCAAATACAAATAAATGACTAGTTATTAATTAGGAAAGTTGCACATGCAAAAGATAATCTAATGAACACCTTTAGCATGTCTCCTATGTGCCTGGCAAGATGCCAAATGCTGGGAATAGAAAAAAGACAAGTGAGGCAGGGCCTTGCCTTCAAATGGAGCTATGCCAGGAAATCCCCACACTTTGTAGGCTGTATGAGCTCAGTAATGCAGAGACGTACAGGAACACAGAGAGCAGAGATGAGATGTGTGCGTCAGCTGGTTTTGAGGTATGTGGAGGAATTAATTGGACTCAGAAGGTGGACTGTGAGGCAAAGTCATGGTGGGGAGAGACTGTATGAAGTTTTGGGTGGAAGGGAATGTGCACTGGGGGACTGGGAGGAGACGAGGCTGGAGAGGCAGGCAGAAGTCACTTGTTTTCCAAAGTGGGTCTGGTGGGACACTTCTACCAGAGTCATCTATTATACTTGGTCTTAATCTGAAGGCCAAGAAGCGATCAGAGTCATCTATTGAGTTGTTCAGGAGATGGAGACCAGGAATATGCATTTTAATAAGCTTGCCACTTATATTTGAGAAACACTGGTATATTGTCTCATTTTTTGTTTTATAGAATTAGAAACTAAATTAGAAAGAGGCTGGGAGTACATCAAACTTCTGGAAACTGGGAGAATATTGTACACTGTACTAAAAACTCTAGATTTGGGGCCAGTGGGTGGGGTACCGAGTGGGAGGACAGACATGCAACAGCTTGGAGGAGACACGCCAGGACTGGGAGACAGGTAGAGGGGAGCACAAAGCAAACATTACTTTCAGTCCCAGTTCTGTTCAGGGCCAGCCCTGCGGTTCTCGTCACAAATCAGGGGAAAATCATTCATTCTTTTGTGACTGAAGAGAGCAAGTGTCTTCTCCTTTGGAAGAGAGTAAAATCAATGCGAGGGTGCAGAAGCAGAGATGTCAGAAGCTGTGACACAGTGCGTGACTACATGTGAGGCACCGTCTCTTCCGTCCCCTCGGTGGCGTCAGTGTCGGCGCCTCCATATGGAAGGAGCCCTGGGCAGCTGGGTTGCCCTCTTGTCTTAACTCTGCCTCGAACCTGCGCACTGCTTTACGTGTTTCCTTCCTTGTAAGGTAAAGGAATTAGCCCAGGATGCTGTCTTTAGGATCTTCCTACTCTTTCAACCTTGGATTCTATTGTTATATGGAATTCTGCTACAAAATATATTAAGCATCGTTTCCTTTCACATTAGTTACTATATTGTTCTGGATTATGGAGATGCTCTCAAGGCCAAAAAAGCTGTTCGTTCCTACCTTGAATGGCCTAAGCTGTTATTATTTTGAGTTTCTATGTCAGCCCCCTTCCCTCCACTTTGTAAAATAGTTTTCCATCTCCTTGGAGGTGAGACTGTCAGTCATTTCTTATTGTTACTGTTGTGGGGCTTACCTGGAGCAGTCTGACCTCCTCCTTTTCTAAATTGCTGCTTCTAACACCTGATATTTAAATTGTTAGAGTGAGTCTAAAATTAAGAGGAAGTGGTCTCGGAAGGAAAGCCTGAGAAACTCTAGGAGGAAAGTTTAGAGTGTGAGGGCCTGATGATATTTTCTTGGTTGTTGGGGGAACTGGTATAACTTATGTGATCTCATCTCCTGAAGGGAGTTGAGTTTGCACGTTGAGTAGGTGTCTCTTTAAGTGCAGTGTAAGGAATTGGGCGGTAAATGATTTATTCTCTTTAGTGCAGGATGCACAACTTTATCCAGTAATTCTTATACTCTGTGAGCTGCTTTTCTTCATCCTTCTTCACCACCTGATAATGTACAAGGCTTATCAATAGGATTTTTCCAAGTGGCACTTTTGAAATAGGCATCAGTTTGATTGCAGATTTAACTTGGAAAGCCAATATTGTGCAGTTTGAGCAATCAGACGTTTTCTCCTTAATATTTGATCTGCCAAATTAAGTTAGAAAGCACTCAAGTCACTGGCCAAGGGTGATTAGCAAAAAGTCAAGTCTTCCTTGGGTCTTGTGAAGGGACCTGCCCGTCCCTTGCTGTCTTGGGTCAGAGGAATGGGCCCTGTGCTGTGTGCCATGTAGGAGCATATGGAATCTTAGTTACTTATTTCCCCCAAACATGCTTGGATCTTGATGACTGGGGTTTGGGGAGAACAGTGGGAAAATCAATTAGCCACTAATCACGTGGGATGGTTTCTGCTCGCAGAAATCATTCTTTGGGACACACTCTCATTTTGAACATGTTGTAAAGGATTTTATTTTTGAAACCTTCTGACTTATTTGCATGCAGGAATCCAAGCTTTTAGTGGGTGCTAGAGGGCTTCACTGGTGGGTCAGTGGTAAAGAACCCACCTGCCAATACCAGAGACATGGATTCTATCCCTGGGTCAGGAAGATCCCCTGGAGGAGGTCATGGAAACCCACTCTACCATTGGTGCCTGGAGAATTCCATGGACAGAGGAGCCTGGTGGGCTATAGTCCATAGGGTCGCAGAGTCTGACATGACTGAGCACACATTGTATATAGAATGTATCCAGGGAAACTCAGTGATGAGGAGTGAATGATTTCAACTCCAATATCCTGGAAAAAAAACTGGAAAATGTTGTCAATCATTCTACTATCCCCTCCCCCAACTATCTCATGTGTAAGAGACACATTCAAGGGTGTCTTTCTAATTTCAATAAGAAATAAAAACTATGGAAAAGGATACCATTAAAAAATTTTTTTTATCCTAGATTAGGTGGTCACTGAGTATTCAAAGACAAGTTACTTGTCTCACGTGGGTAAAGCTAGAGAGCCAGTTAGAGCAGCTTCATGCTCCCCTCTAGTGCTGCCGTTCTTTGGTTTTACATCTAGAATCAACTCTTAATCATTTGTGTTAATGGGGGAGCCCTGTAGGAAATACTGCAAGCCAGTAGTCTTGCAAGGTTGTACTGCCTCCTAGGGGGAGTTTTGGTATTCTGTTAGGCTGTCTGTGGTTCACGTGATTATTGTGGGCCCTCCTGGCATTAAATGGGCAAAAGCCTGGGCTGTTAGACATTTTGTAGTGTGTGGGTCCATCCCACAGGATGATGCATTGTCCTCTTACTTGATCCCAAAGGTCCCAGTGGACATTCATGAAGACACAACGTGTTTGTAATTTCTGAGCTTGACTCTATCTTCATTGCACAAAGCATTTTTTGTTTGCATGGTTTTACATACACTGAGTATTCCAGGGATGTAACAATTGGGTAAATTAAGGGACAGTTTTAATTTGTTTTGTTTGAAATTTACCAGGAGTTGGTTGTCATTTGGGAAAGCCACATCAGCAGCAGCTCCAGACTCACGGTCTTTGAGTGTCAAACGGTACACGTATGTGAGTGTGCATTCACAGTGGTTATGCCCCAGCATCCATATGCTGAAATATTATTTTTATGAGAAATTACCTTTCTTTCCTTTGTCTTGCATACAGAGGTGATTTTTTTTAAAAGTTAGTGCGTAGGAAGGTAACATTATCTCTAGTTTGCATTGCAGAATAGTAGAAAAAGAATTGCAGAATATTTATCACCTAAAATTGATTTGGTGAATCAAGATGCAGACTCACTATTCTAAATGAGAGATAAGTTTATAAATAATCTCTACTCAATTTAGCAACTCATTTCAAAAATTTATTGCCCCTGAGTTAGTCTCCTAATCATATTTGCCTTATGCTGTTATCAAAGTGACTTTGCATTCCTTGGCTATTCATCAAGTGGTTGGAGAGGGAGAGGCATATTGATTCCAAAAGTATAACTGTGTAGCTGGAGAAAATCAATATGGAGTACAATGCCATCGAGTGAGTGTGTGCTGCAGACATGATGGAAGTGTTCCCTTTAGAGCTGTTCAGAGAGTCTAGTCCTTGAGCAATACAGTGGCTTCATTTCAGTGGGACTAAAGAGAAGAGCTGGAGAAGACTCTTGAGAGTCCCTTGTACCTCAAGGAGATCCAACCAGTCCATTCTAAAGGAGATCAATCCTGGGTGTTCATTGGAAGGACTGATGCTAAAGCTGAAACTCCAATACTTTGGCCACCTCATGCGACGAGTTGACTCACTGGAAAAGAGTCTGATGCTGGGAGGGATTGGGGTGGGAGGAGAAGGGGACGACAGAGAATGAGATGGCTGGATGGCATCACCGACTCGATGGACATGAGTTTGAGTGAACTCTGGGAGTTGGTGATGGACAGGGAGGCCTGGCGTGCTGTGATTCATGGGGTCGCGGAGAGTCGGACATGACTGAGCGACTGAACTGACTGAACTGAACTGAAAGAGAAGAGGAGGGATTTATTCCTCACATCCTACAACTCTGATACCCTTTTCGGTCATCTGCCTTTTAAGTATATTGTAAACATTCGTTGTTGTCATTTAGTTGCTTAGTTGTATCTGACTATTTGTAACCGCATGGACTGTAGCCCACTAGGCTTCTCTATGGGATTTTCCAGGCAAGAATACTGGAGTAGGTTGCCGTTTCCTTCTCCAGGAGAACTTCCTGACCCAGGGGTCGAACCTGTGTCTCCTGCATTGCAGGTAGATTCTTTACCATTTATTTTGTAGTATCCATAGTGTCCTGATTTATTTCTATATCTAGAACTATTTTTGGTTAAATTGACTAACTACCAGCCTGAAACCCAGGGAAAATTAGGACTTACACATTGAAAAGAAGCTTGGGACAAGATACCAGAAGCTTTCATCTTTGAAACATTCACTGCCAATCCTTTTGTGTATACCCCAAGTGTTATGTGATTTGAGGTTCAGAAAAATTTGGTTCCTTTCAATGTGAATTTCTTTTGAGTTTTGCTATGACATATATAGGTGTAACAGACCAACCTTCAATTAGATGCTCCCAGAGAGTCTATAAACAATATTGAACTTTCTAAACTTGTGCCGAAGGCAGCACTACTCAAGACAATCACTACATGTTCCTCCCCAAATAATGTCATCTTGTCACTTAAAACCTGTGCTGGTTCTCTAGTTCCAGGAGGCATAGAACCAGGAGGCAAAGATTCTCCACCCTAGGAGGGTGTAAAGGAGAGAGATCCAAGTGACAGTAGGTAAAAGTTAGAGAACACTTTCTCCACTCAAGAAATATGTTTCCCTCTTCCTTCCACCAAAGAGAGCCATCAGACAAATAAGTCCTTTTTAAAAGTGTACTTGCTCCTAGAGAGATTAAATCTGGTGATTATTTATACTTGAATGCCAATTACTCTACTCAGATAAACAGAGGTTTTCCCATTACCGTGTAGTTGAACTTATTGACTAATTCACTAACCTACTTATCAGTGAACTTACTAATTTTCTGAATAACTTCAGACTTCCTAATTTCCTTCCTTTAGTGCCTACTAAATCAGGCACTGTGGTGATATCATATCAGAGACTTAAACGGTAAGTAAGGCAGCTCTCCTGGCCTTGAAGCGTCTATATTCTAGTCGGGAAAGGGTTTGATAAACAGATGATTCCACACAGCTGGTGTTTAATGCTATAGAGTATATATGAGGTGCTCTGGGAGCCCAGTGTGGGGAGTGTGGTTCTTGGGGAGCACGGTTCTTTGGTGGCTGGGAAAGTGGAGACAAAGTGAGGAGGCTTTTGAACTGCACCTTGAAGGGTGAACTGGCCTTTCCCAGGCGGAAGAAAATGGGGAAGGACGGTCTCAGGCAGATTAAAGGGCACAGCTGGGATGATCTGTGGGCAACTCTGGGGACTGAGGGTGATGAGTCTGCAGAGGGCGACTTGGACCATGTGTTGAGGGAAAGAACCTGGTTATTAGGTTGGGGGAATCTGTACAGTTATCTACTATAGTTGTAAAGCTTTGTTTTGATTGTAAAACACACTCTGCACACAAAGTCTTATTTGATAGCCTAATTCATAAATAAGTAAAAGCAGGGTGGCTCTGTCTGAGGAGGGAGTGGGAGGCTTGTCCAGGCCTCATCCCACGCCTCCCCAAAGCCTCTGAGTATCCTCTGTGGATCCACAGGCTGTACTGAGCATGGCATGGGGAGGGATATTGGCTTCTCATCGGGGTGGGTTTCTTACTTGACAGATGATGCAGCTGAGCCCCAGACATGAAGCTGAGTATTCAGTTAATGACAGAGCTGGGATCTGAATGGAAATCTCCAGATACCCAGTTCTAGGCACTTGCTAATTCATTCTTTCATTATCCAAAATATTTATATGGTACCATCTTGATGCATCTATGTGAGATTTTAGGAACTTAAAGGTGAATAGGAAGAATATAGTTCTTCTTTTCATGGGTTTGACAATCTAGTGGAGAAGACAGACCAGAAAAGCAACAAGTTTAAGAAAACAAGAAAGGAGATATTAGTTGCAGGGGCTGGGGGAATACATGGGCTGATTTAAAGAGATGCAACCTTGAGTTCTGAAGTGAGGTCTTCAGAAAGCCAGGAGGACTACCCATAGGGAAAGAGGGCGTCAGGAGGCATGAGAAGGAGTGAAGAGAAGTGTCCATGGAAACATTTAACCAGCCCTGCAGTTTCATTCAGGTCTCTGGGATCGGTCCCGGCCTGTGTATTGATCAGAGCGTCTGCCTGGGGTAACTGGCCACAGGCTGCACATACCCAGCCTGGTTGGTTGTTTTGAACATGTTTTATCTGTCAGCAGTCCTCCTGAGTGCCACTTATCCCCTGTCTTCCAGACTCAGGGAGGAATCAGTTGTTGGGCGACACCAGAGCAACTCACCACTTAGACCCAAACAAGTCTTTAAGGACATCCTCACCAAAGATGGCATTTTGCTGAGATGATTGTTATCCATTTCCTTCTCATTTTCTTAGTCTTCTTAAAATGTCTCTGTTCCATTTATAAATTCACAGCAAGGCTATGGATGTTATATATACAGTGAGTCCCCTACATACGAACCTTCAGGTTGCAAACTTTCAAAGGTATAAACATGCATTCACATGTCCAATCACATAAGTTAGTGCCTGTGTCCAGCATACATTGTCACATGCGTGAATCCTCTACAAGTGGCTGTGCTTTTGTCTACTTTACTGTACATTACTGTGTAGAGTACAGTGGTACAGTATCTTTATTTCAAGCCTAGGATGTCTAGAAGCAGCATCAAGGCAGCAGTGATGTAGCTGGTACTACTGTACTTTTCAAGGTACTGTACTGTAAGATTAAAAATGTTTTCTTTAATTTTTGTGTTTGTTTTTTATGTATTATTTGTGTGAAAAGTATTATAAACTTATTACAGTACAGGACTGTATAGCCGAATGTGTTAGGTACTGAGGCTAACTCTGTTGGATTTTCGAACAAATTGGACTTGCAGGCTCTTGGAATGGAACTTACTTGTATGTCGGGGACTTCCTGTGTTGCTGTGGTTGCTAGTACTGCTTACATGTGGCTTTGGAGTGGGATATAAGGAGAAATCACAGGACCCTAGAGAGAAATAATGTGTGAATTCTCTGGGAAACATTTGTTTTCTCAGCAGCACTGAATTCCAGGAGGTGGTACTAAAGTATCCATCATTTTGTCCCCCTTGAGAAGCATATTGTTGGGATCTAAGAAACATCTATTCGGCCCCCTGTCAAGTGTGGTGAACCCCTATGACCCTGCCCCAGTGTCCTGTTCCTATGCTCTTCGTCAGCCAAGAAACTGTGGGGTTTCTTTTCCGGGGGGTAATCCATCAGGCACTCTCTCCTCACCTCAACCGTCTCTTCTACCTGAGTAACCTTGGTGACTCCATCACTTGTCAGTGAAGCTCGGGCAATTTTACAAATGTGTCTGGAAGAAAATTAATTTGTCTTGGAACTCCTGTTTCTTTGCGTCTGAGAAGAGACTTACAATTTTTTCTGCCAAAGTGGGCCTCAGGTGGACAATAAGAGCTTGTGTTTAGGGGGTGGGCAGCATCTTCAGTCAGAGGCGCGCGGCACTATTACTTACTGAACCTGACAGGACTCCAGTTACAGTTGGGAAGGAAACAGAGAACTGGAAAGTTCCCAGCCCATTGCACCAACATATCAACATACAAACAGGAAGGAAAGAAGCTGACCTCAAGGTAAGAGAAGTGACCCCCAAAATAGGTCAAGGAAGTTTAATAATTTACTGATTAAGTGTGATCAGACTGTTTACTCTCTTGCCTTGATCTCCGCTTTGAAAATATTTTTAAGGTTATTAGAGGCATGGTTTTCATAAAATGATGAATTCCAGTAATATTATTCCATAATATGATGAATTATACAGTCTAGTCATGCTGTTGTTAATATAATCATTAGTGTACATTGCTGCTGCTGCTGCTGTGTCACTTCAGTCGTGTCCGACTCTGTGTGACCCCACAGACAGAAGCCCACCAGGGTCCCCCGTCCCCGGGATTCTCCAGGCAAGAACACTGGAGTGGGCTGCCATTTCCTTCTCCAATGTGTCAAAGTGAAAAGTGAAAGTGAAGTCGCTCAGTCATGTCCGACCCTTAGCGACCCCAGGGACTGCAGCCTACCAGGCTCCTCCATCCATGGGATTTTCTAGGCAAGAGTACTGGAGTGGCTTGCCATTAGTGTACATTAGTTAATTTTTAATTCCTTATCAAGGTATGAGGATGGTAATAATAATAATGATCATGTGGCTGCTTTCAACTAAAGAATCCACAGGGTTAGTTGTTTCTGAGTCTGTCTTCTGGCCCAGATTGGTCCCTCTTCATTGCTAAGGTGGCAGGTGGTCTCAAACTGCCCTTTTTTCTGCTCCTAATAATTTCATGTTGGTGACCTTGGGTAAACATCAAAGGCAGCCTTGGAGGGCAAAAGATGTTACAGAAGGGAAAGACATGTTTGGGGGCATCTACCTCTGTTAGGCCCATTGTATGCAGTTACCGGTCAGATGCTCAGGTGAGCTGTGAGGTAATGCTACAGTCTCCATCAATAGCCCCTCTTTGCTTTAGGAGAAGCTGTGAGGTGTCATAGGAGTCACACAGCCTCTGGAGAGAGACAGAGTGTACTTATGACAGTTAAATAAGATAATGCACACAGATCACGTTGCCTAGTGTCTAGCATACTATAAGTGCTTGAGAAATGGCAACTAGAATTTTTGCTAACTGTGGCCTTGAGTAAGTCACCCAGTTCACTGAGCCTTAGTTTCTCCATCTGGAAAATGGCAATGGTGATGTCTACCAGGCAGGCTGTCACGGGTCTTGGCATTTAGCAGGCACCCCTCCAGCGGGATCTATGGCTGTAATTATCTTTGAGGAAACGGAATCTGAGAACTTTACTTAGAAGTAGCTTCTGGAGTGTTCATGTGGGAGCCTTGGCCTCGTAGGTGGAATAAAAGAGATTAGAAGCAAGTATTGTTGGCTGATGGTGTTAGAGAGTCAGCATTGGCAGAGATATCAGAAACCATCTAGCATTCAGACCAAGAACTGTGTGTGCTTGATTCACTTCTAAATCTGAACCTGGAAAAATTTCTTTCTGGGTTCTTAATCTTTAGTATAGGAATAACTGTTCTGTTCCACAAATCCAGTTAGAAATCATGAGGGTGAAAAGAGAGTTCCCATTTTCTCATTCAGCCTTTCTTTATGAGACCTGCTGCCCTCATCCAGATAACTCTGATGACTGGACCAAAATGGCTTTGTGCAGAAAGGCAAGGAGAGCAAGCATGGAAGTAACAGCTTGTTGAAGATTTTCCAGCTCATTTATCTCCAAAATTGGGCAATGCCCCCATTCCTGAAGCATAGGATTGTGGCACTGACAGAGAAGATGGTTCTAAGAAATGAGGGGACCAGGCCACTACCCCCTTGTCCTGAGAATTTCACGGGCAGGATTAAAAGTGAGTGCTAAGAGAACATGCTTGAGCACTTGTGTGGCCTCCTCAGCCCACCTGATGAGCAGGTAGGACCAGGTTCTGCTGGGACAGGCTGTGTTCTCCCAGATGCCTGGGAGGGTGAGACCCAGAGAGTCTTTCGCGGGCCTGGATCTGATCTCAGTGGAGGATATTCCCAGAGAAACCCCCTTAAGAGACAGGCACCATCTTGAGTTTTTTCCAAAGTGGCCACATGCAGGGAGGGCAGAGGAGGGCCAGAGAGAGGCTCAGGATTTAGGAGGCAGTTAGAGAGAACTGTCTGGGTGTGGGCACCTGGTGGCAGCTCCTGCTTCTCTAATTGTCCTCCCTCCCAGGATACAAACGCCTACCACTTTCACCTCCCTTCCTCTCATGCCCTGTTTCTACCCTCTAGCCCACAAACTCTAGAAGAGTTTGGTCTTCCGTAGACCGACTCACTGGAAAAGACTCTGATGCTGGGAGGGATTGGGGGCGGGAGGAGAAGGGGACGACGCAGAATGAGATGGCTGGATGGCATCACCGACTCTATGGACATGAGTTTGAGTGAACTCCGGGAGTTGGTGATGGACAGGGAGGCCTGGCGTGCTGTGATTCATGGGGTTGCAAAAAGTCAGACAGGACTGAGCAACTGAACTGAACTGAGGGCATAAGTCTGAAGTTTGTATTTTAGGAGTGAGTGTTGCTGCCTACTGGTCCATGAGGAAGAAAGGATGGTGTGTGTGTTAAACAGTACTGGGCACAGCTGACCAGGATCCAGGGGTTCCTGCTCTTGCCAGATTCTCATCTAAGTGGTCCTGATGGGTTTTTTCCAACTAGACAGCCCCTACTGAAGTAGTGGGATTTTAGCTGACTCTTCTGTAAGATGAGTCCAGTAAATGGAGCAGTGAATCCCTTGGATATGTCGGTGGCTTCTTGACAGAGGCATTCCCTCCAAGGGGAACGTGGAGTGCTTTTGGCCTGATGTATCATGTCAAGTGCTCTCATAATTAAAACACGCTTAGAAGTGTTTGCAAAGGAGCAGGCATTTGTATCCATGTAAGAGAAATTTACTGCATTGTTTATTTTCCTTAAAAAGTCTAGGAAATTATAAACTGGGTTATTTATAAATAAAATCTCAAGATAAATAGCCAAGGAGTGGGAGGCAGGTTCAAGAGGGAGGGGATATATGCTTACTTATGGCTGATTCACGTTGTTGTATGGCAGACACAACACTGTAAGGCACAACATTGTAAGGCAATTATTCTCCGATTAAAAAAAAAGATAATAGCAAAGGATTATTATTTTTTTAAAACTGTTTGTTTTGTATTGGGGTAGAGCCATTTAACAATGTTGTGGTAGTTTCAGGTGAACAGTGAAGGGATTCAGCCCTACATATACAAGTATCCATTCTCCTCCAAACCCCCTCCCATCCAGCCAGGCTGGCATAGAACATTGAGCAGTGTTCCCTGTACTATACAGTAGGTTTCCAAGGACTATTATTGAATTCATTCCAGAATAGGAAATTCCTGAAGCATTGATAGGATATAAAGATATATTTATGTGTGTATGTGTATACATACATAATTATGCAAATGTATACATATATTTCTATATTTTCAACTATTTTGCATGGAATTTTGGGACCCAAGTCTAGGTCTAGTAGTCATGTATGGATGTGAGAGTTGGACTATAAAGAAAGCTGAGCACCGAAGAATTGATGCTTCTGAACTGTGGTGTTGGAGAAGACTCTTGAGAGTCCCTTGGACTGCAAGGAGATCCAACCAGTCCATCCTAAAGGAGATCAGTCCTGAGTGTTCATTGGAAGGACTGATGTTGAAGCTGAAACTCCAATACTTTGGCCACATGATGCGAAGAACTGACTCATTTGAAAAGACCCTGATGCTGGGAAAGATTGAAGGAGGGAGGAGAAGGGGATGACAGAGGATGAGATGGTTGGATGGCATCACTGACTCAATGGACATGAGTTTGAGTGAACTCCGGGAGATTGTGATGGACAGGGAGCCCTGGCGTACCATGGTCCATGGGGTCGCAAAGAGTTGGACACAACTGAGAGACTGGACTGAACTGAAGTCTATGTCAACCGCCATGGTGAAGTAGAGCATGAAACATGTGTGATGCTTGCTTTTCACACACGTACAGTCACCCATGGACACGCAATAAAGCACGGGCCCAGGCTGTGTCCAGGATGAATGCATCCCCTGGGTTCTTAAATCAAAGGTTCACTTCATTGCTTGCTGTTCTCTCTTTTTCATGCCAGCTCTACCCTTTGTCTTACAGTGTTTGTCTATGCTGTACCCAGAAGTGGCAGCTCCAATGTGTAGGCAGTCCACTGGGAAGGCCATTCATCAGTGTCCCTGTGGCTTGGGATGTCAGCACTGATACATTCTTCACTTCCTTGTGTAAGAATCTATTCCTCCTTCAGTTTCATTCCTACTCCTCTGCCTACACTTTTCTTTCTCTACCGTTGCTTCCTATTTCTCCATCTCCATCTGACTGTGGCCATTTAACAAAACCCTTAGTTCTTTTCTCTTCATACCCCCTCTGCTTTGGCAACCTCCCTTCTTTGCCAGGGCTTGGGGAATTTGCAGGGCCCTCCCTCATTCACTTGGGTGACCCTGGCCCCTTAATCCCAGCCTTGGTGACCTGGCAGCGTGAGGAGGGACACTGAGTGGGACAGGATGTTTAGAGCAGATGGTTGGCACGGGCACAGTCCCTGAGCTGCTGTGCTCTATCAGGGGCTTATCCTTGGTGGCTGTGCCTGACTCATCTCTAGGCCCTATTTCAGTACACAGAATAGAGGCTGCTTAAAGATCAGTTGTTCCGAGAAAGAGAGTACTTTGCCATGGTACCCTGTTTAATTTCCACGGAGCATGTACTCCCATTTGGAATTTTTCTATATATTTATTTGTCTTCTGAGGTATAGTCTTCTTGTATGTTTTGAAGCACAGCTTGTTTGAAGGGACTGTCCCTGTAGAGATAGAGTTCCTCTTGGGCAAATACCTACAGAAGCAAAAGCAAGCTTTTTGCCCAAGGTTTATCTGGAGAAAGGGTGGGTAGGAGGTGGGTCTGAGTCTTCTGCTAGGTGTGTGTGAGGGACTTCCGAATCTGAACCACAGATGGCTCATCTGCACCAGGAACGAACCTAGCCTTGTTAGGTTGGAGACCTGGTCAGCAGTAGTGATAGTCATGAAAGTAATAGCGAACATTACTAAACATTTACTACATGCACCAGTTCTGCTTAGCGCTTTCCAGACATGATCTGAATCTCACAAGGTCATAATGGTGCTGAGGCTGTCATTATTCCTTTTACAGAAATTGAGGTCAAGATCTAGGTAGGTTCTCAGGACTCCCTGATCTTTTCCACTTGACAGAATACACCTGGATAATGACACTTGTATGAATGTGGTCAGGAGGTCCTGTGTAAAGGGACGAGGCTGTTCACAGGTATAAGTGACAAGCCTGGCCATCTCCTGTGGCCCTGAGGGCTAAGGGAGCAATACCTTGGCACATCTGTCATTTTTGGCAACCTGCTTGGGGAGCCCTAGGTTAAGTGCATTTTTTAAGTCTCTCTAGTAGTAAATGGCTGAGCAGGGCTTGAAGTGAGGTATGTCAACTCTGGGACTGATCACTCCCATGCTGTGTGGTGTTGGGGTGTGTGTGTGGGGAATTGAGGCACTGGACCTTTCTTTAAAATCTTTCCCCTCCGTGGGTTCTCTTTTTCACCCTAACTCACCTTAAGCTTGCCAGGTTAGGGCAAGCTTCCCTGGTAGCTCAGATGGTAAAGAATCTGCCTGCAATGCAGGAGACCCAGGTTTGATCCCTGGGTCCAGAAGATCCCCTGGAGAAAGGAAAGGCAACCCACTCTAGTATTCTTGCTGGCAAATTCCATGGACAGAGGAGCCTGGTGGGATACAGTCCATGGGGTGGCAAAGAGTTGGACATGACTGAAGCAACTAACACTTTCACTTTCAATCTAAACTCTTCATTTTGCAGAGGAGGAAACTGAGGGCACAAGATGTAAATGACTTGTTCCAGGGTCCCAAGTTGCTGGGGGACAGAGTTGGACTCAGATCCCGGGTGTCCCAGGCCCTTTGTCTCCTGCAGTACCCATGACTATTTCACGTATGCCTGCCTTGTTTCTTTCCTGTCTTCTGCAACATCTCTGCGTTGCCAAGCCCAGAGCTGGCAGCCAGTCCCTCCCACAGCCATGCTGGATGCGCTCAATTTGCCCTGTCCACCCCAGCCAGTGCTGGAGAAGATGTAAAAGAAGCCCAGCCTCTCCTGGGTTTGCTGGAGGAAGCTCATTTTCACGTTAGGTGATCTGAGAAACTTGCATATTTCTATTAGTTTGTGCTCACCTTTTCTGAACTGGTAACTGACAGCCTTCCTACAGAGCTGTCAATCCAGCCCCCCATGGAAGAGCTGCCTGCACTTCACAGTACCCTTCTCACCGCCGACAGGTGACGGAAAGGCACTGAACTTTGAAGTCATTTTCATGACCCAGGTTACAGAAGTTTTGATCTAGAAAAGTACTCATTTAATCAATAGAAATAGAGTAAGCTACAGGCTCTTTTAAAACCCAAATAAGAATGAAGCTTTAGTTAAAAGAAAGAATGAGGGTTTCCTAGATTCACTCAGTTTTCTCTGGTGAGTTTTTAAATTTTGGAGAATCCCATGGACGGAGAATCCCATGGACGGAGAAGCCTGGTAGGCTACAGTCCACGGGGTCACAAAGAGTTGGACACGACTGAGCGACGAAAAGGAACGGAACGGAACATTTATCATGTGTTTACTAACTGATGTCTTAGAGACTTTACAAATATCAGGGGCAGCCTCTATCATTATTAAGATTTCCAACTTACAGCTGTGTATTTGGACAATATGTTGGAGAGCTAGTCTTCAAGAAGCTTGAAGACTGCCCTGCATTTGCTCATCTTTGCATTTCTTCTCTACCCTCTCCATGTTTCTGCCTCTCCCACTCCCCCTAGTGATTAAGAGCAGTTCTCAGATATGTTTGGAAGATCTAGTAAATGTAAGTTTGTGAAATGAATGAGTGATCTAGGTCATTGAAAACAGGTTGCAGAAGGGCCGACCCTTCTGGTGGTCACCTCCCCCCCTGCTTCAGTTTGAGGAGGGGAAGCTCACCAGACTATCTAAATAGACCTTAAGTCTTTAGAGATCTCTTTGTCATGAAAATCAACGGAGATGAACACTGGAACGAGGAGGCCCAGCTTAAACTTTGTGAAGATCTGCAGAACCGGAGCAGGGAGGAGATTGGGAGCCTCGTCTGTGGGAAAGAGTTCTGCTCCCCTTACCATCTCCCCAGGGATTCAGTTACCAGGGCTCACCTGATGATGGATGAGAAGATGTGAAAGAGCGAGTGAGAATCTTTCACATGATCAGCACAATATGATCACCCCTAGTGCTGAACCATAAACTGAGAGTGCCAAGCGGTCACTGGAGTGAGACTGTGTTCATGCTTTTCCTTGTTCTGTCACCTCTTAAGCAAGAACCTTAAACCAATTGCCAAACTTTTCAGAAGCCTCCTTTTCTCTCATCTGTAATATGAGGACAGTAACACCACTTACCGCATAGCGTTGTTGTGAAGACTGAGTAAAATAACGTGTACATCACTTAGAACTCTTTCGGTACACAGGAAGTGCTCAAATCAGCGGCTTCTGCTGCCACTGTTATTATCAGTACTATTATTGCTGTAACTGCTTATCAGGTTTAGTGTTCATCTCCACTGTCGGAGTGGAGTGATTGGTCCTTTAGGGTGGAGACAATTTCTTATTTATTTCTGGTATTGTCCTGTTGCTGCTGCTGCTGCTAGGTCGCGTCAGCCGTGTCTGATTCTGTGCGACCCCATAGACAGCAGCCCACCAGGCTCCCCCATCCCTGGGATTCTCCAGGCAAGAACACTGGAGTGGGTTGCCTTTTCCATCTCCAAAGCAAGACTGGCATATAGTGGGTACCCAATACAGCTTTTCCAAACTGTATCTTATTAGATTTTTGCTACTGTTTTTCACAAGCAGATAAAAATTATCAGTATTGTGTACCAGCCAGGGGACTGATGTTGTGAATGCTTACTGTCATTTAATCCTTACAAAACCCCCTGAGATGTGGGCTCAAAGAGTTATTGCAGACAGTGCATGATCTTAGGAGTCTTCAGACCTATACTCTGTTTGAGGTTCAGTTTTATTAATATTAAAAGGACTGGAAATAAACAAGTTTGATTTTCCCACTCACGTCCACAGGAGCCTCTTGGGGCAGGTTGCACTGAATGGCCAGGTGTCGCTGGCATGGAGACCTTGCTTTGAGTTTCATCCCAAGCCAGCTGAACTAGAGAAACTCTGAAAACCATCCTGCTTTCATCCCTTATCTCTTCATAAAGCTGTCAGTGGCAACCAGAGAGAAAACTACTTCCCCTATCTGGTTTATACAATCTGGTGTACACAAAGGGTTTCTAAGGTTTGGCACGGGCATGGGGTCTGGATGTGCGCTGCTGAGCTATTCGAGAGTAGATAAGACCTTTTGGACAAAGGGTAAAGGTTACAGCACAAGCTGCTTCCTCTGATAAATTTCCCCCTACCTGTGATAGGCTGTGGGCAGTTGTGGTGTTGGGGAAGGAATGGTAGGAGGAGCCTGGGAAGTTATTGTAGCTTTGAATCTTGTCCAGTTATAGAGAAAGTGGCTCCCTCTCTTAGTCGGATTTGTTCCGTATCATCAACTGGTTTGCATGGCATGGAGGATGATGCCACAAGGGCAAAAATCTCTTAAGAATCTGCTGGCCAAATAGTTTCTATCTTAGCGTATGTTTCCTCTTCTTGTAGGTCATGTCTATTCCATAGGTAGGTCCTGGTTCCTATAATGGAGTAGTTCTTAACCTGGGCTGCACATTAGAATTCCCCAGGGAATTAAAAAAAAAAAAGCTGTCAATCCCTGGGCTGTACCCCAATCCAACTGAATTGGATTAGAATCTCTAGGGGGTAGAGCCTGGGTATCAGTATTTTAAAAAAGAAAACAAAATCAAAAGAATATTTAAAAATGAGCCACAAGCTGAGAGAAATGTTTGTAAAACCACACATCTAATAAAGCCTTGTATACAAAATATATAAAGGAGTTTTAAAAGTTGATTAAAAAAACCCCTGAAGATTCCAATTAAATAATGGGAAAAATGTTTGAACAAATACTTTACCAGAGAGTATATATGCATGGCAAATAAATACAAAAAGATGTTCAAATATTCCTAATTAGGGAAATGCAAATTAAAAGCATTCTGCTTAAGGCCAGAGTAGAAAAGGACCATGTATTAAAAAGCCTGAGGGTAGACAGGAGCCTGATTACTGTGATATGGAGAAGTGGTGGGGACTTGGGTCCAGCGAGAGGTACTACTGAGGTCACAATGTGGGAGTGGAAGGAACATGGTGGCGGGGGACTTTCCTTGGTTTAGTGACCCAGGATCACAGAGTGAGAGGCCTGGAGGAAGAAACCTAGGTAAAATTGCCAACTTTGGCACGATTGCTTTGGTCCTGGCCCTGGCTGGGAGCTCAGGGAAGGTTCTGGTTGGCCTCAGTGAGGTGTCTGTTACGAAGCGTAGAGCAGTATTATGGCAGAGACCAGGTGCAGAGAGGAGTGTCCCTAATGGGGGAGAGGCAGGCATTTCATTTGGCGCCTGGTGGAGTTACTGGATAGTGCTGGGGCCTTGGGAGAAGCTGGGCCAGTGATGTGCTGGTTAATGTCTAACAACCCACTCTCTGCAAACAACAAACGAACCAATGCTGATGTAGTGTTTGCCAATATCTGTGGTGTCAATACTCCCTCCAGAGCCCTGGTGTAGGTTCCACACGAGCACGGTGAGAGGGGAGAGGCTCCCAGGAGGTGACTGGGCCTGGCTCTAATTTCTAACTGTAAGCTAGCACCGTGAAGGATAAACGGTGGGGATTCACTTGTGGGAACTGTTGTGGGTTTGGGGGGCTGGGGCACAAGAGAATGGGACACAAAGGAGACTGTGGGGCTTCCCTGATGGCTCAGCGGGTAAAGAATCTACCCTCCAAGGCAGGAGATGAGGGCTTGGTCCCTAGGTTGGGAAGATCCCTTGGAGAAGGAAATGGTAACTCACTCCAGCATTCTTGCCTGAAAAATTCCATGGACAGAGGGGCTGGAGGGTTACAGTCCATAGGCCCACAAAGAGTTGGACACAACTGAGTGACTGAGCAGAGAGCAAGTGGTCTGCATTGACCAGGCAGGACCTTAGCCATCTGCCCTATGCCCTCTGTAGGACCTGTGGTTACATGCCTGCTTTTTGTCTTACCATTGCTTTTCTGTTCTGTATGCTGACATTTTCAGATTTATAAATTTATGGTGAGTAAGAATCTGGCATCTTCCCCCAAATAATTTCTTTGCCAAACAAGTTTGAAAATGATTGCAATCAGGTTAATAGAATTTCAAGCATCCACAGGATTCATTCATGTGAATAAAATTTATTTTCATCTATAAGGAAAAAAAATCCTCTTTTCTGCAGGAATCTCAATTATTAGGATATTCATGCATATTAGAGAATGACTTAAGGAAAAGATAGTGGTAAAACCAACAAGGATATAAGCCATGGCAGCAGATAAATATTTCAAATTAGTATGGAATTATTTTTCTCATCACATTAAAAAGATGACAAACGTAAACCAGTGTACTTTGTGATTGCATGTCCCTGGTCTGTGCATCCCATATGTGTGCATGCATGGATGTATGCTCAGTTGTGTCTGACTGTTTGTGACCCCCATGGACGCTAGCCCATCAGGCTCCTCTGTCCATGGAATTTTCCAGGCAAGATTACTGGAGTGGGTTGCCATTTCCTACTCCAAGGGAACCTTCCCAACCTAGAGGGAAGACATCTCTTGCTTCTCCTGCATTGGCAGGTGGCTTCTTTACCACTAATGCCATCCAGGAAGCCCGTGCATCCCATAAAGATGAAGACTATTTAGCCTGGATGTGTGATACTAGTGTGGAACTCTCCTTGTGGTTGTATGCGTTAGTACGCAGAATTCCCAGTATAAGTCAGCACCTTTACTTCTCCAGAAACATTTGAAGAGACCACAACATTCATTGCCAAGACATGAGTTGACCCACATGATTTGCCACCCTCAAATCCACCTTGAGCTTTTGCAGGATAACCATCAAGAAGCAAGACGTTTCCCTTCTTTTTCAGGGTTTCCATTGACCTATCCCTGGCATTCTGGGAAAATACTGTGGACCCCAACTCAAGAGGAGGAAAGAGGAAAAAGAAATAGCTCTGTTTCATAAACTATCAGTATGTAAGCCCTGGTACCTTATTTAAAAAAACAAACGAATGAGCTTTATGATTTTTTTCTCAAGGAGAGAGAAGGTGCTTGCTGAGCTACCACTGTAGAATATCAATCTGTTGAAGTGCTTGTAGCAGGTGGTTCTCACGATGGCTTTATATTTCCTAGCTTGGTTTCCTCCTCCTTGGCAATCACAATGCCAGTTTGAGGCTCATCAAGTCCCAATCATATCAGGTTTACTGATGTGTCATTTTGCTACTCTGCCTATCCATTATTTATTATTTATATCTTGGCTATATCCGCCTCCCCCCCACACATACACAAAGGGAACTGACCTACCTTCTCATGAAAAGAGACTTAGAATAAAAACAGAGCCAATGGGACATGACAGGGAATGAGACATTGGGCAGTGGCTAGGCACCAGAGTAATTATTTGGATGGAGAAACTAAAGGAAAAGGAAGCTATTCCAATGAGCCAAAGCTAGCGCTGAACTCCCTGTTAGTCAAGGCAAAAAGGTCTACCATTTCACTCCTCTCATTACTGAATACTCCAGAAGAGTGGGAGGAACAGTAGCAGGCTGGCGAGCACGGCCTTCGCCTCCATCGAGATGCTTACCTGACAGTATGGACGCGACGGCTGCAATGATGAAGGACACAATGACACCGGGTCCTGCCATTTCCTTGGCCACCAGCCCAGACACCACGTACATCCCCGTGCCCACGCAGCTGCCGACGCCGAGCGAGATGAGGTCCATGGTGGTGAGCACTTGGGCTAGCTTGGTGCCATGTGCCGTGGTGGCCCCAGTTCCCTCCAGCATGGACTCCACTGGTTTGGTGCGCAGGATCCGAGAGTGCATGGCATACCAGGCGGCCCCCCACTGCACTCGCCGGGGGTCGAGGGAGGTGAGGAAGCCACTCATCCTGAGAGACAGGCTGTGGTGAAGGTCAGCTGACAGAGGTGGGCTGCAGAAGCCTCAGTGGATGCTCCTGGAACTCATCTAGTGAGTGGGGATCTCCCTTTCAGGAAAGGTCCAGAGGGACCTGCAGCAGCCTTCTCCTGGGCATGAATGTCTGTAGGAAACACACAAGGATGAGGAGGGTGAGACCGAGGGGGAAACAAACCATGACTTGGAGACATAGGTAGAGGTCAGTGCACTGATCTGGTGGAACTGATCTGTCCTGTGTATTCATAACACAGAGGGCTGCTTTTCCCGTTTGTGTCCCTTCCAGTCATAAGTGACAGTCTGTAGTTGGTGCTATGTTCCATGGTCATTCTGAAGAGAGTGGTCTGAGCTAGGGCTCTGCCACTGGACCTGCAGTAAGGTATGTCATGTCTCTGTATTTCAGTTTCAACTGCACAGTGGGGATAGTCAAGCCTTCTGTCTTGTGTTGATGTGAGAATTAAATCAGTTTTGTCTGAAAAGAACTGAGGTGCTTCCCTGGTAGCTCAGATGGTAAAGAATCTTCCTGTAACACAGGAGACCCAGGTTTGATCCGTAGGTCAGCAAGGTCCCCTGGAGAAGGAAATGGCAACCCACTCAAGTATTCTTGCCCAGAGAATTCCGTGGACAGAGATGCCTGGCAGGCTACTGTCCATGGGTTTGCAAAGAGTTGGATACACATACACAGAAAGATCTTAAGACAGTGTCTGGCAGGTGGAAGGTGCTCTTCTGTCAACCCACAAGTGCTTCTTACCTGGCTATGCTAAGGCTTGGTCTGTGATTCTTGAGCATACTCTTTGGGGACACAAATCCTCATTTTTTAATATAAAGATGTAAAGTTAGGTCTCAAGAGGGGCAGAGACACCCCATGGGATTGTCTTGGAATTTTGTTCTCTAATGAAATGAAAAGTTTTGAGAATTTTTTGCTCTCAGAGGTTGGGGTAGGGGCAGTGTCCATGGCATTTGGTGGGTGGGGCCCAGAGATGCTAAACGTGTTGGGTGGTGTCATACCATCTTCAGATGTCTCATTGGATATCCTTGTAGGTGAAGAATCTGGTTATGATGATGTGAACTGAAACCTATACCTGTTTAACATATAAGCGCATGAGACTATTTTGGATGTTTTTAGTAGATCAGTCTCTTGGCTTTTCCAGGAAGGCAATTATAGAATATATTGAAGGAAGATTGTAAATTCTTTAATTTGGAACTTGAAAAGAGTTCATCACCATTTTGGAAAACCAAAACCCCCTTTCAGTGCAACCCCTGGTACAGGATCGCCCATTCAGCACACCTATGCTGCTGCTGCTTAGTCACCTCAGTCGTGTTCGACTCTGTGCGACCCCATAGACGGCAGCCCACCGGGCTCCCCCGTCCCTGGGATTCTCCAGGCAAGAACACTGGAGTGGGTTGCCATTTCCTTCTCCAATGCATGAAAGTGAAAAGTGAAAGTGAAGCTGCTCAGTCAAGTCCGACTCTTAGTGATCCCATGGACTGCAGCCTGCCAGGCTCCTCCGCCGCCCATGGGATTTTCCAGGCAAGAGTACTGGAGTGGGTTGCCATTGCCTTCTCCCAGCACACCTATAACAGCCTGTAAAGGTGCCATTTGAAACTGGCATGTTGACAGTGATTTTTCATACAGTGCCAGCATCTTATGACAATATTTGTACTTGCCTGAGTGTTTATATACTGAAATGTGTTATATACAGGCAGGTTACTCATGAATTTTGCTTTACGACATTAAAGAAGGGTGTGTCAAAACATTTATTATAAAAAAAGAGATGCTTGGTCCGATAGATTTGAGAATTGTTGTAATTTATAAGACGATTTATAAAATTTTGTCAAGTTGTTACAGAAAATGCAAAGATTATATGAAGCTACTTTCTTTGGAAGTCATTGTTAAAGCATCAGTCACTAAGTCATGTCCGACTCTGTTATTCCATGGACTGTAGCCCACCTGGCTCCTCTGTCCACAGAATTCTCCAGGCAATAATACTGGAGTGGGTTGCCATTCCCTTCTCCAGGGGATCTTCCTGACCCAGGGATTCAACCCGGGTCTCCTGCCTTGCAGGCTGATTCTTTACCATCAGAGTTACCAGGGAAGCCTTGGAAGTCAGACACTTTATAAAATTCTATGAAGAATTTTTAAAGTACAGCTAGAACATTGATTCCAGGTACTATACTGATAGGCTCAGAACATTTACATTTACAGCAAGTACCAGTTGGTATAATCTACCAATATTATTAATTAATACTACTTAGCACTTGATGTAACACTTGTCTGCTTCTAAAGACATTGCAAACACAACCTAATTAGAAGAATTAGGTGAAATGCGGCAGTTTAGTTCACAGGGATTGGGTGATGGACCTACTGGTTTAATTTCCTCCTAGATTTGACAGTATTGCTTCATACTGTGTGTTAATTCTTGACAATGTCTAAGATATCAGTGCAGTTGAATCGTGACACTATATATGGCAGTGTCATTCAAAAGTTTAGAGTGCTAACATTATTAAGATTTCCAGATTTGTGAGAAAAGGTATACCTGGAAGGCTACAAGAACAGTGCTCTACTTGAGCTCTTGAACTCCTTTGGGGAAATCAGTGTACATATCTGTTTAATCCAACCCAGCCAGTACGTACTGAGCATCTGTTATGAGCAGGCATGGTGTTAAGCTCAGGGATGCAAAGACACAGTCCCTGCTCTCATGGAGTTTCCAGTCTAGAACTGGAGATGATAGTCACCCAAATCACAGTGCAAGGGAGAAGGTTCATTTTTGTTTTTTTCTGAAAGGTTTATCTGTTCTTATTTTTTGTGTGTGACAAAGGCATAGCATGGCCATTGCAGAACAATCAGGCAATATAAGCAATGACATTCAGTGAGGAAAGACAAGATAATTCAATACACAGACAGAAAAATAAAACCAGATCATTCTAGAGAGGGATGAAGGTATGTTATGGGTTGAACAGTGGCCCCCAACTCCAAATTTATATGTTGAAGCCTTAACCCTCAGTGTCTGAGAAAGTGACCTCATTTGGAAACTGAGTTGCTACAGCGGTAACTAAGATGAAGCCATACTGGAGTAGGATGGGACCCTAATCCAACATGACTGGTGTTCTTATGAAAAGAGGAAATTTATAGACACAGAGCCACACACACAGGGAGCATGGGACGTGAAGATGTAGCAGACATCATGTGATGCCTCTACCATCCAGAGGACTCCAAGGGCCGCCAGCCAGCCACCAGGACTGAGGAGAGAGCCCTGCCGCAGGGTTTTACTCAAAGCCCTGAACTGCGATCTCAGGCTTGCAGCCTCCAGAACTGTGAGACAATGCATTTCTGTTGTTTAAGTCATACAGTTTGTGATACTTTGTTATAGCAGCCCTGGTGAATGAATACAGGCTATAAAGAAAATAAAACGGCAGTGAAGGGGTGAGAGGGTCTCTGAAGTTGTAGCATTGGACCCCAAGTGATGGGAAGTCATGCCAGGTGTCAGGGAAAGTGTCCTGCAGAACCAGGTCAGAGGGGAGATGCGATGACTGCTTTGGGGACTGAGTGACACTGGGTCAGGGTGACAAGGAGGAGTCAGGTGCCATGTTAGAGTGTTAAGTGTGTCAACTAGTCGAATCCTTATGGCAAAACTGCATCGACAGATGAGGCAGAGAAGCTGGGGGAGGTCCAGTAACTCCTCTGAAGTCACGAAGCTCATTAGGCAGAGCTGGCCCTTGGCCCCGCTTTCAGAGTGTTACTCTCAGCCCTCCTGCCTGAGCGCTTTCCTGGTGGCTCAGTCTGTAAAGAATCCACTTGCAATGAGGGAGACCCGGGTTCCATCCCTGGGTTGGAAGGATCCCCTGGAGAAGGAAGTGGCAACCACTCCAGTATTCTTGCCTGGGAAATTCCTGGACATTCCTTGAAATTCCTTGCCTGGACAGAGGAGCTGGGTGGGCTCCAGTCCAGTTCTGTTCAGTCGCACAGTCGTGTCCGATTCTTTGTGACCCCGTGGACTGCAGCATGTCAGGCTTCCCTGTCCACCACCAACTCCCAGAGCTTGCTCAAACTCATGTCCATCGAGTCAGTGATGCCATCCAACCATCTCATCCTCTGTTGTCCCCTTCTCCTCCCGCCTTCAATCCTTCCCAGCATCAGGGTCTTTTCCAGTGGGTCAGTTCTTCACATCAGGTGGACAAAGTATTGGAGCTTCAGCTTCAGCATCAGTCCTTCCAATGAATATTCAGGACTGATCTCCTTTAGGATTGACTGGTTTGATCTCCTTGCAGTCCAAGAGACTCTCAAGAGTCTTTTCCAATACCACAGTTCAAAAGAATCATTTCTTCGGTGCTCAGCTTTCTTTATGGTCCAACTCTCATATCCATACATGACTACTGGAAAAACCATAGCTTTGACTAGGACCTTTGTTGGCAAATAATGTCTCTGCTTTTTAATATCCTGTCTAGGTTGGTCATAGCTTTTCTTCCAAGGAAAAGCATCTTTTAATTTCATGGTTGAAGTCACCATCTGCAGTGATTTTGTAGCCCCCCAAAATAAAGTCTTCACTGTTTCCATTGTTTCCCCCATCTATTTGCCAAGAAGTGAAGGGACAAGATGCCATGATCTTCGTTTTTTGAATGTTGAGTTTTAAGCCAACTTTTCCACTCTCCTCTTTCACTTTCATCAAGAGGCTCTTTCATTCTTCTTCGCTTTCTGCCATAAGGGTGGTATCATCTGCATATCTGAGGTTATTGGTATTTCTCCCTGCAATCCTGATTCCAGCTTGTGCTTCATCCTCTGGAGAAGGGAATGGCAAACCACTTCAGTATTCTTGCCTTGAAAACCCCATGAACAGTATGAAAAGGGCTGCAGTCCATGGGGTGGCAAAGAGTCAGACATGCCTGAGCAACTAACACTTTTCCCTTCTCCCGCTTGAGGTAAGCAGGGTCGTACTGCTGAGTGTCTCTCAAGCCAAGATGAGGGGCTTGCATTGACTCTAAGAGCCATGAGAAGCCATGGGAGGATTTTATTGAGATGAGCAACACAATGTGACTTACATTTTTAAAAAGGCCATTGTTAGTGCAGCGAGGTTCGTGCACTGAAGTCTCGTGCTATTTGATGTGTCAGTCCCAGCATAAAAAGGGGAGTGAGGTGTGGACCTGCTGCCGATGGCTGCCCTGGTTCTCCAACTTGGCTGCACTGGGGAATTACATGGGGATCTTTCAGGAACACTGGTGCTTGGCCTCAACCCCAGGGACCCCAAAGTAATTGGTCTGAGCTGTGGCATTGACATAGAGCGTCCCTAGAGTTCCCTTGCTCATTCTAGCACTGCTGGGTGGGGGTCCACTGCCCTGTTAATAATGACTGCATTGCTGGTGTAGAAAACCAGATACTGCCTTGGATGGTTGATTTTATGTGTCAAGCTGACTGGTAAACTATTAATACTTCTGGATATATTGTGAGGGTGTCTCTGGAAGAGATTAGGATGGAACAGCATGTGTGGGCATCGTCTGATCCATTAAGGGCCTGATAGAACAAAAAGGCAGAGGAGGGGTGAATTCACTGATTCTGCTTGAGCTGAGACATTCATCTTCTCCTTTCCTTGTACATTGGTGATCTCAGTTCTTTTTAAAAATTATTTATTTGCTCCATGCAACATGTGGGATCTTAGTTTCCTGACCAGGGATCGATCCTGCGCCCCTGGCATTGGAAGCACAGAGTCTTAATCACTGGACCACCAGGGAAGTCCCGTGGTTCCTGAGCTTTCAGACTTAGACCAAGACTCAACACCACTCGTGCTCGTGCTTAGTCACTTCAGTCATGTCTGACTCTCTGCCACCCCATGGACCACAGCCCACCAGGATCCTCTGTCCATGGGATTCTCCAGGCAAGAATACTGGAGTGGGTTGCCATTTCCTTTTCCAGTGATAAAGTATGAAGTGAGTGAAGTGAGTGAAGTGAAGTCTCTCAGTCATGTCCGACTGCGACCCCATGGACTGTAGCCTACCAGGCTCCTCCGTCCATGGGATTTTTCAGGCAAGAGTACTGGAGTGGGTTGCTATTTCTTTCTCCACTCACACCACTGGCCCCTCCCAAATTTTCAGGCCTTTGGAATCAGACTGACTTACACCACCAGTTTTCTTGGTTTTCTAGCCTGCAGACAGCTGATCATGGGACTTCTCAGCCTCTTGAGCCAATTCCTGTAAGAAACCCTCCTCATATATATGCTGCTGCTGCTGCTAAGTCACTTCAGTCGTGTCCGACTCTGTGTGACCCTATAGACGGAAGCCCACCAGGCTCCCCTGTCCCTGGGATTCTCCAGGCAAGAACACTGGAGTGGGTTGCCATTTCCTTCTCCAATGTGTGAAAGTGAAAAGTGAAAGTGAAGTCACTCAGTCGTGTCCGACCCTTAGCGATCTCACGGACTGCAGCCCACCAGGCTCCTCCATCCATGGGATTTTCCAGGCAAGAGTACTGGAGTGGCTTGCCATTGCCTTCTCCGCCTCATATATATAGTATCTCTATAAATCCTCTTGGTTCTCTTTCTCCGGAGAAACCCAGACTGACCCATTTCCATTTTCCATGTGAGGTCCCAAGGCCCACAGATACTTCCTGTTTCTCTTCCTAGGCAGTTTCCTGTGCCTCTCAGCAGCTGTCTTTTTTAGGTGGTGACTATGGATGCTGTGCTGTCTGGAGATACCATTTGGGATATTTGTTCTGATCAGCCCTTCATCAAAAACTGTCACAAGGACACTGAGAAAAGAACCAGATGGTTCAGGGAAGTGAGAGTTTCAATTTGATAATTAGAAATCATGGTGAAAACACTGAAAATCAACTAGAAGAAAGGTTGAAGGTGGTGAGAATTCCTTCCTGGCTCTATTCCCTCCATGTAATTCCTCTGAGTGCTTGCTTTATTGATGCAGGGAGGGACTTGGGGCATTTCCCTTCTTGGTTGGAAATCTACTGGAGAGAACAAAATGTGCAAAAAAAAACATGCTTCTAAGTGACTATTGACAATATCCATATTCATTACCCCCAGATTATGCTAATCAAAGGGAGTTTTGGAAGCTTATTGCTGTTGTCTTTCCAAGATGAGCAATAAATGTGTGTTGTGCTTTCTCTAGCACTTTAATTCAGGTTTCTCAAAATACTTCACAGCTATAACTAAGGAAGGCTTGCAGGGCCCTGGGGAGGAGGGAGGCATCCTTGTGGTGTTGGCCTGCATGCTTGAGGGTTCAGTGGGCTCCAAGGATAATGATGGTAAGAGTAGGTTTGTGTAAGGATGAGAATAATTATGGCTTGGAAGTTTACCGGGTAGGTAGGATTATCGAATTAGGTTGGAGCCTGCCTTTGGAGGTGAAGAGAGGGAGTAAATGAAGGCAAACAAAACAGTAACCAGCTTCAAATCTTTCCTGTCTGATTTTGCAAATACATGAAGGGATTACAGAAATCCTTTCCTGACTATCCCTGGGAGCAGGCCTTTGTTGGAACATCTGGAGCAGCAGGGAGCAGTGGCTGACGGGAGCTGCCCCTCATGTGGCTGGACAGTTAGGATTGCAGCAAAATCCTTCTCAGCTTTTTTTTTTTTCTTTCTGTACCTTGCTTGCATGCAGGCCTGCTCAGTTGCATCCTACTCTTTGTGACCCCACGGACTGTAGCCCTCCAGGCTTCTCTGTCCATGGGATTTTTCAGGCAAGAATACTGAGTGAACTGCCATTTCCTTCTCCAGGGGATCTCCCTGACCCAGGATCGAATTTGCGTCTCCTGTGCCTCCTGTATTGCAGGTGGATTCTTTACCCAGGCAAATGGAAGTTGCAGTTGAAGGTGCCAGGTTTGAAGAGCCCCTCCTTGCAACCGCAGGATGTGAAGAAGCCTTCAGAGACCCCTCCCTACTCCTGTACCCAGGTCATGTGCTAGCTACTCCACCCTCGCCCCCAGTTTCACGACTTATCCTCTGCCCTGAGCTCCTGGCTTCTGGTTCAGGACCTAATTCAGAAGCCATACTTCCTGGGTTCAAAGTCTGACTCTGCCTTTACTAGCTATGAGCCTCTCTCTGCCTGGCTGGTGCCATCTATAAAATGGGGGTAAGAGGGGCACTAACTAGCTCACAGGGCTGTGGGGAGGATCAGAGTTAACGTGTGTGGAGCTTTTAGCACAGGGCCTGGCATGCACGGGAGCCAGGGAACAGCCGCCTGCTAGCATCACCCAGCTCTGGTGGATGACCATGTCGTTCTGTCCCCTACTGCTGACAAGCCCTCCCACCCCCACTAGGCAGCTCTCAGAGGGTCCTTGACCTGCTGCCCAGCCCTCACTCACAACTCTTCTCTGCTGAAATCTCCTGGATCCTCTGGCTGCAGACTGTACACCTAGGATTGCAATACAAACCTAGGTGTTCATGTTTGCCTTTCTCAAGCTTTTAGAGAAAGGCTTTCTCCTTTCCTGTCTTTTATTATCTAAAGACAGTCCTTGGCAGATTTGCTTGGACCTTTGAATGTTACATCTGCTTTCATATTCTTACACCCTTGACTTTTCTGCCCCAGACGCATACACATGCTAGTGGTTAGGGCATGGTGGGTTCATCTATAGTCACCACCCTATCTCTGAAAGCATGACCTCCTTCTGACCTTCATGCCTGCTTGTGTGCTAAGTCATTTCAGTCTTGTCCAACTCTTTGTGACCCTATGGACTGCAGTCCGCCAGTCTCCTCTGTCCATGGGATTTTCCAGGCAAGAATACTGGAGTAGGTTGCCATGCCCTCCTTCAGGGGATCTTCCAGACCCAGGAATTGAACCCATGTCTCTTACGTCTCCTGATTGTTGGGTGAATTCTCTACCATTAGTGTCACTTGGGAAGCCCTGAACCATCATATGTGTGGCTTCCTGTGGCTTACTTGGCCAGAGTCTTCGATGGCAGATTCTCTGCTGAGGTTCTGGCTTCTGTTGCTCTTCTGTTTCTTCCAAGCTTGCCAATTACAGCTCTATATTTGTATCTGAACTGTGGAGTCACTTGTCTGTCAGTCACTGTGGTTTTACATGGGTGGCCAGATACAGGTCAGATATATGTGAATCCCAGGGTCAGTGCCATCTGAACAGAGCACCTGGTGAATCGAATTGAGATGGATGTCCTGGTAAATTTCTCCTGTTGTCCCTGTTTTGCTGTCTGTATCTGTTCAGATTAGGGCTAATCTGTTTATGGGAACATCTTCAAGTCTTTGAAGGCAGCGAACATGAACTGAACTGAACACGTCTCTTGGAGTCTTATCTTCCCTAGACTAAACATCTTCAGTTTCTTCAGTGATCAGCAATGTCTCACATGGTACAGCTTCCAGATCTTTCACTTTCTGATATTTAATTCCTGGGCAGGCTGCAGTTTATCACAGTGACAATTTTGGACCAGAGTGTTAAGGGAGATGTTTTTCATCTGTCTGGCTGTGTTTGTGTATACATGTATCTCCTAAATCATGCAATACTAGTGCCTGACAGATTCACTCAGATGTACAATTGGCTTTAAAACTAGGGTTCCTGATTTTCAGATTGCTAATCTTCCCAATAATGTCTTTGCCAAGTGTTTGATTGATCAAGCCTACCTCAGTTATTTCTTGATCACCTACCATGTTACTTACCAATGTGTTAGTCCGTTTATGTTGTATATGAGATCTCAGACACAGCTGACTTTGTTTTGCTTGGAAGATTTTTAAAGGAGAGTTTGATCTACGACATCTGAATAGCTATGCAAAAGAGGTGGTATCATTTCAGCTTCCTTTACAAAGTGTGCTATTTCTTTCTCTGTTTCTAAAAAGTTATTGACTTTATTAATAAGCTTTTGCAGCAGTAACAAGCAATATGTTAAATTTCAATATGTTAAAACAATCACATCTATCTTTTTTCTTTTTTCTGATAAATTTTTTTAAAAATACTAATTTTTATCGACTTATAATGTGTTATTTTCAGTGTACAGCAAAGTGATTCAGATACACACACACATGTATTTGTTGCTGTTTTAGTTGCTCAGTTGTGTCTGACTCTTTGGAGACCCCGTGGACTGTACTCCACCAGGCTTCTCTGTCCATGGGGTTCTTTAGGCAAGGATACTGGAACGGGTTGCCATTTCCTTCTCCAGGGGATTTCTGACCCAGGAGTTGAACCCGTATCTCCTGCAGGGAAGCCCTTTCTCCTCCAGTACCAGGTCAGGGAGGAAATCCCCACCTGACATCAGCTTCCTCTCCTTCCTCCCCCTGACCTCACACCAGTGCTCTTCCTACCACTCCACATTTAAGACAGTGGACAGAGCTGCCTGTATTTTTTCTGTATGAAATTATTGTCGTGCCAGGCTTGGGATGATCCCTGTCTAGGTGGTAATGCTCCTTTAGAGGAGCTGAGGATGTTTAATGTTCCTCAGGAGTTTTCCTAGTGATTCGGCCTCAGTGGGAATTTCTTCATCTAATTTGGAGAAGCACGAGTCTTGCAAGGATTTAATAAATGCTTTTCATTATTAACCAGCTGGTTTCCTCAGCACATTCAGGAGAATCTGTCAGTAGATACATCCGCGCAGCTTCTCTCCCTGGAAATGCTGAACAGAACTGCCGATGCGAGAAGCCCCCTCAAGCACTCGTGACTGCAGTTAGTATGACGTTGTGCTTTGGGTTTGGAACTTATGTCTGAAACTTGTTTAGTGTTCCCTTGTCACTGTGTCAACACATACCCAGACCCCTTTGTACTTTGATCCAGTTATTCTGGAGATTTCTGGCTCTGTTTTTCCTTCCAAGGCCCCCAAAGGAAATTTCTACTCTTCTAAAGAGTCTATATTTTAAGTCAGATAATTTCAAGCAGGTCCTTCGAAAATGGCCATTTCTATGTGATACAACAATCAACAGACAAGTGGGTGGAATATAAATTTGACGGATGTAGGTTATTATACATGCTTCATGAACTTTCAGTTCTCAACAAAGCCTGATGCCACATTTCCCTCCCCTCTCTCCTCTGGCTGTGTACTGTTTCCAGGACACACCATCTGCTTTAATGGGTTCAGAGCATCGTGTGTGCAAGATGCAGAAACAGAAAGAAGAAGAAGGTGGCTTCCTTGCTCTTGGAGCCCCCACACTGGCCGGGCAGACAGGCATGACGGTGATGTAACCATCCAGTGTGATGTAGCAGGTCTCCCAGATGATTACAGTGATTTTACTTCTTGTTATTCTTCTTACTATTTTCCTCACCTTCCCCTCCCCAAAAATATCCACATTTTCATGTTCTTTTGGCACTTAGCTCACAGCCCACCTGTCATTAAGTGTGTGTTAACCACTTGGGCCACTTCTTCTCTGATTCCCCCCAACTCAGCATATATTAATTTGTGCCTTGACACAGATTGATATACACCTGAAGGCTTGTATCTCCTTAAAACCCTGCAAATGGTTGTATCTTGGAAAGAGTAAAATCCAAGTTCCTTATAATGGTCTGGGTGTGTGCTCAGCTGCATCAGTCATGTCCGACTCTTTGCAACGCTATGGACTGTAACCCACCAGGCTCCTCTGTTCATGGGGTTCTCCAGGCAAGGATACTGGAGTGGGTTGCCATGCCCTTCTCCAGGGGATCTTCCTGACCCAAGGATTGAACCCGCATCTCTTATGTCTCCTGCACAGATGGATTCTTGACCACAAGCACCACCTAAGAAGCCCTTTACAATGGCCTGAAGAGCACTGAGTGGCCTGGTGTCAACTTCATCTCAGAGTTTGTTGCCTGCCACCCTCCCTTTTGGTTCAGCCACACTGATCTCTCTGTTCTTGAAACACACACTCTTTAGACTGTAAATTACCTGAAGGTATGGATTTGTCTGTCTCATTTTTTGCTGAATCCTCAGGGACCACATCAGGGACTGGCAAGCCATAGGTAATCAACAAATGTTTGTAGAATGAAGGTTTTTCCACAGTGCTAAAAAGAATATTCTGCATAAATATTTCTTTATGAAAGATTTCTTTGACAATAGCAGTTTGTAATAATCCTTGTTCTCTGTTACAAAGTAGGATGACTTTCTTTGTTGAGTACCCTGTGGTCATAAAATCAAAGAACAGAAAACCTCAGAAATCATTTAATCCAAGTCTCAGATTTTGCAAATGATTAAACTCGATTTTCATTGGCTGCTTTCACAAATCCCTTTGGGAAACCAAATTATCTATATTCAGTTCAGTTCAGTTCAGTCACTCAGTCTATTACCTAGTTATAAATAAATGATCTTTCTATGTTTTTGATCCTTTAATATTCAGTCAAGGGAATACAGTTAAAAATCCACAATATTATAATATTAAAAATATTTAACATTAAAACATTAATATCTAGTTAGGGTTAGAGTTGTATTTTTTGATGTTGATGATTCATGTAGCTTCTTGGAGACCTTCTTGGAGACTGCTCACCCCATCAGAGCAGTAAACATCTCATAAATCATAGAGTACCCACCATAGAAGAGAGGGTTTAAGTTTTAGTTTGCTTCATTTTTTTTTTTTTTCAATCTGTGAAGAATATAGTTGAGAACTTTGACAACCTGGAATTCAATATTTCTTTTTGAAAAATGGAGATCCCTTTGCCCTGTGGGTACATGTTCATTTCCAGCTTCTGGGCTTCCTTGGAAGATAGCACCCATTCAGGTTTCATGGATCTGAGGCCCTTGGGGTACACTCTGGATACATAGCCAGAGAACTCTCTGGAGGCAGTTTCCTTTCCTGACAACCAGCATGTCTTTTCATTAGGAAATCTGAAAATTCAGAGAGTGTATTTCAATGCCAATGGTGCCTAACTCACAAAGAAATGCCAGATTTCATTTGGGGACTTTTAAATGAATTTCCAGACTACAAGCTATTTGACTGAAAAGTGCTTGCTTCCATGCTGTTGAGTTAACATTTTTGCAAACTGCAAGTTCTTGAGTTTGAATGTATTCCTCATAGAGCACTTTAAGGAGCAATTGTTAATGCAAATACAAATATTCAATAATATGGATCAAAGAAATGATACTTCCACACTTGTATGGTGGGAGTGTGGGCTGACATAAGTGTGTTTGGAATATAAACCTATCATGTGAAAATAATCAGGAAAAAAAAGGTTTTTTCCCCCCAGTAGGTTGTTGCAATATCATTTACAGTGGTGAAAATTGGGAACAATCTGAATGTCCAAAAACAAGGGCAGAGTTAAATGGATTTAAGGGATTCAAAATATAAAGTTTTAAGCAACCAACAAAATATTGTTCAGAAATAATATTTAATGGCATAACAAATTATTCAGAATATATTAAAAATTTAAAAACTAACAATAAAGGATATAAACTGTATAGCATATGATCTGATTGCATTCTCTTCTGGAAGCAGAGGGCTAAAATGTTAAAGGGGTTTCCCTGGTGGCTCAGATGGTTAAGAATCTGCCTGCAATGCTGGAGACCTGGGCTCAATCCCTAGGTTGGGAAGATCCCCTGGAGAAGAGAATGGCAACCCACTCCAGTATTCTTGCCTGGAGAATTCCATAGACAGAGGAGCCTGGTGGGCTACAGTCCATGGGGTTGCAAAGAGCAGACATGACTAAGCAACTAACACACAAAATGTTAAAAGGAGGGATCAGTGGGTGATTGAATTAGAAATTATTTCTATTTTCTTCTTTTCTGTGGTCAGCATGTATTTTTTTTAAATCGGGGAAAAATATTTAGTTGAAAATCAGAAAACATAGACGATCCCAGAATAATGAGCCTGTTCCTATTCCTAGCCATGAAGATTTATCCTTGGGTTTTATAATTATGCTTCTATATGTCTCTGTTACGGGGAACTGTTTTAGCATCTGTTTCCCCCATGGAATTAGATTAACCAGTATTATCACTGTCACTCTCTTCAGTTTGGAGATAGAACTTTCAGGGAATTCCCAGGGAATGCTCTGACTTGGTTAAAGAATCAGCCTTACACAGCAGATAGGAGTTACCTGGGACCCGGAGGCAGGATTCTCCCAGATGCTACACAAAGCTCAGGCTAATACAGGAAGACAGAACCTGCCCCTGGAGCAAGTCTCTCAGTCCTATGACCCTGGCTTCTCTTAATACTTAATTTATTTATTTGGCTGCACCTGGTCTTCGTTGTGGCATGTGGGATCTCGCCTTCTAACCAGGGATCGAACCAGGCCCCCAGCATTTGGAGTGCAGAGTCCCAGCCGTTGGACCACCAGGGAGGTCCCCTCGGCTTCTCTTAGACTGGCTTTCTTTCATTCCATGTTGATTATCCTCCAACTAATTCCGATGATTTCTTGGACTTTTTTAAGAATTTCAATTATTCTTAACAGGTTCATTTTACAAAACAAACAATTAAAAACAGCCCCCCTCCCCCAAACTGCCATGCCCGCTTTAGGTATTGCCACACTTTAGCTTTTGTCATCCTGGCTGTCTCTACTTCTGAGTATCTTGTCAGTCGCTGGCCTTCTTTATTCTGCCTTCTGTATTTTTCTTGCCACCAAAACTGCATTGCTGAAGTCAGTGACTTCTGTGATGCTAAATCCAATGGACATATCTTAGCTGTCATCTCCCTCCTTTGACCCGTCAGAGGCATTCAACATAGCTGTTTACACCCTCCTTCTCAAACACTCTTAATTTCATCTGACAGCAGTGAGAGCCAGAAGTTGTGTGTATGTAATGTACAAGCTTGACTGTGACCTCCTATTAGGAGTAAGCTATATATCTTCAGTGTGATGTAATTTTGAAAGGAAGAATACATCCTCTAGAAGATCCTCACTGCTGGTACATTTTTAGTCCTTGATATGGTGTCTACTATTAAATGGAATCATAGGATGATATTTACAAGTAACCAGTATTGGTCAATGTGAGTCAACATCAAGAAACCATTATGCCGTGATGCGCTGGAATGTCTGCCAAATGATCTGGAAGGGGAAAGGACACCCTTTCATTCAATGTGAAAAAGAAATGGAAGAACCTACTTACACAATTGGGCTTCCCTGGTGGCTCAGAGGTTAAAGCGTCTGCCTCCAATGCGGGAGACCCGGGTTCGATCCCTGGGTCAGGAAGATCCCCTGGAGAAGGAAACGGTAACCCACTCCAGTATTCTTGCCTGGAAAATCCCATGGACGGAGAAGCCTGGTAGGCTACAGTCCACGGGGTCGCATAGAGTCGGACACGACTGAGTGACGGAACGGAACGGAACTTACACAATTAAAGCTAGAATGAAAGTATTCCTTGAGGTAGAGAATTAGATGGTTTACAAACTTGCAAGTCCATCTGGACTGTGGGTCATCTGTGTACCTTGACGCATACTTGGAACTGACCTGTCTGAGGCTGTTGCCCTCTCTGAGATCTCAAGCTTGGTAGAAAGTGTAAAGTCCCTTTCCCAGGCTAGGCTGGTGGATCTGCTGCCCTGGAACCTTTGACCTCCTCTTTCTCCCCAGAAGACACCAGCCCAGATGTGACCTAGTCTTCTCTGTTTCCCCTAGAAGAGAAACCTGGGATGTCTGGTGCTTAGAACCAGCTCCAGAAGACCCATTTCACTATGTTCTGCATCAGTGGGATACATAAGTATAATCTCTCTAGTACCAAGCGGGCTGGGCTGGGAAAAGTGAAGTGAAGTTGCTCACTCATGTCCGACTCTGCGACCCCATGGACTGTAGCCTACAACGCTCCTCCATCCATGGGATTTTCCAAGCAAGAGTACTAGAGTGGGTTGCCATGAAAAGGGTGGGTCAAACTCTGTGTCATATTTTTGACAACTGATGAGTATCCCAACAAGGGAGCCTCTATTTTCAGAACCTGGCATTGGGAACACTTAATTGGCTCCACCTGTGATAGGCACATGCTGAGAGTGTTGTTCTTTCCTGTCTGTGGTTTGGGTCTGCCAAGCCCCCAGTTCCACTTAGTGAACATCCCCAAGTGTAAAATGGATGTGCACGCCCTGGGACAAATAAAAGGGTTAAAACTGCCCCCTTCTTATTTTGAACTCTGGGTCTCATTCTGTTGTAAGTGGATAAAGGATAAAATAAACAAAAAAAAAGAGAGTCCCTTATTGTGAGGCTAAAAAAATGGGGAGGTTACATGGTTATATATCTAACATGTAAGTCATAGTGCTTTAAAAAAGGGTCCTCCCTCTCTGCCTTTTTTGTCCACGCACCCCTCAGGTAGAAATATTTGCTCATCTCATTCTATGTGCCAGATGCTGCCTTGTCCTCTCCTGGGTAACCTTCGCTTATAGAATAGCACCACTTATATGAAGCTTACTATGAATCAGGCACAATTGTAACTGATTTATATACATATATATTATTCTTTTGGAGAAGGAAATGGCAACCCATGCCAGTATTCCTGTCTAGGAAATCCCATTGACAAAGTCTGAGCTTGGTGGGCGACAGTCCGTGGGGTTGCAAAGAGTCAGACATGACTTAGCAACTGAGCATATATTGTTCTTACAACAGCTCCATGAGGGAGATTTATTTTTAACCATCTCCAAACTGAAGTACAGAAGAGTTAAGGCATTTATTCAAAGTGACACAGCTATGAAGTGGCACAGCTGGGATTTGAACCCAGGAAGTGAATCTCCAGAGCAGTGGCCCAATCCAGAGCAGCAGTGTCCAGCTGAGTCCTGTGATGATGAAGTGTTCTTTGCGAAGTCTGTTATGGTAGCCATAACCACAGGTGGCTACTGGGCACTTGAAATGTGGCTCAGTTCAATTCAGTTCAGTCGTTCAGTCCTGTCTGACTCTTTGTGACCCCATCGCAGCACACTAGGCCTCCCTGTCCATCACCAACTTCTGGAGTCCACCCAAACCCATGTCCATCAAGTTGGTGATGCCATCCAACCATCTCATCCTCTGTCATCCCCTTCTCCTTTTGCCCTCAATCTTTCCCAGCATCAGGGTCTTTTCCAGTGAGTCAGCTCTTCACATGAGGTGGTCAAAGTATTGGAGTTTCAGCTTTAGCATCAGTCCTTCCAATGAACACCCAGGACTGATCTCCTTTAGAATGGACTGGTTGGATCTCTTTGCAGTCCAAGGGACTCTCAAGAGTCTTCTCCAACACCACAGTTCAAAAGCATCAATTCTTTTGCGCTCAGCCTTCTTCACAGTCCAACTCTCACATCCATACATGACCACTGGAAAAACCATAGCCTTGACTAGATGGACCTTGGTTGGCAAAGTAATGTCTCTGCTTTTTAATATGCTGTCTAGGTTGGTCATAACTTTCCTTCCAAGGAGTAAGCGTCTTTTAATTTCATGGCTGCAGTCACCATCTGCAGTGATTTTGGAGCCCAGAAAAATAAAGTCAGCCACTGTTTCCCTTCTATTTGCCATGAAGTAATGGGACTGGATGCCATGATCTTAGTTTTCTGAATGTTGAGCTTTAAGCCAACCTTTTCACTCTCCTCTTTCACTTTCATCAAGAGGCTCTTTAGTTCTTCTTCACTCTAGTGCAACTGAAAAACTGAATTTAAAATTTTATTTAATTTTAAATGGCCACATGTGGTTAGTGGCTATGATACTGGACCACATAGCTGTAGAGTCCAATAACTTTCAAAATAGCATCAGAAAGGTGGTGGTATCCTTTAGAGAAGAGGACAGTGAGTGTCAGTGAAACTGGGGGGATTTATTCAAGGCTCTGAAGCTGGAATGTAGAAGAGCCAGGATGCCACATGCTGAAATCACAAGCTCTGGTCACCAGAGATGCACCCCCTGGCCCCCATCCACTCTCCTGGCTCTTCCTCTCTTTCCAAACAGGATCGGAAAGCATCTTTCTTCCTTCACCCTTATCAAAGACTCTCTTTTTCCCCTCCTCCATTATTAACGCCGTAACAGTAGAACAGTGCTTTGTGACAGGACGTCATGCCGCATGTTTGGGGGACGTGGTGTGGTCCTGTATAGTTTAACTGAGTAGCCTGGAACAGCGTAACTTGGTAGTGAGTAGTGTGCTTACTCTTAATAGTCTTAAGGGCTTATCTCAAACATTTTTCTGTTGTCTCTTTCTCCTTGGTTATTCTTCCTCCCAACCCACTCCAATTCTTTTACCATTGCTAACAAAATGTATGGGCTTCCCAAGTGGCTCAGTGGTAAAGAATCCACCTGCCAATGCAGGAGACATGGATTTGATCCTTGGGTCAGAAATATCCTGGGGAGAAGGAAATGGCAACCCACTCTAGTATTCTTGCCTGGAGAATCCCATGGACAGAGGAGCCTGGCGGGCTGCAGTCCATGGGATAGTGGAAGAGTTGGACACAAGTTGGCGACGAAACAACAACAAAACAATAACAAAATATATGCTCCCAAATCAAAACAGCCTTTAGTTAAAAGTACTAAATTTATGTCTACCTCAAGCTTTGTTCTTTAATTTGAACCCACCCCCCATCAAAACACCCACAAACCAACAAAACAAAACCTTTTGTTTAATTAGGTTCCCATTAGCTAGCAGTATTATTAAAGAAAAGATACACAATCATGTATGGTTTGGAAGACCATCACTTTTCTTAAGCATAGTTTTGAATAAACCAACCTCATGTTACCCACAGTGAACCAAGCTCAGTATCTTGTACCCAGTAACCTCTCAACAACTATTAATATTAACATTTCATTGATTTGCCTTCCTCTACATTCCTTTAGAGACTTAGGACTTATGTGAATAAGAAACCCTACTTTAACTGTTGGGTATGGACAGACAAAACAGAACTCTATTAAGCAAAGAAAGCCCCAATTCTAATACTGGTGTACCCAGGGTTTGGGTACTGGGTACTGCTTCCTGGGAGACCAGTCCTTTCTGGCATCACAAGAAAAGAAATGCTGTGACTTCTTCAGGTAGCGGTTCTGCCCATCTGATCACCAAATGCGATTGCTATCTTGTCTGGAGACAAGACTCATCCAACTCAGACAGGAGGGAGAATCTAATGTTTCCTGTTGAGGAGGAGCACGCCAGTATTTCCAGTGACCTGGAAAGTAGTTCATTGGAAAGCAGCTTGAGAGACTGAGGAGGACTCTTCTAGGACATTGAATGGTGGGGAGGAAGGGCATCTGTGTTTGAATATCCCTCTCAAATGATGACTGAGTTATGCAACTACAGCCAACCTGATGGTACTTAAAAATTCAGAGCATTGACGTAGATTGGCGTTCTCATTTCCACTGACTCATTTAGAGGGAACAAATTCACATGGTAGGACAAATAGAGAAGGAGAAATGGGCAAGAAGGCATTTTACGATTTCTCCAGGTATGAAATCTAGCATTGTACTTTTAAACGGAAACTGTTTCTATTCCCAGTGAGACCTCCAAGCCAGCTCCTGGAGCAATTCCACTGCCAGTCGGGGCTGTTTCCTGATGTGCCCACCAATGAAGCAGTTGGGTGGACCCTCACACTGATGCTCAGCTGATCTAGAAGGTGATTTGGCTCAGGCTTTCACTCTCCCTGGAAACTGGACTTGACCTAGTGTCACTGGTCAAAGTTGTAGCACTGTGAATATTGGATGGGATGCAGATGTCCTGGTCTTTCACATTATACCCCCAGGGGTTCTCAGCCTTTGAACCTTTTTAGAACAAGTCAAGTCATTTGGGGAGCTTCTAAAAGTAACAGGGACCAGTTCCATGCCCAAAAGATTTATATTTAATTGTTCTGAGTTGGGAACCTGGCATCAGTGATGTGTGAGAATCCCATGTGATTCCAGTGCAGTGAGACCTGGGTGGAGCAAAGAGCAACCTCAGGGCATTAGAACCTTGTCCAGCTCCTCCTCCTCCCCTTCCTCCTCCCCGTCTCCTGCAGTAACTCAACAAGCCAAATAGAGTCTGTTCTACTTTCTGAAGTATGGGGTTTTCTTTTCCTTTATGAGCATGATAATGTTTCCCATTGCTTGTAAACAAAACAATATGTGAGCTGTGCTGTGTGTGCTGTGCTAAGTAGCTTCAATCGTGTCTGATTCTTTGCGACCCTATGGACTAGAGTCCCCCAGGCTCCTCTGTCCATGGGATTCTCCAAGCAAGAATACTGGAATGTGTTGCCATACTCTCCTCCAGGGGATCTTCCTGACCCAAGGATTGAACTTGTGTCTCTAAAGTCTCCTGCTTTGGCAGATAGTTTTTTACCATTAGCGCCACCTAGGAAACCTGAAACAATATATACCTCTTGTAAATAATTTCAGACGATTTAGAGATATCTAAAAAAAAAAAATCAAATCCCTTATGATTATACAGTGGAAGTAAGAAATAGATTTAAGGGACTAGATCTGATAGATAGAGTGCCTGATGAACTTTGGACGGAGGTTCGTGACATTGTACAGGAGACAGGGACCAAGACCATCCCCATGGAAAAGAAATGCAAAAAAGCAAAATGGCTGTCTGAGGAGGCCTTACAAATAGCTGTGAAAAGAAGAGAAGTGAAAAGCAAAGGAGGAAAGGAAAGATATAAGTAGCTGAATGCAGAGTTCCAAAGAATAGCAAGGAGAGATAAGAAAGCCTTCCTCAATGATCAGTGCAAAGAAATAGAGGAAAACAACAGAATAGGAAAAACAAGAGATCTCTTCAAGAAAATTCGAGATTCCAAGGGAACATTTCATGCAAAGATGGGCTCAATAAAAGACAGAAATGGTATGGACCTAACAGAAGCAGAAGATGTTAAGATGGGTGGAAAGAATACACAGAAGAACTGTACAAAAAAGATCTTCATGACGCAGATAATCATGGTGGCGTGATCACTCACCTGGAACCAGACATCTTGGAATGTGAAGTCAAGTGGGCCTTAGAGAGCATCACTACCAACAAAGCTAGTGGAGGTGATGGAATTCCAATTGAGCTATTTCAAATCCTGAAAGATGATGCTGTGAAAGTGCTGCACTCAATATGCCAGCAAATTTGGAAAACTCAGCAATGGCCACAGGACTGGAAAAGGTCAGTCTTCATTCCAATCCCAAAGAAAGGGAATGCCAAAGAATGCTCCAACTACCGCACAGTTGCTCTCATCTCACACGCTAGTAAAGTCATGCTCAAAATTCTCCAAGCCAGGCTTCAGCAATATGTGAACCGTGAACTCCCAGATGTTCAAGCAGGTTTTAGAAAAGGCAGAGGCACCAGATATCAAATTGCCAACACCCACTGGATCATGGAGAAAGCAAGAGAGTTCCAGAAGAACATCTATTTCTGCTTCATTGACTATGCCAAAGCCTTTGACTGTGTGGATCACAATAAACTGTGGAAAATTCTGAAAGAGATGGGAATCCCAGACCACCTGACCTGTCTCTTGAGAAACCTGTATGCAGGTCAGGAAGCAACAGTTAGAACTGGACATGGAACAACAGACTGGTTCCAAATAGGAAAAGGAGTACGTCAAGGTTGTATATTGTCACCCTGCTTATTTAACTTATATGCAGAGTACATCATGAGGAACGCTGGGCTGGAAGAAGCAGAAGCTGGAATCAAGATTGCCGGGAGAAATATCAATAACCTCAGATATGCAGATGACACCACCCTTATGGCAGAAAGTGAGGAGGAACTCAAAGGCCTCTTGATGAAAGTGAAAGAGGAGAGTGAAAAGGTTGGCTTGAAGCTCAACATTCAGAAAACGAAGATCATGGCATCTGGTCCCATCACTTCATGGGAAATAGATGGGGAAACAGTGGAAACAGTGTCAGACTTTATTTTTGGGGGCTCCAAAATCACTGTGGATGCTGATTGAAGCCATGAAATTAAAAGACGCTTACTCCTTGGAAGGAAAGTTATGACCAGCCTAGATAGCATATTAAAAAGCAGAGACATTACTTTGCCAACCAAGGTCCATCTAGTCAAGGCTATGGTTTTTCCAGTGGTCATGTATGGATGTGAGAGTTGGACTGTGAAGAAAGCTGATCGCCGAAGAATTGATGCTTTTGAACTGTGGTGCTGGAGAAGACTCTTGAGAGTCCCTTGGACTGCAAGGAGATCCAGCCAGTCCATTCTAAAGGAGATCAATCCTGAGTGTTCATTGGAAGGACTGATGCTGAAGCTGAAACTGCAATACTTTGGCCACCTCATGTGATGAGTTGACTCACTGGAAAAGAGTCTGATGCTGGGAGGGATTGGGGGCAGGAGGAGAAGGGGACGACAGAGAATGAGATGGCTGGATGGCATCACCGACTCGATGAACATGAGTTTGAATGAACTCCGGGAGTTGGTGATGGACAGGGAGGCCTGGCGTGCTGTGGTTCATGGGGTCGCAAAGAGTCGGACACGACTGAGTGACTGAACTGAACTGAACTGAACTGAAAAAAAAAATGTTAAACTACTACTATTTCTTTTTAACTACACACATGTATGCACACACACACATACACATATATTTACAGAATTGAAACATTATTTTATGATCTTCTTTCACTTAGTGTATCAGAGATATTGAGGTCATACACATAGATGTACATCATTTTAAAGAGTTATAATATTTGCTCTTTTATGTATATAGACATTCCCCAACTTACAGTGGCTTGACTTATGATGGTCTGAAAGCAATACATATTCAGTAGAAACTGTATTTCAAATTTTGATCTTTTTCCAGGTTAGCAATATATGGTACAATACTGTCTTGTGACGCTGGGCAGTGGCAATCAGCTGCTGTGTAAATGACTGATGCAATTACAGCCATTCTGAACCCACACAACTATTTTATTTTTCACTTTTGAAGAAGGGAGTGACAGAGGATGAGTTGGTTGATTGTATCACTGATTCAATGGACATGAGTTTGAGCAAACTCTGGGAGATAGTGAAGGACAGGGAAGCCTGGCATGCTGCAGTCCATGGGGTCGCAAAGAGTTGGACATGACTGAGCGACTGAACAGTAACAATGAGATTCAATAAATTACATGATATATTCAACACTTTATTACAAAAGAGGCTTTGTGTTAGATGGTTTTTGCCCAACTGTAGGCTAATGTAAGTGTTCTGAGCACATTTAAGGTACGCTAGGCTGAGCTATGGTTTTTGGTAGGTTAGGTATATTAAATGCAATTTTGACTTCTGATGGGTTTCTTGGGATATAATTCCATCACAAGCAGCATACAACAATTAGTTTAATCTTCTTTTAATGGAAATTGTAGCTCTTCTCATTATTTTCCTCTCATAAACAATGCCATGGTGGACGTATTTTTTGCAGATATTTCCACATCTTACCCTAAGTTCCTAGAAATGGAGCTCCCAAGTGAATAGGTATATACCTTTTATGTTTAGGTGTCTTTGCCAGATTGGCCTTTCAAAAGATTGTGACACTTTACACACTCCTCGGTATAATGTGCCTGTACCCATTTCCTGTCAGTCTTAACAGCTTCTGAAATGGACAGTCCCCATAAAATAAAAATTTTCACCTGTAAAACTTGATTCAGGCTGCATTTACAGAGTGCCTTTTATGTGCTGGGTGCTAAGAATATCAAGACATATAAGCCAGAGTTCTTGCTTTTTTCTAACCCAGTGCTCCTGGGTGCTTTCATATACATACATATATCCTGGACATTTTATTAAAATATAGTTTCTGCCTTGGTGAGTCTGAGATGGGACCTCAGATTCTGCATTTCTAAGAACCTTCAAGAAGAGCAGTGCCTGTGCAGTTGTTCTGCATCTGGCAGCAAGACTCAGTCCCACCTCTGGGACTTCACAGTGGCTTGCTCTCTTTAACCTGCTTAATCTTCCCTACTCTTAGCTCAGGTCAGTTGTTTCCCACATCTGGCTGCACATGAGACATCACCCAGGAAACTCAAAAGATCAAAAGCACAAACTCAGCTCCTCAGGCTTTTCCACATCTCTGGGAGTGAGGTATAAGAATCTGTATTTTAAACAAAATCACAGATCAGACTCGGAATTGCTGGTTAGGTTGCTCTTACCAACCCCAGGCTTCACCCGAGCATCATTTCTGATCTATGAATGAGTTTGGCCCTATCCCACCTCTATAAGCTGTTATAGCACCCCACACTTCTCCTTTGGAGCCCTCTGTGGAATCAGTGAACTAATTGTGTCATTACTGATTACAGTCTGTGTCCCTTTTAATCCCTGAACTCCCATGAGGGCAGAGTTGTATCTGTCTTGGGCACTGTAGTGTCCCCAGCACCAAGCCAGGACCTTCTGGCAGGAAGGTGACACTCAGAACATAGGAATGAATAAATGAGTCGATACCTTATAAAACACTTTGTAAATATTTTCACATTAAATTGTCATAAATCTGTAAGGCAGGAAGCATAGGCATTAATATCCATAACCTACAAATGAAGAAGAGAAGTTTGGAGACAGAAAGTGACTCATTAACGATGACACAGCTTAGGTCCAGACTTGGACATTGAATGTCTTTCCCTTCTCTGCCTCTCTTGGCAGTTCCTCTACATCTTTTTATACTTGGCCAGAGATGAGGAAATTTGTTTACATGTCCTCAATGTGACACTTTGTTATGATCTCAGAAATTAAGAATGCTAACAGTTATCCCCACCTGACATCCTACAGAGAGGCGCTTGGCTTGAACAGTGACGTGAAGGTTGCATCCTTTGAGAATAAATAATAGTTCCTGTGGTCCCTTCCACATTATACTTTAAAACACAGCAGGGGAGAAAACATACATAGATCAATCAGCAAAAATCACCTTGCCCCCAAACCATGCAGATGTGGGGAGTCTGAACACTCCCAAAGACAGGAAAACAATTTAAGCTTTTTACAGGAAATCTTTGTAATTGCAGAGGCAGACACTTAATTTGTGAGGGCTTCAGTGCAAGGAAATACTGAAGCTGGGCTGCTATGGTTTCACCTGTCTGAGGTTTTACGTGCAGAGAAGAAAAGAGGAAGATCTTGGGCTATAATTAAAAGATGTGATTTGGCATGTATGTAATGAGGGGTTGATTTGAAAATAGATCAAGAGCCCTCAATTCTATTAGCCTCAGTGCCAGCTTTTTTATAGCACATAATGCATTATTAATGTGATGGGGAATCACACTCATTCCTATACTGACATGAAATTCATAGATAATATACTTAACCCACGGACATTATTTAAGAAAAATCAATACAGTGCACTTATAGTATGAAGAACTAGGAGGCAATTAATTTATAATAAAAATACTCTTCAAACTGTAAATGCTCAAGCACAATATAATCAAACTTACATCTTTGCCCAAAGTGATCTCAACAGTCACAAGTAATAAAGCTGTGGGGTGTTGGTGATGCAAATACTACTGACGAGGACTTATGGGTGAAGTGATTTTCCAGAAACTTTCAAATTAAACCCAATACGACTTTTCCTTGATTTGTATGTTAGTTGCCTTCCTGAAAATTAAGCACATGTAAAATTTAAAAATTGAGGCATAACTCATCTGCCATAAAATTCATTTCTTAAATGCATGATGCAATTGTTTTTAATTGCATATCCATCACAGTTACCTAATTTCAGAACATTTTATCAGCCCCAAAGAAAATCATACCCATGAGCAGCCCCTCCCCTAAACTTCTGGAAACCACTAATCTACCTTCTGTCTCCATGGATTTGCCTTTTTCAAGTATTTCATATAAATGGAATAGTATTTGTGTCCTTTTGCATCTGGCTTCTTGCATTTATAACGTCTTCAAAGTTGATCCATGTTGTTCCTGTATCAGAACTTCACTTCTTTAAATAGTTGAATAATATTCTGTGGTATGGATATAGCACATTTTGTTTATCCTTTCATTGGTTGATGTCATTTTGGTTGTTTACACTATTTGGCTATTATGAATAATGTTGCTGTGAACATTTATGCACAAATTTTTGTCTGGACATATGCTTTCAAGTCTATTGTGTATATATGAGGGGTGAAATTGCTGTATATGTCAACTCTGTGTTTAACATTTTAAGGAAATGTTAGAATGTGTTCCAAGGCAGCAGTAGTATTTTACTTTCCCACCAGCACATGTAAAGTCACCAATTTCTCCACATCTTCACCAACACTTGGTACTGTCCATTTTTTTTCCTTTTACTATCACTGTCCTAGTGAGTATCATTTGGTGTCTCATTGTGGTTTTGATTTGAATTTTTTTAAATAACTAATGAACATCTTTTCATGTGTTTATTATCCATTTGTATATCTCCTTGAGAGAAATGTCTATTGAAATCCCTTGTGTGTGTGTTAGTTGCTTAGCTGTGTCCAACTCTTTGTGACCCTGGGACTGTAGCTCACTAGGCTCCTCTGTCCATGGGATTTCCCAGGCAAGAATACTGGAGTGGGTTGCCATGTCCTTCTCCAGGGGATCTTCCCTACCCAGGGATTGAACCTGGGTCTCCTGCAGGCAGGAGATTCTTTACCATCTGGACCACCAGGGAAGCCCTTGAAATCCTTTGCCCATCTTTAAATTGAATATTCATCTTTTTATAATTGAGCCCTAAGAGTTCTTTATGTATTCTGGATACTGGATCTTTATCGGGTATATAATTTGCTAACAAGTTCTCCCATCCTGTGGACTGTCTTTTTACTTTTTTGATGGAGTCATTTGCATGCAAAAGTTTTTGGTTTTGATCTAGTCTAATTTATCTGTTTTTTCTTTTATTGCTTGCTTTTGGTGTCGTATCTAAGAAACTTGCTTACTCCAAGGTCATGAAGACTTATGTTTATGTTTTCTTTTAAGACTTTTATAGTTTTAACTCTTACACATAGGTCTTTGATCATTATGAGTTAATTTTTGTGTATGGTTTGAGATAAGAGTCTTTTGTGTATGGATATCCAACTGCCCCAGCACCATTTGTTGAAAACACTGTACTTTCCTCATTGAATTATCTTGATACTCTTGTCAAAATCAATTGCCTGTAAGTGTAAGGATTTTATTTGGAACTCTCAATTCTATTTCATTGGTCTATATGTCTGTCTTTATGGCATATATAAAATGTATGCACAATATTTACATATAAAATGGAATTATGTTCTGGGCTCAGACAATTGTCAACAGGCTTTTCACCTGTGTAAGTGTCTAGTGGGACATTTGAACATCATGTGAGCGGCAAGGCCATTCTTCCTCCTGTGAGACTATGCTACCCATTGCAGTATATCTAGCATCATTCAGTTCAGTTCAGTTCAGTCGCTCAGTCGTGTCCGACTCTCCGCGACCCCATGAATCACAGCACGCCAGGCCTCCCTGTCCATCACCAACTCCCGGAGTACACTCAAACTCATGTCCACAGAGTCGGTGATGCCATCCAGCCATCTCATTCTCCGTCGTCCCCTTCTCCTCCCGCCCCCAACCTTTCCCAGCATCAGAGTCTTTTCCAGTGAGTCAACTCGTCTCATGAGGTGGCCAAAGTATTGGAGTTTCAGCTTTAGCATCAGTCCCTCCAATGAACATCCAGGATTGATCTCCTTTAGAATGGACTGGTTGGATCTCCTTGCAGTATAAGGGACTCTCAAGAGTCTTCTCCAACACCACAGTTCAAAAGCATCGATTCTTCGGCGATCAGCTTTCTTCACAGTCCAACTCTCACATCCATACATGACCACGGGAAAAACCATTGCCTTGACTAGACGGACCTTGGTCGGCAAAGTAATGTCTCTGCTTTTTAATATACTATCAAGGTTGGTCATAACTTTCCTTCCAAGGAGCAAGCGTCTTTTAATTTCATGGCTGCAATTAGCATCTGCAGTGATTTTGGAGCCCAAAAAAACAAAGTCTGACACTGTTTCCACTGTTTTTCCATCTATTTCCCATGAAGTGATGGGACCAGATGCCATGATCTTTGTTTTCTGAATGTTGAGCTTCAAGCCAACCTTTTCACTCTCCTCTTTCACTTTCCTCAAGAGGCTTTTGAGTTCCTCTTCACTTTCTGCCATAAGGGTAGTGTCATCTGCATATCTGAGGTTATTGATATTTCTCCCAGCAATCTTGATTCCAGCTTGTGCTTCTTCCAGCCCAGCGTTCCTCATGATGTACTCTGCATATAAGTTAAATAAGCAAGGTGACAATATACAACCTTGACGCACTCCTTTTCCTATTTGGAACCAGTCTGTTGTTCCATGACCGGTTCTAACTGTTGCTTCCTGACCTGCATACAGGTTTCTCAAGAGGCAGGTCAGGTGGTCTGGGATTCCCATCTCTTTCAGAATGTTCCACAGTTTATTGTGATCCACACAGTCAAAGGCTTTGGCATAGTCAATGAAGCAGAAATAGATGTTTTTCTGAAACTCTCTTGCTTTCTCCATGATCCAGCGGATGTTGGCAATTTGATCTCTGGTGCCTCTGCCTTTTCTAAAACCTGCTTGAACATCTGGGAGTTCACGGTTTACATACTGCTGAAGCCTGGCTTGGAGAATTTTGAGCATGACTTTACTAGCGTGTGAGATGAGTGCAATTGTGCGGTAGTTTGAGCATTCTTTGGCATTCCCTTTCTTTGGGATTGGAATGAAGACTGACCTCTTCCAGTCCTGTGGCCACTGCTGAGTTTTCCAAATCTGCTGGCATATTGAGTGCAGCACATTTACAGCATCATCTTTCAAGACTTGAAATAGCTCAACTGGAATTCCATCACCACCACTAGCTTTGTTCGTAGTGATGCTTTCTAAGGCCCACTTGACTTCACATTCCAAAATGTCTGGCTCTAGGTCAGTGATCACATTATCGTGACTATCTTGGTCGTGAAGATCTTTTTTGTACAGTTCTTCTGTGTATTCCTGCCACCTCTTCTTAATATCTTCTGCTTCTGTTAGGTCCATACCATTTCTGTCCTTTATCGAGCCCATTTTGCATGAAAAGTTCCCTTGGAATCTCTAATTTTCTTGAAGAGGTCTCTTGTTTTTCCTATTCTGTTGTTTTCCTCTATTTCTTTGCATTGATCACTGAGGAAGGCTTTCTTATCTCTCCTTGCTATTCTTTGGAACTCATTAGCCCCTGCCAATTAAATGCCAGTGTGCCCTCAAGTCACTGTGACAGTTAAGATGTCTCATAAATCTTTAGGAAGCAGTATTACCATTAAGAACCACTTCTGTAAAGGTACCTTGTGCACCCTTCAACTTACTTCCTTCTCTGCCTTTCCAGTACATCTCTCATGGCTAAACTATGAGTCTTTCCAGGTTATTCCTTGCTGAAAGGCTTGTGATAGTTCCTTTTGCTCTGTGAAATGAAGGTCAAGCTTTCCTACATGGCCCATCAGTTTGATTACCCTTCAAATCGAGGGTACCCTGCACACCACCTGGCCTAGGAACTGGCCTTGTTGCCCTCCATTAGGTACACTGATAGCTCTTTGGAAATCACATTCGTTTTTCAGAACCAGGTCCATCAGCCCCTCTGGAAGCCTTGTGGGTCTCCTCTCCAACTGGTGATGCCCTTCCTTTAGTTCCCAATGTGCTTGGACTTTGTTCATCTTGTCATCTGTAGTTTCACCATAGTCCCAAACACACTGTCTGGCACTGTTAGGATCAATGAATTTTGTTGAAAGGATGAATCCTCAGTATTCCTTTAAGTTCTTATTCCTTAGGAAACTAACTAACTACTCTCTTTCTCCTGATGCATTGATTTACCTTGCAACTCATAAAGATTTATTATCACTTATTTATATAACACATATATGTTTATTTGAGAAGATAGACAAGGGACTATATGATTAATTCCAGAGAGTAAGGAAAGGAAGCTTCCAGGTCAAAACATAAACGAAGAAAAACAAAGTTTTGTAAAACAATTATCCTTCAACTAAAAAATAAATTAATTAAACCTATCAACTTCATCATCAACTTAATCATCATCAACATCATCGAGAACAACGATAGAAAGTCTTCCAAATGTTAGAAGTTCTCTGATGAGACAAAGCCTTTTTGTTCCATGAGGAAAGAGGTGTTTTAAAACCCAAATGTCCCATGTGGGATATTCAAGGAAAATGGAAATGTCTGGTGGAAAATAAGCAGACGCTATGGAGAGATTAGGGAGCCTGAGGGACCTAAAAGCAGCCAGAATATAGGGAACAGTTGGAAGAATACGTTTGTCTGAGGTGGCAGGTACTGTGTTTAAATTACTTGTTTGCAAACATTGACACCGGAGTCGACCTCGGACCCAATCCTTTTGCTAGGACTCTGATGTCCAAGCCATTGTTAAATGTTTTTTTCATGATTTGACATTTTTAAATGACCTTTTTCATTCCAAAATTACTACGTGTTAGTTAGAAAAATGTGAAGAAATATGATTAAATAAAATGAGACGACATCCATCGCCATGAATTCCACTGCCTACAGATGGCACTGTGAATATTCTGGTGCACATGTTTCCAGTCACTTTCTCTCCATATTTTTAACCCCTTCTCGGTTTGTTTTTGATAGTCATTGGGTAAAACTGCCAGCTTCAGAGTTACAAAAGAAAAAATGGGACAAGAGCAAAAAGAGGGTAAACAAGAAGTGGTGAGGAGTTTGCCGGCTCTTCTCTGTCCAAGGACTGTGCTGGGCATGGCTCTGAGTGATTAGAGTATTGATTCTATTATATCTTGCACTGCACAGCTGTGACGTCAGTAACACAATTCAGAATGACCAGAATGAAATTAACCATGAGTCAGATGGCAGCTCCTGGCTTTTTAAGCCAAGGAGGATTGATTTTGGTCAGGGTTTTTTGATTCAATATTTTCTCTCCTATGGCTGTGTTTCATTTTTTGTGTTTCCTTTTGGACTTCATGTGAAGTCCAAAGGGTGATGTTGAAACTGCATTCTAACTGATGTTGAGCATTTTATTCTCCACAAATGGCCAACACTAAGCCTGTGCGGTGTCTCTGGCAAGGCTCCCCTCCTTCTTCCCACAGTCCCCGCATGCACTTCAGCCTTCGTGAACTAGGGTTGCCTTGACTGCTTCTGACAGCCCATCAGATTCTGCTTTCAATTCCTTCCTCCCCATCCTCTGCCCCACAGCAGACGCAGCTCTTAAAGCCCAGCCCTAGTTATAACCTTTTTGCTCAGAAACCTTTAACAGGTCCCTGATGAAAAAGAAATTAAGTTTAGCCCTAGCAGGTTGTTTGCCCCATTCTGCGTCTCCTGTCTACTATTCTGTTATTCTCAAATGGCTCCAGTGGAAAGAAATCTTGGAAGAGACTGCCAAGCACTTTGAAAAATATTTGCTTGTTTAGCTAATTATGAAAGTTATACACATCCATCGTAGACAATTTTGAAAACACAGAGAATGTGAAGAAGAAATTAATAATCGCTCATATCCCACTGCCTAGAGTTAGCCACTGTTCACATTTTGGGCCCAAATGTTTCAAATTACTCTCAAACTATACATAAAATATTGTATTCTGATGTTTTCAGTTCTTATTGTGTTATGGACATTTGCTCAGATCATTGAATATTCTCATAAAATGTGATTCGGGTGGTTGTTCAATGTTTCATGATGTAGTTGTGCCATAATTAGTGTAATCATTCAACTATTGTTGGTACTGTTAGACATTTAGGTTTCTTTTTCTTTTTTTTTGGCCATGTCATGCTGTATGCAGAATCTCAGTTCCCCAACCAGGGATGGAACCAGTGTCCCTTGAAGTGGAAGTGTGTCCTTAACCACTGGACCTCCAGGGAATGCCCCAGATCTTTAGGGTTCTATCAAGGTTTTACTATTATAAATAATGCAAAATAAACTTGCTTGCATATACATTTTTACAACATTTTTTATATTTGCTTAGAAGAGATTCCTAGAGGATGGCACTTTACAGTACTTTTGCCTACTATATTTTAATAAATGGTGTATTTGTTTTATTTCCATTACTAAGCAAGTAACGTACACTGTGTACACTGTGTAACCAGGCAGAAGGTTTTGCCCGAAGTAGGTGAACTCTAACTGTTGTTGAATCAGAAGACAATTCACCTCCCCAGATCTCAGATTCTTTCTTTGCAAAATGGAAGCATTGAATTATAATACCTTTTAACCCATGACATTTCAAATTTTTTGTACTTCAGACTTTAGCTAGTACTGTATATTTAAGATATGATGTTCATAAATAGTTGGAATCACAGCCCATTTCTCATATAGATAACTAATGTCCATGAGGCTCACGATGGCCTGCGGCCTGTGTAAGGACTGGCGGTAGATGCTGGGAGGTGGGATGGCAAGTTGGGAAGTCCACAGGATTGCATTCCCTTAGTCCTGGCTTCCATTTCCCCTCTTTGTGACCTTGGACAAAGTACCTTTGACTTTCTGGATTTCAGATCTTTTGTAAACACTATCAATCATGCCTACTTTAATGGGAGGACTACAAGAAATAATACATGTAGGGCTCCTTGTAAGGGTGGGTTTTAATTGTCATGTTTTTTTTGTAATACACATTTCAGTCAATCACTTAGGCATCATGTGCCCTGAATGATGACACACAAGTTTGATATAACAGGGTTGCTCTTCAAGGAAGGCACTAATCCTCTTTTTTCAACATCAGCACATTAAATGGTGAGTCACCACCACATAAACCTATTTTCTGTATAGGCCTTTAATATTTTTAATATTGTATATTTAATAGCAGAATTTAGACACAGGGGCTGTTTAAACATTCCTCATGAAATCTAAAGAAACCAGGTATTGATTTTGCCCTACCATAGGCATACACAGACTCAGAATATGAAACCAATTCATTGATTTTTCAGGTAAATTATTAAATATTTTGAGATCAGCATTTCATGTGTGCGTGCTAAGTCACTTCAGTTGTGTCCGACTCTTTGAGACCCTACAGACTATAGCCTGCCAGGCTCCTGTGTCCATGGGATTCTCGAGGCAATAATACTGGAGTGGGTTGCCATGCCCTCCTCCAAGGAGTCTTCCCTACCCAGGGGTCAAACCCATGTCTCTTCCATTTCCTACATTGGCAGGCAGTTTCTTTACCACTAGTGCCAAGGTCTACATTATCTTTGCTGAAATATAGCCTACCAGGCTCTCCCCCACTGCCATCACAACCTTGTAACAAAAGTAATATTAAAACCACTAGGACTGATGCTAAAGCTGAAACTCCAATACTTTGGCCACCTCATGTGACGAGTTGACTCACTGGAAAAAAGTCTGATGCTAGGAGGGATTGGGGGTGGGAGGAGACGGGGACGACAGAGAATGAGATGACTGGATGGCATCACCAACTCGATGGACATGACTTTGAGTGAACTCCGGGAGTTGGTGATGGACGGGGAGGCCTGGCGTGTTGTGATTCATGGGGTCTCAAAGAGTCGGACACGACTGAGTGACTGAACTGAACTGAACTGAAAGTACTAATGGCAGAAAACAAGCGGAGGGTCCTATAAGAGGCCAGAGGAATAAATAAATTTTTTAAAAAAGGAATAAAAACAAAATTTAAAAAAAAGTGTTTATAAGGCCTCTCTGGAGCCTCAAGGAGTTCCTCTTTTTTCACCTGTCTCTCAGTCCTAATGAGAGAGGTAGATCAGGCTTCAAGTACATTCTCACCCCCTCCTTTTCCAGTGGTTTCCAGGTGAGTTATGGAGCACAGTTCTCCTGTTTAGTGTATTTCTGTGCTAGCTTCTGCCTTTAAGGAATGAATTGGTTGGTCTCCTTACTGGGTGAAGGCTGTCTAGGACTTTATCATGAGATATCGTGTGGGGGTTCATTGGAAGCTCATCCTTTGGAATTTGGAGCCCACTTTCACAGAAGCCACATAATGATGGGTGGTTCTATTGCCAAGTTGAGCCTGAATCCACTGAGTGGGTAGATGTAGACACCTCGTCAGCAGAGAGAGACTAGTTGAACTGGGTCCTATAAAGGAAAGAGGTGTGGCTGAGGAGGGACGGGCAGGTTATAAACAAGATTAGTGCTTGCTGCCTGGGCACTGCCCAGATCCTTACTGTCTGTATCTCAGAGAAAGGGGCAGAACTATGTTCTCTAAAGGGTGATTGGCCTGGCCTCCCTGCTGAGTTGGCACTGCCCTCCTGCCTTTCTCCTTCTAGCTGCTGGGGCCCAAGAATATTCTGTACAGCTGAAGTGGGTGGTGGGGGTGGGGGGGTCTTCAACATGAATATTTATGTTAACAAACTGATGAAAAAGATTTTGGGAAAAATAGTACAAATGGCTAGGTTAACACTCATTTCATATTTATAATAGAAAAGTGCACAGTTTGGAATGAAACATTTCTGTGTGAAAAGTCTGTCTCTACCCTGTACTGGTGCATGGTCTTGGGCAGGCTACTCCACCAGGGTAAACTGGGGATAATCACAGACATATGTTACAGGATTTCTGTGAGCAGTTCTATACAATGATGTATGTGAAGTGCTTAGTACAGTCCAGGCACATTGGAAGTGCTTAGGAAACAAACCCAAACAAACCCTCAAGCCAAACCTTTTATGATTTAAAATGCCATGGCTCAGGCCAGGAAGTTTTCAGTCAGCCTTAGTTTGTCACTATCCTTGAGTTATGTAATTCAATATTGATTTTAAGAACAGTGCATCTGGAGTTGCCTATATTTGTTACACAGAGAAGATCAACCCCTTTTTATCAAACTCTTACTAAGTGACGAGTCTGTGCCAGACACTGTGCTGGGTGCTAAGACCAGAGGTGAAGGAGTGGGACCCCTTTGAGCCTGTGTAGTGGAAATGGCACTGGAGTGGAAGACAGATGGGAAGGAAGAAGGAAGACGTGGTGGATGAGAGTGGAGGTCTGACACCCAACCACCTCTTTCAAACGCCAGCTCTATCAGTGACGGCCTTGTGACCTCGTAACTTGAGCTCTTCTCATCTCAGTTTTTCCTTTTGTAAAGTGAAAGTGTTAGCTGCTCAGTCGTGTCCCAACTCTTTGCGACCCCGTGGACGGTAGCCCGCCAGGCTCCTCTGTCCTTGGGATTCTCCAGGCAAGAGTACTGGAGTGGGGTGCCATTCCCTTCTCCTGGGGATCTTCCCGACCCAGGGATTGAACCCACGTCTCATGCATTGCAGGCGAGCTCTTTACCATCTGAGCCACCAGTGCAGCCCTTTCTTATGTAAAATGGGGCTAATAATAGCATATTTCCTAAAAGTGCTATTGCAGGGATTTTTTTTCTAATTTTAACCACATTAAAAATATTTTTTAAATTGGAGTGTACTTGCTTTACAATGTTGTGTTAGTTTCTGCTGTACAGCAAAGTGAATCAGCTATCCATATACACAGATCTCCTCTTTTTTAGATTTTCCTTACTGTTTAGGTCACCACAGATCACTGAATAGAGCTCTCTGTTCTATACAGTAGGTTCTCATTAGTTATCTATTTTATTCATAGTAGTGTATATACATCAATGCCAATCTCCCCGTTCGCCACTCCCCCACCCCCACCTTCTCCCCTTGGTAACCATGAGTTTGTTCTCTACCTCTGTGACTCTATTTCTGCTCTGCTAATAAGTTCATCTGTACAAGTTTTCTAGGTTCCACATATAAGCGATATTATGCAGTATTTGTTTCTCTCATGTAGGGATTAAATGAGATGCTCCATGCATCTTGCTTAAGAAAATGAAGGGCTGAAGGTAAGCACCAGTAAATGTTGTTTAATTACTATCTTGTGAGAAGCAAGAGTGAATTCTAAATTCTAGTCTTCTCTTTCCCACTGAATAGTTTTGTGATCTTGGGCAAGGCTCGTATCTCTGAATCAAAAAGGAAGGAAGGAAGGGGGTTACTGTGTCAGCTGGGCTAGTTGGTTCTCACTGTCAGGGAAAATTTGGGTTGTACTACACAGTGGGGGCAGGCTTCCCAGGTGGCTCAGTGGATAAAGAATCTGCCTGCAATGCAGGAAATGTGGGTTCGATGCCTGGGTCAGGAAGATCCCCGGGAGGAGGGCATAGCAACCCACTCCAGTATTCTTATCTGGAGAATCCCATGGACAGAGGGGCCTGGTGGGCTACAGGCCACAGTGTCTAAAGGAACCAGGCACAGAAGAGACTGAACACACACGCACACTCTGGGGGCAAGAAGGATTAGTCTGGAAGACAGCATCTTACACTCCCTTGTCCTGTGTTCAAGTCACTGGGAAACTGCACCAAGTCAATTCAGACAAGACTGCTTGGAGCCTTGGTATTCTCAATTTAGAAAATAAAAAGGCAGGGTCAGGGGAATTAACTACCTGCATTACCTGTCAGATTTATAATTCTCAAGTTCTAAATCCCCATTCTACTTCTAACTTGCTGTGTTTTGTACACTGATGTATCTGGGCAAATAGCCAGTTTTATTTTCAAATCACAGTGGTAGATGTGAGTAGCTCAGTAATAAGACTGTGGCTGAAATTCAAATAGGAAACACACCCACCTGGTATGAAAAATGTCAAATGACAGAGTTAAACATGATGTTTTTCCTACAGTGTCATTCTGAATGGAGAATTACAAAGTTGGATTTCAATGACTGGCCTTTTTCACTGGCTATAAATACAAGGTTATAGTATAAGAATGGCTTGTTTAAGTTTCTCCTTACACCTAAGCAGAAGGGGTGGCAATTCCTTCCTGTTATAATAGTGCTTAGTCCTGGTATAAATAGTTCTCCCTGAGTGTGACCCTGTTCAGATAAAGGATGTGACCTGCTGATTTTCATGCTAGTAACTGCCTGGCTGAACGACTGTCCTGGGAGGTTTATATAGGAGTCCAATTCCATGAAAGCCTATTTCGTAAAAACCCACAAATGGCATACAGTGCTTTCAAAACCTGGACCTCACAAAATTACTAATTAATGTGTTCCTACCAGTTGCTAGTATTAATGCGGATAAAGGGCCTATTTAAATAGAACATTAGTGATTTCAAAGGGTTGTTTCAATTTTTAAATTTGTTCAGGGAGAGAAATAGAATGTAGTTCTTTTCTCTTTTAGAAAGGTGGAACCTCATTAATTAAAACTGATTTCTTAAGCAATTATAAGATTCTCTTCCAGGTACCAGAAAAGATCTATTTCTCTCAATCAGTAGAACTAATTGATTTCAGAAATACAGTGTTACTCTTTTTTCTTAAAAATTTTGTTACTATAAAAAAGAGATAACTAACATGAAAAATTTAGGAAGAGGGAGGAAGACTATGCTCTGTCACTTTAACATGCCTACTGTTGTATCAGTTTAGAAATTATTTTCATGTAAAAGATATAGCATTCAGAGCATATTTTTTGTTCCTTTCTTTTTCTCTAGAAAAAATTTTTTCACCCATGAACACTCATTAGTTTGCTTGATTCAAGAATGGGATATTGATTAAATCCTGTTTTACGTGAATGCCATAGATTTTTAAAAAGTTACTAATTCTAATACCTAGGTTATAAAACAAGCAAATAGATTCAACTGATAACATGCAGAATTCCTTTCCACCCACCTCTCTTTCGAATTTGGGAGGCCACACAATGGTTGGCTTTATTAGGTGGGATTCCAGTCTCGCACAGTGTATAATTAACAACCAAATCAAACTGGCATTTCAGAGGTGAAAAGGACCAGCTCAGTCTTTGCCAACCCTCTGGCCAGGCTGAATCATCCACTGGGACTAGGAACTTCCTTCCAAGACAAAGTGCCTGTGGCTGTAGCTGCTGGGGTCTCCAGTCTCTGAATAAACAAGCCCTGATCCAACTGGGCTGGTAGAGGTGTGAGAGCCCTGCCTGGTGTACCTTATGGTCTCATTCCTGCCTCTCTCCGTGGGACCGTGCCCTCTAAATTCTACTCTCTCTCAGTAATGGTTAGGAAAACTTTTTTCAGTTCTTGCCAACCTCACTGAGGCCATCTTGCTCTCTGATATGGGGCTAGGCACAGTGCGTCAACTTTTAAAATAAAACATTAAAAAATTTGCATTATGAAATATTTCAGACATAAGCAAAAGTGTAGAGAGCAGAGGTTTCCCTAGTGGCTCTGTGGTAAAGAATCGGCCTGCCAATGATCCCTGATCTGGGAAGATCCCACATGTCAGTGGAGCAACTAAGCCCTGTGTGCCAAAACTGTTGAGCCTGTGCTCTAGAGCCCAGGAGCCACAACAAGAAAAGCCACCACAATGGGAAGCCCATGCACTCACCACAGCTACAGAAAAGCCCGTGCAGCATTGAAGACCCAGCACAGCCATAAATAAATAAACAAATAAAATTATTTTTTTTAAAAAGTTTAGAAAGCAAAATGATAACTGCTCCTATTTAACAGACTTTTACCAATTTTGCTATAGATCTTTCTTTCTGGAAATAAATTAAAGGTACCAATCAATAGCTAAGACTCTTCTTTCTATTTCCTCGCTTCCTTCTTTCTCTGTAGAGGTAATTACTATCCTGGAGATGATATTCATCATCCCCACAGATGTTTTAAACATTTTTTAAATCACATAAGTTGTATCCTTATAGATTGTTTTGTATGTGTTCAAAATGTTTAAAAATAGTATCAGCTAGCATTTTCACTCAGAGTTTTAATTTTGAAGTTAATCTGTCTCTAGGTCTAGATAATCTATTATAACTCAGGTGTAATCTCTTACTGAATTGTTGCTGTTCAACTGCTAAATTGAGTTCAACTTTGTGACTCCATGTACTACAGCACACCTTGCTTTCCTGTCCTTCACCTTCTCCCAGAATTTGCTCAAACTCATGTCCATTGAGTCGGTGATCTATCCAACCGTCTCATCCTCTGTCACTCCCTTCTTCTCTGGCTCTCAATCTTTTCCAGCATCAGAGTCTTTTCCAGCATCAGAGTCTTTTCCAATGAGTCTGCTCTTTGCACCAGGTGGCCAAAGTATTGGATGTTCAGCTTCAGCATCAAGTCCTTCCAGTGAGCATTCAGGGTTGATTTCCTTTAGGATTGACTGGTTTGATCTCCTTGCAGTCCAAGGGACTCTCAAGGATATTCTCTAGCACCACAGTTTGAAAGTATCAATTCTTTGGCACTCAGCCTTCTTTCTAGTCCAACTCTCACATCCATACATGACTACTGGAAAAACCATAGCTTTCACTATACGGACCTTTGTTGGCAAAGTACGTCTCCTAATCATGTGTACTTTGGCCACCTCATGCGACGAGTTGACTCACTGGAAAAGAGTCTGATGCTGGGAGGGATTGGGGGTGGGAGGAGACGGGGACGACAGAGAATGAGATGGCTGGATGGCATCACCGACTCGATGGACATGGGTTTGAGTGAACTCCGAGAGTTGGTGATGGACAGGGAGGCCTGGCATGCTGTGATTCATGGAGTTGCAGGGAGTCGGACACGACTGAGCGACTGAACTGAACTGAACTGAAAGTAACTTTAACTTTACAAGATATTGCCAAATTTCTTTCTGAAGTGGTTGCAGAAATTTGTTCTTCCATCAGACATATGTAAGACTTCTTGTTTCTGCCCATCATCACCAACACCTGGTGTTATGAGACTTTAAAATTGTTGCTTAAATGATAGGTTTAGAAAGACTTCAGTGGGTTTAATGTGTTAAGTATTTCTCTGATTATTCAATTTGTTAAGTAGGTCTTTTTTTCCTTTACCTTTTCTGTGAATTGCTTGTTTCCAATCTTTGCCCATTTTCTATTGTGTTGTTTCTTTTTTTATATACATCTGCAGAAATTTTAAAATACATGTGATTTATACTAATCATTTGTTGGTTAGATACAGTGAATGTATCTTTTCTAGATCTGTGGCTTTTCTTTCTTTCTTTTCTTTTTTAAAGTTCATTTTATCATGGTGTCATGGAGACTTACAGCTACTGAACTTATTTGGCCAACAGAATCTTCAAAATAAAAAGCGATGGTTTTCAGGACCTAAAATGGAAAACGCTAAAATATCATGGCAAATGTAGACCTCCCATGCTGTTTCTCTCCACTTCTGATAGCTAATGTAAAAGTTGCTTCAAAAGAGAATTTAATTGGGGTAATGCTCAGGGTCTTGGGATAATCTCCAGGTCTTTGTGTTTACCCATTCTGACTCATGGGAGAATATTGCTTTATATGTTTTTAAAATTTTGGTTGTGAGCAAACTTCAGTGGGGTTTATTTTGTCTGGGATAGCCCATCTGGCCTGGGTGGTCACAGTATCCTTTCAGAGTTTTTTGCATTTTTCTTCTGCAAGGCTGTTTTTGTTTAGTTGCTCAGTTGTGTCTGACTCTTTGTGACCCCATGGACTGTAGCCCACCAGAGTCCTCTGTCCATGGGATTCTCCAGACAAGAATACTGGACTGGGTGGACATTTCCTCCTCCAGGGGATCTTCCTGACCCAAGGGTCAAATCCGTGTCTCCTTTGTCTCCAGCATTGGCAGGCAGGTTCTTTACCACTGGGCCGCCTGGGAAGCCTTTGTGAAAGGTGCCTTATGGGTATTTGTGGCCCAGTTTTTATGCTAAATTCTTAGCCTTGGAATTCTCATAATGAGCGAGTACTGTGAATCTCGACTCCACCCTTTTGTGTAAAGGCTCAGGTTTTGGTTTCTTGTGCAAGCCTTTTTTGTTTTGTATTCAGAACTCTGGGCAGAGACCAGCTCCCTTGATGATCACTGATGCGGTGAGTAGGATTTTTCTTGTGTTTCCTTTCACTGACAATGAGGTCCTTTGAAAGTCCTAGATCTGTGTAGGTATCTCAGTTCCAACTCCCCTGTTCCAGTGGGCCTAAATCTACAGTCCCTCCTGCGTGGGCCTTCAAGTCCTTAAGCATTAGTGCCCTGTCCTGGGTACTAACCCTTCTTCCCCTCATTCTCCCATTTCCCCCTTCTGATTCACCTCTTCATTCTCTGAGGCTTAACTGATGCTAATACTACTTTTGATAATACATCTTGTGGTTTCAAGTCCCTTCACAGTCTAGGCCTCACAGCTATCAGCTCCCTGAGGACATGGCCCATGTTTTAGTCTTCTTCAGGGTTAATATATGATCGAGCAGACTTCTTGCAACAAATATTTGTTCACTGATTCACAAACTTTCCAGTGTGCTGTTTCGGTATCTTCACACAAAACATATGAGCTGCCTTCCACTTAAGCCTATGGAAGAGGGTACTCCAAGCCTCAGATCCTATTGGGGTATTGTGGAGAGAGCATTGGACTAAGTGTCAGAAGTCCAGGGTTTTAGATTAATCTGTTACAGAAAAAGTGTATGTCTTTAAACAAATCTGTCTACCTTTCTGAACCTGTTTCTTTGTCTTCAAAATGAAGATAATATATTGGCTCTGCTTACCCTGAAGAGTTGTGAGGACGATTAAGTAAGAAATGCCACGTGAAAAGGGGGTATAAACTTTAAAAGGTGATCCACAGTGTGTTGTTGGTAATGTTTTGTTGTTTGTGGGTCAGGACATGGTAAACCACAAAGGCAGTAATAAGCTTTCCTGATTCCTCCTGGGAGATGTTGTTTATGCTAGCATTGTCTGATTGCCGGCCTTGCTACAAGAAATATTGCTTTTGCTTGTCAGACTCTCTTTAATGGTTAACATACTGACCGAAGAAGCCCTATTGATATTCTAGATGGCTTAGACAAAGGTTCATTTTTGGTTGTTTAACTCGAAGAATTGCACCATATATCATCCTCTTTTCTAGCAATATCCGTTTCTTTTTTTTTTTAAGTCAATACAATTTTTACTGCTATGATGCCTTTCTAAGCAGAAATGAGGCTCCCTCACATCTCGCCCCCACCTCGCTTTTTCCCCCCTTCACCTGTGTGCATCCAGCTCCTCTATGTAGATTCGTACCCAGAGGGCTCCTGCCAAACCAAAGGGACACTCACATCAGTTCAGCAAACACTGGTTCCTAACGCTTATGTGTAAAGCAAACCTTTGTAAACAGGATATCTTATTTTCAACTTAAATAACACATGTTCTCACTTTGGTTTTGATCTGCATGTTAGTTTAGTGTCTGTCTCTCCATCAAGTTCAGTCTCTGCAGACTATAAACATACACTATTTAGGAATCCTGGTGATTCCTTTTATTAAATGAAGACTCCTTGCTGGTAAATAACCCCAGCCCTCCCTGCTATTAACATGTTCTTATAATGGGTTTTCATATAAGAGGTATGTGCGGGTTGTAATATTGATTTTTTACCCTGTTTCATTTTTGTGTCACTATCCCCTTTAAGCACATGTATTTAAAAAACTGAGCACAGCTCCTGTCTCCAATGTTGTCAGAGTGCCATGGAATGGAATACTGGTGGAATAAACAGTGCTGAATGTTACCTAGGCCTTGACCGGTGGGGTAATCACAGTCATATAAATTATAGGTTCTCTTTGGAGAACAGAATGATTTTCTGAGTCATTTCCAGAGCCTCTGAAGTGGCACTTCCTGTAGTTAGAGATCTGTGGTGCTAAGATTTTAGCTGTTGGCTCCTGTGGCAGAGACATGCAGGGACTAGAAAGCTCACTCTTGTGCTGGGTTGGAAGAAATGATTGGATCCCAAGCTTGCATTTTGCAGACAAGAAAGTGTGACCTAAAGGATGTGTCCAGGGTCACACTGCTATTCCCTGGACCCAAAAGGTCTGCCTCCAGTTCACTGACATTGGTTTTATTTTACCAAGTTTAAGTTTCAGCAGTTTATCTTTTTGCAGAAATAATCATCTCTAGTCTCTGAAGTTGGACAGATCTGTGTTAGAGTATGGTCTTTCTGAGCCTCGTTTCTTTATCTAAAGTATTAGTCTGCTCAGTCGTGTCTGACTCTCTGGGAACATGTGGACTATATCCCACCAGGCTTCTCTGTCCATGGGATTCTCCAGGCAAGAATACTGGAGTTGGTTGCCATTCCCTTCTCCAGGAGATCTCCCCGACCCAGGGATCAAACCTGGGTCTCCTGCATTGCAGGCAGATTCTTTACCATCTGAGCCACCAGGGCAGAGCTTTACTTTTTCTAAAAAATGGGCATAAAAATGCCCACCTTATTAGGATTATTGTGCTAATTCATGTTAATGTATATGAAGTGCGTGGTATATACTAGATTAAAATACAGATATTGTTGTTATTGCTCTAGGAGATGGGACTGGATCAAATGCTCCCTCTAATTTTAATAATAATTTACATTTTCTATAATACTTTTTTTGGCAACTAAGTCTTTCATCCTTTCTCCAGCTTTGGGCTCCATGTACATCCACATAGGCCTATCTTGCGTATTGAGTGTTTTACTTTTGAAGTATTTCTAGCTGCCCAGTAACCTGGTTGTCATCGCAGAATCCTGGATTGTTAGGAGGAAATCTCTAGCCTCCTTAGGCTGTGAGTACTGGAAGAAATAGATTCTCACTTCCTATGCTGGCCTGTTTCTCTTTCTTTAGAGGTGATGAAGTTGTGCTTAGAATATTAACCAGGCTGGTGTAGGAAGTGAGACCCTGAGTGGGGGGGTTGAAAACCTTGGGCTGGGGGTGGGGGTGGGGTGGGGCAGTAAAATAGGGGAGACCCTAGCTGAGTTCAGCTTCAACTGAGATGAGCAAGACAAGGATTTGATAGTTCTCAAATGGAACAGTAGCTCAGGGGACTAAAAGACAAGTGACTATAATTCATTTCCTTGGGAGTGAGGCCTCCATGACCCCGCTCTCTGGTTTGGTTTGAGCGGGCCAAGGTTAAACAGATGCAGTTGCATTCAAGAGGCTGGGCTGTGTGTGTACATGTGCACACGCATATTAATTATTGTCAAGTTAAACTACAGCAAGACAGTATAAATAGTCTCCTTCTTTACTACTTTTCCTAGGGAAAAGTGGGTAACAGCAATCATCTTGTTTGACCTGTAGGCAGTGAGCAAGTGTTGCCTAGAACATCTGGAAGCCTGAAAACAAAAGTCAGAAGGAAGGTTGAGTTCAACTTCCTCTTTCTGTGGTACAGGACTGTGGGTCATCAGCAGAATGATGTGGAAAAGAGCTGGCTGACTAGTCCCTTGTCCTGTCAATAAACAGATGATCTCAGTGTCTTGTCTTATGGAAACAGCCCCCTCCCTGCTACCACCAGAAAACGGAAAAAAAAAGGAGCAGGGGGGAAAATACTGTATCTGAAAAAAAAAAAAAGGAAAAATACAAGAAATGGAGTGGTGGGGAATAAAGGGAGGAAATCCAACCCTTAGGAGCGTTGGCATTTTGCATAGTGTCCACCCTGGAATTGAACTGAATTGAATGTGGTCCATGAAATGGGTCTTTAAATTAAAAACGCACTGCTGATTTTATAAATTCTCAGTCTGGAAAGAACCATGGCAATCATCCACAGTAGCCTTTCTGTTCGAAGGTTGAGGCACCTCAGGCCCAGAACAGCAAAGAAACCTGTGCGAGGTGAGGCACACGCTCCTAGAGGGGCTGGCCTGAAACCACCACCCCTGCCTCGCTTCCATTTGGTACCTTCTTGGCACCACCTTGGCTCCAGGCAGGCAAAGCTCACCTGGTTTGTCTCTCTCTGCACTCCAGCCCATCCTCACCAACCCTTTCACCATGAGTGGAGAAGGGTTCCATTCAGCTGACAGAAAGCTGGGGGGAGGGCGTGGGTCAGGTGTGAAGTCAAGGAGAGGGCACTCTTGAGCCCTAGTCATGGGACCTGTGCTCATCTCCAGATCCAGGCGACATGATTCAGCACCAGCCAAGAAATAACAATGGCCCTGATTCTACAGCTACAAAATGCTCTTTCTTTTGAATGTTTTTCACAGTTTAATCTCCTGACTTGACTTTTCTGTTCCCACCCTCACTCATCTCCCTCAGCTATCTCACTCACTGTTGCCAGAAACTTCTGTCACTCTTCTGGTCACAACTTTCACTATACTAAAAGCTTTGGTGGCTCCCACTGCTTGTGGCTTAAAGCTTAATCCCTTTAGCTCAGCATTCAAGGTCCAGGAGAGATGAGTTTTACTAATCTTATAGCTATCAAGCTTGTAATGAAACACTTCTCCAAAAAACTGCAAACAGCTGAGCAGCAAATAAATTCCAGTAAGGACCACCTTATAGTTCATTAAAAAACAAACAAAAAAAGCCAACACTGAGAACTTTGCTTTGATATTTAAAACTAAGTTAAAATGGATCACCTTGAGTGATATGACACAGTCAAGTCATAAATCACATTTTAACATTCCTTTTACAACTTTTATTATCCTACTTTTTGACTAGAAACTGGCCCTGCCAACAAGCTGAGCTGTGAGATTAGGCTGGCAAATTTCCTTCATTTTCTAATGGCAGTGCTTCCGCCTTGATTTTTTGTCTGTGTTTGTTTTGTTTTTATGCAAAGAAAGGCTTGATGTCCCTTTTCTTAACAGGAGAAAATTACTTTAAAAGTCCAAATAGTTTCCTGTGTATAAATTAGGCTTCTAGGCTTGGTGAATTTGCAATCATTAGCTAATGGCTTCATGATGATGCCTTTTGCCAAGTGACTTCTGAAAACTGGAGACAAATTGGATGATTCAGAACTGAAGAAAGAGCCATCTGCTTATTTATGTGTGAGATGTCTCTCACTCTCAAGCCTGGGACACGGTAAAGTCTTTGATTGAGGGAAAGGAAACGCATCTCACTTCTCACCTCCCAGCATACGCCTCTGCACCTCCCACTCCAACTCTTCCTTTCTAGGGAAAGTGCTTCAGGAAGAATGCCATCTCTTCCCCCTCCTTTTTGTGGGTTGACTTCAGCTGAAGCTCCAGTACTTGGACCACCTGATGTGAAGAGTCATCAGAAAAGACCCTCATGCTGGGAGGGATTGAGGGCAGGAGGAGAAAAGGGGCGGCAGAGGATGAGATGGTTGGATGGCATCACTGACTCAATGGATATGAGTTTGAGCAAACTCCAGGCGATAGTGAAGGACAGGGAAGCCTGAAGCGCTACAGTCAGTGGGGTCTCAAGGAGTCAGACACGACTTAGCAACTGAACAACAAGTTTGTTTTCTTACTCTCTCATTCAGCGTTTTCTTAATATTCTCTGGTTCGTCAGCAAGATTAAACTTAAGAATTTTCTCAAACTGAACAAAATGGCCTTTCAAAATGGCTTTACTTCCCTTCATTTCAAATCGCCCATTCTGTTTGCTTAATGAATATCTCTTTTGCCATCAGTTCTCCCATTACAGATTATTAGTCTTCCTGTACTATGTTCTTGCTTTGTGGTAATCACATAATCTCAGCCTTCACTGAAAGAAATGAGTTCCTTAGGCAAATGAAAAGGCACTTTGAAGTTCTGTAATAATTTAAGTCTAAAGATGTATTGTTCATCACTTAGGACAAATTTGTCTTCAGAAACCATTCACAGGAAACTTGAGGATCCAGGCTATTGTTTTTCATAAGTAATAACTTTCATTACGTTGGTCAGTTGGGCCTGTTTTATTTGACAGATACGTGAGAAAAATTCAAACTGCTTTGCTGATTAAGAAACTAACCCAAAACAATCTTGAATGCAGTCTTCCACATACCCTAGGCCATTGGCACTTAGTATTATCTTTATTTTAGGAACAATAATCTGAACAGGAGTTCCTATTTTTGTTAACAGCTCTTCAGTTCAGTTCAGTTGCTCAGTGTGTCCGACTCTCCGTGACCCCATGAATCACAGCACGCCAGGCCTCCCTGTCCATCACCAACTCCCGGAGTACACTCAAACTCATGTCCACAGAGTCGGTGATGCCATCCAGCCATCTCATTCTCGGTCGTCCCCTTCTCCTCCCGCCCCCAACCTTTCCCAGCATCAGAGTCTTTTCCAGTGAGTCAACTCGTCGCATGAGGTGGCCAAAGTATTGCAGTTTCAGCTTTAGCATCAGTCCTTCCAATGAACACCCAGGATCGATCTCCCTCAGAATGGACTGGTTGGATCTCCTTGCAGTACAAAGGACTCTCAAGAGTCTTCTCCAACACCACAGTTCAAAAGCATCAATTCTTTGGCGATCAGCTTTCTTCACAGTCCAACTCTCACATCCATTCATGACCACGGGAAAAACCATAGCCTTGACTAGACGGACCTTGGTTGGCAAAGTAATGTCTCTGCTTTTTAATATACTATCAAGGTTGGTCATAACTTTCCTTCCAAGGAGCAAGCGTCTTTTAATTTCATGGCTGCAATCAGCATCCGCAGTGATTTTGGAGCCCCAAAAAATAAAGTCTGACACTGTTTCCACTGTTTTTCCATCTATTTCCCATGAAGTGATGGGACCAGATGCCATGATCTTTGTTTTCTGAATGTTGAGCTTCAAGCCAACCTTTTCACTCTCCTCTTTCACTTTCAACAAGAGGCTTTTGAGTTCCTCTTCACTTTCTGCCATAAGGGTAGTGTCATCTGCATATCTGAGGTTATTGATATTTCTCCCGGCAATCTTGATTCCAGCTTGTGCTTCTTCCAGCCCAGCGTTCCTCATGATGTACTCTGCATATAAGTTAAATAAGCAAGGTGACAATATACAGCCTTGACGCACTCCTTTTCCTATTTGGAACCAGTCTGTTGTTCCATGTACAGTTCTGACTGTTGCTTCCTGACCTGCATACAGGTTTCTCAAGAGGCAGGTCAGGTGGTCTGGTAGTCCCATCTCTTTCAGAATTTTCTACAGTTTATTGTGATCCACACAGTCAAAGGCTTTGGCATAGTCAATGAAGCAGAAATAGATGTTCTTCTGGAACTCTCTTGCTTTCTCCATGATCCAGCGGATGTTGGCAATTAGATCTCTGGTGCCTCTGCCTTTTCTAAAACCTGCTTGAACATCTGGAAGTTCACGGTTCACATATTGCTGAAGCCTGGCTTGGAGAATTTTGAGCATGACTTTACTAGCGTGTGAGATGAGTGCAATTGTGCGGTAGTTTGAGCATTCTTTGGCATTGCCTTTCTTTGGGATTGGAATGAAGACTGACCTTTTCCAGTTCTGTGGCCATTGCTGAGTTTTCCAAATTTGCTGGCATATTGAGTGCAGTGCTTTCACAGCATCCTCTTTCAAGATTTGAAATAGCTCAACTGGAATTCCATCACCACCACTAGCTTTGTTCGTAGTGATGCTTTCCAAGGCCCACTTGACTTCACATTCCAAGATGTCTGGCTCTAGGTCAGTGATCACGTTATTGTGACTATCTTGGTCGTGAAGGTGATTTTTTCCATTGTCACTTCAGGTTTTAGCATATTTGTTGAATGAGTGAATAACTAAAGATCCACTATTATTTTTCTTTCTTAGATGGAGTGACTGAGGCCTAGAAAAAGTACGACTTTTTCATGGTTCCACATCAAGTCTTTGGACCTCTGGGTCTAACTCCTCTAATAAGGCCATGAAGGTAAGTGCACTTGCAAAGCCATTCTTATCATCCGTGTAACTCATGTAAGATATATTAGGATCAGTTTGTCTCAGAGAGAATTTTAGAATTGTGGATAAGTTACACAAAAATAAACTCAAAATGGATTAAAGATCTAAATGTGAGACCAGAAACTATTAAACTCTTAGAGGAAAACAGAGGCAAAACACTCTTCTGACATAAATCACAGCAAGATCCTCTATGACCCACCTCCCAGAGTAATGGAAAAAAAAAAAATAAACAAATGGGATCTAATTAAACTTAAAAACTTTTGCACAGTGAAGAAAACTATAAGCAAGGTGAAAAGACAGCCTTCAGAATGGGAGAGAATAGCAAACAAAACAACTGACAAAGAATTAATCTCCAAAATATATAAGCAGCTCATGCAGCTCAATACCCAAAAAACAAATGACCCAATCAAAGAGTGGGCCAAAGAACTAAACAGACATTTCTCCACAGAAGACATGCAGATGGCTAACAAATACATGAAATGTTGCTCAACATCACTCGTTATTAGAGAAATGCAAATTGAAACCACAATGAGGTTTCATCTCACACTGGTCAGAATGGCTGCCATCAAAAAGTCTACAAACAGTAAATGCTGGAGAGGGTGTGGAGAAAGGGGAACCCTCTTATACTGCTGGTGAGAATGCAGACTGGTGTAGCCACTATGAAGAACAGTGTGGAGATTCCTTAAAAAACTGGAAATAGAACTGCCATATGATTCAGCAATCCCACTGCTGGGCATACACACCGAGGAAACCAGAATTGAAGGAGACATGTGTACCCCAATGTTCACTGTAGCACTGTTTACAATAGCTAGGACACTGAAGCAACCTAGATGTCCATCAGTACGTAGGTGGATAAGGAAGTTGTGGTACATATACACAATGCAATACTCAGTTCAGTTCAGTTCAGTCGCTCTAATACTACTCAGCTATAAAAAAAGAACACATTTGAGTCAGTTCTAAAGAGGTAGATGAAACTGGAGCCTATTATACAGAGTGAAGTAAGTCAGAAAGGGAAACACCAATACAGTATATTAATGCATATATATGAAACTTAGAAAGACAATAACGATGACCCTATATGCAAGACAGCAAAAGAGACGCAAATGTGAAGAACAGACTTTTGGACTCTGTGGGAGAAGACGAGGGTGGGATGATTTGAGAGAAGAGCATTGAAACATGTATGTTACCATATTTAAAATAGATGACCAGTGCAGGTTCAATGCGTGAGGCAGGGTACTCAAAGTCAGTGTTCTGGGAGAACCCAGAGGGATGGGATGGGGAGGGAGACAGGAGGGAGACGGGAAGCAGGATGGGGGGGACACATGTGCACCTGTGGCTAATTCATGTTGATGTATGGTAAAACCCATCACAATATTTTAAAGTAATTATCCTCCAAATAAAATAAATTAAGAAAATTGTGGATGAGCAGTACGAATGGGGAGGATTTTGGTGTCAGGTAGCACAGATCTGAATCTAGCTCTGAGACCTTGGGCACGTCATTTAAATTGGATAATTCTCATATGAAGATTTGGGATAAATACACCTACTCCTCAGATTAAATGAGTACATGTGAGCTGTTGTGACTATTATCAGAAGTATTACGATGTGGCAGTGTAATTATCCCTGACTTCGGTAACTTGCCATATTGGAATCACGTGTGTAAAGAGATGACTTCACAAAGCTCAACTGACAGGTTCTCCCCAGATACCTAGTACTACTGTGTTGGCGCCATAATATTTGTTTACAGCCGGTTTGGAATAGACTTGGGGGCAGAAAAGAAGAACACAGGCTAGTCACTAAGACAGTATTGAAATGGAGAAGTCTTGTTTCTGTTTTGACAGTTAAGTTCTATGGTGGCATGTATTAGTTGTCTATATTAGGAACTTATTTCTGGCACAACAGTCTATACTCATTCAGATATTTTCTTACTCTATGTTCAGATGCTGGAAGAGAAAGCGTGTCAAAAGTCTGTGTGACTAGGAAAGAACCTAAGATGAATCCCAGACCCTCTGTTGCAGTTTATACCTGCTTGGAACTAGGATAACTAGCCTGCTCAAGGGGAGAGTAAAAATAGTTAAATGATTGTTTGACCTCTGTCAGAGGTAACAATGGTGTCTGATTTTTTTTTAAAAAACCTTTTGAGAGTTGATTCCTTTGGCATTTTTGTGGATGAGTCATAGTCACTCCATGAATGTTTTCTGTGTTGAGAGTGACGAATGAATAGTTTCAAATGACAGGGTCCACACATGAAGATTACTGACAAGGATAAACCAGACCCAGTGCTCTCAGAGCGAGGTCAGATCATGGCACCCTCTGAGAAGTGGAATAAATAGAATCTGCACAAAATACAAGAGGTTTGCCCCTTAGAGAAATAACTCAACCACTAGGGTGACTTATTCATGACTGGTGGTTAAACGGGGGCATCTACCAGAACTCCCTAAAGGAGACTAGAATGTAACTAAATACAAGACAAGCTATGAGTTAAGAAGTTATAACATGTATGAAATAATATCCTAACAGAAGATGAGGGATGCACAGAAGCTAAAGTCTACCTTGTACTGAAATAATTTTCCAAAGTTTCTCTAACACTAGGGAAAGGGGAAACAAGATCCTCCACTTGGAGGGTCCAATATTCCAGTAATCTGAAAGGTGTTCTTGGTGGAATTTGGAAGAATTGTCTAGTCCCTGTTTCAGGATGGGTGGTAGATTTCCTGAGACTGCTTCTCCAACTCCACTGATCCTGAGCTTGTGCTCTCAAGTCACCTTCTATCACTTGTTCTGTTTTCTTACTATCCTAATACCAGGATGGGAATGACCTGGGCAATACTCGCAAGCATCCTACATTGGAAATGACTGTATTGGCATCTAGTTATTAGATCAGTCTCTTGGGATTTGGGGAGCATGGCTTGACTCTGAAGAGCTATAAGACTTTGATAGATCTGATAAAATCAAGTTTCTAAACCTAATAAGCCTGGTCAGATGATGAGATAATCATGACCGTATGAAGTCCTGCCTGAGAAGCTGGTTCTTAGATTTCTTCACCAATTCTCTTTTCAGTGCAATTTTTACTGAAACACCACCTGTTTTTGTTTTTAAATGATTCCTCAGAATGAATTTAAATAGAAAATGTTTCATTGATTTTCTAAAAAAAGAAAAACCCTATTATTGTAAGCCTTGTGTACATTAAATTAAATGTACCATGCTAATCAATTCCCTGGAGAAGGAAATGGCAACCCGCTCCAGTATTCTTGCCTGGAGAATCCCACGGACAAGTGGGCTACAGTCCACTAGGTTGCAAAGAGTTGGACATGACTAAAGCAACTTAGCATGAACACATGCTGATCAATTCAGGAAAAACACCTTGCTCCTAAAGCAAACATGGTTTAGGAGCTGTCTTTTTTAACTTTCTTACTTTTTTAAACCTACCCAGTTATCTGCTTTCTGGGATTATGAATCCAATGACTTGCCATTTACAGTGAATGCAGGATGAACTTTGCTCCATTATCAAGTGATGGGAGTCATGGATCATGTCCTCTTTTTTCTTGGGAACAGTTTTCTGTGGTGATCTCTGCCCATAGTTTTCTGTGGTGATGATATTGATTATATATATCCTCTGGGCTAGAAAGTGTCCTCCATAACCAGCTTTTTAATATGATAGATGGATCAATACAATGTGAGGGACACTAAGCTGTGGATATTCTAAACAAGGTCCTGGAATAAGCATCAGAGGACAGTGCAGTCAGTCATTTCCATCCATCCTTATGGGGTTGGTCAATGAATGGGAGGTGTGTGGGGAGTGGGAAGATGCTCTTTTACCTCCCCTTGGAAAGTCGCAGCTTGGTGTGGAGGGAAAAGCATGGGGGTGGGAGTCAGAGAATCTAGTCTATTTACAGTACTACTTTTAGCTGTGCAACCTTGAACTGGCAGGTTTGCCTCTCTGGCTTTCAGAGATAGAGTTTCATCTCTTGTAAATTGAGTGGATTGGTTTAGATGATCTCTATTGGATGTATATTGGATGAGAGGTGGAAGAAAGGTGGCCAGAGAACGAAAAGTAGGAAATTAGCAATTTCAGAATCTAAATATGCACAAACTAACTTGACTGTGAGGTGAAATATAAGACCATAAGTCTGGATGAATAATTAGGAATGTGCAGATGGGTGAAAAATTTAACCCTGCTACAAAGAGAGCTGGTGCTTGGAGTATGAAAATCCTCTCTCTACATGCTCTGTGTGCAGGCAACTTCATCTTTCTGAAGTCTCCCTCATCTGGAAAGTAGAGAGGCTGTGATCATTTATATGCAAGCATGAACAGCATATTATTTACAGAATCACCGGAGATTAAGATGCCTTCTGTTCAGGCTGTGCCTCTATAATCTCTGGCAGTTTGAAACGAGGAGGCAGGGGAGGGTGTGTGAGGCGGGGGAAGAATGCTGTGCCCATGTGTTGGGGATACTGGTTATCTGTATTTCTAAGAAGAATGCTCTTGTATAGAAGTAGCCCAGGATCTGATCTCTTACCTGGTTGTTATGAAGGAACCATATCTTAAGAGTGAGAAATGGAAAACTTGGAGCTTCATAAATACTTAATAATCACACTGTGTGTTACACTGGATTGTGCTCCAGGGATGAATAAAATTCCTGAAGGCAGTGCAGAGCAGGGCAAAATGCTCTGAACAAAGAGGATGGACTGGGCTCTCGTCTTTGTCCTGTCACTAATTTGCTGGCTGACCTTAGGCAAGTCACTTAACATTTCTGGGTTTTAATTACTTCATCTTTAAAACATAGGGAAGGGAGAAGGCTGGTTGGGGTGATTTCTGAGGTTTCTCGTAGCTGTGAGAATAGACTTCATGATTCTGATGTCTGCCATGAACCAGCCCTGAATTCAATAAAATTACTGAAATCCCAGTAATGCTTCTGAGCTGCTGTAGACTTCACATTGGCTGCATTCCATCAGGGGAAGGATACCAAAGTAAATTTTCTTTATCAATTGGGGAATTAGGAAGCTGGAACAGCATCTCACTTGGAGCATGATTTCTCAGTGCAGGGGGAGTGCTATTGGCATTTCAGGTGGGATTTTTTTTTTAAAATTGTGCAGGGTTGTCCTGCCTGGTGCAGGATATTTAGCATCCTTGATCCCAGGTTGCCAAAGCCAGTGATAATACCTCCCCCTACCCCCAGTGTTTGTAAGAATAAAAAAAATACCCTTTAGTGAGATAGTACCTGAGGTTGAGAACTACTGATTTTAGAAGAAACCAGGAAGCTTCCCTTATTGTTAATAACTATTTTCTAGACATGCAAGCTTAGATCTAAGATCTTCTTAACCCTAAAGACTTTGATTTAGCTGTCAAGTCAGGTTCAGGACTGGATATTGGCAACTGAGAGCTATTTATGGAAAGAACAGAAAGGACAGAAAATCCATCCTTTCTTTTGTAAAGACTTTATGGTTTACAAGTAGTATCTCATTGGCCTTCTCTGTGATATGAGGAGCAGATTTATAGTGTATGTTAAAATCCACAGTGAGGTAGATAGGTACTCTGATGTATTCTATTTGACTAATTTGGTATTAAGGTAGGGTGGAGAAGGAAATGGCAACCCACTCCAGTGTTCTTGCCTAGAGAATCCCAGGGAAGGGGGAGCCTGGTGGGCTGTCTATGGGGTCACACAGAGTCAGACACGACTGAAGTGACTTAGCAGCAGCAGCAGCAGCAATGATAAGAAAATGAATTCTATACATGATTTTGAAAATTTTAGTCTTATTTTTGATAGAAGCCCATCACTAGGAAATGACCCTCTGGAAGCTCTCCTTCTCTGCCTTAAAAGCTGTCTAGATTGTCACTCTGAGTAAAAAACCTGGAGGCAAAAGCCAGAAAACTCTACTGAACAGTGAAGATGTAGTAGGCTGACATTTGTAGCCTTAAAAGGTGATGGATCCTGCACCAGCATTGATTCATTTCTGGTAGTACAGGCAGTTCATGTATTCTGGGAAAAGCAGCATGGGGCAAAGCAACAGCATTCAGTACTAAACTACTGAAACAATTGATCAATGGCGTAACTTACAAAAGGACAAGAGCCATCTTGCAGAAAGACAATACAGATCCCTATGTAACTTCATCAGAACCAGAGACCTGAAGTTCTATTCACCTTGTGATTGCTATTCTAGCCAGAAAATTTAGGTAAAGTGAAAATTCCCCAGAGAAGGGGCTTGTATGTTGTGGCCTAAAAATGATTCACATCAGTTATCTGAGAGACTAGTGGTTTTGAAAGTGTCAGACTTCCCTGGTGGCCCAGTGGTTAAGAATCCGCCTGCCAACACAGGGGACACGGGTTCTATCCCTGGTCTGGGAAGATTCCACATGCTGCAAGGCAACTAAGTTCGTGCACCACAACTGCTGAAGCCTGCACGCCCTAGAGCCCATGCTCCACAACAAGAAAAGCCACTGCAATGAGGAGCCTGAGTATTGCAACTAGAGAGTAGCCCCCGATCTCCACAACTAGAGAGAGCCCATGTGTAGCAGTGAAGATCCAGCACAGCCATGAAGAAATAAGAATTGGGGCAGGTTATTTAAGTATGCTGGGATCCAGTTCTTCATCTGTAAAAAAGGGATAATAACATTACCAGCATTTAGGGTCAGAGGAAGGGTATTAGCTATCATAATCATTATCATTATTATTGTTGCTGCTACTGGGTGAAATACTAGCATGACATGTCATGACACGTCAGAGCTTCCAATAAATAATGATGTAAAAATAGGAATCCTTCATTTATTTTTGATTCTTCGGGCTCAGTGAGGCAGCATATTCAAGTCTTTAGCCTCATTTCACAGAACCATAGAATGTTACAGCTTGCAGGACCTGAAACACTATTTAATCCAAATTTCTTGGTTTAAAGATGAAGATAATGAAGGTGAGAGAAGTAAAATCCTTGTTCAAATTCTTGGCAACAAAGATTCTGAAGTTTTGAATGCTTTTCTTCTGCCTTGTAATACCAGCCATGAAATTTCTACCTGTTGACTATCCTTGACTAGTAGTTCACACCAGGGTGCAAGGGAAATAATGTGAAATCCAGATTCATTCATTTTCCTACTCTTAGCATCTCTGGTAAAGTTTTGGTGGCTAAAGTCATTGACAAAAATTTTAATGACTAATGAAAAGATGCATGATGTTAAAAGATGCAAGGAGCAGTGAATTGTGAAAGAAGACTCAAGTCTTGCTTCTGCCTCTGTTATTAACCTGAGTGACCATTCTCAGCCTCAGTTTTTCTGTTTGCAAAGTAAGAGGGTTAGGTTATGTAATTGTTACAAAATATTGGCACAATAATATATTGTATAAAGATTTTCTCTAATGAGCAATTAAATCTTTACAATTATGAGAAACATTTTGTCATCAAAATGTTCAAACACCTGGATGCAATTGTTTTTTTAAATTTGCTGATTATTTTTAAAACAAACAAAGGAAAGCAATTTTTTAAATGAACAGATGACGGAGATCAGCTTGCTCATTTGTAGGACAGTTTATTGGGTTGGAATATTTTGCCTTTGGCAAGTGAGAATCAGCTAATTCCAGGCATTTGCTTAATGACTTGCCAGAATAGAAAGATGTTTTTCTTTCATTTTTGTCAGTAATCACCAGTTAAAACTTTTAAAGGGAAGCACAATTATTCCTGGAAAAGGATAATATTATATGACCAATCAAACTGTGATGTCATCAGCTCTCCTCTAATTATTATATGTGTTTTTATTTTAAGCTAAGCTCCTTCTGAACTTAGGAATAATAGTAGTTTCCTGCAACAATCATGAAGGCCAATCAATACTTCCTTAAGGAAATAAATGTCTCTTTAAGGTAAAAGTGAAAAGTATCATACAATTCCATTTAAGTATTGTTTGTGAAATTGCCTCATCATAATGAAATGAAACACCCTTGGACTGATGTGTCTCCTGTCCCTGGAGGAGAATAGCAAGACACAGTTCTCAGTGGCAGTCTGTCTTGGCCATCACTACCGATGCCCCCAGAGGGGTTAGGAGGGTGGTTATCAGGGTAGGATTTGATGTTCTGTGTCTGTCTCCTGTTTTATTTGATAAGGGAAAATGCCACGGGGAGTACTCATTTCTTGGCTAGATGAGTTTGTAGCATAAAGTGACCTGGAGCAATGGTATGAATTCAGCAAATATTTATTGAGCAGCCATGTGCTAGGCTATAGGAGTTCCAAACACCTGTGACCACAGCCTTTCTGTGCAAATATATGACACTCCTCAACTACTTTATTGATTAAGTGAATGATTGTATGCTAACAGCAGGAGTATCAAAGCTATGTGGTCAGTTCTATTTATTTCTTGAGATACAAAATCAGTTAAACCCCTCAAGCTGAAGACAGTGAAAATTAAACTCTTTTCAGCTCCAAGGTAATGTGTTTCTCTCTTCCAAAATCCAGGCCTCTCTAAGAGATAAAGAGTTCCCATGAAATGAATAAACCATGATTCCCCGCAAAGTGGTATTTATTATTAAAGCCAGCATGATCTGCCAGAGACTGGAATAGACAGTTTCTCTAAGTTCTCCTTTAGTAATAAGATTCCCTATGCAACAATTGCCTGAGAATGGCATGCCTGACCAACATCAGGCTGAGAGTGTATCTCAGCTCTTTCTCTCAAAGAGTATCTTTCAAGTTACCATCCATTCCTTTGTTAAGATCTATTTATCTATCTTAAGATAAATATATATATAAAAGATAGTTATATAAAGTATATATAAATTTGAAATCTGAATAAGAACTGCTACGTTATTTCTAAGTTGAAACTCAGGAAACCAGTAAGACAGTAAAATAGAACATTTGACTTTATGGTAAAAAGGAATCTATGTGAAATTAAACTCCAGAAGTCATTGGCTCCTTCAGTGAGATACATGTTTTTCCTTACTAGCCTTATTGTCTCGAGCATCTTTGGGCTTTGGGGGATGTTCTCAGCACAGGTGGATTTTTCTCCTCTCTTGCAAAAAAGTTTCAAAGCAGAGTCCCAAGTCCTTATTTCCAATTTCATGTTCTCAGTTGCTGTGATGTTTTTAGCACTTCCTAAAGAAATGTTGTCCAAAAGAACTTTCTCCAATGCTGGAAATTTTCTATATCTGCATTGTCCAATAAGGCAGTTAGTAGCCACATATGGTTTTATTAAGCAGCTGAAATATGGCTAGTGTGATTAAGAAGCTGAATTTTTAACGTTTAAATTTTAACTAATTAAAATGGTAAATAACTACATATGGCGAGTGACTACCATGTTGGATAGCGTGGCTCTAGACAGTGTAAGATTATGGTACCTGGGACTGGGTAACCCAGCAACATCATCCTTGCAGAATCACCCAGTGATGATATAATAGAAATTATGTATTTAATTATGAGTTATGCCTTAATTGCTTCTGGAGCAGGTTTGAAGCAGAATGTCAGTAATAGCATTAGGAAGGCATAAGGGGATCTTTAATTAAAGGATAACAAATGGGAGGAATATGTATGGTAAATATTAAGAGATGAAACAGCAGAACAGCGCCATTAGAACTGAATTTGAATTTCTAAATTCTACATTTTGGAGCAGGATAGAACTGTCCAATTCAATATAAAAATTTCATCTTGCCAGTGTGATTACTAGTTCCACAAAAATTTAATTAGTGAAAGTGAGATTTTAGTATGGGCTGGAAGAGAAGCAAGCAAAAATGAATAGAGTATTGGGTCTGTTGTATGTTAGAGTGGACTAGAACTCTAGGACCATGTCTAATGAAATCGTCCACTTGACAGAATTGTGAAAATTCAATGACTTATGAAAGACCTTAGCATACTGCCTAGCATTGATAAATATCAGGACTTAGGATGATCACATATTTCTGCCTAAATCTTTTTGAGGCCTCTTCCAAGTACCTGTGGGAACATAGGAAGATGCTAAGGGTAATTGATTTCAGAAAAATTATTTTGTTAAGAATAGATCATAGAAGATGAAATATAGATAGCATAAAGGCAAGTAAAGAAATGCCATACCACCATCCTGATTTGCAAATTGTTGGTATAGGGAAAACAGTTATTGAGGAATGTGGGTCAGGTATCTCAGTTATATTCGGTCAGCCAACACTGGAATAGTGAGAACAGAGAGGGAAGAACAGGAAGAAAAATTAGGTATGAGGGCTACCTGTATTTTGAGTGTTTGGGCCTCTCAGGTTGCTCAGTGGTAAAAGAATCTGCCTGCCAAGGAGGTGATGCAGGTTCAACCCCTGTTGGGAGGATCCTCTGGAGAAGGAAATGGCAACCCACTCCAGTATTCTTGCCTGGAGAATTCCATGGACAGAGGAGCCTGGGGAGCTACCGTTCATAGGGTGGCAAAGAGTCGGACACAACTTAGCAACTAAATGACAACAACGAAAACAACAAATTACTGAATATAGTTCAGTCCTGCTGATGTTCTTGTCAAAGATAATCCCAGAAGGCATGGAAGAATATTTGAGGCACCATGGGAGTAGTGCAAAGGGCACTGGCCTTGGAGTCAGGTCAACTGGATTCCAGTCCTAACTTTTCAGTCATGTGAGTTAAGACTAATAAGCATCTTTTGGTTTCCAAATTCCCTTTTTTTGTAAAACAATGATGCTTAATGATCTTGAAGGTTTTTCAAGCCCTATAACTCAAGGGTGTAATTCTAAATATGAAAGCACGAGTGGGATCTAGTCCTGCAGATTCCCTGAAGCCTTGCTGTTCTTCAGGAAAGCCTACCATTTTATTCCTCTATTGTGTTCCTGTTATCCTTAAGCTCAAGTGTGTGAACAGTGGTATCTCAAGCAGCATGCACAAAAGCAGTTGGTATGGTGGGAGTTAGTGACAATGGGTGGGTGAACAGATTAAAGAGGAAAGGGTTGGAAGAGAGAGTAGTGTCTGTGAAAAGCAAAGCAGGTCCTCTACCTTTGATGGATTCTTTCTATAGTCTCCAGTAACCATTGCCCAAAGTCACTGCCAAAATGAAGGCATGAAAATAGTTTGGACTTCATTGTTAAGCAGACTTGAATTTGAATCCAAGCTCTGGATTTGAGATACATAACTTCAGTTCTCTGAACTTTGTGATACAGTTGGTTAGCAGCTATTGTGAAGCTTAAATGAGATGATATGACCCAGCAAATAGTAGGTTTTCTTAAGTAAATGCTCTCTTAACTTGGCCTCCTGAAATTGGCTGAGTTCATTCGCCATCTAGCCCATAATGTAAAAGACTCTCAAAGAAACACACAAGGACTGCTTAGAGATCTATATCTAGAGGATGTAAAATTTACATTTTAGATAACGCGTGGTGGAGAGAGAAGGGTGCTGAAGAGAAAAAACCTCAGCCAGGAATAGAAAGCCCAGTTAGTCTCTCTGCTAATGAAGCCTCTTCCTTTCTGCAGCCTCACAGTTCTCTGGTTCTTGAAAGCCACAGTAGCGTTTATCAGAACAACAACCCTAACTGTGTTTCCAACACTTCACCAACAGGAAGATTCACAGCGCAGGCAGAGAAAACAGAATGAGGCACCACGTTCGTTCCAATTCAAGTTAGCAAAGCTGGATCCTGGAGTGACACCCGCTCCTTGCTCCTCAACCCAGCATTGGGGAAAACCTGTTTCCAAGTGGAGTCCAGGGGTAGGGGCTGGGAAAGCAGAGAAACGGGGAATGCATAGCGCCTTTACCCCTCTCTCTAGGTTACTTGCTCCATTTGACTTCCTTTACGAGGTTCTAACACAGTTTCTGTTTTGGAGAAAAATGTTGGCAAGCAGTGAGCCTCCAGTCCCTTGGCGGTGTTATCTCGCCGCCTTGGAGAACTTTCAGCACCGCGGACAGCACCCGCCCCGCCGTCCTCTCCGTGGCCCACTCTCCGGACTGCAGCTATCCTGCCCCTGGCATTCTCCCGAACCCCCACCTGGAGGGGGCTCCGGGGTTGGGGGAGGGGAGGTGGGTTATCATTCTGTGTTTCTTGGTCAACTTTGGCCAGTGACCGGCCCTGCCACTGCAGTGAGAATACCTCCCAAAAGCCGGTTCCTTTTCGCCTCTCAGTTGAAGACCTCCAAGAACCGAGGTCAGCATAGGTGGTGGGGTGGGGAGTGCCAGGAACTGGCGGGCTCTATTTATCTAGCATTCTTGCACCTTTTCTCCACCTTTACTTTACTTCTAGTCATTCGGCGACTTCTTTCTTACTTTTCAATCACAATACAAAATACATGTGTGTGTGGTAGGGGAGGGCGGAGGCTGACTCAAGAGCTGGAAGGAGGTTGTGGCTGCGTCCGGAGGCTACACTGCCCTACTCTGGCCCTTTGGATTCTTAGGATACTGATGTGCTTTGGGATGGGGAAGTGGGGCGGGCTCTGACTTAGGTGTAAGTGTGAGAGTCCTCTCCCAAGGGTTGCCCCCTCTGTCCAGGGAGCTTCCCTGACACCTCACCCATCACATCCTCCTCGTTGCCCCCGGTGTGTCAACCGGTCTCTGGGGACAGATGCCCCTGCGAGCGCATGGCCTTGTCAGGTCACCTGGCTCAGATAGTCCCTTTGAAGAGTTTGCTCTAATGTAAAAGGGCAGACATTGTTCCCGCCCGTCCTTCAGGCTTCGGCCGGAAAAGCATTTCTTTCTCTCGTTGGACTCTTTCAGAGGCCGAGAAAACCGAGCTGCGCGAGCCAAGGTGCGTGCCAAGGCACTGGGGGGACAGGACTGGCCCGGAGGCTGTGGAGACCTGGGCGGCCCGGACGCTGCTCGCGGCTCCCTCCTCCGCCTCTAGCTCCCGCGGGCCGGACCTGCCTGGCAGCCCCGCGAGGTGGAGCCCGGCGTTCCCCAACCCTGGATGCTATCCAGGCCCCGTTCCGGGCCAGACCCGGAGAGACCCCGGCCCGGCTCCGTCCTTCCTTCTAGGAGACCCCTTCCCGGAGGGCGCCCTCAGCCTCCGCGCCATGTTCCTGCTTACCCGCTCCCGATGGCTCCGGCTCCCCGGTTCATTCAACAAGAGGTGATCATCCCATTTTCCAGCTGGGATGCAGGGGCCACGGAGGGGGATAGACTACAGCGAAAGAGGGACGTTCACTCACCGGAGGGCTGGAGGTGATGAACTGGCTACCGGGGCTGAAGGCTGGCAGTCCTCACTTACAGCGCCGGGTTTTTCTCTTCTACCGTGATGCGGGGTGGTGGCGGCAAAGGAAAGCAGGAGGCAGCCGCCGCTGCCGAACAGCTCCTCAATTATTCAGATTGCCCCTCTATCCTGCACCCCTCCCCGCGGCCTGTCAGTCCTCCCTCCAGCTAGCCTGTCTCCGCCTTCCTGGAGTCACGTGGGCTGCCCAACCCCTTACATTACTGAGCAGAAGCCTCTCACCAGACATCCCCACCCCCGCCCCCAGTACACACACACACACACACATTGCTATCTGCCACTCTCAACCCCTCCCCGGCCTATTAAGCCTCCAGGTGCTGCTTCCAGTACCTCGTGCTATGTGAGGCTGAGGGAAGGAGATGCGGGCAGCTCTCCGCCCTGGGAGAGGACCAGGCAGGACTCTGCAGTGTTGATGTGTTGCGAATGCACAGCCTCTGCGAGAAGCTCCACCTCTGCTGGACTTGACATTGGACAAAGCTGGCTACCCAGACCTGGTTCCTGCCCTCTGGAAGCTTCCACCTTCTTCACCGAGCCCTTGCTGCTCTTAAATTTCTTCCACCTCCCTTAGCAGCGTTACTGAAAGGAAAGGATGGGAGAGATTGATTTCCCCTCCCCTCCTAAAAAAGACAAGACCATCCTCTTTCTCCAATAGACCAAGTTTATCTTTGGATTCCCTACATCTTATGAGTAGAAAAGATTGAGGCTTTGAGATTTGAAGATTGAGGAAGAATTTTGGTCCATACCAAAAATAGATACCCTTGGGAGTATCTAACTTCTGTTAGCCTTTCTTCTCTCATCTGTGAAATGACCCCTTCACAGAACTATTATGAAAATTAAAAATGGTAATATTCTTAAAATTGCCTAACATATTTAGAACTCATTAAATGGGAGTCCTTCCTCCGTCTCTGTTAAAATAAATTTCAGAAACAAGGAGATTGTGATTTGCACCCGTAGACTGGAAATATCTTTTGTAAACTTAGAAGGGGTTATCTGTGCATTCAGGCTTGACAGATAATATATGAAAGGAGAAAAACAATTTACTGGGCTTATATTGTTTCATTGGTTCTGTTGAGAACTATGTTATGTCTCAAAAAGATGAGGACTATGTAGTACAAACCGAGGCATGTTTGGCCTCATCAGAGAATGAATTATTTAATATGCATTGAAAAGACTGCTTTAGGTGGACAGTACCTACATAATCTTGCATCTTTGGTCCAGGCCTTCAAAATATATGGGAGCTAAAGAGATGTAACTCCCCATTCTTGGAAACACATTCACTGGGCTTCTGATTGAGAAGAATGTTGGCTGTCTGACACTTCTTTCCTAGCATGGAGCAGTCAAATGTATCTTTAGATTGTGGGTTATAGCTAGAGGACCTGGGTTCTTCCCAGAAAATTGACTGATCAGTGCCAGGACAGTCTGGGAAAGTCTACCTAGCTCAAGTTTGGACCAGCATCCAGGTCTTAAGTATTGAGATATCTCCTTCATTTGAGCTTATGCAGGGTATATCAGATCTTCTAGGATACCCAAGAAGCTGTGAAAATTTGCAGGAAGGGCATAGAGTTAAAGAATCAGAAGTTTGGCATCTTAATACGGGCTCTGGTGGTGGTGGTTTAGTCACTAAGTCATGTCTGACTCTTGCGACCCCAGAGGACTGTAGGCTCCTCTGACTATTCTCCAGGCAAGAATACTGGAGTGGGTTGCTGTTTCCTTCTCCAAATACGGGCTCTGCCAGTTACTTATTATATGATCTTTGGCCAATCACTCAAGCTTTTTGAGTTTCAGCTTTACAATGGGAATAGAATGTTTGTCTGCCTTCTCCATGAGCTGGTTCAAATGGAGGATAATGTATGAGAAGCCATACCATTAAATGTCCAGAGTGAATAAATGTGAATTATTGACATTACAGACTGAAGAAAACCCTGAATTTATTCTAGTCCAGATGCATTACAGGCATGAAGTGGTAGGAAGCTGGGGTTTATCATGGAATGGAAAACAACTAAAGTGTCAGTATTTTTCTGTAAGTCTCTGTGTGTGCATGTAATTTAAGGGGTGTAGTGTTTTGAGCATTATATTTTCATTTTCAGTGTCTTCTGTGATGGATTTCTGGATTAAATTTAATTTTTTCCTGACTTTTAATTTTTAGAACAACACCAGCCACAGTCACAGTGGTTATGAGTATTTCATAACTGCGATAAGTTTGTGCTTATATTTCAGGACAGCAGCTTTACACTCTTCTGCTTTTCCCAGGTAAAACTGATTTGGATTAGAAATTCAAAATGAGTTTGATTTCAAAGCAAGAATATTCAGCATCCAGGAGCAATTTCTGGTTAGTCATCAACCCCTTGAGTGATATGAGTCTCCAGTTCACTGCCAATAAACCCAATGACATCTTTACACAAACCAGGAACTCCTGAGGAGTTCTCCCATTTGTAAGCAAATTCTAGTCCACTTTGCTGATTTTCTTTTTTAAAATATTCTTCAGAAAGTGTCAGTTTGGACCTCTTTATATTTAGGGACACCAAAAGACCAGAAGGTGCCAACTCATGCTCCTATATATATATATATATATATATATCCTTAAAAAAAATTATCCAGGCTAGGTAAAATGCTACCTCTGTCTCCTACCTACTTCTGGGTTGTCATGAGGAAGCATGAGAAATGGAAGAATTAGCATGAAATAATTTAATTTTGCCTTAAAAATGGTACCACTATGAGTTACTTGGATGAGTATAAATTTCAGAAAAATTTGGACAGTTTTACCAGAAATTTCCCTGGGACTTTCAGAGTAATTATTCAGTAATTTTTTCAAACAAGTTTTCAATGTTCAAGTCACGTTTCCCAGCACAGGACAGAAAAAGGAAGCTTGGGGGACAAATCTTGCATTGATTGTAATTGAAAGTTACACCTTAACAATGATTTCCTGATAAGGTTTCCCTTGGGTCCTACTCCTTTACTTACAAGGTCTTATCTTTTACCTGTTGACTGTTGCCTTTATGAGTCACTGCAGACACTTTCCAGCTGTAGACAAAGCATTAATGAACCAATGAATAGAAATGCAGTAGATAAAAGTGTAGCAGAGCATTTAGAGCCACACACAGCAGGAACAATTGATGCATATCTCAGTTCCAGGGTTAAGCAGTGATACTGCAAATTGACTGCTAATTACATCTTGAAAGTACACATTCTATTTTTCTTTTTCTAACAATTGGAATATGGGACTATTGATTCATTTATTTAGTGTGTTCTAGACACTTGAGATATAGCCTCAAACTGCACAGAAATGGCTCCTGTTCGCCTTGAGCGTACAGTCTAGTAAAGGGAGTCAGACCCTGATCAGGTAAACAAAGAGGTGGAGATAAGATCCATGATTAAAAAAAAAAAAAAGAGTGATATACAAGGAGTGAGGACACCACTTTAGTTGAGTGATGGAGAACTGACAAAAGCAAATGCAGGGGCCGAACATACTGGAAAAAGTCAGTTTCATTCCAATCCCAAAGTAAGGCAATGCCAAAGAATGCTCAAACTACTGCACAATTGCACTCATCTCACACACAAGTAAAGTAATGCTCAAAATTCTCCAAGCCACGCTGCAGCAATACATGAACCGTGAACTTCGAAATGTTCAAGCTGGTTTTAGAAAAGGCAGAGAAACCAGGGATCAAATTGCCAACATCCGCTGGATCATGGAAAAAGCAAGAGAGTTCCAGAAAAACATCTATTTCTGCTTTATTGACTATGCCAAAGCCTTTGTCTGTGTGGATCACAATAAACTGTAGAAAATTCTGAAAGAGATGGGAATACCAGACCACCTGACCTGCCTCTTGAGAAACCTGTATGCAGGTCAGGAAGCAATAGTTAGAACTGGACATGGAACAAGAGACTGGTTCCAAATAGGAAAAGGAGTACATGAAGGCTGTATATTGCCACCTTGCTTATTTAACTTATATGCAGAGTACATCATGAGGAACGCTGGGCTGGAAGAAGCACAAGCTGGAATCAAGATTGCTGGGAGAAATATCAATAGCCTCAGATATACAGATGACACTACCCTTATGGCAGAAAGTGAAGAGGAACTCAAAAGCCTCTTGATGAAAGTGAAAGAGGAGAGTGAAAAAGTTGGCTTAAAGCTCAACATTCAGAAAACAAAGATCATGGCATCTGGTCCCATCACTTCATGGGAAATAGATAAGGAAACAGTGGAAACAGTGTCAGACTTTATTTTGGGGGGCTCCAAAATCACTGCAGATGCTGATTGCAGCCATGAAATTAAAAGACGCTTACTCCTTGGAAGGAAAGTTATGACCAACCTAGACAGCATATTAAAAAACAGAGACATTACTTTGCCAACAAAGGTCTGTCTAGTCAAGGCTATGGTTTTTCCCGTGGTCATGTATGGATGTGAGAGTTGTACTGTGAAGAAAGCTGAGCGCCGAAGAACTGATGCTTTTGAATTGTGGTGCTGGAGAAGACTCTTGAGAGTCCCTTGGACTGCAAGGAGATCCAACCAGTCCATTCTAAAGGAGATCAGTCCTGGGTGTTCATTGGAAGTACTGATGCTAAAGCTGAAACTCCAATACTTTGGCCACCTCATGCAAAGAGTTGTCTCATTGGAAAAGACTCTGATGCTGGGAGGGATTGGGGGCAGGAGGAGAAAGGGATGACAGAGGATGAGATGGCTGGATGGCATCACCAACTGGATGGACATGAGTTTGAGTGAACTCTGGGAGTTGGTGATGGACAGGGAGGCCTGGCGTGCTGCGATTCATGGGGTCGCAAAGAGTCGGACACGACTGAGCGACTGAACTGAACTGAACTGAGACATACAAGTTACTACTTTCCAAGGAAAGGGCAGTGCCCTCTTTGTTGTTCAATTGCCTAGTCACGTCTGACTCTCTGCAGCCCCATGGACTGCAGCATGTCAGGCTTCCCTGTCCTTCACCATATCCCAGAGCTTGCTCAAACTTATGTCCATTGAGTTGGTGATGTGATCCAACAGTCTCATCCTCTGTTGTCCCCTTCTCCTCCTGCCTTCAATCTTTCCCAGCATCAGGGTCTTTTCCAATAAGTTGACTCTTTGCATCAGGTGGCCAAAGTACTAGAGTTTCAGCTTCAGCATCCGTCATTCTAGTGAATATTCAGGATTGATTTCCTTTAGGATTGACTGGTTTAATCTCCTTGCAGTCCAAGGGACTCACTCTCAAAAGAGTCTTCTCCAACACCACAGTTTGAAAGCATCAATTCTTTGGCATCCAGCCTTATTTATGGCCCAGTTCTCGCACACTTACATTACTACTGGCAAAATCATAGCTTTGACTATATGGACCTTTGTTGGCAAAGTAATGTCTCTGCTTTTTAACATCCTGTCTAGGTTTGTCATAGCTTTTATTTCAAGGAGCAAGTGTCTTTTAATTTCATGGCTGCAGTCACCATCTGCAGTGATTTTGGAGCCCAAGAAAATAAAGTCTGTCACTGTTACCATTGTTTCCCCATCTATTTGCCACGAAGTGATGGGACCAGTTGCCATGATCTTCATTTTTTCAAGGCTGAGTTTTAAGCCAGCTTTTTCACTCTCCTCTTTCATCTTCATCAAAAGGCTCTTTAGTTCCTCTTCACTTTCTGCCATAAGGGTAGTGTCATCTGCCTGTCTGAGGTTGTTGATACTTCTCCCAGCAATCTTGATTCCATCTTGTGCTTCATCCAGCTGGACATTTTGCATGATGTACTCTGCATATAAATTAAATAAGCAGAGTGACAATATACAGCCTTGACTACTCCTTTCCCAATTTTGACCTAGTCTGTTGTTCCATGTCTGGTTCTAAATGTTCTTGACCTGCATACAGGTTTCTCAGGAGACAGGTAAGGTGGTCTGGTATTCCCATCTCTTGAAGAATTTTCCACAGTTTGTTGTGATCCACATAGTCAAAGACCTTAGCATAGCCAATGAAGCAGAAGTAGATGCTTTTCTGGAAATCTCTTGTTTTTTCTATGATCCAGCAGATGTTGACAGTTTGATCTCTGGTTCCTCTGCCTTTTCTAAATCCATCTTGTACATCTGGAAGTTTTTGGTTCACGTACTGTTGAAGGCTAGCTTTGAGGATTTTGACCGTTACTTTGCTAGTATGTGAAATGAATGCAATTGTGCAGTATTTTGAACATTCTTTCACATTGCCATTCTTTGGAATTGGAATGAAAATGTACATTTTCCAGTGCCTTCTTACCCAAGGGCTTTTGCCAAAAGTCTACATCATTAGCAGGGTAATCACTAAAACCTTCATGATTGACCCACATGGATGATTATGATTAGGCCACCAGGAGATTGACCAGATGCTTTAATGACCATTACATGTTTTTGTCTCATGATTCATGGTGATGAATAGTTGATGCTTTCTTCTAAAAGGACCACAAACTCATCAATGCCCCCCTGACTTCTTCCTTTAAGAGATTCAGAGGCTGAGAAATCAAAAGCACTGTGACAGCCTGGCCAGAGGCTGGTCAAGAACCTTCTGAATGGAGAGGTTGCTTACTGTGCAGAAAAAGAAGAAAAGATAGACCTAGAACCCAACTACCACAGGCACACAATAAATATATACTAAACAAATAACTTGCTGCTGCTGCTGCTGCTGCTAAGTCACTTCAGTCGTGTCCGACTCTGTGTGACCCCATAGACGGAAGCCCACAAGGCTCTCCCATCCCTGAGATTCTCCAGGCAAGAACACTGGAGTGGGTTGCCATTTCCTTCTCCAATGTGTGAAAGTGAAAAGTGAAAGTGAAGTCGCTCAGTCGCATCCGACCCTTAGCGACCCCATGGACTTCAGCCCACCAGGCTCCTCCATCCACGGGATTTTCTAGGCAAGAGTACTGGAGTGGCTTGCCATTGCCTATTCTAATTGGACTGGAAATTTATAAGCAATTATTTCTGAGTAACTATCCTCTGTGTATCTCAATTCTAAGAGGAAGAAGGGGGATGCTGACTTGAATATGGTCATTTCATTCCTCCCAAATTTACAGTGAGGTACAGCAACTCTCCCTGTCCCACCCCATGCAGTATGAAAAAGTTCCTTAATGTTGAAGCAATGGAAAGAAGTCAGAAATGCTAAAACAGTGGAATTCCTTGACATGGAAGGAAATATTAAAGGAAACACTTCTTCACATTTATTATATGTTTTCTTTAAATACATTCACTTTTGCACTTAATTTATTTTAAAGAGGTTTCTATCACTAGTTTAAGTAGAAAATGGGTATCTGTTGCCATGTGTACAAGATAATTATTTAAATAAGGACAGTGAAAATAAAATGATGCTATTATAGTCAAGCTAAATACTATTGCCTGCCCAGGAATCTGAGGTTTGCTTTTTCATTATTAAAAATAGAAAGTAACTGTTAAAGAGGTGTTAAAGACATATTGGCATCAAACTGAGACTTTCTCCATGAAGTAATCAGAAACATGGAAGGACAAATGGAAATGAATAATTTTTTCACTGTGTGATGATAGGTGATTTAGTACTGAGCCTTGCATGTGTGCTATGTCTCTTCAGTCGTGTCTGATTCTTTGAGACCCTATGGACCATAGCCCTCTTGGCTCCTCTGTCCATGGGATTCTCCCGGCAAGAACACTAGAGTGGGTTACCATGCCCTCCTCCATGGGATCTTTCCGATCCAGGGATCGAATCCACATCTCTTATGTCTCCTGCACTGGCAGGTAGGTTCTTTACCACTAGCACCACTGGGAAGCCCTATTTAAATCAGCATTTCTCCCAATTTTAACATGCATAGAAATCAAATGGAGAGCTTGTTAAAAATGCTGAATTGAATTCAGTATTTCTGGGGTGGGACCCAAGGACTTGCATTTCTAACACAATTTCAGTGCTCCTGTTGCTTCTAGTTGTCGAATCACTCTTTGAGTGGCAAGGATCCAAAGTACCAGTGATGGTATATGTCCCACATTTTGGGAGATGGCAACTTTTATTTTATAGATGAGAAAAGTAAGGAGTTGGAGGTTGTAAATAACCTGAGGTCTAATAGTTAGTAGATGAACCAAGTCTAAAACTCATTTTCACAGGCTTCCAGTTTCTCAGTCTAGTGTTCTTTCTCAAAAGATCTGTATGGTCACTGACTTGCTGCTAGAGCCCCCCAGAACTGTTTTTCAAGGGGCTATGGCATGAAAGTCAAGGTTTGGATTGCTGTGTTTTATAGGTTATTCTGTGGGAACATGCACAAACTCTCAGTAGCTTAAACTAACAATTGTTGACATTATGTCTCATTAAGTCACATTATTATTGTTCACATTGTTGTGGATTACTATGGGTTCTGATCCACATAAGTCACTTTATACCATGTTATGATGCCCCATCTCAACAACATACTTCAGAGCTGACCTTGGCAGGTAGAACCAAAGCTGAAGGACCTTGCACCAGCAACTAAATGCTCTGGCTTGAAAGGGAAGCATGTCACTATTGCCCACAACCCAATTAGCCAGGACATGGACCCACTCAAATGCAATTGCAAGCCAGGAGTGGAGAAGAAGATTTCCATCTTCTTGGAATAAGAGTACAATCAGATAGAGGGAACACTGAAAGTCTCTATCAAATAAATAATTTTTCTGTCACTAACAATCCTTCATTTCATTATCTCAGTCTTTTCTCTTTTCTCAGGATCTCTCATATCCAATGTTCCCAGGCCAATGGGGCCACTATTAGCCACCTCCCCATCCCCACCCCACCCCCAAGTCCTTCTGTATCATACAGAAAGAATAGGAAATATAATGGTGGAGGGAATTCAGGATGCCAGAAACTGTGGTGATAGCAGGAGCATCAAAAGAGACAGACCAAGTCAAGGAAAATGGCCATGGTGACTAGGAGAGGGGTAGAGAAAAAAGAAGTCAGGGGAAGGAGAGGAAACAATCATTTCTTTAGGGCCTACTAGGCCCTATGCTAGCATATTTACATGATTTTGCCCTTATAACATTCAGGTTGTTATTGGCTTGTTTCACACTCAAGGAAGCAGAGGCTCAGAGGGCTTATATAACTTGTCAAGGTCAATGCAGAGGGTAAACCAGGATCAATGCCAGACTGTAAGCCTAGAATCTCTCCCAGGAAGTCTAAGAAAGTCACTCTCACAAAGCAAGGCAGAATTGGTCCTGAAGAATAGACTCCTGTTCATACTGACATTGGAATTCCTTGGCTGTATTAGGCATGTGTAGACAAACAACTGAGATGTCCTGATTCCATACTGGCTACGATGTGAAGTTTTGCAGTATGCCTGGAGAAACCAAGCCTCTTCTAAAGGACCCAAAGGGAGGATGTAATAGTTAAGGTCAGTGTGAGTGTTGGGAAGTCATGCTCTGGAAGCCTGAGAGTGATGGGGGCTAGAATTGTCATGTGTACTATTCAGGTCAAGGTGGGAAGGGACAGGGACTCTGGAGTCAGACAGACCTAGGTTTGTATCCAGACTTAACCGCTTATTAATGATGTGGTATTTGGCAAATTGTTCAAGTTCTCTGAGACTCAGTATTCCAACCTGTGGTGCTGGAGAAGACTCTTGAGAGTCCCTTGGACTGCAAGGAGATCCAACCAGTCCATTCTAAAGGAGATCAATCTTGGGTGTTCATTGGAGGGACTGATGCTAAAGCTGACACTCCAATACTTTGGCCACCTCATGCGACGAGTTGACTCACTGGAAAAGACTCTGATGCTGGGCGGGATTGGGGGTGTGAGGAGATGGGGATGACAGAGAATGAGATGGCTGGATGGCATCACCGACTCGATGGACATGAGTTTGAGTGAACTCTGGGAGTTGGTGATGGACAGGGAGGCCTGGCATGCTGTGATTTATGGGGTCGCAAAGAGTCGGACATGACTGAGTGACTGAACTGAACTGAACTGAACTGAATGCCTAACTGCAGAATTGTAGTGAAGACTGGAAATAACATACATAAAGAGCCCGGAACACATAGTTCTCAATGTCAATGGCTAGTCTTAGTGTTATTTGCAGTAAGAAGATGCCTTTACCTACCTGAGTTCATCCTTGGAGGTGTCTTGTTCTGAGCCTCTATTTGTTCTTCAGAAAATTGAGGGGATGGGAGCAGATTTCCCCTAATAGCTCTTCCATGGACTCAAGTTAGTACATGAGGAATCATGGGGTTCTCCTGGGGCCAGCTGGAGAATGGGCCTGGTGAGCAGCCATTTTCAGTGCAGCATTGACAAGGGTTGAATAGCTTCTGCTGAATTAAGAGTCCCTGGGCCCACCAGTAGGGCTCCTGAGCCCCAGACAGTAACAGTCTTCTTTCTGTTGCCATTGCCACCAACCAGTGACCCACTGCAACAATAGGCAATGTAGGGATGGCTGTTGGCCCAGGGGTGGTCTTTGCAGTCACTTTTGCATATAGGAAAAGTCACGTTGCTAACAGAAGCAGTGCCTGCCAAGGCAGCAACCACAAGCCGCAGCTTTGAATATAGAACAAAAATGTCAATAAGCACCAGAGAGAATTGGAGGGAGAGGAATGACGCTTGCACTAATGGGATTGTTAGCTTACTCCAGTCTCAGCAGCCCATGCTATTGCTGCCAAGTGGAGAATAGATTATACTGGTAGTGAGTCAATTAAGTCCACAGCAGATTCCCTTCATGAGATGGGCAGGCAAATCACTACCCTCTGAGTAAGCATCCATCATGTAAAACAGTGATTATTTTATTGTCAGCCTTTTGAAGGTATGTATTCACCTGCTGTGTATAAGCTTTCTCCTGTTTAATTCAATGACTTTTAGAAAATGAGAATATTTCATACCATTTACTCATTTCTTAAAGCTCTTAAGAAGACCAAAGCCTCTATAAAGCCTTCTAGTACATTAGATGAAAGTGATAAGACAATTTAGGGAAGGGAATGAAGCTGCAGTCTCTGTCTTTTCCCAGTCCCAGCTAGAGAAGACCTCAATCCTTAACCATAGAGGTCTGTTTTCAGAACCCTAGGGAGGGAGAGTTCACAGGCTGCTTCCACAAAATGTTAGTGTTTAATTGTCCTTGCATTAAGGTTTTTGTCTCAGTGTCTGTGTCAGGTACCAGGAGTGCCTTCAAGATGATTCAAGGCAAGAATTAGTATGTCCTGCTTGGAAGATTCAGTCATCCTGTTCCTGCAGTCCTCTGTCTTCAGGTTGGCCAGTCACTCTGGGCACTGGCAGTCAGCTCTGTGTCCAGCTTGGTTTGGGACACCTCTCCAAGGGGTTTGGAGCAATTGCCAGTGAACATCCAGGTCTTGAAACATGACTTGGCCTCTTGGATCAAGTCCTGAACCAGACACTAGCTCACGGCTTTCTAGGTTCTGAGCCTGCAGGCCCCACTTTTAATTATCTAGCCAAGCCTTGTGTAATTGCACAAGAGATACACTGAAGTTTTTCTTAATTTGATCTATGTTTATATGCATGCTAAGTTGTTCAGTCATGTCTGACTCTTTGCAACCCTATGGACTGTAGCCCGCCAGGCTCCTCTGTCCATGGGATTTCCCAGGCAAGAATACTGGAGTGGGTTGCCATGCCCTCCTCCAGGGGATTTTCTCAACCCAGGGATTGAACCTGTGTCTCCTGCAGCTCCTGCATTGCATGCAGATTCTTTACCACTGAGTCGTATGTTTATATTTCTATGTTCAATAGAGGCTTGAGTATCTATTAAAATGGTGATCAAAAGGAGGTCTTAATCTAATGTATAAAAATGCTGGTGTGAGAAATAAGAATCGCTCCCTTTATCCTTATCCTGTCCTGATGAGGGACATGAGTTTGCTTCATTCATGAGGTGTGTTTCCAGTCTTGAGCTTTTCCTTCTGTTCTCTGACTTTCCACCTACTTATGTGGTGACATGGTGGCACAGATGATGATGGCGATGCAGTAACAGGGCTGACATCTCTCCACCTACTCTCTGAACCCCAAGCCCCCTACCCTGGCTGAATCAGCTGCTGCCTTTCCACTACACTTAGCCTAGGAGGCATTTCTACCAATTAATGTATCATCAGAAGAAATACTTCAAGCTATAATGGGAAATGAGGCAAACTTAATCCCATCTCACAATAGCTTCAAGACTTTAACTGTTTTGTCCAGAACAGATGCTAACAATGGCTGGTTTAACAAGTAACTGCCCATCTCCTGTGAATTCTGTAAATGGTTTTAACTGCCTGGTTCTTTACTAAAAGAACTCTTCAAAAAACTTGGGCTGCCTCACACATGCCAATGTATTTGGTTGCTTAGGAATCTTCATAAAACAAGAGTCAATGTGAAGGAGAGCAAAAATAAAATGTTTGCCCTACTCAGGATGGGAAAAGTCTGTCTGTAGTCAAGGGAATATCGTGAAACTTTTCAGGAATTAGGTCTTCCATGTCAGGTAAGTGAATTACAAGATAAAGAAATCCCAAGTTGAATGTATTGTGTTTATGCTGGGGGAGGGGGTGTGGAGTGTAAAATCACCTTAGTGATGTGAGATGTGGTAAATGGTTGTTGTGCCCTGAGGCCTTCTGTGATGAGACGGGTGGGTTTAGGACAGTTGTTGGTGGAGCTGTTTATTTGAACAAAATGGGGAGGATGCAAGTAAAAATAAAAAAGCATTTTTTTTTTTGTGGGGGAGGAAGGGTGATTTCAACCTGGTCAAGAAAGCCAGAAGATGTTTAAAAGTTAAAATTATAATGACTAACATTTATTGGGAACTGATTAGATAGGGCTTAAGAAGGTCATAGATATTAGCCATTCATTGACTGAGTCAAATAAACTCTGACCAAATTAGTGGTAGAATCTGATGTATGAGTTTTCAAAGAGAATTTCAGAATATCTGCCTTGTGGAAAATTCACTAAACGAACATCGTGTATTAATAGATATTTCTCAAGAGCTGACTGCTTGCATAGTGACCAAGTAGGGCCTTTGTGATAAAGGAAAAGAGGAAAAACAGAACTACAACCAAGTTGCTGAGTAAAACTAACATTTTTTTTTTTTTAATATAGAGCCCATTTTGGTGTGTGTATATGAAGAATAGGTAGGGGTGAGGGGAAATTGGTGTCCAGCAGTTTGGCTAGCTTGCTGTGATCTGACATTAAGTGGGCAGTACAAAGAATGTGACTGTGGCCTGGCCTTTTTGGTCTTTCCTGTGCATGAACTTCTAAATGAAAAGTTAGGGGCTTCAGGCATAGCTGGGTCCAGTTGCTGAGAGAGCATCAAAGGTGTCTGTCATCATCTCAGTTCTATTTGTTTCAGAGTTAGCTTCCTCCTCAGCCAAGCTCTCTGCTCAGGGTGGCAGACAGCTGCCAGGGGCCACAAAATCACTTTTTAAATTTTTTAAAACCAGGTTGACAATCTAAGTAGAAGGAGAGGATCTCTTTTCTAACCCTTCCCACACAAGTCCCAGGGCTGACTCTCATTGAGCTGACAGAGGTCATTTGCTCATTCATTAGTTAATTACTAAGTTCAGGGAAATGATATATAATAATTGGCTGGTCTATGCCCTGTGTTCAGTATAGTTCTGGGAAGTGAGGTTAGGACCACAGAAGCCACATGGACTAGTAGCGGGGATAAGATACTGTTATTAGGAGAAAGAAATACATTCTAGACAGGTGAAAACAATGGACCATTTCCCAAAATTTATAGCTCAAAGAATAATTTTTTTCTTGAAGTTAATATTCAGTAAAACATATTTGGGGAAATCTCATAATATTCATTGTCTTGTGCCTAGAAATTCTTATCTGACCCGTTAATGTTGTTTTTAAACAAAGATGAAAAATGCATTGCCTGATGTTTTATACCCTTGTGTGTGTGTGTGCTAGGTTGCTTCAGTTGCATCTGTCTCTTTGCAACCCTATTGTAGCCTGGCGGGCTACAGTCCATAGGTTTGCAAGAGCCAGACATGATTGAAGTGACTTAGCACAGGCCATAGCCCACCAGTCTCCTTGGTCTATGGGATTCTCCAGGCAAGAATACTGGAGTGAGTTGCTGTGCCCTCCTTCAAGGTGTCTTCCCACCCCAGGGATCGGATCTGCATCTCTGAGGTCTTCTGCATCGGCAGGTGTGTTCTTTACCACTAGCGCCATCTGGAAAGCCCTTTGATACCCTTAGGAACTGCCATATTGACAATGATAATGGTGATTAAATTCTTTCTTAAGAGTGAAGTGAAAGTTGCTCAGTCATGTCTGACTCTTGGCGACCCCATGGACTATACAGTCCATGGAATTCTCTAGGCCAGAATACTGGAGTGGGTAGCCTATCACTTCTCCAGGGGATCTTCCTGGCCCAGGAATCAAACTGGGGTCTCCTGCATTGCAGGTGGATTCTTTACCAACTGAGCTATCAGGAAAGCCCATTCTTAAGAGTATCTCTCTGCATTTGTTCAGTGCTTTACATGTTATCAAGTTTTTTCCCCATATACTATTTCATTAGCTCTGAGATGCTATCAACTGTAGTTAATTACTCAATGACCTCAGTTACCAGACATCAGTCTTCTTGTCACTAATTGTCAAAATATCATACCTGATTCCCTGCTCCCTTCAGCTCCACCTGTCACCTTGCTGGACTCAAAAACTCTTAATGAAGGTGTTAAATGTGCTAATTAACTTTGCCTTGGTGAAAATGTCTTTTATTTTAGTGCCATAAGAAATTAGCAGAGGAAAGAGCTGCTTGAAGGAAGAAGACACAAATTACTCCCAGCTGTCAAACTGAAAAGTGACAGAAGGCAGTGGTCCAGGCTCCAAGTTATTTGTTTTCAAAAGCAGTGGCATTGAGATAGTTTACTTGGAGCTGTCACTGAGCACTGGGTACTTCATTTTTACTCAAGAGTGTATGAATGTATGCATGTTTGCATCAGTGAGGATGCATTTGGTTGCAAGTAAAGGAAAGCCCAATTCAAACTGACTTGAAAATAAAGGGAATTTATGGCTCTTATAATCCTATGTCTACCTTAGATCTTTTTAGGACCAGAATGGATAGATAGATAGCTTGATTGGTCAATCATATCAAATGTAGGATAGAGTTCAAGATTTGTTTGATTTAGTAGCTTAACACAGTCGTCAGATAAGGGTTCTTTTTACGTGTCAAAATGGCTGCAATGGTTCCAGGCTCCACATCTGCACCATATACCATCCAGGAGGAGAGAGAACAAGCCTTTCTTTCCTATGAGCTCTCTCATATGCCCTCTTCTGATCAAAAGCTCTAACTGGATGTTTGCTTTATGCCAGTTAGTATTCTGCCTCTGAAGCCAGACTTGAAATTATTTTCCCTTTAGTCATATGGGGACCAAGTGAACTGGGTGGTTACCAAGGAATGGGAGCTGGATACAGGGGAGGCAACTTCAATGCCCATTGGGGTAGGACTATCATATTATATTCCCTCGCTACTTCTTTCTTCTTTAAAATATTATCTATTTATTCTCGTTCTGCAAAGGATTTCAAGCAGACACAGGCTGTCTACAGGAGGGATTTGGGGCTAACAGAAAGAGCACTGGATTTGGAATTCAGTGACGCCATGTCCTATCTCTATGACCTTGGGCAAGTCCCCATATCTCATATCTAAAATTCAACCTTTTTCATTGGATAAATAAGAATAATATTTACCTATTCACCTCACAAGGTTGTTGTGATCAAAGAAAAGATCATGAATTTAGTAGCATTTTCTAATTTACAATTCAAATGCAAATTATTGCTATTTTTTTTCATGGGTGGCTTCATTTAGTGAGGAATAGAGATTTCAGATCAACCACTCAGAGAAATGGATTTGCTTTGGAAAATGTTCTATCCCAAATATCCAGTTGCAGACAAAAAGCAACAGCAGTAACTTTTTGATATATGGTGCTGAGCACAGAAAACAATGACTTTGGAATAGCTGGAGAAAGACCAGATGGAGGCCTGTATGATCAAAGGGGTTATTTTTAGAAACATGTTCAGTATCCTAGGACAGTGTCATGTGGGGAGAAATTATGCTCCACAGTATAAAGTACTATACAAGTGTTCCTCTTGGAATATCCAGAGGTAAAAAAAAAACATGAGTTTTGAAACAGACAGATACCTAATTATCATGTAACCTTGAGCCAATCATTAACCTCTTTGATTTTCAGCTTTCTTACACGATGAAGTTGAAAATAACATTGACCTTATAGTATTTGGGGGATGGTTATACAAGTGGTGACATACAGTGCCAAATGGTGCCTGACACATAGTAGTTGTTTATTAAATAACGCCTTGGGCTGCCTACAGTAATCAATAAATATATAAGTAGATAATAATAGGAGGACTTTATCTCTGATGGAGAAGGAAATGGCAACCACTCCAGTATTCTTGCCTGGAGAATTCCATGGACAGAAGAGCCTGGCGGGCTCCATAGGGGAAAGTTAAGTCCATGGGGTTGCAAAGAGTGGGACACGACTGAGCGACTAAACATACACACACACTTTTATCTCTGAAGCTTTCTTCTCTAAGCCACAGAAGTCCATAAACATTTTGAATAGAATTCTTTATATCCTTATTCCCAGGAAAAATGATTTAGAGATGACACTAAGATATTTAAAATCAGACAGTGATTTCTGAATTTCTTAAAATGTCTTAGCATGATTGGCTCTGTGTTTCCTAGTCAATTTCTATTACCAGAGTGATTTGGATGTAAAGTACAAACAGGTAGCCTTTCATTTAGTTATTTATGTGTCAATTTATTGACCTAATTCTCAACCTTTAGGAAAGTTTATAGGATTTCTTTATAGAAAATAGCTATTCTTCTTTTTCAAAATTCAAGAAAATTTAGTGGTTCTTGGAAATATGGAAAATCAATTTTATCCTTTATATACTGGAAATTTCTGCTGGTCAATACAACTATGAATTAATATTTACTTCAGTGTTGATTAATATTTGTAATGATGACTTTTAAGAAGTGGGCCTTAGAAAGCATCACTACAAACAAAGCTAATGGAGGTGATGGAATTCCAGATGAGCTATTTCAAATCCTGAAAGATGATGCTGTGAAAGTGCTGCACTCAATATGCCAGCAAATTTGAAAAACTCAGCAGTGGCCACAGGACTGGAAAAGGTCAGTTTTCATTCCAATCCCAAAGAAAGGCAATGCCAAAGAATGCTCAAACTATTGCACAATTTCACTCATCTCACACGCTAGTAAAGTCATGCTCAAAATTCTCCAAGCCAGGCTTCAGCAATATGTGAACCATGAACTTCCAGATGTTCAAGCTGGTTTTAGAAAAGGCAGAGGAACCAGAGATCAAATTGCCAACATCTGCTGGATCATGGAAAAAGTAAGAGGGTTCCAGAAAAACATCTATTTCTGCTTCATTGACTATGCCAAAGCCTTTGACTGTGTGGATCACAATAAGCTGTGGAAAATCCTGAAAGAGATGGGAATACCAGACCACCTGACCTGCCTCTTGAGAAACCTGTATGCAGGTTAGGAAGCAACAGTTGGAACTGGACGTAGAACAACAGATTGGTTCCAAATAGGAAAAGGAGTACGTCAAGGCTGTATATTGTCACCCTGCTTATTTAACTTATATGCAGAGTACATCATGAGGAACGCTGGGCTGGAGGAAGCACAAGCTGGAATCAAGATTGCTGGGAGAAATATCAATAACCTTAGATATGCAGATGACACCACCCTTATGGTTGAAAGTGAAGAGGAACTCAAAAGCCTCTTGATGAAAGTGAAAGAGGAGAGTAGAAAAGTTGGCTTGAAGCTCAACATTCAGAAAACTAAGATCATGGCATCTGGTCCCATCACTTCATGGGAAATAGATGGGGAAACAGTGGAAACAGTGTCAGACATTATTTTTTGGGGCTCCAAAATCACTGATTGCAGGCATGAAATTAAAAGACGGGCTTACTCTTTGGAAGGAAAGTTATGACCAACCTAGAGAGCATATTAAAAAGCAGAGACATTACTTTGCAAACAAAAGTCTGTCTAATCAAGGCTATGGTTTTTCCCGTGGTCATGTATGGATGTGAGAGTTGGACTGTGAAGAAAGCTGATTGCCGAAGAATTGATGCTTTTGAACTGTGGTGCTGGAGAAGACTCCTGAGAGTCCCTTGTACTGCAAGGAGATCAAACCAGTCCATTCTGAGGGAGATCAATCCTGGGTGTTCATTGGAAGGACTGATGCTAAAGCTGAAACTCCAATACTCTGGCCACCTCATGCGAAGAGTTGACTCACTGGAAAAGACTCTGATGCTGGGAGGGATTGGGGGCGGGAGGACACAGGGACAACAGAGAATGAGATGGCTGGATGGCATCACCGACTCAATGGACATGAGTTTGAGTGAACTCCGGGAGTTGGTGATGGACAGGGAGGCCTGGCGTGCTGTGATTCATGGGGTCGCAGAGTCAGACACGAATGAGTGGCTGAACTGAACTAAATATCCTGAATTATCATATGTAAGGTGAGTAACATTCAAAATAGATTTAGTGTTAAATGTATTTTGTTCTATTTGAATTATCTGAAATTTGTATTCATGGCACAAAATCTATCTTGCTACTAGACATTTTTATAGGTTGAACTTGAGAAGTTTGTTTCTGAACCTGGAACTAATACAGAAATCTCAATCCAACTGGAAATTCCAAGTAGACTTTGTACTCTAATAAAAACTGTAGTAATGATGCCAGTAAATAGAAGTTTGTGTTTTAAGATGATTGTTAACATTTATGTGCTTCCCAGGTGGTGCGAGTGATCAACAACCTGCCTGCCAATGTAGGAGGAATAAGAGATGTGGTTCAATCCCTGGGTCAGGAAGATCCCCTGGAGGAGGAAATAGCAACCCACTTCAGTATCTTTGCCTGGAGAATACCCTGGACAGCGGAGCCTAGCAGGTCACAGTCCATGGGGTTGCAGAGAGTCGGACATGACTGAAGTGACTTAGCATGTATGCATGCAGGTGGCATTATTGGTAAATAACCTGCCTGCCAATGCAGGAGATAAAAGAGACACAGGTTTGATTCCTGAGTTGGTAAGATCCCCTGAAGGAGCGCATGGTAAACCATTCCAGTGTTCTTGCCTGGAGAATCCCATGATCAGAGGAGCCTGGCAGGCTACAGTCTATGGGGTCACACAGAGTCAGACATGACTGAAGTGACTTAGCATGCATGCACATAAACATTTACAAACAGTAATAATCACCAATACTGTGGGATAATGGAAGGACAAAGGCTAAGAATCAGGAGGTATAGGTTCTAAGCCATAACTATTTTCATAACCTTGAGCAAGTCAACCTCCCTGGTTTCAACTTTGTAAAATAAGGGAGTTGGACTAGATGATTGGTTTTCCCTGGTGGCTTTACCACTGATGCTTTCAGTGGTAAAGCATCCGCCTGCAATTCAGGAGACCATCTATAATGCAGGAGACACACGTCCGTTCCCTGGGTCAGGAAGATCCCCTGGAGGAGGAAATGGCAACCCACTCCAGTATTTTTGCTTGGGAGATCCCAAGGACAGAGGAGCCTGATGGGCCATAGTCTATGGAGTTGTAAGAGTTGGACACGACTAAGCAACTAAACCACCACTACCATGACTTGTTACTTTTATAAAGACAATCACTGCTTAAAACAATTGAGTAAGGACAAACCTCAGCGAACAAACCCCAAATGTATACATCATTAGTATTTTTGAGTTTAAGTACCTTATTTTGGATAGACAGTTAAGATATATTGACGTATTTATCAATATAGCTTGCTATATTGATATGAGAATAGTTCTATGCATATAGGTCTGTTCATATTTATTGAAATGTGAATAGGTCTATGTTTTGAGCAGATTTTCTGTCTTCCCTTATTAATAAATATTACGTCATTACCTTCTTCAAATCTTGATATAAATAAATGACTTCAATTATAGACACATCTATTTACATATATACTGTTACAGCAAATGTCTATCAACTGGCTAAAATTCATTAATAATCCTCAAATCAATATTTGTGCATTTGTTGACATTTTTTTCTTACATTCTCTAATTATCTGTTCCTTATTTAAGTATTAATCATAAAAAAATACTTAGCACAACAAAAAAGCTTTAAAATACCCAGTTGTGATAAGCACTAGGATCAACAAACATGGCTGGATATATAAACAGCCATCAGTAAAAATGACTTGTGTATACTTCTGAAAAGCTGGCATTGATTCATGTTAACTTGTTATTGGACTTTAGTCATGGCATGTTCACACCAGCTGCCATAGTATTTGTGATGGAAACTCACCCAGAAGCAAATGTAGCAGCATCAGTTTCAGCTGATTTGATTGTTGCCTTAAATATGCACCAGCAAGAGCTGGAGAGCAATGTATTCAGACTTAAGCAATGGAAAGTCAAGAGACGCATGATCTGTGTCATGCAGCAAAACTGACATGATTGTTGAGGTAGAGAAGACATACTGTGACCCTTACCATGACACCAGGCTTTAGAGAAGAATGCAGCATGGCTTTCTCTGAAAGCAGAAAAAATGGAGCCTTAATTATAGTTACTGTAGTGAGTAACTAAATGTGAAAATATCACTCAGTTCAGTTCAGTCGCTCAGTTATGTCCGACTTTGCGACCCCATGAACTGCAGCACGCCAGGCCTCCCTGTCCATCAGCAACTTCCGGAGTCCACCCAAACCCATGTCCATTGAGTTGGTGATGCCATCCAACCATCTCATCCTCTGTCATCCCCTTCTCCTCCTGCCCTCAATCTTTCCCAGCATCAGGGCCTTTTCAAATGAGTCAGCTCTTCGCATCAGGTGGCCAAAGTATTGGAGTTTCAGCTTCAACATCAGTCCTTCCAATGAATATTCAGGACTGATCTCCTTTAGGATGGACTTGTTGGATCTCCTTGCAGTCCAAGGGACTCTCAAGAGGCTTCTCCAACACCACAGTTCAAAAACATCAATTCTTCAGCGCTCAGCTTTCTTTATAGTCCAACTCTCACATCCATACATGACCACTGAAAAAAACCATATCCTTGACTAGACAGACCTTTGTTGGCAAAGTAATGTCTCTGCTTTTCAATATGCTGTCTAAGTTGGTCATAATTTTCCTCCCAAGGAGTAAGTGTCTTTTAATTTCATGGCTGCAATCACCATCTGCGGTGATTTTGGAGCCCAGAAAAATATAGTCAGCCACTGTTTCCACTGTTTCCCTTCTATTTCCTGTGAAGTGATGGGACTGGATGCCATGATCTTAGTTTTCTAAATGTTGAGCTTTAAGCCAACTTTTTCACTCTCCTCTTTCACTTTCATCAAGAGACTTTTTAGTTTCTTTTCACTTTCTGTCATAAGGGTAGTGTCATCTGCATATCTGAGGTTATTGATATTTCTCCCGGCAATCTTGATTCCAGCTTGTGCTTCTTCCAGCCCAGCGTTTCTCTTGATGTACTCTGCATATAAGTTAAATAAGCAGGGTGACAATATACAGCCTTGACGTACTCCTTTTCCTATTTAGAACCAGTCTGTTGTTCCATGTCCAGTTCTAACTGTTGCTTCCTAACCTGCATACAGGTTTCTCAAGAGGCAGGTCAGGTGGTCTGGTATACCCATAGAATTTTCCACAGTTTATTGTGATCCACACAGTCAAAGGCTTTGGCATAATCAATATCACTGCTGCTGCTGCTGCTAAGTCACTTCAGTCGTGTCCGACTCTGTGTGACCCCATAGACGGAAACCCACCAGGCTCCCCCGTCCCTGGGATTCTCCAGGCAAGAACACTGGAGTGGGTTGCCATTTCCTTCTCCAATGTGTGAAAGTGAAAAGTGAAAGTGAAGTTGCTCAGTGGTGTCCGACCCTTAGCGACCCCACGGACTGCAGCCTACCAGGCTCCTCCATCCATGGGATTTTCTAGGTAATAGTACTGGAGTGGCTTGCCATTGCCTTCTCTGATCAATATCACTAGGTTAGCCTAAATTCAAGGAAATACATATTATTACTCATATGACCTTTTGTATGTTATTTTCAAAGTACTATCAGGCCCCAAGATGTTAACAGTACGGCTCTCCTTACAGAAAAAGAGTCTTTTAGGATGGTGCAGGCAAACAAGATCAATGCCAAATCAGGTGTGTCTGACAAACTGACAAGAACTACCAAACTCAAATTGAAAAGAATAAGGAAATTTATCTACAATCTAGAGGTACGTACAATCTATGTTAATTTATTTACTTTTTTTTTTTTTTGGCTTTTATCTTAGTTCTTCTCTCCTGCAGGGTAGCTTCATACTGGTATTGAGGGGTTATCCTAGAAGTAGATCTCATGTTAACTAATAAGATCTGAAAGGGAGAAAAAGCTGGTGACCTCTAGAAGACCAGACCAAGAAATAACTTTTCAGGAAACCATTAGGAAATTTCTTTCTGCTTTAGTTGACCCAGTTGACATCATGGACTAATATGGTCCAATTATAGCAAGGAAGATGGGCTGCCCTTTAACAAATCAAGCTCACTTCTGGGGCTAAATATGGAGACAGCTTCTGTCAATACAAGGGCACCATGTGTGGGAGGAATAGACACCTGAAGAAAATCAGGGTTCTGTTAAGAGAAAGAAGAAAGAAATAAATGCCCAGATCCTAGTCTAGAATCTGTCCTTATCAGCTGTATGATATTGGGCAAGCAAGATAGCTACTTTGAGCTCTATTTTCCTTCTCCAAATAACAGAGGCTTCTCATGTACTTGATATGCACTTTCTCTTTCCTTAGTAACAATACCTTCTTTATGTTCTGGTTGGAAAATTGCCAGCTAAAGTCTCTACTTAGTCTACTCTGCCACAAGGCCTTTGAAAAAAATATCTTTGGAAAGTATGCTGATAGTTCTTATGTGACTTTCTTGTCTTTCTCTGTTTTATCTTTCTCCCTACCTTGAATCAGGAACCCAGGTTGCCATTTTGGACCAGGAGGTGGTCTTGAGAATGGAGACCATATGTTGCAGAAAGAGAGGAGGACCTTTATAACTATAGAATTGCCTGTTCAGCCCCAGGCTCCTACCTAGAGTCCTCTTTTATGTGAAGTAAAAATTAACATAGAAATCTTTTAAACTACCCTTATGTGAAATGTTTGTTACACATAGTAGAATGTATTACTCAAAGGATCATCTTCAATCATCAGTGTATAATAATTTGTTAGTAAAGTTGATATCACTATGGCAAGCTGTGGCCACTTAAATGAATGATCTGTCAAAGCTTCCATATGTCCATGCAAATGTTTTTTTCTATTCCAATGGAAATTTTTCATGAAATAAAATTCTACTAAATTAAATGATCATACTTTCTATTTATTTTCACAGAGAACAGTTGAAAAAATCAGAGCATTCATTAGAGACTGTGAGCATTCATTAGAGACTGAAAAAATGAATAGAATTTCTTCTCCATATTGCTTTATTCTGAAACAGTCTGCATCAGAGTTCATGATTCATTTAACACTTCAGTACAAATTTTTCATGGAAAAGTACATCGTTTTAAAGGGGAGAACTTCTGTGCTATTGCAAAACTAAGTGAACAATTCTTAAAATATCTTAAGTCATATTGAAGTTGAATTGCTGTTAAAGTATGTGTGCAGCTACTAAGTGATGGCAGAAATGACTGTTCTTTGATTAGAAATTGCCTGTGTTTATGCCAGGAGTTATTTGTGAATATTTTTTCTGAAAAAATTACATTAAGACAGAGAATGAACTTACAGTTACCAGGGGGCAAGGATTGGGGCGGGGATTAGATTGGGAGTTTGGGAATGACATGTACACACTGCGATATATAAAATATAATGCCTTTCAATGAAAAAGACATATTTTCATTGTTTCTCTTAAATTATCTAGATAGATGGCATCCACAAATAGAGTGTGTGATCTGTACTTTCCTTTTGCCTCCATGTTCAAAGATAATGACGTTCACTCGTGTTTGCTTTTGCTTCCATCTTACTAACTTTGAATCTGTACTCTGAACTCTGACTTCAGTGCCTTTGGCTTTGGATAGTCCCCTGCCATTTTTACTGAGCACTCTTGTATGTGTCTTCTTTTATTATTATTATTCCTATGATTTCTTTTTTGATTTTGGGAGTTGACATTACCTTGAGTGAAATCATTCCCCTTTACCACCTGGTCCACTGAGTTTCTCTTTCACTATCTTTTCAGCCACGCTCAATTCCTAGATCACATTTTTGAGTAGATAAAAATAATTGTTTTATGATTCTTCTTTCACTTTAAGATGGTGGCTTGATTGAATGAGGTGGGGAAGGCTTGGTGCTGGGGAGGAAGTAAAAAAGGACCAAGGAAGTGATTGTGGAATGCAGCCCTTGATTTTAGTTTTAAAACCTGTGCATCCTCTGAGTGTTTACTTAGACTCATCATCAAGCTCTGAATCTCATTTATTTAAGCAGCCACTTATAGAGCTTCTACATACCCAATGACACAGTATTTACTAGGAATAAGGAGGTACAAGATACAATATCTGCTTTCCAGGAGCTTACTCTAATGGAGGAGATGGAGAAGTACACTGAAAATTACAGTTCACTATGGTGGGTGTTCAGAGAAGGCAATGGCAACCCACTCCAGTACTCTTGCCTGGAAAATCCCATGGACGGAGGAGCCTGGTGGGCTGCAGAGCATGGAGTCGTGAAGAGTCGGACACGACTGAGCGACTTCACTTTCACTTTTCACTTTCACACGTTGGAGAAGGAAATGGCAACCCACTCCAGTGTTCTTGCCTGGAGAATCCCAGGGACGGGGGAGCCTGGTGGGCTTCCGTCTATGGGGTCGCATAGAGTCGGACATGACTGAAGCGACTTAGCAGCAGCACCTAGGAAACCAACTGTTGCTGTCCTTGGTACTGTAAGTGCTATGTCTGTGTAGGTAAAACAGATCATATAAACAGTGCTGGTTTCTGAAACTAGGGGCAAAAATGAAGCTATTTATTTAGATAGAGGTCAAGCTGGGCAGAAGGTGGGTGAACTTCATTTTGACTAGTAGAGAAAGAAGTGTTCATACACAGTCATCATTGAGAGACAGCCCAGTTCCTTGATAGTCCAACTCCTTTTATGATTCACTTGATCCAAGGAAGTACTAGTGTGAAAGTGAAAGTCACTCAGTCGTGTCTGACTCTGCGACCCCATGGACTATACAGTCCATGGAATTCTCTAGGCCAGAATACTGGAGTGGGTAGCCTTTCACTTCTCCAGGGGATCTTCCCAACTCAGGGATCAAATCCAGGTCTCTCACATTGCAGGTGGATTCTTTACCAGCTGAGCAACCAGGGAAGCCCAAGAATACTGGAGTAGGTAGCCTATCCCTTCTCCAGTGGATCTTCCTTACCCAGGAATCGAACCAGGCTCTCCTGCATTGAAAGCAGATTCTTTACCAACTGAGCTACCAGGGAATCCCTAGTAGTGTGGGGGAGGTACAATGAGTGGAGGTGTTCTCTGTCCCCATGTCCTGATACAGAAAATGCCATCAATGTGTATAGGCAGATGGGGGGTGAGTGTCTGGGAAAAAAGTACAGAAGCTATTCCTGATTCCACTTTCCCAGCAGCTACTGTCAGAGTTGTGGTCAAGACTGTCTATTTAAATGTGCCAATTCTGGGGACATACTTTTGTAAAAAAATGTTTAAACATGGGAATGCTTTCCATCCCTTAGTCATATGATGTCTAGATATTTTGTCCCTGAGGGCTTGTATCTGTTTCTTAAGACCAGTGCAGAAGCAACACAGTCAGTTTCAGATAGACTTGGAAGCTCAGTTTATTTGTTTGCCAGCTTTATGCTTTGGGGGGCAATTAATTCTCTAAGCACTGATTTGTGAATATATGAAATGGAATAAGAAACTTAGCTTGCAGCATTGTAGTGAGGCTTTACAGGAATAACGCATGGAAACTGCTAGTACAGTACCTGACAAACAGTAGGTGCCTCATAAATGATAGTTTTTAAACTTAAATATTACTGTAAGGTGTTTTTTTTTTTCCTCTTGGGGAGGGTGTGTAAGCAGAGAAGCTGAATATATTATTTTTTGATAGGAGCCAATGCAGTCTCCTTGAAGGTAGGCCTGGGGCACCTTTATTTCTTTTATTCTTACTGGGAAAGGAGCTGACTAGTAGGTATATGACAGAGTCTTAGGAAGTCAGGAATGAGCCCTTTATGGCTCTGGCACTACATTTCCTACCCAGGCACCATCAAAATGGATTATCCACTGTTCTTGGATTTCTTTTTCTTCTCTTGCCTTTTGGAGTACAGAACTGAGTTCATTATACTTACTTCTAAGTTCATGCCTCGTTCTCATCACTGGTTCAGAGAAAATCTTTCTTTTGTTTATATTTCATTTCAATATTTTCTTCTCTCTTTCTATAACACTGACCCTTCTTTACTCCTTCATTCAAAGACAGTTCAGTCGCTCAGTCATGTCCGAAACTTTGTGACCCCACGGACTGCAGCACACCAGGCTTCCCTGTCCATCACCAACTCCCAGAGCTTGCTCAAACTCATGTCCATCGAGTTGGTGATGCCATCCAAACATCTCATCCTCTGTCATCTCCTTCTCCTCCTGTCTTCAATCTTGCCCAGCATCAGGGGCTTTTCCAAGGAGTCAGTTCTTCACATCAGGTAGCCAAAGTATTGGAGCTTCAGCTTCAACATCAGTCCTTCCAAGGAATATTCAGAACTAATTTCCTTTAGGATGGACTGGTTTGATCTCCTTGCAGTCCAAGGGACTCTCCAGAGTCTTTTCAAACACCACAGTTCAAAAGCATCAATTCTTTGGCGCTCAGCTTTCTTTATAGTCCAACTCTCACATCCATACATGACTACTGGAAAAACTATAGCTTTGACTAGATGGACCTATGTTGGCAAACATAGGTTTGCTTTTTAATATGCTGTTTAGGTTGGTCATAGCTTTTCTTCCAAGAAGCAAGTGTCCTTTAATTTCATGACTGCAGTCACCATCTGCAGTGATTTTTCAGTTCCCAAAAAATAAAGTCTCTCACTATTTCCATTGTTTCCCCAACTATTTGCCATGAATTGAGGGGACCAGATGCTGTGATCTTAATTTTTTGAATGTTGAGTTTTAAACCAACATTTTCACTCTCCTCTTTCAGTTTTATTAAGAGGCTCTTTCGTTCTTCTTTGTTTTCTGCCATAAGGGTGGTGTTATCTGTATATCTGAGGTTATTGATATTTCTTCTGGCAATCTTGATTCAAAGATATTCACTCTTAAATGGATACATGTATATGTATGGCTGAGTCTCTTTACCATCCATCTGAAACTATCACAACATTGTTAATTGTCTATACTTCAATACAAAATAAAAAGTTCTTTTTATAAAGTACACTCACTCTTGCTTAGTTTATGAATATCTTTATATACAAATGTCTATAAATATAAATGCATGGTATTTTATGTATGTTTTCAATGTACAGAAGTGACATTTCATCAGAAATCTCATTTGTTTCTCATTTGAAAGTTTAGAATTATGTTTTGAGCTTCATTTCCATTGCAGACTGCAGATCTATTTTATTCTATCAGATACCTGTATAGATTTCCTTCTTGTACATCTACTGCATTTTATTTAAGAAATCCCTGGTGTTTGACTCTTACTGTTTCATATCACAGTTCAACTAATACTCACTTACATGTTTCCTTGTGCACTCATATAGGAGTTTCTGTGAGTATACATCTAGGAGTGAAATTACAGAGTTATCAAGTACAAGCATATTCTATAGGCTTGACTGCTATAAAATGGCTGCTTAGTTTGAATTTCCAATAATAGTTCATCAGAGGGTTTCTGCTCTTGTATGTAATCAGTATTTAATATTACCTGGAGGAGCCTGGTAGGCTGCAGTCCATGGGGTCGCTAAGGGTCGGACACGACTGAGCGACTTCGCTTTCAATTTTCACTTTCACACATTGAAGAAGGAAATGGCAACCCACTCCAGTGTTCTTGCCTGGAGAATCCCAGGGACGGGGGAGCCTGGTGGGCTTCTGTCTATGGGGTCACACAGAGTCGGACACGACTGAAGTGACTTAGCAGCAGCAGTTTTTCTATTTTTGCCCATCTGATGTGTATAAAGTGACACCTTTCTATTGTTTTATTTGAATTTCTTGATTGCTGGTGAAGTTGAACATTTCTTTACATAGTTATTAAGTAATTGCATTTCCTTTACTATGAATGACTATTGTTATTTGACCACTTTCCTATTTGTATACAGAATTCTTTGTCTACTTTAGGTATTAATCTATTGTTCATTGTGGACACTATAAACATCTTCCAGTCACTTGGCATTTTATTAATTTTGTCTGTAGTATCTTTTTAGTGACATTATAAAAGATCTTTTGAATCAAAAATTTGAGTTTACAGAAGAATTTGAGTTATAATTAGAATATAAATAGTTATAAAAATTTGCCCAAATCATAAGTGTACAGCTTAGTGATTTCTCAGAGTACTCCTATGTTAATCTTTCAAAATAAGAAATAAAACTTTATGAATGTCTTCCTTTTGCTCCCTTTCTTCTTTTTTTCAATTTTTTAATTGAAGTGCAGTTGATTTACAACATTGTGCCAATCTCTGCTGTACAGCAAAGTGACTCAATTATGCATATATACATTCTTTTAAATATTCTTTTCCATCATGGTTTATCACAGGATATTGAATATAGTTCCCTGTGCTATACTTTAAGACCTCTTGTTTGTCCATTCTAAATGTAATATTCAGTTCAGTTCAGTCGCTCAGTCGTGTCCCACTCTCTGCGACCCCATGAATCACAGCACGCCAGGCCTCCCTGTCCATCACCAACTCCCGGAGTTCACTCAAACTCATGTCCACAGAGTCGGTGATACCATCCAGCCATCTCATTCTCTGTCGTCCCCTTCTCCTCCCGCCCCCAACCTTTCCCAGCATCAGAGTCTTTTCCAGTGAGTCAACTCGTCGCATGAGGTGGCCAAAGTATTGCAGTTTCAGCTTTAGCATCAGTCCTTCCAATGAACATCCAGGATTGATCTCCTTTAGAATGGACTGATTGGATCTCCTTGCAGTCCAAGGGACTCTCAAGAGTCTTCTCCAGCACCACAGTTCAAAAGCATCGATTCTTCGGCGATCAGCTTTCTTTACAGTCCAACTCTCACATCCATACATGACCACGGGAAAAACCATTGCCTTGACTAGACGGACCTTGGTTGGCAAAGTAACGTCTCTGCTTTTTAGGTTGGTGCAAAAGTAATTGCGGTTTTACATTTTCGTGATTTGCCATTTGATATTGGAATACATTTTTAAATAAATGTGGTTATGTTACGCATCATTTTAATGCACAGTTCTCATTTTTTTTGCTAATGACTTATTACTTGCTGTTTATTTTATATTTATTTTAGACTATAGAAATGATGTTAGACAAAAAGTAAATTCGAGTGTTTTTTAATTCGAGTTCAAAATGGGTTGCAAAGCAGTGGAGACAACTTGCAACATCAGCAACACATTGGCCCACAAACTGTTAATGAGCATACAGTGCAGTGGTGGTTCAAGAAGTTTTGCAAAGGAGATGAGAGCCTTGAAGATGAGGAGGGTAGTGGCCAGTCATCAGAAGTTGACAACGACCAATTGAGTGTTATCACTGAAGCTGATCCTCTTATAGCTACAAGAGAAGTTGCCAAAGAACTCAGTGTTGACCATTCTACAGTCATTTGGTATTTGAAGCAAAGTGGAAAGGTGAAAAAACTCAATAAGTAGGTTCCTCATGAGCTGACCACAAATCAAAAAAATTGTTGTTTCAAAGAGTCATTTTTTACTCTGCGCAACAACAACAAACCATTTCTTGATTGGATTGTGACATGCTGCAAAAAGTTGATTTTATCCAGCACCTGGCAATGTCCAACTTGGTGACTGAGGCAAGAAGAAGCTCCAAAGCACTTCCCAAAACCAAACTTGCACCAAAAATGGTTATGGTTACTGGTGGTCTGCTGTCCTTCTAATGCACTACAACTTTCTGAATCCCAGGGGAAACATTATGCCTGAGAAGTATGTTCAGCAAAAGGATGAGATGCACTGAAAACTACAGTGCTTGCAGCTGGTATTGTTCAACAGAAGGGACCTAATTCTTCTCCATGACAATACCCAAATGTACGTTGCACAACCACATGTTGCATAACCAATGCTTCAAAAGTTGAATGAATGGAGTTATGAAGTTTTGCCTCATCTGCCATATTCACCTGGCCTCTCACCAACTGACTACCACTTCTTCAGGCATCTCAACAACTTTTTGCAGGGAAAACACTTCCACAGGCAGCAGGGCCGAAAACACTTTCCAAGAGTTCGTTGACTCCTGAAGCACAGGATACGCTCCAGGAATAAACAAACTTATTTCTCATTGGCAAAATGAGTCGATTGTAATGGTTCCTATTTTAATTAATAAAGATGTGTTTGAGCCCAGTTATAATGATTTAAAATTTGCAATCTGAAATTTCAATTACATTTGTACCAAAAGCTAGTAGAGGTGATGGAATTCCAGTTGAGCTATTTCAAAACCTGAAAGATGATGCTGTGAAAGTGCTGCACTCAATATGCCAGCAAATTTGAAAAACTCAGCAGTGGCCACAGGACTGGAAAAGGTCAGTTTTCATTCCAATCCCAAAGAAAGGCAATGCCAAAGAATGCTCAAACTACTGCACAATTGCACTCATCTCACATGTTAGTAAAGTCATGCTCAAAATTCTCCAAGCCAGGCTTCAGCAATATGTGAACCGTGAACTTCCAGATGTTCAAGCTGGTTTTAGAAAAGACAGAGGAACCAGAGATCAAATTGCCAACATCTGCTGGATCATGGAGAAAGCAAGAGAGTTCCAGAAAAACATCTATTTCTGCTTCATTGACTATGCCAAAGCCTTTGACTGTGTGGATCACAATAAACTGTGGAAAATTCTGAAAGAGATGGAAATATCAGAGCACCTGACCTGCCTCTTGAGAAACCTGTATGCAGGTCAGGAAGTAACAGTTAAAACTGGACATGGAACAACAGACTGGTTCCAAATAGGAAAAGGAGTACGTCAAGGCTGTATATTGTCACCCTGCTTATTTAACTTATATGCAGAGTACATCATGAGGAATGCTGGGCTGGAAGAAGCACAAGCTGGAATCAAGATTGCCGGGAGAAATATCAATAACCTCAGATATGCAGACGACACCACCCTTATGGCAGAAAGTGAAGAAGAATTAAAGAGCCTCTTGATGCATGAGACAGGATGCTCGGGGCTGGTGCACTGGGATGACCCAGAGGGTTGGGATGGGGAGGGAGGTGGGAGGGGGGGGTTCAAGATGGGGAACACATGTACACCTGGAGCGGATTCATGTCAATGTATGGCAAAACCAACCAATATAATATTGTAAAGTAATTAGCCTCCAATAAAAAATAAAAAAAAATAAATAAAGAGCCTCCTGATGAAAGTAAAAGAGCAGAGTGAAAAAGTTGGCTTAAAGCTCAACATTCAGAAAACTAAGATCATGGCATCTGGTCCCATCACGTCATGGCAAATAGATGGGGAAAGAGTGGAAACAGTGGCTGACTTTGTTTTTCTGGGCTCCAAAATCACTGCAGATGGTGATTGCAGCCATGAAATAAAAAGACGCTTACTCCTTGGGAGGAAAGTTATGACCAACTTAGACAGCATATTGAAAAACAGAGACATTACTTTGTCAACAAAGGTCCGTCTAGTCAAGGCTATGTTTTTTTTCCAGTGATCATGCATGGATGTGAGAGTTGGACTGTGAAGAAAACTGCTGCTGCTAAGTCACTTCAATCATGTCTGACTCTGTGTGACCCCATAGATGGCAGCCCACGAGGCTCCCCCGTCCCTGGGAAGAACACTGGAGTGGGTCACCATTTCCTTCTCCAATGCATGAAAGTGAAAAGTGAAAGTGAAGTCACTGAGTGTTGAAGAATTGATGCTTTTGAACTGTGGTGCTGGAGAAGACTCTTGAGAGTCCCTTGGACTGCAAGGAGATCCAACCAGTCCATCCTAAAGGAGATCAGTCCTGGTTGTTCATTGGAAGGACTGATGTTGAAGCTGAAACTCCAGTACCTTGGCCACCTGATGCAAAGAGTTGACTCATGTGAAAAGACCCTGATTCTGGGAAGGATTGAGAGCAGGAGGAGAAGGGGATGATAGAGGATGAGACGGTTGGATGGCATCACCGACTCAATGGAGATGGGTTGGGTGAACTCCGGCAGTTGCTGATGGACAGGGAGGCCTGGTGTGCTGTGGTTCATGGGGTCGCAAAGAGTCGGACACGACTGAGCCACTGAACTGAACTGAATCTTCTGTTTAATTTCTGGATAGTATTCTATTATGTAAATGTATGACAGTTGATTTATTCATGAATATGGGTTGATCCTAGTTTGGTGCTGTTATAAATAATAGTGAATGAATGTTCTTGGACATAACCTTTAGTGCACATATATGTCTATTTCTGATAATTATGTATTTTGGAGTGAATTGCTGGATCCTAGAGTATGCAGCCTTATGTACTTAGCATTAGTAAATGATGCTAAGCATTTTCCATAGTGGTTGTATCGATTTACATTTCCTCCAGCAGTATATGAGAGTTTTGGTTGCTCCACATTTTTGTTAGCACACTAAGTGTGATCAGTCTGTTAAGTTTTAGTCATCTAGGAAGTGTATTGCAGCATCTCATTTTAGATTTAATTTGTATTTTCTGATGACTAATGAGATTGAGATCCTTTTAATCTCATTGACCACTTGGATAACTTCTCTTGTAAATTGTCTCTTGAAGTCTCTTGCTGACTTTTCTACTGAGTTGTTTATCTTTTTTTAATTGATTTATGGAAATTCTTTATAAACTTTCATTGCATGAACTACAAATTTTTTCCCACTCTGTGACTTACTTTTTTTCACTCTCTTAATGGCATCTTTTGATGAATAGAAGTATTTTACTTTAATCCAATTTTAAAAATGATTTCCTTTGCTATTTTATCTGTTTATCTTTCTCTATGTCTAATATGAAAATATTAATCTACATTATTTTCATTAAATTTTAATGTTTTACCTTCTCCAGATAGATCTTCAATCAATCTGGCATTGATTTCTGTGTAAGGTAAAGTAGGAGTCATTCCATTTTTTAAAGCATTCACATAAATAATTGACTCAGCATTGAAAAGATTGTCTTTTATCTCTACTCTGTATTGCCACCTATGTTATAGTTCAGGTCCATAGGTTTAGAGATCTGTTTCTAGACTCTATTATATTTCATTCATCTATTTAACACTTTAATACTTCACTCTATTAAAAACCATATCTTCATATGTCTTGGATTTATTCAAGAACTTCCTTTCAAAATTATCCAATATTTTCCCCTATTCTTGACCCTTTGCACTTCTTTATTAATTTTGGAATCATCTTTTTCATTTCTATAAAAGAATCTACTTAGAATTTCAACTTGGATTGTATTAAATATTGAGATTAGTTTTCAGTTCAGTTCAGTTCAGTCACTCAGTCGTGTCCGACTCTTTGCGACCCCATGAATCACAGCACGCCAGGCCTCCCTGTCCATCACCAACTCCCGGAGTTCACTCAAACTCATGTCCATCGAGTCGGTGATGCCATCCAGCCATCTCATTCTCTGTCGTCCCCTTCTTCTCCTGCCCGCAATCCCTCCTAGCATCAGAGTCTTTTCCAGTGAATCAACTCCTCGCATGAGGTGGCCAATTAGGGAAGATCAATTGATTTACAACATGGAGTATTGTAACCCACACATGCTGGAGCCTTCCATTTATTTAGATATCTTTTATTTATCTCAGTAATTTTTTAGAGTTTTTGGTAGAGGCTTTGTGTATCTTTTGTTAAATTTATTCCTAGGCAATTGAAATATTTTGTATTTTTTTTTGTTTACATGTAGAAATACCACTGATTTTTAAAAATATTGACTTGGTACCCTGTAACTGTGCTGAATTAAATTATTAGTTCTAAATGTTTAGTGTCTGTGGATTGCCTATACTATCATGTCATGTATGCTGCTGCTGCTGCTAAGTCACTTCAGTTGTGTCCGACTCTGTGTGACCCCTTACACGGAAGCCCACCAGGCTCCCCCGTCCCTGGGATTCTCCAGGCAAGAACACTGGAGTGGGTTGCCATTTCCTTCTCCATATGTCATGTATAAATAACAATAATTTAATTTTTCTTTTCCAGACATTATTTATTTATTTTTGCATTGCACTGGCTATGACTTCCAGTACAACGTTTAATAGGAGGGATGGTAGCAAACATTCTTGCTCTATTTCTAATCTCAGAATTTGAAATCTATGCCTACTTCTTTGCATTTACGTTTATATTTAAATATCAATCCACACAAAGTATCTTTAAAAACATAGTAAGAGGTGGGAATTCCACTTAGTTTTTTCTACATATTGATATTTTTTCCAATGCCCTATTCTAAATAATACATTTGTTTGCTACTGATTTGACTTGTCCCTTTGATTATATATATATACCTTTCCCTGGTGGCTCAGAGGTTAAAGCGTCTGCCCGCAATGCGGGAGACCTGGGTTTGATCCCTGGGTCGGGAAGATCCCCTGGAGAAGGAAATGGCAACCCCACTCCAGTATTCTTGCCTGGAGAATCTCATGGACGGAGGAACTTGGTGGGCTACAGTCCACGGGGTCGCAAAGAATCGGACACGACTGAACGACTTCACTTTGGACTTTCCTGGTGGCTCAGACGGTAAAGCGTCTGTCTACAATGAGGGAGACCAGGGTTCGAGCCCTGGGTTGGGAAGATCCCCTGGAGAAGAAAATGGCAATCCACTCCAGTATCATTGCCTAGAAAATCCCATGGACAGAGGAGTCCTGGTAGGGTATAGTATATGGGGTCGAAAAGAGTCGGACACGACTGAGCAATTTCACTTTCACTTTGATTATATACCAGATAAGCAATAATGATCACTTGTGTCAGTATAGGAATGATAGATTTTGTGAGTCATGACAAGATTTGGGGTATTGTTTAAAAGACCTTTTATTTTTTCTAATTTAAATGTTAGTTCAGTTCAGTTCAGTTCAGTCGCTCAGTCGTGTCCAACTCTCCGCAACGCCATGAATCACAGCACGCCAGGCCTCCCTGTCCATCACCAACTCCCGGAGTTCACTCAAACTCATGTCCACAGAGTCGGTGATGCCATCCAGCCACCTCATTCTCTGTCGTCCCCTTCTTCTCCCGCCCCCAACCTTTCCCAGCATCAGAGTCTTTTCCAGTGAGTCAACTCGTCGCATGAGGTGGCCAAAGTATTGCAGTTTCAGCTTTAGCATCACTCCTTCCAATGAACACCCAGGATTGATCTCCTTTAGAATGGACTGGTTGGATGTCCTAAATGTTAGTACAACCCACGAAAACAGAAAAGATTGCATATACCCTGGGTGTGGCATGACAGTGATAAAGATTTCTGGTTATTTGCTTGGCTTGCTGCTGCTAAGTAGCTTCAGTTGTGTCCAACTCTGTGCGACTCCATAGACGGCAGCCTAGCAAGCTGCCCCGTCCCTGTGATTCTCCAGGCAAGAACACTGGAGTGGGTTGCCATTTCCTTCTTCAATGCATGAAAGTGAAAAGTGAAAAGTGAAAGTGAAGTCGCTCAGTCGTGTCCGACTCTTCCCGATCCCATGGACTACAGCCCACCAGGCTCCTCCGTCCATGGGAGTTTCCAGGCAAGAGTACTGGAGTGGGGTGCCATTGCCTTCTCCATTACATTTTGCGGCTTACTCGCAAATTAACTGCTAGTTACCAGGCCAGGAAGAATTCAGGAGCTTTTGCATGATACAAATCAACCATAGCACTAACCATACTGCTTATTCAGCCTTCATTTATTTCATAGAAAAACCTCTCAGGGAAGGAAGCAGTACCCTGATTTACTTTGGGGCATGAAGAGTATGTAATTCTTATCATAGATATCTTTATAAGGGCAGCAGTTCACTATAAATCTGCTTGATACCAAGAATCAAGGCAATAATGAATTTAAAGTTGTTCATGTGACATCTGGCCTATTGGCAAAGAAGAGCTGAAGAAATGTATATCTATGCATGCAGGTTGATCCAAAAGGAGTTAGATAAGTTCTTTTCTTAAAAGATTTTTTAAAAAGTCCTAAGGAGATCCAAACAGTCCATTCTAAAAGTCCTGGGTGTTCATTGGAAGGACTGATGCTAAAGCTGAAGCTCCAATACTTTGGCCACCTCATGTGAAAAGTTGACTCACTGGAAAAGACTCTGATGCTGGGAGGGATTGGGGGCAGGAGAAGAAGGGGACAACAGAGAATGAGATGGCTGGATGTCATCACCGACTCGATGGACACGGGTTTGAGTGAACTCTGGGAGTTGGTGATGGACAGGGAGGCCTGGCGTGCTGTGATTCATGGGGTCGCAGAGAGTGGGTCACGACTGAGCGACTGAACTGAACTGAAGTAGCTGTTAGACTTCAGTGAATGCCTTTTATGCATCTACTGAGATATCTGTGGGGCTTTCACATATAGTGGATTTATACCATTTGTGATATAAATCACATTGATAGATTTTCTAATGTTCTGTGTTACTGTGTTTAAACTTCTTGATCATGATATTATATTTAATATGATATTCAATTCAGTAAGCTGAAGTTGTAGATGCTGTTTGTGCCCTGCTCATACTCGCATGGGATGAACCATTTCCATGCATGCTGAGCCCACTACCAGTATCTGTGACTCCTATCTAGTCATTGGAACCTCCTCTGCTTGTACGCAGGTCAGGCTGCAAGTACCAGAGAATTAACACTTTTCCCATGACAAGGGGATCCTCAGCCAATGACTGATGGAGTTGAGAGGATATGCCCCCTCGGAAGGATAAATCTGAGACATGTGTTCTCCATTGGCTTCCTGTCTAAGCTAATGGATTAAACACAAGTTGTTCATCATGATAACTTGCTTGAAAAATGCACTTGTTTCCCTTCGTGCTCTTACTCCCTTACTGGTGTTTCCTAGAGTCACCTTCCAAGCAAATCATTGCCCATGAATCCTTATCTTAGTATCTGTTTCTGGAGTGTCCCCAAATAAATAACTAACATTTTCTTTTAAATTCTGTACCTACATTAAAAAGTAAACCCAGCCTGAATTTTTAAATCTTATTTTGCCCTTTTACAGTTTTCTTATGAAAGTTATACAATCCTAATAAAGTTAGTTTGATAGCTTTACCTTTTTTCTTCTTAAAGAACTTATGTTAGAGAGTGATTATCTGTTCTTCAAAGTTCTATAAAACTTATCCAAAACCATCTGGGTGTGATGATTTTGAGGGAGGAAAGAGAAAGCTTTGACTATAATTATAATTTGTCTAATGATAATTGGTTTACATAAATTTTCTATTTCTTCTTGTGTAAACTTTGCTATATTTTATATGTATTGCAAAAAAGTTATTCACTTTAACTAGGATTTCAAGTACATTGGTTTATAGTTGTTCATAATAGTTATGTAAGTGCTATATTTTATATATATTGCAAGAAAGTTATTCACTTTAACTAGAATTTCAAGTACATTGGCTTATAGTTGTTCATAATAGTCATGTAAGTGGTATGATGTAGCTGATTCATACTGGTTCATAAGAGGTGATGACTGTTAAATTTTCAGTAATGATGAGTGGTTAATATCACATTGGTAGTTGGTCACAATTGGAAATTGGCTATGGTGGGAGTATTTACTCCATGGAAATTGGTAAACACTCAGTCAGTTCAGTTCAGTCGCTCAGTCGTGTCCGACTCTCCGCGACCCCATGAATCACAGCACGCCAGGCCTCCCTATCCATCACCAACTCCCTGAGTTCACTCAAACTCATGTCCACAGAGTCGGTGATGCCATCCAGCCATCTCATTCTCCGTCGTGCCCTTCTCCTCCCGCCCCCAACCTTTCCTAGCATCAGAGTCTTTTCCAGTGAGTCAACTCATCGCATGAGGTGGCCAAAGTATTGCAGTTTCAGCCTCAGCATCAGTCCTTCCAATGAACATCCAGGATCGATCTCCCCTAGAATGGACTGGTTGGATCTCCTTGCGGTAGAAGGGACTCTCAAGAGTCTTCTCCAACACCACAGTTCAAAAGCATCAATTCTTCGGCGATTCACAGTCCAACTCTCACATCCATACATGACCACGGGAAAGACCATAGCCTTGACTAGATGGACCTTTGTTGGCAAAGTAATGTCTCTGCTTTTTAATACATTATCAAGGTTGGTCATAACTTTCCTTCCAAGCACTACACATTAGGATTTTCTTTGCTACTAAAAGTGGAGTGAAGTGAAGTCACTCCGTCGTGTCTGACCCTTTGTGACCCCATGGACTGTAGCCTACCAGGCTCCTCTGTCCATGGGATTTTCCAGGCAAGAGTACTGGAGTGGGTTGCCATTTCCTTCTCCAGGGGATCTTCCTGCCCCAGGGATTGAACCCAGGTCTCCCACATTGCAGGCAGACGCTTTTACCGTCTGAGCCACCAGGGCCACAAAAGTGGTTGTTAAAATTGCCTTCACAACACTGGTTACTCTCATAATTCACTGGTCCCTCCTTCTCAATCTCCTTTATTGATTTTTCCTCTTTTCCTTAACTCTTAAGATGTCAGTGCCCCATTACACAATCCTTGGTCCCCTTTTCATCTCTGTCTACACTGACTGCCGCTGGTGATCTTGTCTAGTTTCAGGGTTTTAAACCCACCCATATTCCCATGAGTTCCAAATTTCTATCTCTAGCCTGGACTATTCTCCTAAATGCTAGACTTACATGGCCAGTTGTCAACTCAACTCTCTTCCTTGATGTTTAATAGACATTTTGGATTTAGCATGATCAAAGCTGACCTCCTGATATACTCCCCCAGGCCTGCTGTCTCAGTTGTTGGCAACTCCGCCTTCCAGTCACTCAATCAGGAAATCTTACAGTCATTCACAATTTCTGTCTTTCTATCATGTTGTACATCAATATATACACAAATTTGGTTATTTCTCACTCTTCTACCCCAAGTCCCCACTCTCTCTTAACTGAATTTTGCCATAGCCTCCTAATGGATTTTCTGCCACCCACCTTTGCCCTCCGTAGAATCTATCACCAAATCCTTCAAGTAGCCAGAGTGATCCTTTTTTAGGCATCAGATCATGTTACTCCTCTGCTCAAAAATTCCTGCTGGCTCCCAGCTTCACGCAGAATACAATCCAGAGCCCCTGTGATGGGCCTCACATTTACTTCTGTGACCATATCGCCTACCAAATTCCCCTCCCCTCACACTTACTCTAGTCATACTGGTCTTTTCACTGCTCTTCAGAACAAACAGAAAACCCCAAAACCCCCAAACGGAAAAAAACAACACAGGCAACTCCTGCCTCAGAGCCTCTGTAATATTCTTCTCCTAGATAATTGCACAGCCTACTTCCTCACTTGATTCAAAAACCATGTACTATATGATTGCTGTTTATGATGTCTCTCTGAGCCCTATAAGGGTAGGATATACATCTGTTCACTGATATATCCCCACAGTGAAGCAGAGGGTTGCTGACTCACTGTGGTGCTCAGTACACGTTTTATCTGATGAAACAATGTATTGGCTCAATCAGTGAAGATGTGACCTTGCTGCTCAATTAACTAAGATTCAGGGCTCTGCCTTGTCTCCCTAGGAAAATCTCAGGTAACAGGATACACCAGTCCATGCTTTCATATCACATCTTCTGAAGCAGCTCCCATGCTGTCCTTTCCTCTGTCTGGAGGAAGCAGATCTAATTTTCTTAGGAAATCACGGTTGGAATCACTCCATCCCTTCTCTGCCATCCTTAAGTGTGAAATCCTACTTGGAATGTGAAGAAACTTTACCTTTCCCTGGCTGACAGCTTTACACTCTTTTGAAATCCCTCAAATTAGGATTGAGATTGGGAAGCAGATTTTCTAAATATTTATTTTATTTATTTATTTGGCTGTGCTGTGTCTTGTTTTTTGCTTTTTTTTTCGCTAAAACCCTTTTGAATGACAGGGCCAAGGCCATGGCATAGTTCATCTCTTTTTAAAACATTTTAAAATTAATTTATTTTAATTGGAAGATAATTGCTATGTAATATGGTGATGGGTTTGCCATACATCAATATGAATCAGCCATAGTGTGCTGGGTCTTCATTCTGTTACGTGGAATCTTCAGTCTTCATTGTGGCACGCAGGATCTTTACTTGTGGCAAGTGAACTTTCAGTTGTGGTTTGTAGGATCTAGTTTCCTGACCAGGGATTGAACCTGGCCCCCTGCACTGGGAGCGTGGCGTCTTAGCCACTGGACCACCAGGGAAATCTCTGTAAGGCAGATTTAAAGCTTGGTTAGGTTTTACCTCTGCTTACCAGCCTGCGTCCCCTGAATTAGTCCCCTCTATTTAAAGGAAAAAGAACCTGCTTTTAACTCTATCCCTGAAATTAGAAAGTTAGTCTTTAATCAGCCAAATACAAACAGATAATGATTCATAAATAGGCTTAACAGTGTATCGAGGAGATTTAATTCAGTGGAGTATAACAGTTTTACTTTTTCCAATTACCTCCTTAAACTATGCTCTGATAAGTCCTCCATTTCTTATTTCTTAACAGTACCTTCAGCTGATTCCATAACTTCCTTGTCACTATTGCTAATTCAAAGTCCAGTTCAATTTCACAGTCTATTACAATTCATCCACTCCCCTCCCTCCAACACAGGCCTGACAGACCTCTGATTTTGTAAGCAGAGGAGTGGAGGTGCACATGTCCTGCCTTCTCCTCTTCTAGGTCTCCATCTTCCTTGACAGTAGGCGGCTGGATGGAGAGATGGTATAGGAGGGTCATCTTACATACCTGGCTACATGTGTGTGGCAGGGAGAGGTCCCCGGACCATTCAGTTTTGATATGGTTCTGTTTGATGCTGGTGGCCTCTGCTGATGCAGAGGTTTTGCACAGACACTATTCAAGGTTTTTTGAGGGTGGTATCGAATTTTGTCTGCTTTCCTTCCCTTTCTACCCTAGTACTGAGAATCCCTCAGTGAAAGACAAATGGGTCTCTTTTTGATCAGGTCTTTACCCTCCCCTTCGGATGGGGTATCACCTCACCTGGCCCAGTGGCTGCCTTGACAACCCTATAACTCCTTTCTCCTGCTACAGCTTCTATGCCTCTTGCATGATGTCATCAAAACCACTGAAGTATGTTCCACACCCTGTGAGAGTTCTGGGGGCCTGGAATGAGGCTGTCTCAATGGTCATTTCTATACACGGCATGATACATTATAGCTCTTTCTCATTCTGACAACCCTCCTTTAGACATATCCATACAAGAAGCAAGCACCAGTCTCTAGATTCAGGAGTATCGCCTCTCCCCATCAGTGATGGAATGTCAAGGTGTCCTAAGAATTCTATCATCCAGCAAAAGAGACACAGTTGTATCGAACAGTCTTTGGGACTTTGTGGGAGAGGGTGAGGGTGGGATGATTTGAGAGAATGACATTGAAACATGTATGTTGTCATATGTGAAACAAATCAGCAGTTCAGGGTCAATGCATGTTACTGGATACTCGGGGCTGGTGTGCGGGGATGACCCAGAGGGAGGATAAAGGGAGGAGGGAGGTGAGAGGGGGGTTCAGGAGGGGGAACTCATGTACACCTGGGATGAATTCATGTCAATGTATGGCAAAACCAACCAATATAATATTGTAAAATAAAAAAAAAAAAAAGAACTAACAAAACTAAAAAAAAAATAAAAATAAAAAAAAATAAATAAAAGAAGAAAAAAAAAAAAGAATTCTATCATCACATTCTCTCCCTGTAAGGCAGTGTCAGAACAGGATTCAGACTCCATTGCTCAGCGAGCATCCATATGGGGATAAGATGATAGGTGCCACTTCTTGCGAGTACCTCCAATCTCTGCAAAAGATTCCCAGGACTTCCCTAGTGGTCCAGTGGTTAAGAATGTGCCTTCCAAGGCGGGGTACATGGGTTTGATCCCTGGTCCAGAAACTAAGGTCCCAAATGCTGTGGGGCAACTAAGCCTACACTCCACAACTACTAAAGCCTGTATGCTGGAGCCTGTGTGCTACACTAAAGAGAAACCCCCGTGCCACAGCGAAGATCCTGTGTGCAACAACTGAGACCTGACACAGCCAAAATAAAATAAATAAATAAATATTAAAAAATAAAGAGGGATCCTTTTTCTTAAAAAAAAAAAAAAAAAGATTTCCTTGGAGTCTTCTCTTCATCGTGTGGTACTAGGTGATGCGTGGTTGTGGGTAGGTGTCCCCTCCAATCTGAGTTCCTTTTCCACAATAGAGAGGTCTCTGGGAAAGATCAGGAACTGCAATTCTTAGCCCGCTTTGCATCTAGGTTTGCCCATGCAACTTGCTCTCACTGGTGAAAGGTGAGCAGAAGTGATACAGGACACTTCTGGAGAAAAGCATTTAAGAAGTAGAATTGCTCCCTCCAGGCACTCTTTCCACTTCCAATGCTTGGTTGCAGATGATGATGATGACTCAGGAAATGATGGCAAAACCAAATGATAGGAGAAGTCAGAATCTCCGAGTCACAATTAGACAAGAGCTCTCTGCTAAATGAGAACATCTGGTTTGAACTGTGATATGAGAAATAAACTGTTGTGTTTGAGCTATTCTATAGTTTGGCTCATATTATACAATATTATACTAACTACTACATGCAAGAAGGAAGCTCCTGTCCTCTCCCCTGGCTAAGGAAGAAAGGAGTCTCCCACAGTGAACACTGAACTCCCGCCATGGGACACTTCACATTCTCTTTCTCAATTTCCAGTCTTATATAAACTAGAGGCATAAAAAGAAAATAAAAAACTAGAGGTAAGAATGAAGCTTGGGAGTAGGAGGGGATGTTATGACTTCTATTTAGCTCTGACTGTAGTGTGTGATCCAGCCATTGATGGTCCAGCCATTGACGGTCGTGTTAGAAAGTAAAACTATCTGGTTATCAATTGCAGGGCAATAGAAAACGTCTCCTTCAGCATGTAGTGACAAGAAATTCTGAAAATATGGAAACATGTTCATAATGGACTCCTCATTATCATCATCACAAAGCCTTGAAAGGGCCAGAAGCCTGAGACTGGTAATAGATGTGGACTCCTTGCTTTTGTTTATTGTTGCCTTTGTGCCCATCACTGGCCTGCTAATGTTGAGACTTTGTGGGGGTACAGCTGTGGTGATCCCAACTGCTGAAGAAAGTGTCTTTTGGTTTTGTGCCTGGAGGAACTATTTATGGAATATTAGTCAGGCCTGGCTTTGGTGGCAGTACACGACTGCACATGTACTCCACAAAATGCCTCCTCTACTACCTGCTGCAGAACTGAAGGGTGATTGGGTCTGGACCATCAGAATGTGTTTTTATGGCCCTAAGATATCAGTGGGAATTTGGGAAGTACAATGAACTGGCAAGAGGCAGTAATCCAGGCAGGTGGATAGTGAGTATCAGAGAGGATCTGGGGAGGCAAAAAATGAATGCCCTGGCAGGTGGAAGAACTGTGGCATAGTTTAATTTATATAAGAGGACTGGAAGACAGGCGCTCCCAGGCTGGAGGTCAGAAGGAGGACCCTGGTTCCCAGAAGATGGGGACCAGTGTGGTAGCAAGGTAAGCTTTAGAAGAAACTGGTACATGGCAGCAAATCAGGATAGGGCCTCAGCCATTGAACCTGTAAGAACCACATGAAAATGTGCCTGGAGCGCTCTTTTTAAGGTTGCCTTGATACCGAGTCAACAAGTGTCTGTTTGGGGTTATGTAATCTTCCATGGTGATAGAGATGAATGGCCAAGGGTTGAATCTACAGATAAAGTTGCTCCTTTAGCCTGGGTCTTGAGAAGAAAACTTTGGCTGACCCATAGTGGATGTGTAGACTGAGTGAGAAGTAACCTCTGTTATTGCAGCCGCCGAGATTCTGGATTTGTTTCGGTACTGCAACATAACTGACCCTAAGCTGATTGATACAGTGACTGAAACAGGATTTGAACTCAGGCCTGTCTGACACCCAGGGATCATGTCCTTTCCTTCATAGCATGGTAAACCCCACTGCAGAAAGGACACGGAGGCATAAACACCTGTCTCAGAGAAGGTGGCTTCTCTTTCTCTTCCCTCTTCCCACCTCCATCTATGAGTTTGCCTAGTGGAAGCCTGAGAAAGTGTCAGGAGAGCACAGCCATCCCCAGAGGAGCCCCGCCTAGATGTGAATAAAATCCTTCCACATAGCAGATCTGGTTCCGCAGTTTCCGGCCAGCTTCCCTCAGTTTCCCGTCAGCCTACCCCTTCTTGGAAGGACTAAAGATGAAAGTTAAAGAGGAGAGTGAAAAAGTTGGCTTAAAGCTCAACATTCAGAAAACTAAGATCATGGCATCCGTTCCCATCACTTTATGGCAAATAGATAGGGAAACAGTGGAAACAGCGGCTAACTTTATTTTTGGGGCTCCAAAATCACTGCAGATGGTGATTACAGCCATGAAATTAAAAGACACTTACTCCTTGGAAGGAAAGTTATGACCAACCTAGATAGCATATTAATAAGCAGAGACATTACTTTGTCTAGTCAAAGCTATGGTTTTTCCAGTGGTCATGCATGGATGTGAGAGTTGGACTATAAAGAAAGCTGAGCACCGAAGAATTGATGCTTTTGAATTGCAGTACTGGAGAAGACTCTTGAGATTCCCTTGGACTGCAAGGAGATCCTACCAGTCAATCCTAAAGGAGATCAGTCCTGGGTGTTCACTGGAAGGACTGATGTTGAAGCTGAAACTCCAATACTTTGGCCACCTGATGTGAAGAGCTGGTTCATTTGAAATGACCCTGATGCTGGGAAAGATTGAAGGCAGGAGGAGACGGGGATGACAGAGGATGAGATGGTTGGATGGCATCACCAGTTCGATGGACATGAGTTTGAGCAAGCTCTGGGAGTTGGTGATGGACAGGCAGGCCTGGCATGCTGCGGTCCATGGGGTCACAAAGATTTGGACACGACTGAGCGACTGAACTGAACTGAAAGCAAAGAAGCGAAGAACAGGATGACAGCAAGGAGTTCTGTGCTGCCCAAGCACTTTCCAGATATTCTCTCTGGCTTGGCTTAGTGAAGCTGTTGTGATTTGGTGGACAGGCCCTGACCAGAGTGATGGGCCTGCACTCCTTTCCCAGCTTTCTCCCTGCCCCTCAAGTACCTGGGAAATGCGTCATCTGAGACTGGATGAAGGCACTTCCCTGTAGGAAGGGGAATGCTCCAAGCGTCTCTCATTCAACACAAATAGGTGATCTAATGAAAATCAGGCTGTCCGTTCAGGCAGAGTGAAATTTTCCTCCTTAGGTTGCCAGGTTAAGTCAGGTGAGCAGGGAGAAACAAACCAACCAACCTATGTACAGCGCTCAGCTAATCCAAAAAGAGGTCTGACATTGCTGCTTTTTTAAAAAATATACCTATGACCTTTTTCCTCCAGAGAATTAAACTGAAAAAATGGAGTTGGCAACACCTCCTTCCCTTTGTTCGATTTTCCCCCTAGGTTTCTGTGTTTCAGGGAAAACCCATCCTGGGTCAGTGGCCTGGAGAATTGCTCAGAAGAGTCACCTGCTCTGGCATCTGTCACAGGGGCCAGCATCCAGGAGCAGGTATGGCTGCCTAGGAGAGAGTAGGGCAGAATGAGTCAACTGTTAACCTGTGATCATGGAAAGGAGAGCTGTGTAGTCAACCACAGGACACCAGCTTTGAAGTGTGTTTGAGCCCCTATGTATTCTGTCTGCCCTAAGTGTTGGATCATTTCGAGGTACCGATATGCACTTACATTTCTTAGTTCTCTTTCTGCATTCCTGGAATTCAGAGCACCAAAAGTATCATTTTTCTCTGTTTCATGATATATTCTTTTGATATACATTCAAAAAAGGCATTTTGTAGAATACCTAAGAGTCAACAATGATATTTAAGTGATTTACATAAAGCAAGAGGATACCAAAATTCCCTTGTTCCACCATATGTGTATTTGCTCCTGCTATATTGACCAGTGAAGCTTTCCCTCATTGTAAGTCACCATTTGGAGGAACAAAAGCATCTTATTGGCTCTGGTACTCTCAAGATACCCAATGGCTATAACGAACTGGTCAGTTGACCAGTCCAATGAACCTGGCTTTTGTTTCAATTCTTCATTTTGTTTAATTCTCCACTGTAGTAATAGCCAACATTTGAAGAGGGCCTCACTGCTCCTACAATGCTTTTACATGCATTGCCTAATCAAATCCTCAAAATATCTGTGGAGTAAGTTGAGCCGAATATCATTAGGAGCCCTTGTATATAGTGGGTCATATAATGGCTTCACCATCATACTACATGGATCTGGAAAGTGAGGGAACAAGTTGCCTTGGTGTGGTTCTGGACCATGAGCTCTTTTACCTATAAAAGTGCACAAAATGAGACCAAAATGAGGAAAGAAAGAAAGGAGAAACTGGGTAAGAGGAAGCAAAGAAAGAAGATGAGTCAGAGTATTAATATAATAGTTGAGCATTTAACCAATGGAAAGCCCCAGTTGGCTGGACTGAGCACTCCATCAGGGAAGACTTGGTGGTTCCCTTCTCTGATAGTTCACAAGCCCTGAAATGGCCTGAGCACCTCATGGGGGCACACATTTCAGTATTTGCTACTTGAACTGACTAACGGGGGTGATTTATAAGGCTTCCTCCTGAATGGAAGAATTCTAATATTTGTATGTGTATGAGTTTACTCTCTTATTCTTGTCATAAAATAACTGGTAACAAAGAAAGCATTCCAACAATCTAATTTTATCTTGCTTATTAGATAATTTCAAATAGCATGAGGGTAATATCTTTCCCCAAAAATGATTGAATTATTGAGTTGCTCTGATAACATGCCTCCCATATTATAATCTAGTGAACTAATTGTTTTCCCAAACTCAGTGTAGGCAGACCCTTGCCTTGTACACAGTGCCTGTGACAAGGACTGTTTTCCTCCTCCTCCGTTCTGATTTTTATTTTTTTTAAAGAAAGAGTTTGTGTCTGGGAATCTTTAGAAAATCGTACCATTTAGCTTCTAGGTTATTATTCACTTTGATATTTAATTGTTTGCTACCCTTAACATTATTTCAAGCATATATGGCTTAGCTCCCTGACTCAATTGAAAACTCCTCAAGGACAGTGCTGTGGACTCAATTGTTGTTGTTTAGTCACTAAGTCATGTCTGACTCTATGACACCATGGACTATAGCCCGCCAGGCTCTTCTGTCCAGGGCATTTCCCAGGCAAGAATACTGGAATGGGTTGACATTTCCTTCTCCAGGGATCTTCCCCACCCAGGGATTGAACCCAAGTCTCTTGCATCTCCTGCATTGGCAGTGGATTCTTTATCAATGAGCCACCAGGGTAACTCTGTGGACTCAATTTTGTTCCCCCAAATCCATATGCTGAAGCCTTCCAAATGTCATTGTATTTCGAAAGAGGGCCTTTAACAAAAGCAATAAAATTAAAATAAGGCTGTTGGGCTGGGTTGTAATCCAATCTGACTGTGTCCTTATACAAAGAGATTGGCTCCTATAAAGAGACACCAGGGCTGAACACTCAGAAGGAAAAAACCATGACAAGAAGGCAACCATCTTCAAACCAAGGAAAGAGGCCTCAAAAGAAACCGAACCTGCTGGCATCTTGGTCTTCCAGACTCCAGAGCTGTGAGAAAATCTGTTGGTTGAGCCACTTGGTGATATTTTGTTATGGCAGCCCGAGCGGGCTCATATGGATAGTGACACCTTGAGTTTCTTAAATATATACTTTATGAAGCTCTCTCTCTATATATAGATATAAATATATGTCCTCCTCTCTGATTTTATTTTCTGTTCTAATTTGTTTTTAAAAAATCATAACATAATGCACTCTCTTCTACTTTTTGAAGAGAATAAATTTAACGTTGTATCTTGGGAGTGGTTCCGTATAGGACATACTAATCCACCTCGTTCTCTGTAACTTCTTTCGTTACATTTCTTTTAAATGTGCTGTCCTGCCGCTTCCTCCCTGATTAACTCACACACTTTCATACGATAGCCACATGGAGCATGAATAGGAAATATAATTTTAAAGAGGCTCATTCTTGCTGCTGTTTCCTGATACGAATATTTGAGTGAAGGATTTAATCAGGCACTAAAGCCACAGGCATTAAACAGAAGGGCGTGGTTTTTAGGCAGTTCAAATAAGCAGGAATAGTCACAGCAAGACTTTTTTCAGATAGACCTCATGTGTGTCTAGTCAGTACTGTAACTACAGGTACCCAACAGCAATCACATTTATATTTGGTGTTTCTCTGACTTTATAATACAATTAATATTGCACCAAGAAATAATACATTCTTAAAAGAATTGTGCATAAATTCACTATGCTAGAAAACCAAGGTGTTCCTCCTTTTCCCTGCAGTACTTGTTCATTTGTGTACGTAGTTTCAATTACTGATCAGAGCAATTATGTCTTCTGCTTTTGTCTGTTACAGTGAATCATAAACATTGCCATTTGTTACTGTAGCGCTGTTTGCATAATAATTTTGCATGGTTGGATAATAATCTATCCAGTTGATGTATTGTTTCCTCTAATTAAAAAACGGACAACTGTATTATCTGAGCCATAATTAAATAAAGCTTACGAGAAAACCAATCTGACACATATTAATGATACATATAAATGTTATGAGCTGCAGTGTAATTGACTATAAAATGGAGAGCAGCTCACATAAATTATAGTAATCATTTTCTATACCCTATGAAATCAGAATGTTTTAGAGGAGAAGTGATGGAAAAGGAAACTGTTGAGATGCCGTCCTAAAAAGGAACTGACGTTTTTATTCCTTTAAGAGTTAGTTTCAGGAAATGAGGCTGTGTTTTTTTCCCCTTTTCTGCATCTGGATCTCTGCTTGCACAGAGATGGAGGGAGAAAAAATGGTGTGCTTCAAATCAAATTAGATTAATTAGATTGATTTCCTAACAACTAGCTGGCAACTGTGAATCACTAACGGTCTTCTTTAATTCATTAGTTCAGTTCAGTTCAGTTGCTCAGTCGTGTCCGACTCTCCGCGACCCCATAAATCACAGCACGCCAGGCCTCCCTGTCCATCACCAACTCCCGAAGTTCACTCAAACTCATGTCGACAGAGTCGGTGATGCCATCCAGCCATCTCATTCTCCGTCGTCCCCTTCTTCTCCCACCCCCAACCTTTCCCAGCATCAGAGTCTTTTCCAGTGAGTCAGCTTGTCGCATGAGGTGGCCAAAGTATTGCAGTTTCAGCTTCAGCATCAGTCCTTCCAATGAACACCCAGGATCGATCTCCCTTAGAATGGACTGGTTGGATCTCCTTGCGGTACAAGGGACTCTCAAGAGTCTTCTCTAACACCACAGTTCAGAAGGATCAATTCTTCAGTGATCAGCTTTCTTCACAGTCCAGCTCTCACATCCATACATGACCACTGGAAAAACCATAGCCTTGACTAGACGGACCTTTGTTGGCAAAGTAATGTCTCTGCTTCATTAACTTATCAATAAATACTTATTGAGCACCTATCATATGCTGGGTGTGAAATACGTAGGGAAGAAGATAACCTCTGCTCCCTTAATGTTTACTATCTAGATAAGGTGTAGAACCATAACTAACTAAATAATAAAATAATTACAAGTTTCAATAAAAGCTAAGAAAGAAACGGCACAATCACGGATAGAAATGAAGGTGGGCATCCTCTAGACGGATGATCAGAGAAGGTCTAAGTCATATCAACACTGAAACTTGGAGAAGAAAGTGTCAGCTACACAAAGAGTAGGGAAAGGAGGCACAGTGGGGCAGAGGCTCTAAGCTGTGGTCAAAGCTGCCAGGTCGACGTGGCCAGTGGGAGTGCAATGCGTCGGGCAAAAGGAAGTGTGGGCCTGAGTAAGGTGAAGAGGCAGGTAAGGGTCCCATGGTGCGCAGTCCAGGACACCACTGTGTGAAACTGGATTTCATTATAAGTACATGGGAAGCTAGACGAAACTGAAGCAGATTCATAGACTAATACAAACCATATTTTAAAAAGAACTTTTGACTCCTGCATGGAAAGAAGATTGGAGGGTGGCAAAGAGCGGCAGTCAAGAGAATAAGTAAGAAGATGCTGGGTGTCGCCCCCGTGAGAGGTGACCGTGGCTGGCACCCAAGTGGTGACAGTGATGGTGGACACTGATGGTAGTTCTCCATCAGACACAAAGCTGATGGCTGAAATGGCAAAGAGGATGAGGAAAAAGGAAGATATCAGTAATGACTCTGGAGATTCTAGGGGGTCCCCAAACTCAGAAGTGGAAGGCAGGCAATCAGGAGTTCTCTTTGGATCTTGAAGTTGGAGGTGCCTTAAGGCATCAAAGTGGAGCTGTCAGCCAGACAGTTAGATACATGAGTCTGGGATCAATTTGGGAGTTGTTAGCAGCCTGGTGATATTTGACACCTGAAGACTGGATGAGACTCTGAAGGAGAGTGTGTAGTTATGGAAGAGAAAGGGGCCCAGGACTAAACCTGTGACCTGCCCAAAGATGCCCAGTCATGACCAGAAGTAAATCCCCACGTGGTAGGACCTCAAGTTCTCTGAGGCTTCATCATGTAGTCATTATTAATTGACCCCACCCTCCATGATTGGGAAACTGTCCAGAGATACTTCTTCCTTTCAGATCTCTTAGTTTCTTTCCTGCATCTCTCTCTCTTTTTTAAAAAAAAATATTTATTTATTTCTGGCTATGCTGAGTCTTCACTGATGCTCGGGCTTTTCTCCAGTTGTGGCGAGTGGGGTCTATTCTTAGTTGCAGCGTGTAGGCTTCTCATTACCATGGCTTTTTTTGTTGTGGAGCCCTAGGGCACTTGGGCTTCAGTAGTTGTGTTTTCCTGGCTCTAGAGCACAGGATCAATAATTGTGGGACATGAACTTTTTTGCTCCGAGCCATGTGGGATCTTCCTGGATCGAACCCATGTCTCCTGCATTGGCAGCTGGATTCTTAACCTGTGAGCCACCAGGGAAGCCCCCTGCCTGTCTCTCTTAACTCTGGTATTCTCTGAACCCTGGGAGCCCTCCTATGAAAAAGAGGAGGCGAGTGTGGGTTAGGTTGTTCATGCTCAGTGACTGTGTGGGCCGTCACCTTTAGCAGCTGGACGCTGGATGTATTATTTGCCATTTGTTTTTCTCTTTTCACGGGTGCAAGAAGCTATTGAGGGTTTTCCCTGAGAGCCAGAATACCACAAGCTCTTACCTTTGCAGCTTCTAATAGTTTGTGGATCAGCGCTTCACAGCTCAGATGCCCCAGAGCGAGATTTTAAAGCAAGGAGCCAGAGGGACCTCTGGAAGTATAAAGCCGAAGCCTCTCACTTTACAAATGAGGGAATTTATTCACCCACAGTCTCCCCATGAAATGAAAGATATTTCAGTTTTCATTTCACCAACCACTGAAAACGTCCTCTGATCAAGTGAACCCATTAGCTTTCATTCAGTCCTTGAGCTGACTTCACTGTGACTCCTAAGAAAAGACTGATTCAATGTTTAAAATCTCTCTGATTAGAAAAAGAAATTGAGTGTATTTCCTGGCCTGAAGCACAGATGTGCTAAGAAATATCTGACTAGTGCTGTACGTTACCCCAGCCTGAAGAAATGATGTAGATTGCGTTATCCAGCATCATCTCCAGTTTGAGATGCTGCGTCTGCAGAGGCTCAGAGTATGCTGTACTGTGAGTGACCATAAAAACCGCAAGAGACCCTATCAATTAGCCTAAGGAAACGACTGAGCGACCTCACTTCACTTCACTTAAGGAAACCCAAAGCCTGCAAAAAAGGCATCGTCTTCACAAGCAAGGCTGAATAACAGTAAACTGACATGTGTTACGGAGAAGGCAATGGCAACCCACTCCAGTACTCTTGCCTGGAAAATCCCATGGACAGAGGAGCCTGGTGGGCTGCAGTCCATGGGGTCGCAAAGAGTTGGACACGACTGAGCGACTTCACTTTCATGCATTGGAGAAGGAAATGGCAACCCACTCCAGTGTTCTTGCCTGGAGAATCCCAGGGATGGGGGAGCCTGGTGGGCTGCCGTCTATGGGGTCGCACAGAGTCGGACACGACTGAAGCGACTTAGCAGCAGCAGACACGTGTTAAGTGATTGATAAAGCGTCCTCTTCCGTAAAGACAAGAACCAGAGGACGTAATGAATTCAGTGGGGAAAAGACACTGTTTAATCTTTTCTGAGAAATGTCTGATGAGCCCAACAGGCCTTATTTTCTGATTCTGTCTCTTCTCTACCATGTTTTGCGCCTGATTTATGTGAAGTGTCTCTATGCCTGTTAGTGATTTCAGTGAGAGTTGAGGCATGTACTCTGCCTTCTAGGGTGTCAAGATTCATAGATTTTAGGGGCAGCAAGAGCTTTGAAGATAATTCAGTGCATCTCTCTTACTTTACAAAGGTGGAATGAGAGAGATAAAGGGCTTGTTCAACACGACTCTGAGTAGTGAGACAGGCCCACCATCCAGGACTCAGAATGCCCTATTTTTCTGTTGTTTGAATTCCAACTAGTAGAGAACTGCTTGACATGGGTAAGATTTTGCTTTCTTTGTTAACTGTTCATTCTATGCCAGTTGGGCTTTTCATTCTATTGAAAAATTGGGAGGACCTAGGAAGAAGATCAGTCCTTCCAATGAACACCCAGGATTGATCTCCTTTAGATGCTAAAGCTGAAACTGCAATACTTTGGCCACCTCATGCGATGAGTTGACTCACTGGAAAAGAGTCTGATGCTAAGAAGGATTGGGGGTGGGAGGAGACGGGGACAACAGAGAATGAGATGGCTGGATGGCATCACCGACTCGATCGATGTGAGTTTGAGTGAACTCCGGGAGTTGGTGATGGATAGGGAGGCCTGGCGTGCTGTGATTCATGGGGTCGCAGAGAGTCGGACACGACTGAGTGACTGAACTGAACTGAACTGAGGAAGAAGATACTTAATCACTGTTAGCATTTTAACATATTGTTTCCCAGAGGTTTTTTCTGTGCATATTTTCAAGTAATTGTTATTCAGCGTTTACATAATTTTCAGTTTTGCAGTTAATATGTTAGAAACATTTCTAATGAATGCAGAATAATCAGACAAATGGATATACCATAACTCACTGAATGTTTCTGTGGTTGTTGGGTATTTTGGATGATTACAATTTTTGCTACTGTATCTAGCAATATTTCATATGATGTATATGTATGTATGTATGTAGCAATATTTCATATGATGTATTTCTTATGGCATATAGCTTTCCTGATAGATTATGCCCTTAATATGGAACTCCAGAAATAGAATTAACGAACCATGGTTAAGGTCATCTTGCTTTACTCTGCTTTATAACATTAAATATTATTGTTAAAAATATTTGTTATCTTCTCATCGAAAATGGCACTTGTTTGAGCTCTCACTTCTTTAATGGCTGCTGAGTTCTCCACTGGACATCTTTACCGTTTCTACCTCAAGCATTTTAGCTTCTTAACTGCTTATGGTTCCCTAAACAAAACAACCTGCTCCATGGTTCTTGTTTTCAAGTCTCTCTTGAAGAGGAACCCTTTGAGGATGGAGTCTGTTTTATTTAACTATGGGTGTCCAGGAGCTTGTGTAGTGCTTGGCACACAGTGGGTGCTCAGTAAATATTTATTTAACAAATGGATGAATGATTGAATGAGAAAATGAAGCTGAACATCCTGCCCTCCATATTTGTTCAGTAGCTGTGATTTCTGAATGCATTGTCTGGTTGTGTCCTTTGTCTGTTTACTTATCAGAGTCAGATTTTTATTCATGTTTACTAGCATTTGAATATGAGAACTCTTTGCCTGTCACATTGGGGCTGATATATTTTTTCCCAGCAAATACGGTTTGTTTCATATTTTCAAACAGGGGGTAGACATTGGGCTCACAAATGTGTCATCTCCTACTGCATTTTGTGTCCTTAAAGGAGCTTGGAAGAGGGGGGCATGAAGAAAGAGAGAGAGGAAAGATGAGGAGGGTGGGAGGGGAGGGAGAGAGAAGAGAAGGGAAGATAATTCTAAAGTAATGAGTTCTGAGAAAAATCAGACAATTTGGTTCGTCTATTTAGGCAGATTTCATGGGTTATTGGTGTGAAAAGGGTGACTATGCCGACCACGTTTCAGGCCCTCTGAAGCTGAAAAGGTCAACCAGCCCCTGCCTGCAGTGAAAACAAATTCTGCTTGTCCATGCAGAGAGGTAGGTTTCAATTAAAAGACACACAGAGTGGCTGAGTAATTTCTTAACATATTCCATTTGCAAATGAGAAGTGAAAACATCCATTCAGTTCAGTTCAGTTCAGTTCAGTCGCTCAGTCGTGTCCAACTCTCCGCGACCCCATGAATCACAGCACGCCAGGCCTCCCTGTCCATCACCAACTCCCGGAGTTCACTCAAACTCATGTCCATCGAGTCGGTGATGCCATCCAGCCATCTCATTCTCCGTCGTCCCCTTCTCCTCCCGCCCCCAACCTTTCCCAGCATCAGAGTCTTTTCCAGTGAGTCAACTCGTCGCATGAGGTGGCCAAAGTATTGCAGTTTCAGCTTTAGCATCAGTCCCTCCAATGAACATCCAGGATTGATCTCCTCTAGAATGGACTGGTTGGATCTCCTTGCAGTATAAGGGACTCTCAAGAGTCTTCTCCAGCACCACAGTTCAAAAGCATCCATTAGCAACCCTTAAATCATTGGTGAATCAGCACTGTCCATAGAAAACAAATCCATACTATCCTATTTACAGTAAAAAGAGAAAGAAGACTCTACTTGCTTCCCCTACCCCCCACCTTTTGCAGTTAGTTAGCCTTTTTGGGTTTTTTTTTTTTGTATTATCACATTGTCCTTCTGGGTCTGTTGGTGAATTTGCAAACTTTAATGTTTTCCTGGTTAATGCCTTACCAAGCAGACAGACTCATAAAATGCAAACTGTCAAGAAGTCTTCAAGATAACATCTAATCAGCATGGAAACTAAAGTCACATGGTTGGAAATAGAAATGAATTCTGATTCCCCAAAATTGTTACATCTATTCTTTGGAAGAGATTTATGATTCACAGGCAAAACAAATAAAATCCCCAAACAAATAACAATGAAAACCCATCTCCCCTACTAGAAAAAAAGCTTCTTGAGGTTGTGCTTTGTCGCTCAGTCATGTCCAACTCTTTGTGACCCTGTGGACTGTATCCCACCAAGCTCCTCTGTCCATGGGGATTCTCCAGGCAAGAATACTGGAGTGGGTTGCCATGCCCTCCTCCAGGGGATCTTCCCAACCCAAGGATCGAACCCAGGTCTCCTACATTGCAGGTGGAGTCTTTCCCATCTAAGCTATCAGGAAAACCCAAGAATACTGGAGTGGGTAGCTTATCCCTTCTCCAGGGGATCTTCCCAACCCAGGAATTCAGCTGGGGCCTCCTGCATTGCAGGCAGATTCTTTACCAGCTAAGCTACTAGGGAAGATCTTCTTGAGGTAGGGATTCATTATAGACACATCATTGTGAACTTGTTGCATTGCCTAGGAGATGTCTCTGAATACTCATTTGAAAGATGAATAAATGATTGGGGTGGCCCTGCCTTGGATGGTGACTCCCTCCTGTGTGCACCCCTAGACCCACTCTCATCGTCTACGTGCTTCTCTGCCTGGGAAGCTGCCGGCATCCATGGGCTCCCTTCACCTGTGGCTTTCCAGGGGAGTTCAGCCAACAAGGGACCCCAGAAAGAGTCTGGAGGGATGGAGCAGAGTGAGGTTGGGGTATTTATTTCCTGGATGTCCTCCAAGTGGGATTGTCTCTGGCAGGCTACTCTCCAGAGATCGCAGCACCTACCAGGAAACCTTTCACCTGATCCAGGTGGTCCCCTGACCCTCATCCCTTGAGCCTAGTGTTACAGGAAGGGGAAACCCTTCCAGGGCCTGAAACTGGGCTCTTGTCTAACACTCGGAAATGAATTGTCCGAGGATACACACGTGCTGACAAAGCGAGAGATTTTATTGGGAAGGGGCACCAGGGTGGAGAACAGTAGGGTAAGGGAACCCAGGAGGACTGCTCTGCCATGTCGCTCACAGTCTTGGGTTTTATGGTGATGGGGTTAGTTTCCGGGTTGTCCTTAGCCAATTGTTCTGACTCAGAGTCCTTCCTGGTGGTGCATGCCTTGTTCAGCCAAGATGGATGACAGAGAGAAGGATTCTGGGAGGAGGTTGGACATGTGGTGTCTCCTTTTGACCTTTCTGGAACTCTTCCGGTTGGTGGTGGCTTATTAGTTCTGTGTTCATTACCAGGGCCTCCTGTCATAAAACAACTCATGCAAATGGTTACTATGGTGCCTGGCCAGGGTGGGCGGTTTCAGTGTGCTTCCCCTAACACTAGGAGCTCTGTGCTGTCCGTCGTGGTTCCTTCCCTACACCCTGCTCTCACCTTAAGGCATGTCTCTTTATTAAACTCTCCACAAAGTACCCTAATTTGAATGTGCCAACTCTTTCCTGTTGGAACATGACTGATATGGAAGGTTACAAGGTATATGATGGTTAGATAGCATCACCGACTCAGTGGACATGAATTTGAGCAAACTCTGGAAGATAGTGGAGGACAGAAGGGTCCATGGAGTCGCAGAGTCAGACGTGACTTAGCAACTGAGCAACGGCAACAACAACAATGGGGTATATGTATGGGTTTAGTGACTGCACCCTAAAATTCAGCCTACCATCTGCTCATCAGGTTGTGTGCCCTGGAGGAAGGAGGTGTCTTTTCCTAATGTTCATGCTGGAGAGCATGGGTCGTGCCACCTTTGGCTGAGTGTCTGTACCTGAGCCTCAACTTATTAGAGAAGAAAACCTGCTGACAGATCTGTTTTCTCTGTTGTCTCCCCCTCACTCCCTGCTTATCCTGTGAGTTGCAGCTTTGTCTGCAGCCCGAGCGAGTCATCTCTTGCCACAGCTGCAGCCACAAAAGCAGTAACACTGTTGGGGGGCGGGGGCTCCCACTGCCATCCAAATGTTGACTGCTTTGGCTGTTTCTACTAAAAGTCACACAAACCAGTAACACCTCTGGTTGTTTGGTGTTTTGCGGGCAGAGCAGCCTCTGGTGGCTGTTTTCGCCTGTTTCTTCAGCTGAATTTTCCTGCAGATTTACCCTTCCTCGACTCGCCATCCCCCTGCATCCTGTGTGGATGAAGGAAGCAGATTGAAAGGACAAAGGATACCTCGGTGCCATGATGTGATCTGCTCTTACCTCTCACCCCTTCTGTTGTGAGACGCGAGGCCCAGTCCCTTGGAGGGGCTTAGACTTCCAGCCCATTTATTTTGTTCAGGTTTCCTTGCCAGTCATTGCTGATGGTTTTAATTGACTTCGCAATTTCTGCCTTAGAGCCTGAATGCTCCCAAATGAGGGTACTATGAACCGCATGCTAGAAATGGGGTGCGTCACTCTGTTCGATTTGTCTGTCTTCAGTGACTGAGGGTGTGCTGGCTGAGGGCAGTGAAGAAGACATTCATCTCTCCTTATCCACACAAAGGAATGAACAGTTACTTGGGTTATTAGACGAGGCTCAGACCCCTAGATCTTTTGGATGTTGCTTTCCATTTTCCTCTTCAGTGTGCACATTGAAGCTCAACTGATCCTCTGACTGTCCAGCTCCTTGTGCAGCACTATCAAGCTATAGTGTCTCCCTATAATGCTAGTGTCAAGCTGATTTCAGATCAGAATCCAACAGATCCTTTCAGCAGTGTTCAAAGAGATGAAATCTCTAGCTGCAGACTGTTCTTGCTGCTGAAAGAGACTGGCTAGATGTCAACAGCAATAATTAATTTCCAAGAAATCTTCCGTCTCCGGGTCTTTGCGTCTCACTAATTATTTTCAAGGTAAATTGAATTTGCTCTGCGGTATCTTCCAGCCCCACCTTGCAATAAGCAATTTAACATGAAATTGCTGACCGTACTTGCTCAATCCAGCCATGCATCCCTAATCTTTCTACAATTTAGAGTGATATCATCATAGGGCTACAACTGACTTTTCCAGCAGCATAATAACCACTTTCTTTATTTTTACCTGAAACAAGCAGCAGTGGTACTGAAGCACACAGGAAAGCTTCAGTTACTTACTGAAAATTACAGAATATCAATCGTCGGCTTCTATGCTGTGGGTGGGTGGCAGCGTATTAGAAAATGAAACTGTAGGTCATTTGGGGAAAATATTTCAATGAAATCTGCCAAGCTGGGTGATGTGCTGAATCTTAAGCCAGAAGAAAGCCAAACCAAACAAAAAATGGTTGTTTTTCACTTTGAAGGAACAGATAGCAACAACTTTAAATGCTAAATAATGTCATCCCAAGCCCTCTTGAGTGCCCCTCAGGGACTGTTGTCTGAACTGACAATCAAATCTCTTGGTTTTCTGCCCTCTGTGCTTCTTTCCTTTCCCAACTTTCATTCAAATGTTCTGCAGTGATTAATAGAGTAGTTGGCCTTTTATTTTGCAAGCCCTCCTGTCATATTTGGGGGCTTCCTTGGTGTCTCGGATGTAAAGAATTTGCCTGCAATGCAGGATGCTTGGGTTCAATCCCCAGGTGGAGAAGATTCCCTGGAGAAAGGAGTGGTACCCCACTCCAGTATTCTTGCCTGGAGAATCCCATGGACAGAGGAACCTGGCGGGCTACAGTCCATGGGGTAGCAAAGGGTCAGACAGGACTGAGTGACTAACACTTTCCCTGTAATGTTAGAACTGTATTAGAGTTATTTGCAAATCATTCTGTGTAATGGCTTGATATCATCACACCTCTATGGCAGCCAGTGATAGGCAGAATCTCTAGACTTTTGATTTATTTCTGTTTGGCCCATGTTAAGTCATTTCTCCTTTGAAGGTTGCCAAGTGCCTTAGAAACTGATTCCCCTGGAGGCCCCTGGTCCCTGTGTGAAGAAACAGGCTCTGTGTAAGGAAGGAGTATGCACAGGGAGTGGGGAAGATGGTGGATGAAGAGCCCACTGCCTTGCAAGAGAGGAGCTATGTGCGTTCAGGAGCGCCCTTGACCTTGAGACAGAACTCAAACCTCTGAGAAGGGTGCAACAGGTTGGGGCTGAAGTTCCCAGGAAGGAGAGTGTAGACCCCCAGTGGTTCTCAACCAGGGCATTTTTGTCCCCTTGGTAACATTTGCTAATGTCTGGAGATGTTTTTGGTTGGCAAAACTGAGGGGTGGGTACTAGGCTTAAAATGAAGGCGTGAACTTAGAGCGATCACAGGCTGGGAGGTGGTGGACCTGGGCACAAGTTCATTGTCCCCACGTGCAAATAAGGTCTCATTCCATGTCCAGATCTAAGGCTTTTTCCCTACTCCCAACCTCACCACCCCGCCTCCAACTTAGGTCCAGTGTCGCTCACCTCGGCACCATTGACATCACGGCTTTGTTAGGGAGGAGTGTCCTGTGTGTTGTAGAATGTTTGGCAGCTTCCTTGACTTCTGTAAGTCACTTCCTCCTTCTGAGCCTCAGTTTCCTCATCTGTTAAATCCATTTGCTATCAGACAATCATCTAATGGATACTCCACTATGTTCTAGGAGCTGCCCTAGGCTTGAAGATACCACAGTGAAGAAGAAAATATCTCTGTCCATAGCTGGCTTGCATTCTACTGGGGGATAAAATGATAAAAATATAATTAAATAGGAACTTAAACATTATCAGGCAGAGAGAAGTTATTCATTGCCATGAATAACAATAAGCAAGGGAAGGAATAGAAAGACATAGGAGCTGTGTATTTATCCAGGAACTCAGGGCAGGCCAGCCTGAGGAAGTGACATTTCAGCTCCCACTGAATGAAATGTGGGAGCAAGCCAAGGGATTGTGGTAGAAGGGCATTTCAGGCAGAGGAAACAGCAAGGGCAGAGGCATCGAGGCAGGAGTGTGCTTGGTGTCCTCAGACCCGTGGGGGAGAGGGGTGGCAAAGACTCAGTGTTTGTTCTAAGTGTAAGAGAGAAAAACCTTTGGGAAGCATTGAGTAGAACATGTGGTTAGAGTGTCTTCTGCAGCTGAGATTCCACAGGCAGAGGAAGGGTTGAAGTCAGTCATTCTGAGACCTGGCTGTATACTGGGGTCTCCTGGGCCACTCCACACCCAGGATCCCCCGACGATCAACAAAAATCAGGGTCCATGGGAGTGAAGTCATCAGGTGAGGTGAATGTATTACCTGGTTGAGGGCCTTTGGGTTCAGTGGACTCGGTAGCAAAAATGAAAGTCTTTGTAGAAACGGGGTTAGGAGGAATGTAGTATCTTCTTCCTGGGGTGAGAAAGTTGTTGCATTTGAGCCATTAGGTGGGGAGGACTTGGACATAAAGAACTGGATGTGGTGGAGGGAGGCAGGTCTCTGTTGATGAAGGAGAAGACTGAATCCTGAGGCCTGATGTGGGGGTCCCAGAGTGATGCTACAGAGCCTGGACTGGGGAAGGGCTCCCCCTGGGAAACTGGGCCTCCCAAGCCAGAGGCTGGAAGAGGTTTCTGTCTGGGCTTCCTTCAGTTTCAGAATTCCCTCTGTCTGCCGACTGCTGAGTTTGCAGTGGCCTCTTGCTTTGTCCCTGGGTCTCTTCCTGACTTCAGTCTCCTGATAGGAGGCTGGCTTTGATAATCTGCTTCCTCTTGACCTCCTTGTTTCAACATCACAGCCTGGAGCACCCCCCATCCCCCAGTAAGCACTCCAGCCTGTACCAGGATCTTCTGGTTCCAGCTTCTAGGTTGGAGTCCTCAGGCTCTGTTTACAATTAGGAGGCCACTGCTATCTTCTTTGGGGTCCACTGGTTAGTAGACTTCTATGATGTACAGTTAGTTAGTGATTATGTGCCTGTGTGCACGCGCACACACACACACACCCCTGTTTTTCTTGATGTCATAACTATGAATGACAATTACTAGGAAGAGCTGCCACCAATCAATTCTTTTTCTCATACCCATGCTAGATCAGCTTTCCATGACTGATTATGCCCTAGTAGCCAATATAGCTCAGTTGGTAAAGAATCCACCTGCAGTGCAGGAGACCCGCGTTTGATTCCTGGGTCAGGAAGATCTGCTGGAGAAGGAATAGACTACCCACTCCAGGATTCTTGGGCTTCCCTGGTGGTTCAGATGGTAAAGAATTTGCCTGCAATGTGGGAGACCTGGGTTCAATCCCTGGGTTGGGAAGATCTCCTGGAGTAGAGAACGACTACCCACTACAGTATTCTTGCCTGGAGAATTCCATGGACAAAGGAGCCTGGCAGGCTACAGTCACGGGGTCACAAAGAGTTGGACATGACTGAATAACTTTAACTTTTCAGCCAATAGTAATTGCCAGGCAAGATGGAACCCTGACTTAAAGGTGCCATGCCTTACTTCAAACAGCAGCTTATAATGGACACATGCTAGAAGAGTGGTCTACCAGGAATGGAGAAACTTCCAGCCACAGTCCAGGGGGGAGGACCTCACTTTACAACCACAAGAAAATGGGAAATTTCTCTTGACAACATCGAGTTTCAAGTAAGTTCATCACTAAGGCCTTTAGACATAATTCTGTAATTCACATAGGAAGCCATCACAGGGTTTTGGCAGGTAAGTGACAAGACTAGAGCTTGTCTTTAGGGAGGTTGATCTTCCAAATAGATGTAGGGTGAATGGAGGTGAGGTGGGGAGATCACACACCAGATGAAGTAGGAGATGCACATATTTGAAGGGGCTGGAGGGTGAATGGTCCCAGACTGCTTCTCTGTTTTGGGGCAAGGCAAGTGTGAGTGGGACTGAGAAAGGGGGTTGGCATTCCCAAAGGTTCTGAACCCTGCCTTTTTGACACAAGTCCAACACCCACAAATATCGGGAGAAGCTTCTCTGGAGACCAAACAGGTCACCATGTAACATGCAATTAAAGTAGCAGTTTAAATGGAAAAAGAATTAATTACCATCGAATTTGCCTGGCCCATTGTTTATGCACACGGCCAAAAGTCCAGGGCAAAGCTCTGTAGCTGATAGCTGGCTGTGGTTTCCCACTTGCTCTGGGAGAACATGAGTCCAAAGTGAAGGGTGTTTACTGAACCATAACCACTCAAGCCTATGGCAACAAGGAAAGAGGTCCAGGGCATCTCTCACCCTCTATTATCCAACCTCAGCTTCCACACAATGAAGATGTCCAGACTTCTGTGTCTCCTTATATTCATTTATGAGATTCAATATATACTTCGACTAAACACCAATGTATCGAGTATCTTAATGTGAAAAGGAAATATTTTTACTGCACATACATAAAGACTCTGCAACCCAATAACACTCCCTGGAATGTACTAATTATAATCAAAGCCTTTCATAATGAAGGAAAACAAAATGAATAAATACCAGTCAGTCCAATGTTGGAGTCTCAAGAGTAATTTCTTTGCTACTACTGATAGATACCATTGTGATGTTGAAGCCAAAAGCAGCAGATGTCTACAGAGAGAAATAAGGGACTTGGAGATGCAATGTTGACGAGCTGGCATCTCATTTTCCTGCTAAATTACATCTGGGCCTTCTCTTCCTAAACAGCTTAGGTCTTGGTTTGGCTTCAGAAAAGATAACTATCAACAAGCTGGCCACTGATAGATAGTGGTAGCTGGCTGTCACCTGACCTTTGTTTCGTGAATCTGGTTTCTTCATGTCTTCACAAGAAAGTCTTTGGTTTTATTGAGTGAGATATGGAAATGCTTGGCTCTCAGTTGAATGCCAAAACCTACAGAAAACAATTATCACATGGAGTAAAGTGGTGGCTGAATCCAGATCCATCATGGACCATATCCAAACATTGGGTCTTAACCAGAGAGTTTTGAAGGTTTCCAGTGGGAAGTGGCTGTGCCTAGATCATGTGGGTGCTTGATGGAGGCAGAGGCTCAACTTTACAGTTTTCCCAGAACTAGTCTGGTCCCTGGGGTTGTACACAATTCAAAGAGCCTAACAATGCCAGTCTACTCTCCCAGGACCAGTATTGGACCAGGTACGGACAATTTAGGGCTCAATTGAAGCTCAAAAATCATGAGCTTTGTTGCATTCTTGTTGTTGTTCAGTTACTAAGCTGTGTCTGACTCTTTGCAACCCCACGGACTACAGCATGCCAGACTCTTCTGTACTCCACTATCTCCTGGGGTTTGCTCAGATTCACGTCCATTGAGTTGGTGATGCTATCTAACCATCTCATCCTCTGCTGCCTGCTTCTTTTTTTGCCTTCAATCTTTCCCAGCATCAGAGTCTTTTCCAGAGAGTTGACTCTTTGCATCAGGTGGCCAAAGTAGTGGAGCTTCAGCTTTGTTGTAGGATCGGGTAAAATGTGGAATGTGGGGCTGTTGTGGGGGGATGGAGTTAGTTTTACAGTTAAGACCATCCTGTGCCATGCTTGAAAATTGCCAGGCATCATTCTGTTCACTTAGCTCACAATTACTCTGCATCATATTGCCAGCTAGTGCTTCCTGCTCCTTTCCACATTTATTCATGAATGAAATACTTATCATGAAGGTTCCAGTGACCATATTTGTTAGAAAAAATATTACGATCAGAAGAAGGTATGAGAGTCACAGAGAAGACCCCTAGATGTGCATTCCCTGCCTATGGTCCTGTGATGGGACCCCCTCCCCTCCTTCCTGCCCTCCTGTGACAGAGGAATTGTACCCTCCAGAGACTCATGAGACACTGTGAGGAAGTCTGGGTGAGCTTCCCCTCTCACACTACCTGGGTCCCCCTTCTAGAGGCCTATACCTGTGCAGAGCTGGGGCCGCAGCCTGCTGTCAGCAGCTGCAGCACCTGACTGGAGTGGAAGGGCCTGGGAGACCACCACCCACTTTGTATCCAGCTGACTCAGCCCAGCTATCTTGCTTCCGACGACTCATTCACTGAAGGGTCACTAGGTCATGTCTTCACTTAGGGATTTCCTGTGTTGGACTAACAACTTTGATTTTTCTTTCCCTCTTTCTCGTGATACACTAACCGAGACAAGCCATTTGAAGCTCTGGTGTTGTTTCCCCTTCAGAGTGAGGGTCTTTGTTGTCACCAATAAGGCCAGTGCCTCAGGTCCCTGGGCTCAGTGTGGCTGGGGCTGGGGCACCCAGGCTGGTGGGACTTCCAGGCAGCCACACGGCACCCCCAGGGATTCCCTGTGAGCCCTCAGCCTCAGCGCTCAGACATGACTATGAGTGTCAAGCAGGAACTGGGCTGTGGGAGGGCAGAGGTCTTTTCTGATTCTCACCGTGTCTGTGTTCGCTTGTCTAGACAGAGGCAGAAAGTTGCTTCTGTGCTTCACAAGTGAGACAAAGAAAACAAAGTGCCAGGATCCCAAAGGGCAGGTGGAGGGCTGGCCTTTGGGCCTGGGCTTTTGCTTTTTGGGGACTGTCACTTCACTTCCCATCAGTTCAGTTCAGTCACTATGTCATGTCCAACTCTGCGACCCCATGGATTGTGGCACTCCAGGCTTCCTTGTCCTTCACCAACTCCTGGAGCTTGCTCAAACTCATGTCCATTAAGTCAGTGACGTCATCCAACCGTCTCATCCTCTGTTGTCCCCTTCTCCTCCTGCCTTCAATCTTTCCCAGCATCAGGGTCTTTTCTAATGAGTCAGTTATTTGCATCAGGTGGCCAAAGTATTAGAGTTTCAGCTTCAGCATCAGTCCTTCCAGTGAATATTCAGGACTGATTTCCTTTAGAACTGATGTGACAGTGTGAAGACTGCATAGGGCCTGACTTGCCCATGCCTCTTCTCTTTTGCCGTGAGACGATCAGAGCTGAGGAGGGAGGCTGTTTAAATGGTCCTCTGCCAGAGCAGCTCTCTTCATGTAGGGCAGGCTGAGAGGATGGAAGAGCAAATGACTGACTCAGCAGTAACCCTTGCCCAAGGCCAGGCTGGCAGAGCCCACGGCTGGCCCCAGTCATTGCCATCAGTAGGTTCTGTCAGACCTCTGGTGCGGAAACCGGGGCCTCATGGAGGATGTCGCTCCCTGGGAGCCTGGACAGATTGATGCCCAGGAGAGGCTGTGGTGTTGCTGGAACTCACACAGCCTGGGGGAGAGGCTATGCTGTGGGGTTTGAGCTGAAGCAGGGTGGTGCCCGAGCAGCATGGGTGAGGTGGCTTTTTGGCCTGGACATGGTCTGGTGTTTTTGATGATCCTTCTGCAGAGCTTGTGGCAGTACTGCGGCAAGCTCCTGCCCCTCCTTGACGTGCTTGCTGTTGCCACTTAGCAGACAAGCCCTGGTTCCTGAGGACGGCTCACCTCCAGCCACAGGCAGGCTGTGAGGGGCGCCGACTCCTGGTCCATCATCACTGCTCACAGGACTTCTGCCCATCCCATCCTTCACCTCCACTCTCCTCCCTGTCTCCCTTTCCCTCCCCCCTTGTCTTCTCTCTTCGCTGAATTCCACTCATTGCTCTTCACCCATCTTCAAATTCTTTTCCTCTTCTTTTAAATTGACCACTTGTCTCTTTCTAGACTTTAAGTTCTGGAAAACTTTTATTTATATGTAGGTCAAGAATAAGGAGTCCTGAAGACACACAGATGGCCAAGAGACATGGAAAAAGATGCTCGACATCACTAACCTTCAGGGAAAGGCAAATCAAAACCACAATGAGATATAGCCTCACACCCGTCAGAATGACTATTCTCAAGAAGACCAAAAATAGCAAGTGCTGGGTAAGCTATGAAGAAAAAGGTATCTCGTTCACTTTTGGTAAGATTTTAAACTGGTGTATCCACTGTGGAGGTGCCTCAAAAAAATTACAAATAGACTTATATCCAGCAATATGATCGAACAATTTCACCTCTGAATATTTCTCTTCTCTTCAGTCACTCAGTCGTGTCCGACTCTTTGCGACCCCGTGGACTATAGCCTACCAGGCTTTTCCATCCATGGGATTCTCCAGGCAAGAATACTGGAGTGGGTTACCATTTCCTTCTCCAGGGGATCTTCCCAACCCAGGGATCGAACCCGGGTCTCCCGCATTGGAGGCAGACATGTTAACCTCTGAGCCACCAGGGAAGCCCTCTGAATATTTACCTGAAGAGAATAAAAGTACTAATTCAAATAGATATATGCAGCCTTGTGTTAGTTGCAGCATTAGTTAGAATAGCCATGATATGGAGGCAACTGAAGTGCCCATCAATAGACAAATAGACAAAGATGTGAAATATATATATATATAATGTATACATATGGTATATATTAATGAAATATTACTCAGCCATATAAAATGAAACCTTGCCGTTTGTAACATGTATGGACCTAGAGAATATTATGCTAAGTGAAGTAAGTTAGAGAGAGACAAAGACTATATGTGAAATATAAATAAAACAAACCAAACAAAATAAAACCATACTCATAGATACAGAGAAAAAAACTGGTGGTTACCAGGTAGTGGGGTGGGGGTGACGGGGCTGGGAGAAATAGGTGAAGGGAATTGAAAGGTACAAACCTCCAGTTATATAATAAATAAGTCACCCAGATGTAATATACAGCATAAGAAATGTGGTCAATAATAACTTTATTATGGGGACAGATGGTTATGAGACTTACCATGGTGATGATCATTTCATAATGTATGCAGATGTCAAAAAATTAGGTAGTACACCTGAAGCCAAAATAATACTGGAAGTCAGCTATATTTCAAACAAAAAAAGAAGCACTTGGGAAAGGCACAGAAATTACAGAGATCCCTAGCTCCACCTTACCAATTTTTTAAAGCCTTAATACTAAAAAATTTCAGATAGATTCAAAAGTAGAAAGAATAGTATGATGCTCCCCATGTACTCATAACTCAGCTGCAACAATTGTCAGCTCATGGCCAGTGCTGTTGGTTTCCACTCCTGCCCCCACCCAGAGATTTGACTGAAACAAATCTTACACATCACATTATTTCAGAGGTTTCAGAGTTGACTTTTGTTGGTGACTAAAAATTCAGTTCAGTTCAGTTCAGTTCAGTCGCTCAGTCGTGTCCGACTCTCCGCGACCCCATGAATCACAGCACGCCAGGCCTCCCTGTCCATCACCAACTCCCGGAGCTCACTCAAACTCATGTCCACAGAGTCGGTGATGCCATCCAGCCATCTCATTCTCCGTCGTCCCCTTCTCCTCCCGCCCCCAACCTTTCCCAGCATCAGAGTCTTTTCCAGTGAGTCAACTCGTCTCATGAGGTGGCCAAAGTATTGGAGTTTCAGCTTTAGCATCAGTCCCTCCAATGAACATCCAGGATTGATCTCCTTTAGAATGGACTGGTTGGATCTCCTTGCAGTATAAGGGACTCTCAAGAGTCTTCTCCAACACCACAGTTCAAAAGCATCGATTCTTCGGCGATCAGCTTTCTTCACAGTCCAACTCTCACATCCATACATGACCACGGGAAAAACCATTGCCTTGACTAGACGGACCTTGGTTGGCAAAGTAATGTCTCTGCTTTTTAATATACTATCAAGGTTGGTCATAACTTTCCTTCCAAGGAGCAAGCGTCTTTTAATTTCATGGCTGCAATCAGCATCTGCAGTGATTTTGGAGCCCAAAAAAACAAAGTCTGACACTGTTTCCACTGTTTTTCCATCTATTTCCCATGAAGTGATGGGACCAGATGCCATGATCTTTGTTTTCTGAATGTTGAGCTTCAAGCCAAACTTTTCACTCTCCTCTTTCACTTTCATCAAGAGGCTTTTGAGTTCCTCTTCACTAAAAATTATCTTTCACTTTTCAGAGGTCTGGAAATCTAGATGAAGAAAAAAAAATGAAAACTTCAGGTAAAATAATTACTATGATTAAGATGAATTATATAAACTTGTTATACCACCTGATCACCGCCCCGTCCCCCCAGCATACATCTAAAAACATTTAAAAAGAATAAGGAAGTCTAGGTCCTAGGAGCAAATCTGCCATTTAGCCAGCTGTGTCACTTTGGATAAGCTAGTGGCCTCCAGTCTGTCACATGGCCTATATGTTTATTTAAAGTTTTAAAATACGTAATGAAAGTGAAGTCGCTCAGTAGTGTCTGACACTTTGCGGCCGCATGGACGGTAGCCTACCAGACTTCTCTGACCGTGGGATTTTCCAGACAAGAGTACTGGAGGGGGTTGCTATTTCCTTCTCCAGGGAATCTTCCTGACCTAGGGATCGAACCCAGGTCCCCGCATTGCAGGGAGATGCTTATCCTCTGAGCCACCAGGGAAGCTGTTTGGCCCCTGTGCTCTGCCCACAGACACTGTGTCCCTGGGTCTATGCCACCACAGCCATCTGGGAGCCAAAACTGCTTCTGTGCACAGCTAGCAGAACAGAACTAGAAGAGATAAGCCCAAGGGCCAGGCCTGACCTCATGTGTCCTCCAGTGGCATCTGTCTTCTGTTTTGACTGATTTAAAGGTAGCTGTTTTGGTAGGTCCTCTGGAAATCAGAGGGAGTGTGGAAGTATTTTGCCTCAGTTAACAGAATTGAGAGAAATGAAAGGGATAAATATACCTGAGGTGAACAGAGTGAAGTATTAGCCAGAAAACTGGGGATAGGAGGACATTAATCAAATATTTGCGTGGCTGTGTGCATGCTAAGTTGCTTCAGTCGTGTCCGACTCTTTGCAACCCCATGGGCAGTGTGCTTTGGAGAAGGAAATGGCAACCCACTCCAGTGTTCTTGCCTGGAGAATCCCAGGGAAGTGGGAGCCTGGTGGGCTTCCGTCTATGGGGTCACACAGAGTCGGACACAACTGAAGTGACTTAGCAGCAGGGCAGTAGCCTGCCAAGCTCCTCTGTCCGTGGAATTTTCCAGGCAAGAATGTTGGAGTGGGTTGCCATGCCCTCCTTCTGGGGATCTTCCCTACTCAGGGATCGAACCCAGGTCTCCTGCATTGCAGGCAAATTCTTTACTGTCTGAGCCACCTGGGAAGCCAACAATGCTATCAACCCACCAATGTGTATTTTATTGGTACATTGACTACACTGGAGCCTGTCTGATGCTTTGCCCTCATAGATATTGAAACCATGTGCTCGCTAGGCTAAGTCTTAGGATGGCCACAGCCAAGGAATGTATTCTCTGCATATGGTCTGATGCTTGCTGTTAACACCAGTCAGATTTGAGAATCAGATGGTCAGATCTGAGAATCTGAGAATCAGAGGACCTGCACGATGCCCTAGAATTGTGAGTAGGCAAGCCTCTTGCTTGTGCACAACCAGATGAGGCAATGGCAACTGGAAGAGGGGAAGTGTGTGAGGGCCCTGGTAGCTGAGGGGGAAAGGGCCCTGGAAACAGACCCAGGCACTCAATGGGGTGGTGAGTTGGGTCGGGCATTTGAACATCCCTTATGGCAGTTAGAGCAAGGCATCCAGAGGGCACTGCAACAGACAGTCACTTCTCAATAGCACAGCCAGCATGCACGAGGTGCCTACTGATACTTAGAAAGTGGAGTGGTCAGCTGAGGAGCAGGCCGAGCTTGGAGATTCAGGCAAAATGCTTTAGGAACCTTGGATGAAAGGAGGAGGAGTCATGGGAACTCCAATCTTAGAAGGCCTATGTGTTCCTGGCAGGCTACTGAGATACAGACTTAGGCTCAAGGGCAGGAACAAGGCAAGGCCCCAGATTCCAAGACTGAGGCATGCCAGGGGGACAGGGTAGAAGGGCAGCTGTCAGAATTGGGACCCTGGCAAGAGTGGTTTGATTTTGAACCATAGATCCTTCTATCAGCCTGTCAAGATTCATGACGAGCTCCAGAGACTTGGAGAAGTATGCTTAAAAACGGGAACACTCCAGTCCAGAGTGGGGAGAAGGGAACAGGAACCAAATGCTACTGATTACTTCCTAAACAAATTCCCCTCAAAGCCTTCTTTCCTCCTTCTGCGGACCCACCACTGCCCTTGTTCATATTCCCATGTCTGTCTTAAGACTAAGGCAATAGCTTAACTGGCATCACTTCCCCATCATTTCCTCCCTCGTCTCTCTTCTGCCTAAAACACTCAATAGCTCCTTGCGCCCCACCCTCAAGTTTCATTTGAGGGCTTAGTAATGGTCTCTTCCTCCTTTGCAGCCTCAGTGAGCATGTTTGTGCTCCAGGAATACGAAACACACCATTTCTGGCTTCTGACCTTGTGTTCACATCCTTCCCTTTGCTTGAACTCCCCTTTTTGTCTTATTTACCTGCGTGACTCATTTTCAAGACTCAGTTTGGCTTTACCTCCTTCAGAAAGCTTCCATCTTGCCCAAGAATGGTCTGGGCCCATAATCCTTCTATCTATCTTAAGGGTTCTCAACCTTGTCTGAGTATCCAAATGGAGACTTTTTTAAAAAACTACTTTGTCCCCACTCCAGACCTTTTAAATGTGTAGGTCTCTGCTATGCAGACTGGTACTTTTAGCTGAGGTCGTAATGTCTGCATCTTATTTCCCAGTGGTTCAGAAAAAGGAATGTGTATGTGTCATATTTATAACATGTGTCTATGGCGTGCTGTGATTCATGGGGTTGCAAAGAGTCGGACACGACTGAGCGACTGAACTGAACTGAACCTACGTATCATCTATCTTCATTTCTCACTTATCTAGCTATCTATCTAAATGTTAATATGTATATAATGTTTATTGTACTTTCTGGTTGTTTGAAAATTTTCTAAAGCTATTCTACCTTTTGGGTGTTTGAAAATTCTCAAAATAAAAATTTGAGAAAAATTACTAGTTCTATCCATTTGGTTGGGCCATCTGTCTTCTTACAAATGCCTGAATGATGCTGGTGCCCAGAGCTGGTGAGGACCATAGCATACATCACTTACCACACTATTTAACAGTCTCTTTGGTGTTTGTTATTTGACTTCTCTAGAAGACAGTCAGATCTTTGAGTTTCTGTCTTTCAGACTTTAGCATCTCCCTGTCCTCCAGCCTTAGCAAATACCTAGTATGTAGTGGGTATTTAGTATGTATTAGTAGAGCATAACTGAAAGGAAGTTATATCCAAGGCAGATAGTGATTATAGTATTTATTATTCATTCATTCAATAATCCTTTCATCATTTATTAAGTACCTACTGTGTCATGCATGTCTGAGCCACAGTGGGTCATAAAGTGATCTCAGCACTATTGACATTTTGACTAGATAATCCTTTGTTGCTGGGGGAGCTGTCCTGTGTATTGTAGGACGTTTGGAAGCATCCTTGACCTTTACCCTCTAGATGCCAGTAGCACTCCACCCCTTGCCAAGCAATGAGGATCAAAAATGTCTCCAGCCATTGCCAAATGCCCCCTGGGTGGGGGTGGGGGCAAAATGATCTCCAGTTGAGAAGCACTGATCTTTAAGACAGATTGCCTTTAAGAAACTTGAAGTGTAATGAAGAAAAAGCGTGCAATGAAAGACAAAGTGTATGAAGGATTGTGATATATCATAGAGTGTTACGGAGCTCAGGAGGAGGAAAAAATTAACTCTATTTGTGGAAACACTGTTTGAAAGGACTGTGTCTGGATTTTAATGGTCTCTCTTTCAGTGTAATTTCCTTTCTTAAGCTTCTGCCACCTCACCTGTTTACAGTCTGTGGTCATCCAAGTCACTTTCTGGTCCTCATTACAATCCTGCAAGGTCAACAGAGTACCTATTAACTCTGTATTATAGATAAAGAAACTGAATTTAAGCTAGTTTGGATAACTTGAGAGGCAATAAAATAATCCACAACACAGACCCTATAACCAGCCTGCCTGGGTTTGAATCTTAGTGCCACCGATTTCCATCGCTGAGCTCTGGACTAGTCCCTTCATACCTCAGTGTCCTTATGTGGAAACTGGAACCTATAAAAGCTCCCATCTCACAGGATTGTTGTGAGACACTGACAAGTGTCAAATGCTTAGAATGGTGCTGTAACCATTAGGAATACTATAGAAGTGTTTGCTACAACTCTTGTCATTATCAAGGCCATGCAGCAAGTCAATAACCAGTATGAAATAATAATTTGGATCTGCGGTCTCTCGGTCCCACGTTTTCTCCATCTCAATGTCTTCTTGTGATTTGAAGAAGAGAATCATTGATGGCTCAACCAGCACTGTTGGAAAAAGCAGAGGCCTTGACCACCATCCTACATTTAAACTTTACTGTCCAATAGAAATATCAGACAAGCCACATAAGTAACAGTAGATTTCCTAGTCGGAGAAGGCAATGGCAAGCCACTCCAGTACTATTGCCTAGAAAATCCCATGGATGGAGGAGCCTGGTAGGCTGCAGTCTGTGGAGTCGCTAAGGGTCGGACATGACTGAGCGACTTCACTTTCACTTTTCACTTTCCACTTTCACACATTGGAGAAGGAAATGGCAACCCACTCCAGTGTTCTTGCCTGGAGAATCCCAGGGACGGGGGAGCCTGGTGGGCTTCCGTCTATGGGGTCACACAGAGTTGGACATGACTGAAGTGACTTAGCAGCAGCAGCAGCAGCAGATTTCCTAGTAGCCACTTTTTAAAAAAGCAAAAAGAAACAGGTGGAATTAATTTTGATAATCTATTTTATTTAGTACAATATGGCCAAAGTACAGCTTCCCAGGTGGTACAGTGATAAAGAATCTGCCTGCCAATGCAGGAGACCCAAGAGACGTGGGTTCAGTCCCTGGGTCGGGAAAATCACCTGGAAAAGGAAATGGCAACCCACTCCAGTATTCCTGGCTGGGGAATCCCATGGATAGAGGAACCTGGCAGGCCACAGCTTATGGGTTGCAAAGAGTAGGACATGACTGAGTGACTAAGCACAGTGCACATGCCTATCACCAGCACGTCCAAAGTATTAGCATTTCAATACGTAATTAACAAAATTGTTAATGAGACATTTACACGTTTTTACACTAAGCCTTGAAAGTCCAGGGGTACTCATACTGCACATCCACCGTGGACTAGCCACATTTCAAATGCTGCATAGCTGCATATGACTTGCAGCTACCATATGGGACAGTACGGGTACTCTAAACACAGCAAAGGGCATCATTTTCGGTGGCTAGACTGTCGGAGAAGGCAATGGCAAGCTACTCCAGTACTCTTGCCTGGAAAATCCCATGGACGGAGGAGCCTGGTAGGCTGCAGTCCATGGGGTCGCTACGAGTCAGACATGACTGAGCGACTTCACTCTCACTTTTCACTTTCACACACTGGAGAAGGAAATGGCAACCCACTCCAGTGTTCTTGCCTGGAGAATCCCAGGGATGGGGGAGCCTGGTGGCCTGCCGTCAATGGGGTCACACGGAGTCAGACACGACTGAAGTGACTTAGCAGACTGTCATATTATTACAGATTGTGTCCTGGAGAAGACAAATTAAAACAAATAAGGGAATCTTCCTGAGGTTTACTTGTAGGACATTGAATCCTCTCCTTGCTTGCTCTTCTCCCAATATATAATTGGCTCCTGCTCAGCCAATTATACATATTTGAAACTCTGCACTCAGTGATTAACCTTTCATTCTTGATTAAACTTGAGTACGGCTTTCAATAAATCATGCCCGGACAATACCAGACGCTACCCTTCAAGCAGTCCATAAGTGCATACAACCTTAGAAGTCCCAAGATCCTGGCTCAACAAAGCCCCTCTGTAGTCAGGCTGCCTTGCTGTTTCCTTCCATGGTAAACCCAGGATCGCTTGCCCTGACTCTCTTGGAGGTGGCCTCATGTTACCTGCTGGTACCTCTTGAGCAAAATGCCATCACCCTTCCTCTGCTGTCCTGGATGGAATGGAACGGAGGCTGAGAATAGTTAGTGACCTGACCTGTCTAACGCCAGGCAGCAATTTGTTACCACCGATGGAACACAAGCTGTCAGACGCCTGGGTGGCCTCTTTCAAAGGTTTGGCAGTGCAAGCATCGCCCAATCGCAGCATTTTTATAAGAGCGGTGTCTGGGATGATAATAACTACATTCTCACCATGCTTAGTGCTTCGCTCATGAATTTAATATTCTCAGCAGCCCTCTGTGGCTGTTACTCTTATTAGCTCCACTTTACAGATGAGGAAACTAACTTTCCTGAGGTCACAGAGTTAAGAGGCAGAGTCAAATCCAGACAGAACCCAAGCTTCTCACCATACTGAAGTGCCCCTTTTGCTGGTTCACCAGCACCTTCTTGGAAGACAGAGGCTTCCACTCTGTCTTCAGTACCTGGGAGGCAGCATGACACTTACCAGGTGTTCAGTGAATACGCATTGACTGGCTGGCTGTCACCTGTTTGCTGCTGGTAATGTCCATCGTTAGCTTGTAACCACATGGAGGCAGATGGTTGCTTCACTTGATGCTTTTTGCCCTGGATTTGAACAGACTCTGAGTTCATGCCTTGCCTCCTGGGTTGTGCTTGACTTTTGTCTGTGGCCTCTCTGTAACTCAGGCTTGTGTGTGCGTGCTAAGTCTCTTTAGTTTGCATCTGACTTTTTGTGACCCTATGGACTGTAGACTGTCAGGCTCCTCCGTCCATGGGATTCTCCAGGCAAGAATACTGGAGTGGGTTGCCATGCTCTCCTCCAGGGGATCTTCCCAACCCGGGGATCGAACCTGCACCTCTTATGTCACCTGTGTTGGCAGGCAGGTTCTTTACCACTAGTGCCACTCAGGTTAAAACAGACATAATCTTGGCATGAGCACCAGTGAGTCCCATTTTCCCATTTGCTGAGGAGACTGGGCCGGATGATCTCAAAGGAGTATCCAGCGGCCCAGCCCATCACAGGTTGGGACTGAGGATGGAGGAGCTGGGGGTGGGGATATGGTAGAGGTCAATGGGCCAGGATTTCTGCAAGCAAGAGAATGTGTCCTGAGACAGGCTTCACGGTTGGCTGCAGGGAGCAGAGCCTCCACCAGCTCCCCACCCACAGGCCTTCAAGACCCAGCCTGCACGTAGCAGGTTCCCGTTTTCCTCCCTCTTCCTAGCCCAGGACCTGACTCAGGACTGCCTGACTCCAGGCTTCAGTCTGTTTCCACACCAGATGATGGCTGCGGTTCAGGCCTGAGAGAAATCACCCTGGGCCTCCCTCTCTGCTCACCCACACACACCTCTGAATAACTGAATCTGAATAACTCCTGGTATTTCTGCATCTGAATCTGAGACATTGAGACCAGCAAGGGCTTCCTTGGTTGGGAGAGTGTCAGAGGGGCAGGCTTGGGAGGGCCCTGGGGACAGCAGGAGGTCAGCTTGCGGTCTGGGAACCTGCAGCCTAGTGACTCCATTGCTCTCCCTGTGCAGGCTCAGGTCCCCACCCTAGAAGGTACACAGACCCTTATAGACCAGGTCTGGGACCTTCCTGCTCACGTATTCTGCTCCTGGTGGGAATAGGGGGCCTGGGAGAATAAGGGATCTTGGAAACAAGCCTTGAACTTTGTGGGGAGAAGCTGGAGAGCAGGGCCGTGAGTGGGGGTGGGACACAGGGTCAGCAAAACTAGGACTCAAGTTTTCCCTTTGACTTTGATACCACTTGATGCTCAAATGGGGAAATTTCCATGGTACCACAAGGCAATGTTTGACTGATTTCCTCTCTCTCTGTCTCTCAGTCACACACAGGCACATCCCACCCTACACCTCAAATCTGAGGCCCTCAGAAATATTACTCAGCCTTAAAAAAAGAAGGAAATTCTGCTTTCTGTGATGACATGGGTAGACCTTGAGGACATGCTGCTAAGTGAGTTAAGTCAGACAGAGAAAGACAAATCCTGCATGGTAACATTTATATGTAAAATCTAAGAAAAATGATGAGAGAAAGTAAGGTCAAGCTCACAAAAATAGAGAGTAAAAAAGTGGTTGCCTGGGGCTGGAGGAATTAGGCAGAGGTTGGTAAAAGGGTAAAACTTTCAACTATAAGCGAAACTATGCAGGACCCTCCTGGGTTCAAAAGCCCCTCTGTGTCCCCTGTTTCTTGTTTGTAGGGGAAAAGGTATTAGTCTCCTTGGCCTTTCCTGAGTTCCAAGGAGCAGGCTCAAGCAGTTAATACGACAGTATACTCACAGGACAGCTAGTGATCCCTGAAGGGGTATAGTTAATAATCTGATGCATGGTCCATGAGTAGTTCTGTAGACAGTAAAACTCCCACCAGGTGGAGGATGGTGACTCCATGTTGACCTCAACAATTCAGACTCCTGACTGGTTGGAACCAGGTGAGATTCCAGAAACATCATCCTGTTTCCTCACCCCAAATTTTGCCTATAAAAATGCTTCCCCCAAAACCACTGGGAAGTTCAGGTCTTTTGAGCAAGAGCCATGCATTCTTCTAAGTCATGTCCAACTCTTTGTGACCCCATGGACTGCAGCACGCCAGACTTCCCTGTCCTTCACCATCTCCCAGAGGTTGCTCAAACTCATGTCCATTGAGTCAGTGATGCCATCCAACCATCTTATCCTCTGTCGTCCCCTTCTCCTCCTGCCTTCAATTTTCCCCAGCATAATTCTCCTTGCCTGACTCACTTCTGGCTGCTCGGCTTGTTTGGCTTCACTGTCAGTCCAGCACATGAACTTGGATTCATCAACATAAGATGAATAAGATCTGAGGGTCTGAGGTCAAACGATGACTATAGTTGATTTCACTGTGCTGCATAATCAAAATTTGTTAAGAGAGTAGAATTTAGATATTTTAACCCCCAAAATAAATAAATATGTGATGAATGGTGATAGATATGTTACATAACTGGATGGAGGAAATCCTTTCACAATGTATATGTACATTGAATTACCACAATGTACACTTTAAATATCTTACTTTTTTTTTCAATTATACCTCAATAAGCTGAGGAAAAAAGGGCATGAGGGCAAACCTCTCAGAGGATTTAATGTCACATTTCCAAACTTGATTAAACAAAGCCAACTGGAAACTCTGTTTCTCCCAAAGGCTGTTATTCTTTAACTCCCTCAAAAGCAAGGGTTTGTAGTGCTAAATGCAGAATGACATTTAGCCAACTGAGTAGAACCAGCCCTGAGGGTCAAAGGCTTTCTTAGAAAACCCAGTGTTTACCCCAACCATTAGTAGACTGGATGTGGTTTGTGGAACCTTTGGAGTCCTAAACTGTTGAGTGCTCTTCATCCCTTCCAGGGATAGTCTGGTCAATCAGGGTACAGACTTCAGACAGGTCCCTCCCTCACCACTGCCTAACAGCTCAGTCTTCCAAACCTCAGTGCTTTCATTCTCTGTCCACAAAGACATCAAAAACTAGGAAACTCAGATACATCCTGGATGCAGGAGACACAGCACACATCACTTAGTTTGTGGAAGTGGTGAGCTGGAGATGGAGCTGCGATGAGGACCATCCACCATGGATGGGGAAGCCAGGGCTGGGCTTCTCGAGAAAGTAACCTGGAGCCGAGTCTGGAGCTGACAGTCAAGTGGATGTGGGCAGCATCGCAGGAGGGTCAGACAGGACACACCTGCGGCCCCCGAAAGAAGACATTCATGGAAAGCCTTGTGTGTTGTGATGGAAGCTTGAACTTCATCCTGCAGCCAGTAAAGCAGCAGGAGAGGGTTTTAACTAAGGCGGTAATGTGGACAACTGTTAGTAATAGCTAACATTTCTTGAATGAATGTTTTTTATATGCCAGGCATTGTCTTAAGTACTCTGCATGTGATGGAGTCACTTAATACTTAAACCAGCCCTATAGGACACCTACTAATATTACCCTCATTTCCCAGCTGAGGAAGTTGAGGCATGGCGTGCCTCCACAGTTACAAAGCTCCTAAATATGGAGCTGCAATTGGAACCTAGGAAGTTTGGTTGCTGAGCCCAGTCTCTTTGCCACTCTGCTATCACTTACAATTTTATGGGCTTCCCTGTTAGCTCAGCTGGTAAAGAATCCACCTGCAATACGGGAGACCTGGGTTCAAGCCCTGGGTTGGGAAGATCCCCTGGAGAAGGGAAAGGCTACCTACTCCAGTATTCTGGCCTGGAGAATTCCATGGACTATATAGTCTATGGGGTCACAAAGAGTCAGATATGACTGAGTGACTGTACAGCCATCTCTTTCCAAAATCACTTTCAGATGATTCAAAATAAAACTCCACATATGGAGAGTAAGCAAAGTAAAAACAATGTTCTAAATGAAAGAGAAAACAGCAACATGAAAAGCAAGGAGAAGTTGATAGCGAGAATCCAGGAGGGCTAGTCATATATCTTAAGCCCTCTTATTTGATCTTTCTGACAAGAAAAGCACGAATTGTGTCAGGAATCAACAACCCTCTTACTCCTTGCTGAGTGAGGGGGGAACATACATATTTATCTGGAAAGATTCTGCTTCCCTGTATGGAATTCTAGAAGGAAATTTGTGGTCTAATCACTGATATTGTTTGATATAAGATATCAAGTTTATTCGTTTCTAGGATGGCTGTAACAGATTATTGCACATTTATGGCTTAAAACAACAGAAATTTACTTTCTCACAGTTTTGGAGTCTAGAGTCCAAAATCAAAGTGGCAGCTGGATTGGCTCCTCCTGGAGGGCTTGAGGGAGAACCCAAGCCTCTCTCCTAGCTTCTGGTGGCTGCATGCAGTCCTTGGAGTTCTGTGGCTTGGAGACACATCACTCAGATCACTACTTCCATCTTCACGTGGCCTTCACCCTGTGTGCCTCTGATCCCTGGGTCTTTGCATGGTCTTCCCCTCTGTGTCTCAAAACTGCCTCTCCTTCTTTTTGTAAGGACATCAGTTCAGTTCAGTTCAGTCGCTGATGACTCTCTGCGACCCCATGAACCACAGCACGCCAGGCCTCCTTGTCCATCACCAACTCCCGGAGTTCACTCAAACTCATATCCATTGAGTCGGTGATGCCATCCAGCCATCTCATTCTCTGCCGTCTCCTCCTACCCCCAATCCCTCCTAGCATCAGAGTCTTTTCCAGTGAGTCAACTCTTCGCATGAGGTGACCAAAGGATTGGAGTTTCAGCTTTAGCATAAGTCCTTCCAATGAACCCCCAGGACTGATCTCCTTTAGAATGGACTGGTTGGATTTCCTTGCAGTCCAAGGGACTCTCAAGAGTCTTCTCCAGCACCACAGTTCAAAAGCATCAATTCTTCAGCGATCAGCTTTCTTCACAGTCCAACTCTCACATCCATACATGACCACGGGAAAAACCATAGCCTTGACTAGACGGACCTTGGTTGGAAAAGTAATGTCTCTGCTTTTTAATATGCTATCTAGGCTGGTCATAACTTTCCTTCCAAGGAGTAAGCATCTTTTAATTTCATGGCTGCAATCAGCATCTGCAGTGATTTTGGAGCCCAAAAAAATAAAGTCTGATGCTGTTTCCACTGTTTCCCCATCTATTTCATGTGAAGTGATGGGACCAGATGCCATGATCTTTGTTTTCTGAATGTTGAGCTTCAAGCCAACCTTTTCACTCTCCTCTTTCACTTTCATCAAGAGGCCTTTGAGTTCCTCTTCACTTTCTGCCATAAGGGTGGTGTCATCTGCATATCTGAGGTTATTGATATTTCTCCTGGCAATCTTGATTCCAGCTTGTGCTTCTTCCAGCCCAGCGTTCCTCATGATGTATTCTGCATATAAGTTAAATAAGCAGGGTGACAATATACAACCTTGACGTACTCCTTTTCCTATTTGGAACCAGTCTGTTGTTCCGGGCCCACCCTTAATCCAGGCTGATCTCATCTTGAGATCTTTAACTTAATTGCATTTGCAAAGAAGTTATTTTCAAGTAAGGTCATATTCATATATATACCAGGGCTTTGACTTGCACGTAGAATTTGGTGGGGGGGCCACTATTCAGTTCACTACACAAAACATTCAGCAGCAATTCTGCCAACTAATTAGAAGTATTTTAATGGCTGTCTCTCACAGTGATAAAAGGATAGTGTTTTGATTGCAGTTCAGCCCACTTGAAGTAGGTAGCTTCATTTAATGCGGCCACCAAGGGGCTTTTCTGTCCTCCTGAAAGTGTTCCTGAATAGAATGTCTTGTGAGCTCTGTGTCTCTGGTGGAGAGAACTTCACGGTGGGTGAACTCAGGTGGTAAACAGGGCTCTCAGTAGGAAGCAGAGTGTTTGGCCAAGTCCTAGTCAGAAGCCAGCTGATCAATAAAGAAGTTCCCAGGTAGGCGTGCACATGAGAATTACCAGGGAAATTTTTCAAAATACACGCGTCACAGTTGCACCCAAAGCAAACGAAGCAGAATCTCTGACCTCTGTTGTCTTTTCTCTTGTATGGACTTTTTAATGGGAATCGCCATTTGGGATGGAGAGGTTGGGACAAACCATTCCAGGTTCTTGCTGGTTTCTTTCTAGTCTAGTAACACAGAGAACTGGAGAAGGGGCTTGTGTGCTAGGTGCTTTACATCATTTGTTGTGTTAAAACACACAAAGCCTACAATTCACCATTTTATAGTGAATTCAATAGCATTTAGGACATTCACAGTCTGTGCAGTCATCACCACCATCTAGCTCTAGAACATGTCCATCAGCACACAAAGGCACCCAGTACTCATTAGGGTGTTACTGCCCATCCTTCCTTACTCCCACGCCTTGGCAAGCACTGATCTGCTTCCAGTCTCTGGTTTTACCTATCCTGGTCACCATATATAAATGAGAATCTGTCAATATGCCTGACTTCTTCATTTACCATGCTTTCATCCATGTTGTAGCATGTATCAATACTTCCCTCCTTTCTGTGGCTGAGTAATATTAGATTGCAATGGATAACTATATTGTTTTTAATCCACTTATCAGTTAATGGACATTTGGATTCTTTGCAGCTACTGGCTACTGTAAATAATGTCATTATGAAGATTTATTTACAAGTTTTTGTTTGAACTCTTTCTTTTCTGATTCTTTTTATATACTTTTACAAAGTAGATTTATTAATGTCTTATTTTAAAGATGAAGAAGCTAGGTGATGGAAATCATGCTTATTGAAGAAGTCATCAAGCTAGTAAGTTACAGAGCTGGAATACAATTGCTGGTTTCTGTTTCCCAGAAACAGATCAGATTATGGGCTCTTTTTACCATATTGTGAGCTGTTTCTAAGAAGTCAGACCTGACTTGTCCCCTACTGTCACCTTGGAGTTACACTTTCTAGTCTTAGCTTTGGATACTCCTTTCAGGCAACCAAGACATATTATTTCTGACATGAGCTTATTCTTTCTTGACGTCCCTGCCTCAGAAGAGCAGCCAGGACTTGAGTTTATCAAAGGAAGAGATTTGAGTAAAAAGCTCCTTGAATACTTTATTATACAAGATGACCCCAAGTATATTTTTTTAAAATGTGTAAATAAACACCTTGAATTGACATTATGATAAATAGTTCCTCCCGCATCATCATAAATGAAACTTATCCTCCTAGAATCAATTCTTTATTATACTTATTGGAGAAGATGTAAGATTTATTATCACCTTCATAATCAGTCGAAGAGTAATGACAGAAGAAGACACTAGAGTTATTGGCATCTTGAGACTTGAGGAAAATGATAGTGAATGACGAAAGGGGAAGAGAATGTGAAGCCTCTCAAGAGAGAGCCAGTGAGATAGGGTTTTCGAGTTGCCTAGTAGTTACTGAAGCAAAGGGAGAAAACAGGGTCCCTGCTGAGAGTGATGAGGGTCAGCAAGGTTGGGGGCCAAGGCCAGAGTAATCTGTGATGCTTTGGGCTTGAACAGTAAAAGCCAAAGCTTCAGTTTTGATGTTCTGCCAGGAGAAAAATTGCCAGGTGGACTGGGAAGAAGTTGTGCTTGGATTCCTGCCAGAAAAGCACCAACACTCTCAAGGGCCAGGTAGCCATCTGGGGCTTGAGAGAGTTGAGCCTGAATAAGTCAGATTTGACTATTATGCTTTGCCAAGCATTTGTCCAGTTTATCCACTGCTTCAGAAAATGTCATCCTAAACAATGCTTTAAAACAAAAACATTTATTATTTCTCATAGTTTCTGTGAGTCAGGAACTGGAGGACAACTCAACCAGATGCTTCTGGCTCAGGGTCTCTCATGCAGATATGGTGAGTCAGTTCTAGCTGGAGCTGGAACCAGGAGCAGCTGGGGGCTGGTCCCTTCAGGTGGTCTCAGGGCTTTTCTGCAGGGTCTCTCCATAGGGAAGAGCTTGGGCTTCCCCACAGCATGGCAGCCTTGGGCTTCTTCCATGGCTGCTCAGTGTCCCAAGCTGAGTATTTCATGACAGAGAGAACTGGTGGAAGTTGCACTGCTTTTTATGACCTAGCCTCAGAGGGTCACAAAGCATCATATTCACCATATACTGTTTTCAGTTGAGGCAATCAGAAGGCCTGCTCATGTTCAAGCAGAGGGCACCAAGGCTCCATCTTTTGGTGGGCAAGTGGCAAGGTTCTAGAGGAGTATGTGGGACTGAAAAGATCATTGCAGTCATGTTTGAAAAACGCAATCTGTTACAGTAACTAATAGATCATTTTTGGTAATTTGTACATTTCATTACTCTCTCTTATTTCTTTAAGATTCTGTACATGATAAGAATGATGGTAGGAAACCTCAATGTGACAAGAGGTCAGGAGACCCAAATGCAGACCCTGATCATGAAGCTATAGAATCAGAATGTTTATTCTTTAAAAAAAAAAAAGGCTATATTTTTTAGAGCAGTTTTAGATTCACAACAAAATTGGGCAGAAAATATAGAATTCTCATAGGCTCCCTTGCTCCCTCACATGTATAGATGTGCATACATGTATACATATGCATACAAACTAAGTTGCTTCAGTTGTGTCCAGCTCTTTGTGTCCCTGTAAACTGTAGCCTGTCAGGCTCTTCTGTCATGGAATTCTCCAGGCAAGAATACTGGAGTGGGTTGCCATTTCCTCCTCCAGGGGATCTTCCTGATCCATTGGTTGAACCCATGTGTCTTATGTCTCCTGTATTGACAGGTGGGTTCTTTACCATTAGCACCACGTGGGAAGCCTCCCTTCATCAATATATCCCACCTGAGTGGTACATTCGTTATGGTCAATGAGTCTAATTAACCTATCATTATCACCCAAAGTCCATAATTTACATTAGAGTTCACTCTTGGTGTCATACCTCGTATGCCTTTGAGCAAATGCATAATGATATATATCCACCATTATAGAATCATACAAAATATTAATAGTTTCACTGCCCTAAAAATAGCTCATTTTCTCCTCCTCATCTGAAGGCTCATTTTTCTTCCTTCTGATCATCCATGGGATAAATGCTGTAAGTGGGTCTCTGGGTTCATCATCACCCTTGTTGGTTTTTGCCTCTCCTTTCCTCAGCCATCAGTGCGCCCAGTATTTTCCATAGCAGTGTCACCGTGCATGCCTACCCAGGGGTGGGAAAGAGAGAGAATGCAGGAATTAGCAGCTGTTCCTTCTCAAGCAGCCATCTCTCCAAGAGCTCATGGAGGGAGGCCAGACAAGGACATGCTCTGTGAATCTCCCATTTCGCATCAGAACCATCTTAGTCACCGGTGGCTTCTCAATCACAAGGAAACTGCCAGGCATAAAGTGGGCCACGAATGTCTCATTATGGGGGACCAGAGAGCGGAGCTACAGAATTCCAGTCTGGAAGTCAGAGTTTGGCAGCCATCCTTCTCAGATTTTCCAGAACAGTTCCAATTTCATGCCACATAATTATTTTTAATAAAGATGGCTCATTACATAAGTAACCAAATGTGATTTAATTTTTATGCTATTTATAGGACTTTTCATTTAAATAAATCCACTAATCAGAAAAACAAAAGCCTTTTCCAGTGCCAAGGGTCTGCATTAGGCTTTGGAAATACATTCCCCTTGTTTGTGGATCATCTTGACAAGAAAAGTATCAAAGAGGAAGTTGGCTGGGCTCTGATCAGAGAGTTAGGGAATTGGAATCACATGCCTACCCTGACTAAATGAGGGCCATCATGTTTGAGTTTTTAGGTTGTGCACTGTACAAGTTTGTCACATATAAGGATTCTCTACTCATGAAGAGGAAAAGTTAAAATTTTACATAACCTCCTGCTTGTTCTGCCTCTGTAACTCAGCTTGCTCCTTGCAAAGTCTGGATCATGTAGATCATGTAGTCTCAGAAAGTGGGAATTTACAACATAGGAACTGGAGTTTATCTCATTCACCCTTGTCCTGCTTTTTGCAATTGCCCAACCCCTGCAAACCTGCTTAATCATGCCTGTCCATGTAAGGGTCAGGCATCCCCCTCCCCATCTTGACCACTATTCCCACACGCTCAAAACCCTTTAGTTTAAACCATCCCATTAACAGCTAGTGTTGCCCACTACAGTTTGTCTATAAAAACCCTGTAACCCCTTTGTTTGGGGCTCAGAGTTTGGAGTGTTAACTCCTCTGGGCCCGCCGGCATAATAAACCTGAGTTCTCCAACTCTCTAAGTGTGGAACTTGATTTCTCGATTACTGGTTTCTGCAACATTCACACTGTAGACATCACTGATTTGTATGTGTAGTACAACAGTTTCCCAACCAGTGGGCAGATTTCATTCTAATATAATCAGTATACAATATCAAGACAATTTCAAAAAGAATGAAGCAACATATTTTGAGGAAGGGATACCTGTTGTATTTGACAATGGTGTCTTATAGACCGCCAACGGTCTAGACGGAATGTCCAGTTCCATACAAGTCATGAGCCCATGAGCGAGAAGCCAGGATTCAGAGGAAAGTACGGTAGTGGTGGGGACCCTGGTAACCCTGATAGTTGTGTAAATTAATACATCATTTTTCAAAGGTTCTCAAACTTGGCTGTGCTTTAGAATTTTGAAGGAAGGCATAGAAAATACCAGTGTCAGGGTTCTACCCCTAGAGATTCTGATTTAGCTAGTCTGGGATGCAGTCTCGGCTTTGGGATAATTACATGTTCTTCATGTAATTCTAATGAGTTGCCACGGTTGAAAGCATTGCATTATTTATCGGGTGGGTGACAGATGAATAAATAAATAGATGGATGAGTGGATGAATGAGGTGCATAGCTGCAGGAGTAAATGAATGAGCCAGGACGTGGTCATAGAGATCACGGCTTACTGTGGTTGTCATGATGTGGCTTCTGCCTAAGTCTCCAGACACCATCTGTTTGATCATGTCCCAACCACTGACATCCATGCTCCAGCCACTCTGAATTTCAATCAGTTCTAATGTGGTAACTCTTTTGCAACTCTGAGCCCTTATCTTCTTTGTTCTCCTTAATTAGAATGCATTTCCTGTTTCTGTTTGCCTGCTAAACTCCTACTCACATTTCAGGCCTCTACTTAAGGATAATTTTATCCAAGACGCCTCTTAACCCTGGGTCAGATGCCCACCCCCTGGGCTCCCTCACCCTTTTGTCCTTCTGCATGGGAGCATTTATCACCTGAAATTGCCAGCTGGGCTCAGAGAGGGAGAAATGGGAAAACCCAATGGTTCATTTCTCATAGCCCCATGTCATGTAGCCTCACCCTGATTCAAGCATTTGAAGACAACTACTCACTGTGGTAAAATCTGCACATATCCTCTGGGGGCTTAATAAAGAACATGATGCCTTTAGATAATGCCTCTTCCTCGCCTGCTTCCCTACAGTTGTCATTTAAATCTGTCTTGTGTCAACCCATAGAGCTAGAACTGTTTTTTGTCTGTCCATACAACACTAATCAGGATGAGAGAATCTTGACAGCAAGAGCCAGAAGGGATGTTAGGAATACTCACATTAGATTATGCATTGTAAAGATGAGCAAGTGGTTAACAGATAATCACTTGCCCAGGGACACATGGTAAAAAGTGAAGTCGCTCAGTCGTGTCCAACTCTTTGTGACCCCATGGACTGTAGCCTACCAGGTTCCACCATCCATGGGATTTTCCAGGCAAGACTACTGGAGGGGGTTGTCATTTTCTTCTCCAGGAGATCTTCCAGACCCCAGGATTGAACCCGGGTCTCCCACATTGTAGGCAGACGCTTTACTGTCTGAGCCACCAGTGAAGTCTCACATGGTAAACTAGGACTCAAACCCAATTTCCTGGCTTCTAGCCAGGCTGCCCCAACATTCAAGTAATCTTTGGAAAATTTCCCAAAACTCTATAAAGTTTGGCTTCTTCTCCCATATTCTTCTAACACTGAGGCAATCCTATGTGAGTGAAGTCCTGCATTAAACTCAATATGAGGATGTGGAGAGAGCAGTCGGCAAGTAGTCTTTCTATGGGCATAGTTACTCTCTGCGTGTGTGAATGCTAAGTCGTGTCCAATTCTATGTGACCCTATGGACTGAAATCCCCCAGGTTCCTCTGTCCATGGGATTCTCCAGACAAGAATACTGGAGTGGGTTGCCATGCCCTCCTCCAGGGGATCTTCCTGACCCAGGAATTGAACCCACATCTCATTATGTTTCCTGCATTGGCAGGTGGGTTCTTTACCATTAGCATCACCTAGGAAGCCCAGTTACTCTTTGGACAGCGTTTAAAGATAAGATGTGGAGCTTACGGAAACAAGATGGCAGAGGAATAAGATGGCGAGATCACTTTCTCCCCTACAAATTCATCAAAAGAACATTTGAACACTGAGTAAAGTCCATAAAACAACTTCTGAATGCTGGCAGAGGACATCAGGCACCTAGAAAAGCAGCCCATTGTCTTCAAAAGAAGGTAGGAAAAAACATAAACGATAAAAAGAGAGACAAAAGAAGTAGGGACGGAGTCCATCCCGGGAAGGGAGACATAAAAAAAGAGAGAAGTTTCTGAAACCAGGAAACACTCTCACAGGCGAGTCTGTGGCGAGCCTTGGAACCTCAGAGGACAACACAACCAACCAGGAGAAAAAGAAATAAATAATTAAACCTCACAGCTTATGAGTCCAAAGGTAACTCCCAGCGGAGAAGCAGAGCAGACGCCCGCATCCGCCATTAACACGCGGGGCCTGGGCAGGGAGGAGCCAGCTGAACTGCTTAGAGAGAGGACCGGGCCTGAATGCCGTGAGGGCAGTCTGGGGGAGCTGACTGGAGATAGCAGAGCAGACTGTGGGGTAGCTACCCCGCGAAAAGGCGAAAAGCCCAAAAGCCCTAACTTAAGACTGCCAGCCCCACTCACAGAACAAAAGACTGAGCAGAGCTAGCCTGCTGTGGACGGCCCATCCCCCGCCGAGACAGGCAGGGGAGGGCAGTCAGAGCCAGAAGGGGGCAGTCGCGGTCCCAGAGAGGCATCGGATAGCAATCTACAGGCAGGCTTTAGAGTTAACCAAGACTTTTTGGGTTTCTGGCTGGTTAACATCCGCCTGAGAAGGTGCGCCGGTTGTATACACAGAAAACCGAGCGGGAGGGACTGGGGAGGTGATAAGTCGCAGCGACTGCGCTCACCAAACACCTGGTCACTTGAGCTGCTCGTTCAGGGGAAGGCACAAAACGCAGGCCCAACCAAGTCTGCACTTTTGTGGAGTACCCAAGTACCTGAACCTGAGTGGCTTAGACCTGGGACGAGCATGCAACCCAGCGCCGGCCTCAGACAGTTATCGGCAGAGCAACTTAGAGCCTGTGCAGTGTAGACTGGGACAGCACACGCGCTGTGAGCAGGGTCAAAACCCAGTGTGGCCGGGACACTGCAAGCACTCCCCACAGACGCCAGAGATATTTCTCTGCAGTGTTCCTCCCTTCCCAGAACAGGACTGAACAAGTGAGCTTTAAAAAGTGTCCACCACCACCCCCCAGTGTCAGGGCAAAAATTAGACACTGAAGAGACCAGCAAACAGAAGCTAAAACAGAGGGAACCACCTTGGAAGTGACTATACAAGTTGTCCAAAGTCACTCCAAACCTATTGACATCTCATAACTCATTATTAGTCACTTCATTGCACTCCAGAGAGAAGAAATCCAGCTTCACCCATCAGAACACTGACACAAGCTTCCCTAACCAGGGAACCTTGACAAGCCACGTGTCCAACCTCACCCATAGCAAGGAAACTCCACAATAAAGAGAACTCCACAAACTGCCTGAAGATGGAAAGGCCACCCCAAACACAGCAATATAAGCAAGATGAAGAGGCAGAGAAATACCCAGCAAATAAAGGAACAGGATAAATGCCCACCAACCCAAACAAAAGAGGAAGAGATAGGGAATCTACCTGATAAAGAATTCCAAATTGTGAAATTGATAGTGAAATTGATCCAAAATCTTGAAAGCAAATTGGAGTTACAGATAAATAATCTGGAGACGAGGATTGAGAAGATGCAAGAAAGGTTTAATAAGGATCTAGAAGAAATAAAAAAGAGTCAATATACAATGAATAATGCAATAGATGAGATCAAAAACACTCTGGAGGGAACCAATAGTAGAATAATGGAGGCAGAAGATAGAATAAGTGAGTTAGAAGATAGAATGGTAGTAATAAATGAAGCAGAGAGGAAAAAAGAAAAATGAATTAAGAGAAATGAGGACAATCTCAGAGACCTCTGGGACAATTTTAAACGCCCCAATATCCGAATCATAGGAGTCCCAGAAGAAGAAGACAAGAAGAAAGACCATGAGAAAATACTTGAGGAGATAATAGTTGAAAATTTCCCTAAAATGGGGAAGGAAATAATCACCCAAGTCCAAGAATCCCAGAGAGTCCCAAACAGGATAAACCCAAGGCAAAATACCCCAAGACACATATTAATCAAATTAACAAAGATCAAACACAAAGAACAAATATTAAAAGCAGCAAGAGAAAAGCAACAAATAACACACAAGGGGATCCCCATAAGGATAACAGCTGACCTTTCAATAGAAACTCTTCAGGCCAGGAGGGACTGGCAGGGCATACTTAAAGTGATGAAAGAAAATAACCTACAGCCCACATTACTGTACCCAGCAAGGTTCTCATTCAAGTATGAAGGCGAAATCAAAAGCTTTACAGTCAGGCAAAAGCTGAGAGAATTCAGCATCACCAAACCAGCTCTCCAACAAATGCCAAAGGACCTTCTCTAGACAGGAAACACAGAATGAGAGCATAAACTCGAACCCAAAACAATAAAGTAAATGGCAACGGAATCATACTTATCAATAATCACCTTAAACGTAAATGGGTTGAATGCCCCAACCAAAAGACAAAGACTGGATGAATGGATACAAAACAAGACCCCATATATGTTGTCTACAAGAGACCCACCTCAAAACGAGGGACACATACAGACTGAAAGTGAAGGGCTGGAAAAAGATATTCCACGTAAATAGAGACCAAAAGAAAGCAGGAGTAGCAATACTCATATCAGATAAAATAGACTTTAAGACAAAGGCTGTGAAAAGAGACAACGAAGTACACTATATAATGATCAAAAGCTCAATCCAAGAAGAAGATATAACAATTATAAATATATATGCACCCAACATAGGAGCACCACAGTATGTAAGACTAATGCTAACAAGTATTAAAGGGGAAATCAACAATAACACAATAATAGTGGGAGACTTTAATACCCCACTCACACCTATGGATAGATTAACTAAACAGAAAATTAACAAGGAAACACAAAAGTTAAATGATACAATAGACCAGTTAGACCTAATAGATATCTATAGGACATTTCTCCCCAAAATAATGAATTTCACCTTCTTCTCAAGTGCACATGGAACGTTCTCCAGGATAGATCACATCCTGGGCCATAAATCTAGCCTTGGTAAATTCAAAAAAATTGAAATCATTCCAAGCATCTTTTCTGACCACAATGCAGTAAGACTGGATCTCAATTACAGGAGAAAAACTATTAAAAATTCCAACATATGGAGACTGAACAACACGCTGCTGAATAACAAACAAATCATTGAAGAAATCAAAAATCAAAATATGCATAGAAATGAATGAAAATGAAAACACAACAACCCAAAACCTGTGGGACACTGTAAAAGCAGTGCTAAGGGGAAGGTTCATAGCAATACATACCTCAAGAAACAAGAAAAAAGCCAACTAAATAACCTAACTCTACACCTAAAGTAACTAGAAAAGGAAGAAATGAAGAACCCTAGGGTTAGTAGAAGGAAAGAGATTTTAAAAATTAGGGCAGAATAAATACAAAAGAAACAAAAGAGACCATAGCAAAAATCAACAAAGCCAAAAGCTAGTTCTTTGAGAGGGTAAATAAAATTGACAAACCACTAGCCAGACTCATCAAGAAACAAAGGGAGGAAAACCAAATCCATAAAATTAGAAATGAAAAGGGAGAGATCACAACAGACAATACAGAAATACAAAGGATCATAAGAGACTATTATCAGCAATTATATGCCAATAAAATGGACAACTTGCAAGAAATGGACACATTCTTAGATAAGTATAACTTTCCAAAACTGAACCAGGAAGATATAGAAAATCTTAACAGACCTATCACAAGCATAGAATTGAAACTGTAATCAGAGATCTTCCAGCAAACAAAAGCCCAGGTCCAGATGGCTTCACAGCTGAAGTCTACCAAAAATTTAGAGAAGAGCTAACACCTATCCTACTCAAACTCTTCCAGAAAATTGCTGAGGAAGGTAAACTTCCTAACTCATTCTATGAGGCCACCATCACCCTAATACCAAAACCTGACAAAGATGCCACAAAAAAAGAGAACTACAGGCAAATATCACTGATGAACATAGATGCAAAAATCCTTAACAAAATTCTAGCAATCAGAATCCAACAACACATTAAAAAGATCATACATCATGACCAAGTGGGCTTTATCCCAGGAATGCAAGAATTCTTCAATATCTGCAAATCAATCAATGTAATACACCATATTAACAAATTGAAAAATAAAAACCATATGATTATTTCAATAGATGCAGAGAAAGCCTTTGACAAAATTCAACATCCATTTATGATCAAAACCCTCCAGAAGGCGGGAATAGAAGGAACATTCCTCAAGATAATAAAAGCTATATATAACAAACCCACAGCAAACATTATCCTCAATGGTGAAAAATTGAAAGCGTTTCCCCTAAAGTCAGGAACAAGACAAGGGTGCCCACTCTCACTATTACTATTCAACATAGTTTTGGAAGTTTTGGCCACAGCAATCAGAGCAGAAAAAGACATAAAAGGAATTCAAATAGGAAAAGAAGAAATAAAACTCTCACTGTTTGCAGATGACATGATCCTCTACACAGAAAACCCTAAAAACTCTACCAGAAAATTACTAGAGCTAATCAATGAATATAGTAAAGTTGCAGGATATAAAATCAACACACAGAAATCCCTTGCATTCCTACACACTAATAATGAGAAAATAGAAAGAGAAATTAAGGAAACAATTCCATTCACCGTTGCAACGAAAAGAATAAAATACTTAGGAATATATCTACCTAAAGAAACAAAAGACCTATATATAGAAAACTATAAAACATTGGTGAAAGAAATCAGAGAGGACACTAATAGATGGAGAAACATACCATGTTCATGGATTGGAAGAATAAATATTGTGAAAATGAATATATTACCTAAAGTAATTTATAAGTTCAATACAATCCCTATCAAGCTACCAACAGTGTTTTTCACAGAGCTGGAACAAATAATTTCACAATTTGTATGGAAATACAAAAAGCCTCACATAGCCAAAGCAATCTTGAGAAAGAAGAATTGAACTGGGGGAATCAACCTGCAGGACTTCAGGCTCTACTACAAAGTCACAGTCATCAAGACAGTATGGTACTGGCATAAAGACATAAATATAGATCAATGGAACAAAATAGAAAGCCCAGAGATAAATCCACGCACCTATGGACAACTTATCTTTGACAAAGGAGGCAAGAATATTCAATGGAGAAAAGACAATCTGGTGATGGGAAAACTGGTCAACCACTTGTAAAAGAATGAAACTAGAACACTCCCTAACACCATACACAAAAATAAACTCAAAATGGATTAAAGATCTAAATGTAAGACCAGAAACTATAAAACTCCTAGAGGGGAACATAGGCAAAACACTCTCCAACATAAGTCACAGCAGGATCCTCCATGACCCACCTCCCAGAATATTGGAAATTAAAGCAAAAATAAACAAATGGGACCTAATTAAAATTAAAAGCTTCTGCACAGCAAAAGAAACTATAAGCAAGGTGAAAAGACAGCCTTCAGAATGGGAGAAAATAATAGCAAATGAAGCAACTGACAAAGGATTAATCTCAAAAATATACAAACAACTCCTGCAGCTCAATTCCAGAAAAATAAACAACCCAATCAAAAAATGGGCCAAAGAACTAAACAGACATTTCTCCAAAGAAGACATACAATGGCTAACAAACACATGAAAAGTTGCTCAACATCACTCATAATTAGAGAAATGCAAATTAAAACCACAATGAGGTATCATTTCACGCCAGTCAGAATGGCTGCTATCCAAAAGTCTACAAGCAATAAATGCTGGAGAGGGTGTGGAGAAAAGGGAACCCTCTTACACTGTTGGTGGGAATGCAAACTAGTACAACCACTATGGAGAACAGTGTGGAGATTCCTTAAAAAACTGGAAATAGAACTGCCATACGACCGAGCAATCCCACTCCTGGGCATACACACCGAGGAAACCAGAATTGAAAGAGACACATGTACCCCAATGTTCATCGCAGCACTATTTATAATAGCCAGGACATGGAAGCAACCTAGATGTCCATCAGCAGACGAATGGACAAGAAAGCTGTGGTACATTTACACAATGGAGTACTACTCAGCGATTAAAAAGAATACATTTGAATTAGTTCTAAAGAGGTGGGCGAAACTGTAGCCTATTATACAAAGCGAAGTAAGCCAGAAACAAAAACACCAGTACAGTATATTAACACACATATATGGAATATAGCAAGAGGATAACGATAACCCTGTATACTAGACAACAGCAGAGACTTGGATGTGTGGAGCAGTCTTTTGGACTCTGTGGGAGAGGATGAGGGTGGGATAATTTGGGAGAATGGATTGAAACATGTATAGTATCATATGTGAAATGAATCTGACGTGGTTGGGGGCTCCCCACCTCAACACTCTGTGGATTTAAGAGGCCATTTCTTCTGGAAGTGTATAAATTAGCCTGGAATAGAATCTGCATGCTGAATTTACTAATTAAGAAATGAGAAACCAGAACTATAAAGGTGGCATAGAAATACAAGAAATTATTCTTAAGTAATTTTTTAAAACTTTGAACAGAGTTACAGATTTTGCCATTTGTTATAAACTGGTATATGTAATTTAACCAGAACCATGAGAAAGTTGGTATTGTGTGAATTCTTAGGCACTTTCGACATGTTGTAGGAGTGATGTGGACTTTCTTGAGTTTTCCACATTCATAAGTGAATGGTCTGTATCTCGTGCCTTTGTTGGCTTTCTGTGAGCTGTAGTTTCTGGGAAATGAGCAGCTCTCGTATCTGTAACTCTTGTAATCCAGTCATTCGTGTGCCTCCTTCATGAGGATCCAGTGCAGCTGTGGTGCTGTTATCCCTCTGATAGGAACTCTAACTCAGTGTAAAGCCCCAAAGATATGTTACTTATTTTTATTTTATATTGTACTATATTTTATTTATAGTGTTGTGTTTGTTTCAGGTGTATAGCAAAGTGATACAGTCATATATATATATATATATGAATTAACAAAAGCAGTTCCCGTCTTTTGATGGGGAGCTCGTGGTTTATAATATAAATGGTATTATTTTGAGAGAGGGATAACTTAGGTAAGGCATTGGTTTTTTTTTTTTTTTTCTTTCTTTGCAGCTTGAGGAAGTTGTAAAATAATTTAATGTAGCTTTTTACAACTGTGTATTCTATAGTATTTTTTTCATTTGGTGAAATTTTAACTGTTAATGTTTATGGCATTGTGCTTTGTACCATTTATTAAATTTAGAAAAAAAAATTTTTAAAAATAAAAAATAAAGATAAGATGTGCCTGTGGGGAGTGTGAAAGGGTTTTTCTCGAGAATTCCTTTCTTAGTAATTATTTTTTATAGGGATTTAAAAAGTTTTTTTATTTTTCTTTATTTATTTTTGGCTGTGCTGTGTCTTTGTTGAAGCATCAGCTTTTCTCTAATTGCAATGAGTTGGGGCTACTCTTTAGTTGTGGTTCACAGGCTTCTCATGGTGGCGGCTTCTCTTGTTGCAGAGCACAGGCTCTAGGCACGTGTACTCAGTAGTTGCAGGTCCTGGGCTCTAGAGCACAGGCTCAATAGTTGTGTCCTAAGGACTTAGTTGGACTTCCCTGGTTGCTCAGCGGTAAAGGATTGGCTTGCGATCCAAAAGACACAGGAGACCAGGGTTGAATCCCTGGGTTGGGAAGATCGCCTGGAGGGGGGCATGGCAACCCACTCCAATATTCTTGCCTGGAGAATCCCATGGACAGAAGAGCCTGGAGGGCTGCAGTCCATAGGGCTGTGCAGAGTCTGATACAACTGAAGCGACTTAGCATGCACACACACAAGGGCTTATAGTTGCTCTGCGGCATGTGGGATCTTCCTGGATCAGGGATGAAACTTGTGCTTCTTGCACTGGCAGGTGAATTCTTTACCACTGAGCAACTGGGGGAGCTCCTATAATAACTTTAAATGAAGTATGATCTATAAAAATTTTGAATCACCATGTTTTATACCTGAAACTAATATAACAGTGTAAGTCAGCCATGTCTCTAAGAAAATGTTAAGTTTTACATGATATAGGAAAATCTGGGGACACTGGCCTCCTTCTTTTGAGGTCGCTGCAGCAGGGAGGAGAGCAGTGTCTGCCCCTCCAGACAGGGCCCCAGCTCCCCCCACCTGCTTGATGTCCCACTTGGTTTATTTTTTATTTTGTTGTTGTATTTTAGGTGTTATATCCAAAACCTCACTACCAGGACTCTTGTCAAGGAGCTTTATTTCCATATTTTCTTCTAGGAGCTTCAGGGTTTCAGGTGTAGATCCCCTTTAAATCATTAGAAGCAGTAGTTCCCAGAAGTAATGCACGCACAGGGTACAAAATTCAAAAGGTCAAAGTGAAAAGTAAGTCTTTCCTACCCATCTCTAAAGCCACTTAGCTCCTCTCACAGTTTCTGTTACCAGGTTCTTGTGTATCCTTGTTATAAGTATATAAAATATATGCATATAAATAATATATGTATACTTTTAATACAATATTCACATTGAATATAGCTTATTTTTTTGCTTAATATACCTTGGAGATCTTCCACATCAGAAAAGCTGTCCTCTCCTTTAATGGCTGCACGATATTTTATTGGAGGATGCGCCATAAGTTGACTTAACCAGTTTACTATCAACAAACACTGAGCTTGCATCCATGCTCTTGCTATTTTAACACTACTGAGATGCATATGATGCGCACGCTCATTTTGAAGACATGCATGTATCTGTAGGATAAATCCTAGGATTGTTGTGTCATGGAGTATGAACAGTTACATTTCAATAGACATTGTCAATCCACCCTCCACAGAAGCAGGCGTGCATGCTAAGTCACTTCAGTCGTGTGCAACTCTTTGCGACCCCATGGACCGCAGCCCACCAGGCACCTCTGTCCATGGGATTCTCCAGGCGAGAATACTGGAGTGGTTGCCATTCTTTTCTCCAGGGGATCTTCCCAACCCAGAGCTTGACATAGGCATAGATGTATAATTCAAACTAAAACAGGTTTATCAAATTTCTGTTGAAAACCTAATCCATCTATTTTCCTTTGACACAGATGTACTAAGCTTTCATGGTTCTTTTTTTTCCCTCTGCTTTTATTCATTAGCCTGCCATCCCAATCTTGAAAGTAAACTACTAGAATTGTTTGGGGGGCTTATTTAGAGAGCTTGGCCTTTATTCCTTTCCTCCTCTGTTCAGAAAGTTTCTGAGAGAATCTTTGGTCATCTGTAACAGGCAAGTGCTGGGCTCTGACTGCAGCAGCAAAGTGCCAATGTCACAGAACGACTTCCATGGTAAGACAACACTTGATCATTTGACGTTCTAACCTAAACAAGACATGTTCTCCTAACACCTCTGCTTGAATACTTTACGTCGTTAAATGCTAATCAATGAAGAATTTCATTTAGGTGAAAGAAAAAAAAATGAAAGCTGTCATTCTTTAGAGTAAAAATACTGACTTACCATCACTGGAGCAGCAAATAAGTGACTTGTTTTTTAGCCTCAAGTTAAAGAGCAAACGCCACCATAAATTGAAACCAACTCTTTGGAAGGTCTTATCACACAATTGTACTCATCTCACACACTAGTCAAGTCATGCTCAAAATTCTCCAAGCCAGGCTTCAGCAATATATGAACCGTGAACTTCCAGATGTTCAAGCTGGTTTTAGAAAAGGCAGAGGAACCAGAGATCAAATTGCCAACATCTACTGGATCATCGAAAAAGCAAGAGAATTCCAGAAAAACATCTATTTCTGCTTCATTGACTATGCCAAAGCCTTTGACTGTGTGGATCACAATAAACTGTGGAAAATTCTGAAAGAGATGGGAATCCCAGACTATCTGACCAACCTCTTCAGAAACCTGTATGCAGGTGAGGAAGCAACAGTTAGAACTGGACATGGAACAACAGACTGGTTCCAAATAGGAAAAGGAGTACGTCAAGGCTGTATATTGTCACCCTGCTTATTTAACTTATATGCAGAGTACATCGTAAGGAACGCTGGGCTGGAAGAAGCACAAGCTGGAATCAAGATTAACACGAGAAATATCAATAACCTCAGATGTGCAGATGACACCACCCTTATGGCAGAAAGTGAAGAGGAACTAAAAAGCCTCTTGATGAAAGTGAAAGAAGAGAGTAAAAAGTTGGCTTAAAGCTCATCAGAAAACGAAGATCATGGCATCTGGTCCCATCACTTCATGGGAAATAGATGAGGAAACAGTGGAAACAGTGTCAGACTTTATTTTTTTGGGCTCCAAAATCACTGCAGATGCTGATTGCAGTCATGAAATTAAAAGACGCTTACTCCTTGGAAAGAAAGTTATGACCAACCTAGATAGCGTATTAAAGAGCAGAGACATTACTTTGCCAACCAAGGTCCGTCTAGTCAAGGCTATGGTTTTTCCCGTGGTCATGTATGGATGTGAGAGTTGGACTGTGAAGAAAGCTGATCACCGAAGAATTGATGCTTTTGAACTGTGGTACTGGAGAAGACTCTTGAGAGTCCCTTGGACTGCAAGGAGATCCAACCAGTCCATTCTAAAAGAGATCAATCCTGGGTGTTCATTGGAAGGACTGATGCTAAAGCTGAAACTCCAATCCTTTGGTCACCTCATGCGACGAGTTGACTCACTGGAAAAGAGTCTGATGCTGGGAGGGATTAAGGTGAGAGGAGACGGGGACGACAGAGAATGAGATGGCTGGATGGCATCACCGACTCGATGGACATGAGTTTGAGTGAACTCCGGGAGTTGGTGATGGACAGGGAGGCCTGGCGTGCTGTGATTCATGGGGTCGCAAAGAGGCTGGAAGAAGCACAAGCTGGAATTGAGATTGCTGGGAGAAATATCAATAATCTCCGATATGCAGATGATACCACCCTTATGGCAGAAAGTGAAGAGGAACTCAAAGGCCTCTTGATGAAAGTGAAAGAGGAGAGTGAAAAGGTTGGCTTGAAGCTCAGCATTCAGAAAACGAAGATCATGGCATCTGTCCCATCACTTCACATGAAATAGATGGGGAAACAGTGTCAGACTTTATTTTTTGGGCTCCAAAATCACTGCAGATGCTGATTGCAGCCAGGAAATTAAAAGATGCTTACTCCTTGGAAGGAAAGTTATGACCAACCTAGATAGCATATTAAAAAGCAGAGACATTACTTTGCCAACCAAGGTCCGTCTAGTCAAGCCTATGGTTTTTCCCGTGGTCATGCATGGTTGTGAGAGTTGGACTGTGAAGAAAGCTGATCGCCGAAGAATTGATGCTTTTGAACTGTGGTGCTGGAGAAGACTCTTGAGAGTCCCTTGGACTGCAAGGAGATCCAACCAGTCCATTCTAAAGGAGATCAGTCCTGGGTGTTCATTGGAAGGACTGATGCTAAAGCTGAAACTCCAATCCTTTGGCCACCTCATGCGACGAGTTGACTCAATGGAAAAGATCTGATGCTGGGAGGGATTAAGGTGGGAGGAGAAGGGACGACAGAGAATGAGATGGCTGGATGGCATCACCGACTGTGTGGACATGAGTTTGAGTGAACTCCGGGAGTTGGTGATGGACAGGGAGGCCTGGCGTGCTGTGATTCATGGGGTCGCAGAGAGTCGGACACGACTGAGCGACTGAACTGAACTGAACTTATACTGTGATTGTAATGACGCTGATCTCTTCCTTATGCCTTGTCATCTACCATGCCATCCCCCACCCCCAACTTTTTTATCTTTCAGATTAACTTTCTTTGTTTCCCATGTGGAGGTAGAGATGATTACAAGTGACAATCCAACTGATTTTCTTTTTCAAATTGTCCTTTGGGGTACTTCTCAGTGTCTCTCACAAATAGAAGAAAGGTCAGTCAAGGGCAAGAGATGGACATGGGCACAGCAGCCAGTCTGTAGCACCAGCTGTCAATATGTAACAGGGGACCTAAGTTCTATGAGAGGTTTGAGAACTCCCTTTGGGACTCTGCCTCCTCTGGCCTGAGGGTAGGTGATCAACAGAGAGGATTCCAGAGAGCTTTGTCTGCCCTAGGGATGCAGGAGCTGAGTACCTTCAGATTCATATGCAAAAGACCTCTGTGCAAAGGGAAAAGTCTTGTAATTCTGAAGAATAAGTATGATAATTTTACAGTTTAAAAGCTTCCTTAACTATTTTTCAATCTTGATACAAATTACTGCATGGGATTGTGTTGTTTAAGTAGTGAAATAGTTTAGGTATTTAAATCCCAGCCCTCACAGTAAGCTGTTTTTATATTGATTTTTATCTTTGCCAAAGTGGTATTAATAGCAAGTGAGAAAAGAGAGAATATATTGGGGACCCACTAACATGACATTAAGTCCAGTTCACCATTATTGTATCTGCAGTTGCAGCACAGATTGGCCCAAAGCTGCTGCAAACATGCCCAAGGATGTCTTTCTCCTGAATGAAGTCTCAATGGCAGGACAGTTCGGGAAACGTTGGCCTAAAACGGAAAGCTTCTTACTGGCCATGGGAATGGGAGGGGAATTTTGCTGTTCGAGCAACAGTTCTTAACTTTGGCTGCACCTTGGAATCATGTTGGAGCTTTCAGACTCCTGGTGTCTAGACTGTCCCCTAGGCTAGACCAACTGAGTCAGAGTCCCTGGGGGTGGGCTGGGGTGGGAGCAGTTCTGGTCAGGGGGAGAGGGGCAGACCTGGGTGAGAACTACTGTGTTCGAGAATAAAAAGACCAGTTTTGAATGTGTCCATTTCCCCCTTGCTCTGAGCTCAGTGAGCAGGAGGAGAATGAAAGAAGTGAACAAGAAGATGGACTGCAGTCTTTAAACCACATTGGAGAATAAACATCCCACCCTTAGAAGCATGGGCGCTTTGACCCCCACTAGTGGCAATTGCTAGGACATGGAAATGGGGGTTCCCATCTGGGTTGAGGGCATCTAAGTAGGGGGTGAGTCTTAGCTTCTAAGTAGGGGGTGAGTCTTAGCTTCCTTTGTTAAATACATATGTTAAACATATATTAATACATATATTAAATAAAGGATATATAATAAATATATATATTTATATATTGTACATATATATATTAAACAAAGGAAGCTGAGGTAAGCCTTCCTTTGGAGTAAGATGAGGATATATACTTATAGATGTATATCTATATGCATATAGATGAGAATATGTTTATATATCTGCATATTTATTTACAAAGTATTTTATTTACTTATTATTTATGATAATGATATAAATAATATAAATATTAAAAAGTGTCAGCCACAAAGAGCTCTAACATATTCTGAGTTTAGAACAGACAGGGGAAGCTGAGGCCAAGCAGTGACTCCAGTGTGTTTCCCTGGGTTACAGGATGGAGCCTTCATACAAGCATAGCGCCGGATGCCTTATTCTGAACACATGAGGCCAAGGGGCATTCTGGATGGATTGGTGGACACACCCATTCCCTACCTCTTCAACACATGCATACATACATTCCTTCATTTGCAGCAGAACAAAGATACACTTATTCCTGAAATTTTAGCATTGGGTTTGGTTTTTTTTCCCAAGTAGCTTCCAATTCTGACTCTTGCATCTTTATCCTCAGGTCTGAAGCCAGCCACATCAGTTCAGTTCAGTTCAGTCGCTCAGTCATGTCCGACTCTCCACGACCCCATGAATCACAGCACGCCAGGCCTCCCTATCCATCACCAACTCCTGGAATTCACTCAAACTCATGTCCACAGAGTCGGTGATGCCATCCAGCCATCTCATTCTCCGTCGTCCCCTTCTCCTCCCGCCCCCAACCCTTCCCAGCATCAGAGTCTTTTCCAGTGAGTCAACTCATCTCATGAGGTGGCCAAAGGATTGGAGTTTCAGCTTTAGCATCAGTCCTTCCAATGAACACCCAGGACTGATCTCCCTTAGAATGGACTGGTTGGATCTCCTTGCGGTACAAGGGACTCTCAAGAGTCTTCTGCAACACCACAGTTCAAAAGCATCAATTCTCCGGCGATCAGCTTTCTTCACAGTCCAACTCTCACATCCATACATGACCACGGGAAAAACCATAGCCTTGACTAGACGGACCTTTGTTGGCAAACTAAAGTCTCTGCTTTTTAATATTTTATCAAGGTTGGTCATAACTTTCCTTCCAAGGAGTAAGCGTCTTTTAATTTCATGGCTGCAATCAGCATCTGCAGTGATTTTGGAGCCCCAAAAAATAAAGTCTGACACTGTTTCCACTGTTTCCCCATCTATTTCATGTGAAGTGATGGGACCAGATGCCATGATCTTTGTTTTCTAAATGTTGAGCTTCAAGCCAACCTTTTCACTCTCCTCTTTCACTTTCATCAAGAGGCTTTTGAGTTCCTCTTCACTTTCTGCCATAAGTGTCATCTGCATATCTGAGATTATTGATATTTCTCCCAGCAATCTTGATTCCAGCTTGTGCTTCTTCCAGCCCAGCGTTCCTCATGATGTACTCTGCATATAAGTTAAATAAGCAGGGTGACAATATACAGCCTTGACGCACTCCTTTTCCTATTTGGAACCAGTCGGTTGTTCCATGTACAGTTCTGACTGTTGCTTCCTGACCTGCATACAGGTTTCTCAAGAGGCAGGTCAGGTGGTCTGGGATTCCCATCTCTTTCAGAATTTTCCACAGTTTATTGTGATCCACACAGTCAAAGGTTTTGGCATAGTCAATGAAGCAGAAATAGATGTTCTTCTGGAACTTTCTTGCTTTCTCCATGATCCAGTGGATGTTGGCAATTTGATCTCTGGTGCCTCTGCCTTTCCTAAAACCTGCTTGAACATCTGGGAGTTCACGGTTCACATATTGCTGAAGCCTGGCTTGGAGAATTTTGAGCATGACTTTACTATTGTGTGAGATGAGTGCAATTGTGCGGTAGTTTAAGCATTCTTTGGCATTGCCTTTCTTTGGGATTGGAATGAAGACTGACCTTTTACAGTCCTCTGGCCACTGCTGAGTTTTCCAAATTTGCTGGCATATTGAGTGCAGCACTTTCACAGCATCATCTTTCAAGATTTGAAGCCAGCCACATACATTCTGACATATATACATATGACATATATACATATGCTACAATAGTCTTTTGCCCCATTTAGAGTCCATTTCCTGCCCTAGGACAGGATGTGGGGATATAGGGGTGTTGATTTCTATCCTGAAACTGCTGTGCTCAGCACTTCTGCTGATTCAATTGGACTTTCAGCCCCTTCACTGTGATATACATACTGCAGAGCAGAGGTGACAGGGAAACAAGACATGAATACCCTCTCTAGGGGCCTCCGATGGAGCATCATAGACTGGCCTGTGTGCTTTCCCACTCAGGTACACACAGGGTCCAGGGTGAGACACCAATGGACGTCCAATGCCATATGTCTGAATATTTCAGTGTTATGTCAGGATACAAGACTGATAAACAAATATATTCCACCCTCCTACTCTCACAAGTATGTCTTCATGAAGACCTGGGGGGCCAGGCTCAACTTTAGAATTCTTGGATTCTCAGAGCTCCTCTGCAGAACATGATGGCATGAAACAGGCAGTCCTGGCTCCCAGTCCCTGATGACGGCCCACCTGCTTGCTTTTCCTGTCCCCTGGTTCCATCCCATCCTGCAGGAGCACCCTGCATGTAGGCACCTGGTTTCCTTGCCCAAATTCTGTCCATACTACCTTGCCAACAGCTGGACTTACAGTGGTAACATGGTCCACCCTTTGGAAAATGGAGCCACAGGAGACCCCTGCCTAGGTTTGGGGAACACATGGGCAAGGAGTTACAGGATTTCAAGTATCTGGACTGTGATAAGGAAGGAAAGACATGGGCCCTATGTGAGTCCATTCCCTTGGCCCTGTGAGAAGGGACATGACAGGATGAGATAGCTCTTCTTTCCCATTTATTCAATCACTTATTTCTATCAGTATGGATTCCCATGTGTATATTTTGTACTTTGGTTATAACCTGATATTATATTATTAACTTCTTGCTCCAACTGTTTCAGTTTTGGTCTTTGGAACCTCTTCTAGTTGGCTCCAAGTACTTTTGACTTGCCCCATTCTTTTGCTTTTTGAGCACTCCCTTACTTTCTGGGACTATAAGATGCTCCAAACTCATCCAGTATTTTCTCTGCCTCAGACCCAGAATCAGTCATTTCTCTAAGGAGCCCTGGTTCCCTTTATGGAGGAATGGACTTAGAAACCAAGATCTGGATCTAGGTGCATTCAGAGCTGCTGGAACTTAATCATGAAATAAGATATTTTAAACCTACTGCTTTGATTCCGGTACTATTTGGAGCCTAGCTCCCCATTCTTCTATTTAACCACAAAAGAAGGAATAAGGTCATTCTGCATGTGCTAGCAAGAACAGAAGATGTCACTGACTGTTCCCAGATGTGTGATGACCCCATTTTTTCCTCTCCCACATCACATGCAAGAAATTCTTCATATTCACCTAGCTGGGCTCATCTTGATTCTGGGGTTGGGCATCATTTTGGCTGAGGGGATGCAAGAAACAGGCCAAGCTGATGGTGGGTATTGGGAGTGACAAAAGACATTCTGAGTGAACTGGTTAACATTCATGGCTGCTTTTCTCTATGTCACACTGGGCACCTGAACATTGGCCCTATGCATTCTTTCTTTCTTAGGCACAGTGCTTAAGAAATGAGGTCGGAACTCAAACGTATTCAGGAACCAGGCAGATAATGTAATTGAAGTGAAGAAGTGGAAGAGTGGCCAAATAAAACATTCTCTAACTGAACTTGGCTATCAGGTGCTCTGAGGGGAAACTCGGTGCCATGTAGGGTCATACAGACAAGACTGAGGCTTGTCTTTCTGGACAAGAAAACCTTTTGCTGATGTTAGCCACTTTTGATCTTAATGCAGCTCTTTGGCAAGGATTGCCTTGCAAGATCTAGATGAGGATAGCCTTCATGTGGAAGCCAAGAGCTCTGGGTCCCAGCGTTTACTCACTGGTCAGAGCCAGTTCAGCTGACCTCAGCTTACCAGTCTTCAAGTTATAGTGAGGACTGCATGGCCCATTCATTTTCCTTCTGGAAATGGGTTATTGCCTATTATTTACACAGGCCTTGTGTCAATCAGGATAGGCTCAGTTGTGCTGCAGGAAAAAAGAAAACAAACAAACAGCCCCCAAACCTCAGTGACTTAACACAAGTTGAGATCTTCCTGGGATGACCATCCATTTTGAATTGTGCCTGTTGACCCTTTCACTCTCAAAATTGTTCAGTTTGGAATCCTAGTCCTCAATCATGCTACCTGTCCATAACAAGTCAGAAGCAGGTTTAGCCCACTGTCAATGCTTGGAGACTCAGACTGGAAGAGGCATCCTCCTGACATGCTTTCATCATCACTTCAACAGCGGGAAGGGAGTGTGGCAAACTGCACATTGATGTGTAAGGCCACTGCTCACAAATCAGTGGCTGAGGATAATCAGGACCACATCAAATCTCAAAGGAGAGGTGAAATGCAGTGCTTGAATTTATGAATAGCACTAACGACTACCCATTAGGATCAAAGGTTTTATCCAGCATTCAGAAACCATCAATAAAGGTGAAATTTATAAGTGCTTCATCTGATTTTGCTGTAAATGTTTAATTAAATAGATCTTGTCTAGCCTAATCTAATAAATCATGTTTCCTATTCCACAAACACTTGCTTGGTAGCTCAGTTAGTAAAGAATCCGCCTGCAATGCAGGAGACCTGGGTTTGATCCTGGGGTCAGAAAGATCCCCTGGAGAAGGCATTGGCAACCCATTCCACTATTCTTGCCTGGAATATTCCATGGAGAGAGGAACTTGGTGGACTACAGTCCATGGGGTTGCAAGAGTCTGACACAACTTAGCGACTAAATGACCACCACCAAACACTCGCCGGACATTGGAAAAAGAAGGTGCTCTGGGATGTTCCTACTATTTGTGGCCTTGAGTTTGGTTCTGCTCGTCCCTGCCGTATCTCAATTGTGATCTCACCTGTCATTCATTTTTGCCTCCACCTGATCCTTAAGAGTCGCAAGTTGTCTCATCTGTGAGCTCTCTATCTGGCCATGACTCTGTAGGCAGAACTGTTTCTTCAAATTTATCTAAGGCCCCCAAATTCCTGTCTTCTAACTTTCAGATTTTTCTCAGTATAGTATGATGATTTATATAAATCACTGTATAAAATGTGTTTTAATAAACAAAAAGTAGGTCACTAATAAAGCAATTGCTATCAGATTTTATGCAGAGAAATGTAGTATTCAGATGCCAGAAAGTATAAACCCTTATGCTGCCCTCTGCTTAAATGTAGTTGAACCCCCACATTAATTTTTTTGTTAATTTCAAATCACAATACTTTATTTTTTCTAAGTTCTGAGTTTTATTTATTTATTTTTATTGGAGTGTAATTGCTTTACAATGTTTGTGTTAGTTTCCGCTGTACAACAATGTGAATCAGCTGTACGTATACATATATCCACGTCCTCTTGAAACTCCCTCCCACCGCCCACCCTCATCCCACTTCTCCAAGGTTGTCAGAGTACTGAGCTGAGCTCCCCGCGCTATACAGCTGCTTCCCACTTGTTCAGTCACTAAAATGTGCCCAATTCTTTGCAACCCCATGGACTGCAGCGCAACAGGCTTCCCTGTCCTTACCATCTCTCATAGTTTGCTCAAACTCATGTCCATTGAATTGGTGATGCTATCCAACCATCTCATTCTCTGTTGCCCCCTTCTTCTCCTGCCCTCAATCTTTCCCAGCATCAAGGTGTTTTCCAGTGAGTTGGATCTTCACATCAGGTGGCCAAAGTATTGGAGCTTCAACTCCAGCATTGGTCTTTCCAATGAATATTCAGGGTTGATTTACTTTACGATTGACTGGTATGATCTCCTTGCTCTCCAACAAGGACTCTCAAGAGTCTTCTCTAGCACCACAGTTCAAAAGCATCAATTCTTTGGCATTCAGCTTTCTTTATGGTCCAACTCTCACATCCGTACATGACTACTGGAAAAACCAAAGCTTTGACTGTATGGGCCTTTGTTGTCAAAGTAATGTCTCTCCTTTTTAATGCGCTGTCTAGGTTTGTCATAGCTTCCCACTAGCTGTCTATTTTACACATGGTGGTGTATATATGTTAATTCTACTCTCCCAGTTCATCTTACCCTCCTCTTCCCCACCTGTGTCCACATGTCTATTCTCTACATCTACGTCTCTATTCCTGCCCTGCAAACAGGTGCGTCTGTACCATCTTTCTAGATTTGGACCCCTTTCTAGATTTGGATTTATAAGGGGCCCTGGAGAGGACCAGGAGGTCAATGTCTAAGGTTAGAAAAATATAGGAAATGTGGAATGTTATTATGAAGGAGACTGGTAAGTTATATGAATACTAGTACAATGCAAACCCCATAGAAGTTATCATGACCCTGTCATGCAATATCCAAAATGGCCAGCGGAGTGCGGCAATACTGCGGAAGTTACTGATATTGATACTCTGAGTGTGGTACTGATGTTGATTCTGCAGGGTGGTGCCACTACTATGATTGTTCCTTCTATTTATGATTGTTCTTGTTGTTTCTTTGGAAGGGTTTTTTTCTGATTTCATTCAATTGCCTCATTGTCCGAAGTATAAAAAGAAATGAATTTTTAAAGGGCACTGGAAATATTCCTTAATTGCTAACTTCAGCAGCTGATGATGAATGGCTTTTGCAGAAAATTAGCATAAGCTGTTTATTAAAAACGCATCATGAGATGTGCACCCTGTCTGGCAAAGAGCCATAATCTGAGCCACAGAATTTGATTTTCAAAACCTTAGGGAAGATTTTACATCATGGATAAGAGAGAAGCTTCTTTTCTAAATCATTTCTGACCTCCAATAACTATGTTAATTTATGGTTATATACTTTCATGGTTGCTAGGCACGACCATCTTAGACTCAGAAGATGATTGGAAATCAGTCAAAGAGTTAGGCAGTGGATGCTGTCATGAACACAGACATATATTTTTTCTCAGTAGAGTTGTTCATTTCCTGCTATGATTTAAATGCCAAGTGTGTAAATAAAAGGACAACAGGATGACATAAAAAGCCATATCCTACAGTGAATGATTTTCCTAGAGAATAATAAGCAGTCTTACATACCTTGGTCTCTTAATCTTGGAAATCTGTCACTTCATTGCTTAGAATCCTAGCAACTGTGGAATTATGTAAAATTTTAATATGTTACTGTGAATGAATAAAAATCCACAAATAAGAAAATAAGAATCTCTTCTTGGCACCTTTGTTGTCCCCCTAGGCAGTCAATGCTTTTTATCAGGCCTAGTACTTGGAAGCAAAAGGAGGTGGCTCCATCTGCTTTCTCAGTCCCCTGAAGGCAATGTTATCAAGAAGTGAAATAGCAAACCAGAAACAGAAAATAAAGAGAAATCACCCAGACCTGAAAAGTCTTTACTGTTGGATAGTTATGAGTTGCCTGTGGTGTAACATAGCTGATCATCTAAGTCAACCAAACACCCAGTTCTTCATCTGTCTTTGTCTTGAAAGTTTCTTATCCTTCAGATTGTTTATCATTTTGAAAGAAACAGGCAGAGAAGAGGAATCTTGGAACTGGATTCTATGAGAGAAACAGGAAAGCCAGATACCCAAGAGAAGACTTGAAGTGGGCGAGGGAGACAAAGCATTTACTTCAGTGAATAGGGAAGCTGTGAGGTTTCCACTGAAGTTGCTGTGCTCTTACATGGATCTGCTCCCCATCCTGATGGACTGATCAGAGGTGGGAACACAAATCAAGATGGATCAGTGAGACTCTTCCCAGCTCTTTCAGGTTTGGAACCAAGAACATGAATAGTCTCTCTCTAACAGTTGAATGCTATTGAACACTCTGCTAGAGAAGCAAGGATGGTCATCAGAGAAAGAGGAAAAGTAAGATTGCTTGAGATGGAAAAAGAGTTCTTGGCAGCATTCAAGTCCCTGGTTCCAGTTGATTTTGAGACTCCATTGCCCTTTTCAATACTTCAGTTCAGTTCAGTTCAGTCGCTCAGTCGTGTCTAACTCTTTGCGACCCCATGAATCACAGTATGCCAGGCCTCCCTGACCATCATCAACTCCTGGAGTTTACTCAAATTCATGTCCACCGAGTCGGTGATGCCATCCAGCCATCTCATTCTCTGTCGTCCCCTTCTCCTTCTGCCCCCAGTCCCTCCCAGCATCAGAGTCTTTTCCAGTGAGTCAACTCATCGCATGAGGTGGCCAAAGTATTGGAGTTTCAGCTTTAGCATCAGTCCTTCCAATGAACACCCAGGATTGATCTCCTTTAGGATGGACTAGTTGGATCTCTTTGCAGTCCAAGGGACTCTCAAGAGTCTTCTCCAACACCACAGTTCAAAAGCATCAATTCTTTGGTGATCAGTTTTTTTCACAGTCCAACTCTCACATCCAAACATGACCACTGGAAAAACCATAGCCTTGACTAGATGGATCTTTGTTGGCAAAGTGATGTCTCTGCTTTTTAATATACTATCAAGGTTGGTCATAACTTTCCTTCCAAGGAGTAAGCATCTTTTAATTTCATGGCTGCAATCAGCATCCACAGTGATTTTGGAGCCCCCCAAAATAAAGTCAGACACTGCTTCCACTGTTTCCCCATCTATTTCCCATGAAGTGATGGGACCAGATGCCATGATCTTAGTTTTATGAATGTTGAGCTTTAAGCCAATTTTTTCACTCTCCTCTTTCACTTTCATCAAGAGACTTTTTAGTTCCTCTTCACTTTCTGCCATAAGGGTGGTGTCATCTGCATATCTGAGGTTATTGATATTTCTCCCAGCAATCTTGATTCCAGCTTGTGCTTCTTCATGTACTCTGCATATAAGTTAAATAAGCAGGGTGACAATATACAGCCTTGAGGTACTCCTTTTCCTATTTGGAACCAGTCTATTGTTCCATGTCCAGTTCTAACTGTTGCTTCCTGACCTGCATACAGGTTTCTCAAGAGGCAGGTCAGGTGGTCTGGTATTTCAATACTTAGGTTTCCCATAATGTAACACCAATAAAATCCATTCTCACTTCAAGGCTAGTTCAAGTTCACCCCTGAAACCAAGGGTACTAATCAAGACAGTCACCAAATCCTGTTGAAACATTTCAATGCTGGGTCACATGTTCCTGCTTTTCCATTTCATCTACAGGGATGTGTCCCTGGGGGCAGAATGTTGCCTTGCTTATCTTTATGCCCCTTCCAACCAAGCACAAAGCATGGTACCAAGGAGGCATGTGGAAAGCATGAGATGATTTCCTGCAGCGCACCCCAGTGGCCCATCTGTGCTTCTTCAGCACTCTGGTTCAGAGATCACCTGTGTGCGTCCTGCCACCAGTGATTTGTAGTGGAGGCTGGATTAGGATGTAGGAGCAAGTGTGTGATCTGAGGGCTGGGCTTGATTTTGGCTCTGCATCAGTCAGCTTGCCACCATCATGTCAGATCCACATGTCTCAGCACTCTGTCCATGCTAACAGGATAAGGCTGTTTCTTATCAATCTGCTCTGTGCCTTTCTCCAACAGATTGTTTTCTTTGACAGCACAGTGAAAATAATCTTAAGCACAGAACCACAGCCTAACATGTCCTCTCAGCATGCACCTTGGGAGGAAGACAGGAAATGTGGGGAAAACAGGAAGAGCAGAACGATACAGGAAGGGTGGGCTCTCAGAAAAACTGTTGGAAAGATACACATCTTATACCCAGGTCTTCTGTCAGCCCCCTGCCTTCTGTTGATGAGAGTTCAGCCTTTTCTCTTCTCTGTCACTCCCTCCTCTTATTTTTCATCCCAGGGCATTCAAGCCCAGTGATTTGTTTTGGAAATGCTATCATTTGTTAGCTTAGCTTTCATCTCAGTTGGATGCCTTTCCTGTTTCACTGCTTTACTTTCAAGGAGGCAGAGCCAACACTTGATTCTGGGAGTTTTATTCAACACACCCCTGTGGTTAGATGAAGCAAAAGAAACTTTGATTAACAAGTCTACCCAGGTTCCAGGATGGCCTAGGGAGTGTTTCTGCCACCCTCTGAAGCCTGAGAGATGAAGTGAATGGAGTTTCTGTTTTCAATGCTGGCTTGGTAAATAAGCCCAAGCAGGGTGCAGGCAGAGGACGATCTGCTTGTGTGTCTGTGTGGAGCAGCCTCCACCATCACCAAAGTTGTTACAAACAGTGACACTGGAGTTGTGACTAGATTTCCAAAATTTCTGTGCTGTCCAGAACTGTTTCTGATGATGCAAAGTTGGTGTTTCCAGGCAATGAAAAATTCCTCACTGGGACTCTGGGGAATTCAGAGATGAGGAGGGAACAAAAGGAAAGTCAGGAATACAGAGATGATCCCATCTTTAAATGGAAAAAAGTACCTACAAATGAACGGGCAAAGAGTAAGACTGTTGGAAATCTTGATAAAATCATCATTGTCATCATCCTAAAACTTTTTGAATAGTGTTTTTTAAAAATATTTTTTACAATTTATTTTTACAGATTACTTTGAGAATTATTAATCCACTTGTTCTTACAAAACCTTGAGGGCTAGAAATATTAAGGGATTGATAATCTATAAATGCCTTAGAAAGCTGAGGTCATCAGCCCAGGCTATCATAGATGGAAAGGGGAGACTCTAAGAGCTAAAAACCTAAGAACTAAAGTGTCATAAGAATTGGAAGAAAATATAAGAAACTAATTCAGCCTCTTGATGGGAAACAAGAACAAGTTTTGTTATTAATTCACAAAATCCCATCAGCCCTATAGGAAAGCTTAACAGACTTAAAAAAATAAAGACTTAAAAAATGTTGTTTTGTTCTCTTATCTTTCATTACAAGGGTTTATCAGGTGTCTGGGGATCCTTGTCTATCTGCACTTGACTATGAACCAAGGGAAGAGCTGACTGGAAACTGAGTGTGCATATAGTTTATTGACACTGAACTTTCTCGTTGAGTGAAATGGGTGGGTCATTTATCAAGGAATTCTCAAAGTCCATATATTAATTTTCTTTTTCTGCTGTAAATTAGCACACATTTCTTGGCTTCAAACAAAACAAAGATGTTATCCTACAGTTCTGGAGGCCAGATTCCTAAATAAGTCTTGCTGGGCTAAAATGAAGATGTCAGCAGTATTGTATTCTTTTCTGAAGACTCTGGGGGAGAATTTGTTTTCCTGTCATTTCCAACTTCTAGAGGGTGTTTGCATTCCTTGCTTCTGGCCTCCTTCCATTTTCAAAGCTGGCAATAGCTGGTTGTGACTTTCTCATATTTCATTACTTTGATCCCTTTACTTCCCTCTTCCACATTTAAAGACCCTTGTGATTACACTGGCTCCACCCAGATCATCTAGAATAATCTCTCTATTTTAAAGTCAGCTGATGAGCAACCTTAATTTCCTTTTGGTACATAAACTTTCCCATAGCCACAGATTCCAGGGATTAAGATGTAAACATCTTTCAGTTCAGTTCAGTTCAGTTCAGTTGCTCAGTCATGTCCGACTCTTTGCAACCCCATGGACCACAGCACGCCAGGCCTCCCTGTCCATCACCAACTCCTAGAGTTTACCCAAACTCATGTCCATTGAGTTGGTGATGCCATCTAACCATCTCATCCTCTGTCATCCCCTTCTCCTCCTGCCCTCAATCTTTCCCAGCGTCAGGGTCTTTTCAAATGAGTCTTTGAGAGACCTTTATCCTGCCTATTACAAGTGTCTGTGCACTCTAATGTATGTAAACACATAGAAAAATACTGGAAGGATATATACTTAACTGTTGCAGGAATGAGAACCTTTTCCAGGGCCCAAAAGGAGGCTCTTGTCTAACACTAAGAAATAAATAGTCTGAGGAGACACATGTGCTGACAAAGCAAGAGACTTCACTGGGAAGGGGTGCCCAGGCAGAGAACAGGAGGGTAAGGGAACCCAAGAGGGCTGCTCTGCCAAGTGGCTGCAGTCTCTGTGTTTTTGTAGTGATGGGATGAGTTCCCAGGTTTTCTCTGGCCAGTCATTCTGACTCAGGGTCCTTCCTGGTGGTGTACACATTGCTCAGTCAAGGTGAATGCCAGCGAGAAGGATTCTGGGAGGTGATGGTGTCTCCTTTTGACCTTTCCTGAACTCTTCTTGTTGGTGGTGGCTTGTTGGTTCTGTGTTCCTTACTAGGATCTTCTGTCATAAAATAACTCACACAAATAGTTACTATGATGCCTGGCCAGGGTGGGCGGTTTCAGTCAGTGTTTCCCCTAACATAGCTATACAACAAATTAAAATACAGCCATTGCCTCTGAAGAGGGAATGGAAGTTGGGTGAGAAATTAGGGAGAACAGTCATGTTTTTCCTGATGATTGCCCCATTTATTTTGGTGTAACAAAACCAGTATTCTTGCCCTGAGAACCCCTAAGAACAGTATGAAAAGCTAAAAAGATAGGACACTGAAAGATGAACTCCCCAGGTCGGTAGGTCACCAATATGCTACTGGAGATCAGTGGAGAACTAACTCCGGAAAGAATGAAGAGACAGAGCCAAAGCAAAAACAACACCCAGTTGTGAATGAGATTGGTGATGGAAGTAAAGTCTGATGCTGTAAAGAGCAATATTGCATAGGAACCTGGAATGTTAGGTCTGTGAATCAAGGCAAACTGGAAGTGGTCAAACAGGAGATGGCAGGAGTGAGCATTGACATTTTAGGAATCAGTGAACTAAAATGGATTGGAATGGGTGAATTTAGCTCAGATGACCTACTACTACTTCAGGCAAGAACCCCTTAGAAGAAATGGAGTAGCCATCATAATCAACAAAAGAGTCTGAAATGCAGTACTTGGATACAGAATGATCTCTGTTCGTTTCCAAGGTAAATCATTCAATATCACAGTAATCCAAGTCTATGCCCTGACCAATAATGCTGAAGAAACTGAAGTTGAATGGTTCTATGAAGACCTATAAGACTTTCTAGAACTAACACCCAAAAAAGATGTCCTTTCATTTTAGGGGACTGGAATGCCAAAGTTAAGAAATACCTGGAGTAACAGGTAAATTTGGCCTTGTAGTACAGAATGAAGCAGGGCAAAGGCTAACAGAGTTTTGCCAAGAGAATTCACTGGTCATAGCAAACACCCTCTTCCAACAACACAAGAAAAGACTCTACACATGGACATCATCAGATGGTCAGTACTGAAATCAGATTGATTATATTCTTTGCAGCCAAAGATTAAGAAGCTCTATACAGTCAGCAAAAATAAGACCGGGAGCTGATTGTGGCTCAGATCATGAACTCCTTATTGACAAAATCAGACTGAAATTGAACAAAGTAGGGAAAACCACTAGACCATTCAGGTATGACCTAAATCAAATCCCTTACGATTATACAGTAGAAGTGACAAATAGATTTAAGGGATTAGATCTGATAGAGTGCCTGATGAACTATGGATGGAGATTCATGACATTGTACAGGAGGCAGGGATCAAGACCATCCCCAAGAAAAAGAAATGCAAAAAGGCAAAATGGTTGTCTGAAGAGGCCTTATAAATAGCTATGAAAAGAAGAGAAGTGAAAGGCAAAGGAGAAAAGGAAAGATACACCCATTTGAACGCAGAGTTCCAAAAACTAGCAAGGAGATATAAGAAAGCCTTCCTCAGTGACCAGTGCAAAGAAATAGAGGAAAACAATTGAATGGGAAAGACTAAAGATCTCCTCAAGAAAATTAGAGATACTAAGGGGACATTTCATGTGAAGATGGGCACAATAAAGGACAGAAATGGACCTAACAGAAGCAGAAGATATTAAGAAGAGGTGGCAAGAATACACAGAAGAAATGTACAAAAAAAAGATCTTCACGACCCAGATAATCATGATGGTGTGATCACTCACCTAGAGCCAGACACCTTCGAATGCAAAGTCAGTGAGCCTTAGGAAGCATCACTATGAACAAAGCTAGTGGAGGTGATAGAATTCCAGTTGAGCTATTTAAAATCATAAAGATGATGCTGTGAAAGTGCTGAACTTGATATGCCAGCAAATAGGGAAAACTCAACAGTGGCCACAGGACTGGAAAAGTTCAGTTTTCATTCCAATCCCAAAGAAAGGCAATGCCAAAGAATGCTCAAACTACCGCACAATTGCACTCATCTCACATGCTAGTAGAGTAATGCTCAAAATTCTCCAAGCCAGGCTTCAGCAATATGTGAACCGTGAACTTCCAGATGTTCAAGCTGGTTTTAGAAAAGGCAGAGGAACCAGAGATCAAATTGCCAACATATGTTGGATCATGGAAAAAGCAAGAGAGTTCCAGAAAAACATCTATTTCTGCTTTATTGACTATGCCAAGACTTTGACTGTGTGGATCATGACAAACTGTGGAAAATTCTGAAAGAGATGGGAATATCAGACCACCTGACCTGCCTCTTGAGAAACCTGTATGCAGGTCAGGAAGCAACTGTTAGAACTGGACATGAGACAACAGGGAACAACAAATAGGGAAAGGAGTATGTCGAGGCTGTATATTGTCACCTTGCTTATTTAACTTATATGCAGAGTACATCATGAGGAACGCTGGGCTGGATGAAGCACAAGCTGGAATCAAGATTGCCAGGAGAAATATCAATAACCTCAGATATGCAGATGACATCACCCTTATGGCAGAAAGTGAAGAGGAACTAAAAAGCCTCTTGATGAAAGTGAAAGAGGAGAGTGAAAAAATTGGCTTAAACCAAAACATTCAGAAAACTAAGATCATGGCATCTGGTCCCATCACTTCATGGGAAATAGATAGGGAAACAGTGGAAACAGTGTCAGACTTTATTTTTTTGGGCTCCAAAATCACAATGGGTGCTGATTGCAGCCATGAAATTAAAGGACGCTTACTCCTTGGAAGAAAAGTTATGACCAACCTAGATAGCATATTAAAAAGCAGAGACACTACTTTGCCAACAAAGGTCCATCTAGTCAAGGCTATTGTTTTTCCAGTGGTCATGTATGGATGTGAGAGTTGGACTCCAAAGAAAACTGATAGCCGAAGAATTGATACTTTTGAACTGTGGTGTTGGAGAAGACCCTTGCGAGTCTCTTGGACTGCAAGGAGATCCAACCAGTCCATCCTAAAGGAGTTTAGTCCTGGGTGTTCATTGGAAGGACTGATGCTGAAGCTGAAACTCCAGTACTTTGGCCTCCTCATGCGACTAGCTGACTCACTGGAAAAGACTCTGATGCTGGGAGGGATTGGGGGCAGGAGGAGAAGGGGATGACAGAGAATGAGATGGCTGGATGGCATCACCGACTCGATGGATGTGAGTTTGAGTGAACTCTGGGAGTTGGTGATGGACAGGGAGGCCTGGTATGCTGTGATTCATGGGTCTCAAAGAGTTGGACACGACTGAGCAACTGAACTGAACTGAATACATCGGTAATAGTGAGGAAACTTTCCCCTGTGTTCTGTGAACTGTTTTAACAAATTATTGAACCTGAGAAGTGGGGGTCATAGGAACCCCCAATTTATAGCTGGTTGATCAGAAGTACATGTGACAACCTGGGACTTGAAATGGCTCCTGAAGTGGAGAGGCACTTGTGTGGGACTGAGCCCTTATCCTATAGGGTGTGGGCTAACCTCAGGTAGCTGTTGTCAGAAGTGAGTTCAGGGAGGGACTTGGTTCTGCTGAGAACTGGAGAGTTGCTTAGTGTGGAAAGACACACATACTGGATGGCAGAGGTGTCGTGAGGGTAGAGGAAACAGTTTTGTTCTAATGTACAGTCTCAGTTTTAACATAAAATCTAAGTCTGTAGTAAGCAATACTACACTTAAAGGGTTCAGTATAAGAAATTAGTGCCAAACTTGGGTAAAAACAAGGTATAAACATTCTGTTAACAAAATCTGACCCTTTGGTTTGTTAATAGTCACTATACACCTGTGCGGTGTATAAAGAACTGTCTTCTCTGCCTCTGGGAAGTACACTTGTGTCAGATGGAATGAAAGGTATGTGTGGTATGAGATCAACGTTGATGTTTACAGAAAACTGACATATTTCCTAGCCCATTCTTGTATCTTGATTATAGATTGTTCATTACCAGTCTTCGGGAATTTCTGTTTCACTAGTTTCAGGAATTTCATAACTTTTCATTTCTGACACAACTCATTCTTCTGTACTTTTTGTCTTCATGGTCTTTCTTGTTTTCAGGTATTCTTGTACTCCTTGAATCACTTATACTTTTGATTAAATAAATAACTCTGCTACTGCTGCTGCTAAGTCACTTCAGTCGTGTCCGACTCTGTGTGACCCCATAGACAGAAGCCCACCAGGCTCCCCCGTCCCTGGGATTCTCCAGGCAAGAACACTGGAGTGGGTTGCCATTTCCTTCTCCAATGTGTGAAAGTGAAAAGTGAAAGTGAAGTCGCTCAGTCATGTAACTCTAAAATACATAAAAGTATTTGCATAAATATATTCTCACTGATGCATATAATTATCAGAAATGCTTTTATGCCTTACTTTTAAAATAAGTGACATCAGCTTAAACTTACATTTAGAGAAATTCTAAGCTAACTTTAAAAAATTAGCTTCTTGAACAAAATTCTTCTAAGGATTACCCGCATCTATCAAGGTAAACACTTGGAAATTGACAACGGTGGTTTTCTTTGATCACAGGATGCTTGAATGTTCATTGGTTAGAGTGAATATGTGAAAAATCACAACAGATTCTGCCGTAACTCTTTTAAAAGAAGGATACATGTGAGTTTTTTTCTTTTTTTTTTTAAATTAGAGAGAGATTGAGACTCTCTCTCAATCTCAAATGAGCAGAGCTGGCATTTGCAAGGGATCAGTGCATGGACTGAGCATAGCAGAATGGCTTCCTGGCACCTAGCAGATCAAGAAGTGGGGAACGAAGGTTTTGGATTGTGGAGGATGGTTTCTCTGTGTGGCCCTTGGCAGCCATCCAGAGGGGACATTGAGGAAGACCTGCAGGGAACAACAGACAAGGGGTGACTTAGGGCTGAGAGGTTAGAGAAAATGTCCTGCAGGGAGTTTTCACTTTTGCTAAAGTAGGGAGAACAGGAGAGAGACTCTTCCATTTCCAGAAGAGTCCAAGAGCAGAAACGGAAGCCTCCAAGGCCCTGTCTGCAAGGGCAGGGAGGGGTATGTTGGCAGTCCTAATAAGTGGTAACAGTTACAGTTCAGTTCAGTTCAGTCGCTCAGTCGTGTCCGACTCTCCGCAACCCCATGAATCACAGCACGCCAGGCCTCCCTGTCCATCACCAACTCCTGGAGTACACTCAAACTCATGTCCACAGAGTCGGTGATGCCATCCAGCCATCTCATTCTCTGTCGTCCCCTTCTCCTCCCGCCCCCAACCTTTCCCAGCATCAGAGTCTTTTCCAGTGAGTCAACTCGTCGCATGAGGTGGCCAAAGTATTGCAGTTTCAGCTTTAGCATCAGTCCTTCCAATACAGTTATGGCCACAGCAAAAACTTCAAACTCTCTTGACTTCGTGGCCCAAACCATCCACAGGTATATGCAGCCTTTGGCCTATTCATTCCGTAAATGCCCCATCCAATCTGCTTGTTTACAGGCATGGTGTGCTCTTTGACAGTCTTTGTGCTTTCTCTATACTGTTTTCTATTTTTAGGTTGTCTTATCCTTCAGTGATGAGCCTGTGTTTTTATAACTTCTTATGAATATGCAACACAGACCAAGCACAAAAGCTCTTTAATGGTGAGGATTAGAACTGGAGAAAGGGGGAGACTTCACATCACATGCATGTGGATAAATCTCAGAGAACTGAAATATTTGAAAAAAGTGAGTGGAAGGTTTTTGTTGTTGTATTACTATTTTCTTGGAGGAGGCAATGGCACCCCACTCCAGTATTCTTGCCTGGAAAATCCCATGGACGGAGGAGCCTGGTGGGCTGCAGTCCATGGGGTTGCGGAGAGTCAGACACGACTGAGCGACTTCACTTTCACTTTTCACTTTCATGCATTGGAGAAGGAAATGGTAACCCACTCCATTGTTCTTGCCTGGAGAATCCCAGGGATGGGGGAGCCTGGTGGGCTGCCGTCTATGGGGTCGCACAGAGTCGGACACGACTGAAGCGGCTTAGCAGCAGCAGCAGCCTTACTATTTTCTAATAAGGTACAAGTCTTGTTGTATCCAGTATTCTTCAGTAATTTATTTATTTTCCATCCAGCTGTGCGGGGTCTTTGTTGCTGTGTGTGGGTCTTCTCCAGTTGTGGCAAGTTGGGGCTACTCTCTAGTCCCATCCCAGTGCTCAGGCTTCTCATTACACTGGTCTCTCTTGTTGCAGAGCGTGGGCTCCAGGTACACAGGCTTCAGTAGTCGCGGAGCACGGGGTTAGTTGCTCTGCAGCATGTGGGAGCTTCCCAGACTAGGTATCAAGCCTATGTCCCCTTCATTGGCAGGCAGATTCTTTACCACTGAAAGCTCAGTAATTTATTTTTTTAAGTAAATAAAAGGAGATGAAGTCAATATATCCAGAAAAGATAGTTAAACACCTAGTACCATTCCAGTTAGAGATGCTAAATTGAACCTATGAGTGTAATTCCATTTCCTGCGCCCGCCCCCCCAATTCCCACTAAAACAATAAGGTGATCTTTTAAAGGATAAAAATCACAAAGAAAAGAAATGGAAGCTCCCATTGCTGTGCATACATACTAAGGAAACCAGAATTGAAAGAGGCACATGTACCCCAATGTTCACTGCAGCACTGTTTGCAATAGCTAGGACATGGAAGCTACCTTGGAGAAGGAAATGGCAACCCACTCCAGTGTTCTTGCCTGGAGAATCCCAGGGATGGGGGAGCCTGGTGGGCTTCCATCTATGGGGTCACACAGAGTCGGACACGACTGAAGTGACTTAGCAGCAGCAGGAAGCTACCTAGATGTCCATCGGCAGATGAATGGGTAAGAAAGTTGTGGTACATATACACAATGGAATATTACTCAGCTATTAAAAAGAATGCATTTGAGTCAGTTCTAATGAGGTAGATGAAACTGGAGCCTATTATACAGAGTGAAGTAAGCCAGAAAGAAAAACACCAATACAGTATATGAACGCATATATATGGAATTTAGAGGAGAAGGCAATGGCAACCCACTCCAGTATTCTTGCCTGGAGAATCCCAGGGACAGAGGAGCCTGGTGGGCTGTCGTCTATGGGGTCACACAGTCGTACATGACTGAAGTGACTTAGCAGCAGCAGCATGGAATTTAGAAAGATGGTAATAATGACCTAATATGCAAGACAGCAAAAGAGACACAGAAAGAACAGACTTTTGGACTCTGTGGGAGAAGGCGAGGGTGGGATGATTTGAGAGAATAGCATTGAAACATATGTATTACCATATGTGAAATAGATCACCAGTCCAAGTTTGAAGCATGAAACAGGGCACTTGACCGGTGCACTGGGACAACCCTGAGGGATGGGATGGAAGGGGAATGGGATGGGGGTTTGGGACAGGGGGACACATGTACACACATGGCAGATTCATGTCAGTGTATGGCAAAAACCACCACAATAAAGTAGTTAGCCACCAATTAAAATAAATAAATTAAAAAAAAAACTTCTAGGCTGTAAGGGAGTTTGCTATATAACATGAGATTCATGGGGTCGCAAAGAGTCGGTCACAACTGAGCGACTGAACTGAACTGAACTGAGATAAAATAGGTGAGAGAAAGACAGGGAGATGAACTAAGAACTTGATGCTTATTTCTCCTGCTGCTGCTGCTGCTGCTGAGTCACTTCAGTCATGTCCGACTCTGTGTGACCCCATAGATGGAAGCCCACCAGGCTCCCCCGTCCCTGGGATTCTCCAGGCAAGAACACTGGAGTGGGTTGCCATTTCCTTCTCCAATGTGTGAAAGTGAAAAGTGAAAGTGAAGTCGCTCAGTCGTGTCTGACTCTTAGCGACCCCACGGACTGCAGCCTACCAGGCTCTTCCATCCATGGGATTTTCTAGGCAAGAGTACTGGAGTGGCTTGCCATTGCCTTCTCCTTATTTCTCCTAGAAAGGAGTTTAATGTTACTTGGCAAAATTATACATTAATATAAATAAAACAAATGCTTGCATTAAAATGTGAAAAAAAAAAAGAAAAGAAATGGAAGCAACAACATTTTGGAAGCTAGGCAGTTAAGGGAATGAGTGATAGATAATCTTAGCAGATCAGAGAAAGCAGAATCCTGAGCTTGGCAGAAGGAAAAGGTGAAGAAGAAAAAAAAAAAAGCCTAGCAGACCCTTCAAAGGGCTCAGGCTTCGATGGTACCAAGACTTCTAGAAGTGGGGGTATGTGCGTCATCAAAGACAACAAGATTGATTGAAAGTTCATTAAAGAAGCACTTGGATCCTGAGCTCCTCTCTAAATCCAAATGATTGGCATGTACCTCTCCTTCATCTCGGATGAAGACTGGAGGTCTGTTCTCTAGTTACTGTCACAGTCTCTGGCCTGGGGGACTTGATACTGACCATTGCGGTTATTACTTCTGTATAATTACCCTCCCCCTATCCTCCCACTCCACTCCCCTCCCCCCTGCAAAAAAAAGAATATTTAAAAGGATAGAACAACTATTTTATTATGCTCATAGATTCTCTGAGTCAGTTAATTCAGACAGCGTGTAACAGGACCACTAGTTTCTGTGCCACCTGTCTAGGAGGGTGAGCTGGCTTTCCTGCTATCTAATCTTTTCAAGATGTGATACACCAAAAAATGAACCAACTTGTGGTTTTGAAGGATTTGCTCATATCTCATTACCACCAAAAAATCACAGCATCATCCTCAGTGTGGGGGGATGACAGTCTTATCAGAGGCTGTTTGGGCTGCTATTCTTTTGTTATTTACTTATTTATTGTTGCGATGGGCCTTCTTTGCTGCACGAGGGCTTTCTCTAGTCATGGTGAGCAGGGGCCACTCCCTAGTTGTGGGGCTCTGGCTCTCACTGCTGTGGCTTCTCTTGTTGCAGAGCACAGGCTCTAGGGTGTACAGGCTTCAGCAGATGCAGCATGAGGGCTCAGCAGTTGTGTCGCACAGGCTTAATTGCTCCGAGGCATGTGGGATCTTCCTGGACCAGGGATTGAACCCAGGTTTCCTGCAATGACAGGTGGATTCTTAACCACTGGACCATCAGGGAAGCCCCTGGCTTTGATTCTAACTCTGACGATTGATCCCATAGGAGTCCCCATTTGACTTCCAAAATAAATTTTGCAGAGTCCTTTGTTCATGTCAATTGTCTTTAGAGCTCTATGGGAGTGGTTTTCCTTCAGTGCTTTAAATTCAATATTTAAGATGTTTTGGTCACTGTGAGTTTAACATATTATTATTCAGATAAGAGTACTTCTTATAGAGTACTTTTTGTCCTTTTTGTATTTAGGTTCCAAATTAATCACCTAAGAGTTTTATAATTCCAACTCACTTACAAAGTGTTCCTGAAACTTGGATATCCTGATTTGAGGTTACTTGAGGTTACTTTTAGTCAGAAGTAAGTCCGCATAGCAGGCAAGTGAATTGAGAAAGATACCTTGCTTTTCTTTTCAGCCATAATCTTATCAAATATAATAGTATTAAAATACATATAAGTACATTAAAGGACACTATATTTAAATATGCTCTTCCTATGGAGCAAGATGTTTAAAAATAAACACCTACATATATTTTTAGCATCTTATTACTAGTATTCATTGATTATGGTTGCTAAAATTTCCTATATCTCTCTGTAGATAAAACCCTGGCATTTCTCTCTCCTCTACTTAATTTGCCATTGAAGTTTCTCAGCTTATCTGAAGCCCAGCTCTGCAGTGGAGTAACATGATTGTTCCAAGCGGAAGCCATACTTACTGTCTGTTACTTTTGTCATGTTGCCATTCATTAATCTGAGGAAGAACTGTGAGCAGAGTGAGAAAAACATAACATCACGTCTCTTCTCCTTTTTGGAGGGGTGCCTCTCTTTTCCTTCCACAGAGCAAAACCAGAAAAAGTGACACTGTGGTTCCACCATACTTATAGCAGTGTAAAAACCTTTTTCAATCAGAAAAGAAAATTTGTTTTCTGAGAAAATCTCCCTCCTCCTCTGCATTCATAAACAGCTCCTCCCTAGAGTGTGAGCTGATGCTTCCAGCAACTCCCATAGTTTGTAAGTCAGTTTTCCTCCTTACCAAAAAAAAAGATAAATATCTGTCAGTTTCAAAGCATGCAATATTTTAAGCTTGATTTCTGTTTATTTTTAGACATTATTTTAAGAACATTGTGAAGGTTGTTTTAGACACTTAATCTCACCGTCCTCTGTATTTCCTCTGCTGCTGAGTTCTGCCTGGTTGATGAGACTTCCCTCTGGCTTCTACCTCTGCCCCACCAGGCTGCTCTCAGATGCTCATCCCCCACTCCTCCCACTTTCACATTCTGCCACAGGTTACGGGCATCTCCTGGATCTTTCCTTCCAAGCCTGTTTCCACCTGCAGTACCACAAGAGGCAGCTTCCTCTCTGGTCAGGGCAATAAAGTGAAAGTGAAAGTCGCTCAATCATGTCCGACTCTGCGACCCCATCAACTGTAGCCCACCAGGTTCCTCTGTCTATGGAATTCTCCAGGCAATTCTACTGGAGTGGGTAGCTGTTCCCCTCTCCAAGGGATCTTCCCAACCCAGGGATCGAACCTAGGTTTCCCTCATTGTGGGCGGAGTCCTTACCGTCTGAGCCACCAGAGTGGAAACCAGAAGAGCCGAAGTGCCACATCTCTTAGTTTTCTGAGTTGGAATCAGCTGAGAGCATCTTCTCAGGCCCTCAGCTCACCATCCCATTGTGAGAATAAACAGGCTCAGTGGATACACCTCTGAAATGAAAAATTAGAGGAATGAAGACTTTCTACTTGATCAAATCTAGTTTGGGGGTGATGGTGGTGATGAGCACCATCCATTAGGGGGGTACCAAAGGACCAGGTCTGGAAACCCAAAGGGATGAGCTTCAATTCAATGTGGACCAGTGGTTCCAAACCCAGACTCCACTGGGAGGAGATCTGATGATACACTGACAGTCCTACCATTGCCACTTTCTGAGATGTCCTCAGGGACACAGCGTCCAGGAGACTCTCAGACTAAGATCTGTATCTCAACAAGCTTTACTTTACAGCTTTAGCAGGAAGAATGCAAATATTAAGACCCACCACTTGCATCTCACTTGGGAGCCAAACTAGAATCAGAAAAATTGAGTTCTTATTCTCTGTGCCAGGGCCACTGCTTGTACAGTAATGCTGATTAATTGGCCAGGGTTGGACTGTGAGGGAGCAAATTTTTCCAAATTGGTTGAGGCTCTCCTCCTTTGAATTCTAGAAGCTCCCTGTGCCTGACTCTGCCATAGTCCTCACCATACTGCCCTCTTCTTGTCTGCTGCTTGCTTTTCTTCCCCCACTTGGCTGTGACCTCTATGAGGGCAGCCACCAAGTATAATTCATCTTAACCTAGTGCCTATGCAGGGCCTGGTCCAAGGCAGTCACTCTGTCCATGTTTATTAAATGAAAACTTTGATGGGTGAAAATGAAAGAGAGTGAGAAAAAACTTTTAATCTAGATTTCGATTAGGCAGCTATCTTTGCTCCATCTAGAGTTATTGATTTGTCTTTGTTTTCCATTCAGAGTCACCGTCTTTAAAAACTATCTCCGTCTTCGAGTCAATGAAGATTCACCTTCATTTAGAAAGTCTGATCCAGGAATCTAGCAAGCCTAACCATGGAGTTGCTATTAGTCTTCTGCAGGACTTGTTCAAGACAGGCTTCACTTATAAGGGTTGACCCCATTCATGGAACTGGGCGGCCTGAGGAAGAAGAAAGCCAGATGAGAAGATAACTGCAAATTGTAACAGGAAACTTGTAATTAAATCTAGCAGGTGAGTGTCAGACTGACAGTCTGTCCATGGTTTGTGTGCCTTTCTCCCTCTCTAGACTGTCAGCCTCTGGGGGCAAGTCATTGCATTCCAGCACCAGGAGCAGTGTAAGCTGTAAGCAGAAACACCCAAAGATATTTCATGTTTGGAGTCAGACTAAGAATGGGAATAGGAAGACCAACAGGCAAAAATGATGAGGAGATAGGGTACTTTCCCAGATGACCCCTGGCAACGAGGGGAGACGGGGAAAATGATTTTGTTGAGCACTAACTGTATGCCAGACATCGCAGAAGGTGAGTGCTTCCAAAATTTCTGAGACTTGATTTGTCCCACATTAACTATGTTTCTGACGTTTCAGTATTTTAACTCCAAAGAGCAAAATAATGGAAAAATAATTTTCCAAGTGTGGTTAAAAAAAAACCAAATTTTGAAATAATTATGTTTCAAAAACTCTTTTTATATTTCTATATCTTGCAAATCAATTGAAATAATGCAGTATGCATTCACCTTCATTTAGAAAGCCTGATCCAGGAATCTAGCAAGCCTAACCATGGGGTTGCTGTTAGTCTTCTGCAGGACTTGTTCAAGACAGGCTTCATTTATAAGGGTTGGCCCCATGCGTTACTACATCCATCATTACTACGCATTACTTTGCGTAGACTAAAAACATCTGGATGTATCTGAAAGGGAAAAAAAATTTCAGGTTATGTAAAATCCTAAATCTCTAGGCACGTAAGCACATATACACAAACAATACATTCTTTTTAGTATTCCTCATAATGAAAAATCAGAATTTGTGATACTCATTCGTCTTCTTAAAACTGGGGATATATACACAAAAAATAAATTTCCAGAGGGTAAAACATTTACATATATATGTGTAGATGTTTTAGTATTTGGAAAAGCTTGCTGGTCTGTGGCAAATTCCCTCATCCTTGGGAGCTGGTATAATTACATCTTCAGAATCAAAGGAGAGGTTGACGCAATGAGAAGGTTGTCGGTGCCGTCTGTTTCCTCCCGCAGAGCCTTCCTTTCCAAACTCCCCTCCCAGCTCGTGCATCTGGACTGTGTCCGTGAAGTCCAGGAGGTTTTCCCAATGTCACAAGCTTGGGCAGAGCCATTCTGGCCCATCCGTCAGGGTTTCTTCCCCTCTGTCCATGAACCGTGGTGACATCACCTTGCAGCGTACAAAGCCAGGGATGACAGCATTACCCGGTTCCTCTCCGGAAGGCTACTCTGCTTAAATTCCCCAGGAAATGATCCTCTATCTTGTCCTACTCAGTTAGTAACTAACAGGAGTTGGTGAATGAATGCCCCAGGGCCCCTGTGCCCAGGGTGGGATATCCAAGGCATGCTTATACTGCCTCCAAGTGGTTCTCTTAGGGGCCTAAGTCCCAGTCAACCACAGTGATAACTGGCTCAATCTGTGTGTGTGTGCTCAGTCATGTCTGACTCTTTGTGGTCCCGTAAACTACAGCCCACCAGGCTCCTCTGTCCATGGAATTTTCCAGGCAAGAATACTGGAGTGGGGTGCCATTTCCTGCTCCAGGGGTATCTTCCCCACCCAGGGATCTAATCCTTGGCTCTTGCATGTCCTGCATTGGCAGGTGGATTCTTTACCACCAGTGCCACCTCGGAAGCCCAACTGGCTCAATAGGCAGCCTTTATTGGCTTTCTTATCTCACCTTACCACCCCTTCATCTTCAGATAAACTACTTGCACCTGAATCTTTGTTTCATGGTGCTTCTTGGAGGAACCTGGCTGAAGAAATCAATTTGCTAAGATTATGAGGGAAATTTTTGTTCTGGAGTTATTGGATTATTTTAGGAAGTTATATCAAAAATATGGAAGAAGTACTGAGGGACAGCAGGGGGTGGGGGAGGAATCTAGACGATCACTGCAGGTTGACTGTGAAGAAAACTGCACAGCTTTCCTCAGGTAGGGCTTGAAACAGCTTCAAAGGTGTTTCTTATTAGGCATGCATTTCCTGCTCGCTGTATATAAAAACACTGTAACGAATATAATCTGTTAAAGATATAACCTGAATGTAGGTAAGCATTTTTGCACATAGATATTTGAAGAAGTATTTTTTATAATAGTGAAATATTGAAAACAACCTGAGGATATAGTTAAGGAAATTATCACAAAATATGATGTATCTGCTGCTGCTGCTGCTGCTGCTAAGTCACTTCAGTCGTGTCCGACTCTGTGTGACCCCATAGACGGAAGCCCACCAGGCTCCTGCATGCACTTAAAATGCCTATTTTAAAATGTGAAAAATGCTAATAATATAGGTGTATGAGGGCATTTTACCTTTACCCACTGCTAGGAGGAAAGGCCCTGCCTCCACACACTTCTGTTTATAGTCCCCTTAGTTCCTTAAGAGTGATGACTTCTGAGCAGGGGCCAGAAGAAGGTGCTGTTGTACAAGGACGCATGTGTGGTCTGCAACATGGATAAAATGGGTGCAAACATTACAAATTGAGGAAATGGGAAGGCAAACAGAACGAACTGCATTTAGGGAGCTCCACTAACCACTTCATCTCCTTGGGCTGTGTTTGCACCCCTGCCACAACACAGGAGAGATTAAGTATCTCTCATTTATTGTATCCTGACCACACGCGACACACCATCCTAGCTGCTTTAGAAATATCATTCATGATATCTCTAGCAACCTTCTAGGAAAATATCACAATCTCTATTTTTTTCAAATATGGAAAGTAAGAATCAGGATGGTGTAGGCAACCAGCCTACTATCACTCAATAGAACGCAAAGTCTAGTATTTCCACTGCTGAGGAAATCAGAGCTAGGGACAGAAAAATGACCTTTCCTACGTGATGGGGAAGTGATTAACCAAACTCTAGAATAAGACCAGGGAATGTGTAACTGCAGGAATTTAGGAAGACAGTGCTCCTAATCCATGCTGGACTGACTCCTGGGTGGTCACTTGCCAGGTGACCTTGTTCTCATCCTGTTTCTTTTAACTGTAAATTGAACTGACAGTAGACTTGCCACTGAATATGGCACAAAGGTTTTGCCTTTGAGCCAGTTCTCAGGGTAGCAAACAATCCCCATACAGGAAGTCCAGCTGAGAGGGCTGCATCTAGCTGTGCACCACAGCCATCTGCCTCTCTGGAGGGATGTTTGCCCTGGCTCCAGAGAGGTGCAGCGAGTCAGCTGAGTTGGCTCCTTGCTGGTGTGGAGAGCAGACTGTGTCCGTCTCCTCCCAACTCTGTTCAATGATGTCTCGAGTGTCGCTTGAAAGCAGCAATGGTGTGGGTGTCTGCACCACGGAAATCAGTCAGCACTGAAGTTATTACTGCAGATGGCTTTTCTCCTGGCATCCAATTGATTACTGGGTGACAGCCTGAAGGACCAGAGGCTGCCCCGTAGACACTGCCATCTGTCTTCTGTGGCAAAGACAAGGTGATAACACGTGGGTGATATCAACTGTGTCTGCAAACCTACTGAGGTTTTAGGGAGCCTGTAGATATACTCCTTTTCCCTGACCCAGTTTTGAACCAGTTGGAATATACAGAACAGTCAGGCAGATGGAGTCCAATGTATCAATGTCATCCCTCTTGCTGATATAGACTAGATGGTGAATGTGGTTTAACAGCAGCAAGAACGGGCTTCCAGTCCTGAACCCTGGATTCAGGCAGACTTAACCACGTGGCCAAAAGCTCATCTTGTCAGCCAATAGCCCTCCTGCCTGCCCCCCCTCCCCCGGCTCTTCTACTAAAAAACTTAGAACAGAGAGATTCAGAACACTTGCTATCTAGGAGCAGCTGACTTTCTAGATGAAGGAGAGAAGAAAGGACTGAGTTCCTATTGCCCGATTCCTCTCCCAAAGCCCCTGATAAGGGCTTTGATTCCACTTTGGGGGGTAATGAGTGAGGGAGCAGATAGGAGAAGCATAATGACTCACATTGAGTGCCCACCACAAGGAGGTGAATGACAACTATCCTATGAAAACCTAATAACAACCACATGGGAAAGTGATGAGAAATGTTAACTGGATTCTTTTTTGTGCAAGGTGAGTGTCACATTGAGTTGAATTAGCTTCTCCATTAGCTTCTCACATTGAGTTGACATTAGCAGGGGGAATTAACAGATGAGGTACAGAGAATTTAGAATCCATATGTTGCTTTCACAGCTGGAGTGTGTTAGATCATAGCTTGAAGCATAAAACCATCAAAGCAAAACCTCCACACATGGCCAGTACACAATTCATTCTACCTGTGAGAGAATAAGTTGAAATATTTTTTAACATCAGTGAAATGGAATTGGGATCAATTTTTGAATCTGCCATAATTTTAGTCTTGCAAAAGGCACACATTCGACTGTACTTCAACTGTTTAGCTTCAACTGTATAGCTAGCCCTCAGTATTGATGTTTTAAAAGTAACAGATTGTCCTGTATCTCTAGGAATATATGGTGGTGTTTCTTCTGCATGCACATGCACGCATGCCTTCCAACCACAACACTGCAGATGTGTCTACAAAAGAAAACGCATTCTACAAAAACGATTATGGAACTTCAGAGTGCCCTTCAAGCCTGAGACAAGTGAAAAATTCTTGTGGGACCTGTCTCATTGAAAACTTTGCCTGTCCTTCTCTGCGGGGTCTTTCCCCGTTAAGCCTCTGGGGTACCTGGCCTTTATCCTGATACTGCTGACTTTTCCTTTCTTCATGGATTGTAAGCTGATGCTTCACTTTGGCTGGTCAGCAGGCTACATGAGAGGTGGCATTCTGCAGTGAGTCTGTACAAGGTTTCTTTTTTTTTAATGTGTATTTCCTCAGTTCTTATTTAGAAAATGTGGAAATCTTCTGCCCTTGTCAATCTGCTAGTATCCTGCCTGCTAGAGAGAGCAGTATAGACCAGAGAAGCTTTGAACTGTGTGAATGAGCTGGTTTCTGGACTTCTATTTCCATCACAGTGCAACTGTCTAAGGGCTGGATATCCCTTTGGAGTGATGAAAGGAATACAACTGTTTCCATTCAGTTCAGTTCAGTCGCTCAGTCGTGTCTGACGCTTTGCAACCCCATGAATCACAGCATGCCAGGCCTCCCTGTCCATCACCAACTCCTGGAGTTCACTCAAACTCACCTCCATCGAGTGGGTGATGCCATCCAGCCATCTCATTCTCTGTCATCCCCTTCTCCTCCTGCCCCGAATCCCTCCCAGCATCAGAGTCTTCCAGTGAGTCAACTCTTCCCATGAGGTGGCCAAAGTATTGGAGCTTCAGCTTTAGCATCAGTCCTTCCAGTGAACACCCAGGACTGATCTCCTTTAGAATGGACTGGTTGGATCTCCTTGTAGACCTTGATTTTAGCGTGCGGGATAATTCCTAGTTAGTTGTTCTTGATGTTTTATATACTCATATCTCAGTGAATTATTATTCAGAATACTTACTAGGTGGCAAAAAAATCAATGATAATTTGCCATTTGGGACATGAATTTGAATCCTGTGGATTGGGATGCAGATTGGGTCATGATCTACTGGCTTTGTGAGTCTCCTTCTGTCATAAAGTGATCTTTAATCTCTTTCAGATCCAATTATCTTTGGAATGTAGTTTCTACAACTTCGATTTCTATTAAAACCAAAATGAGAATACACTTTATATTTTATGGTTAGAGCCTTCCTGATTTATTAGGCTGCTAATATCTCTAGAAGATGTTTTTATTTTATTGAACATAAGTCTGGACTTTATACTAAAACTCAGTACTTGCCTATTCATTACTCAACAACTGTTTATTAAATACCCATGATGTGCCAGGTTCTGCACTGGGCACCAAGAATTAATGTGCACTCAGGAAGTAGAATGAAAAGACACATTGACAAATCATCACAATTTAGTGAGTGTTATAATGGTGAATGACTGGAAATGGTAGAAGGACGGAAGAGATACATAAGAATGTCTGGGTGAGTCAGGAAGCACTTGAATGAAACTTGAAGAATTAAGAGAGATTTTTCCAGGGGACAAACAGAGGAAGAGCTGTCCAGGCATAGTAAAAGACTTAGAGAACAAGGTGTTTGGGGGAACTAACAGAAGTTCAGTATTGCTGAAGGCTGAGGGCAAGGGGAGCAGGGGGTGAGGCTTAGCATGGGCCAGATGCTGTTAGAACAGCTTTACATCGATTATCTTGACTAATTTTGATAACACTATGAGGGTGGTATTGTTAACCTCGTTTAATAGATGAGGAACCTGAGGCTTGGGGGATTATATAACTTGCTCAGGAATACTGATTTAGTAGATGTTAGAGCTGAGATCCGGAGAAGGCAATGGTAACCCACTCCAGTACTCTTGCCTGGAAAATCCCATGGATGGAGGAGCCTGGTGGGCTGCAGTCTGTGGGGTCGCTAAGGGTCGGACACGACTGAGCGACTTCACTTTCACTTTTCACTTTCACACATTGGAGAAGGAAATGGCAACCCACTCCAGTGTTCTTGCCTGGAGAATCCCAGGGAAGGGGGAGCCTGGTGGTCTTCCGTCTATGGGGTCACACAGAGTCGGACACGACTGAAGTGACTTAGCAGCAGCAGCAGCAGCAGAGCGGAGATCAGACCCATTTGCAGATGTGACATTATTTATCACTATGCAACACTGCTTCCCCCATGTTTATCTTCACAGTCAAGCTCATAGACAAACTCTTTGGGTTTCAGTCTCAGCAGGTAGCAGCAAGTGTCCCTGTGTATAATCAAGTTATTTTTATCTACAAGATCAGCAAAGATAGCTGGAGTGTGGAATGCAACTATTATATGATATCATCACTCTCTGGCTAAGAGGATTGCAGAGCAAACTCCTTTCCTCCAAACACAACACTCACTGTGTGGCAGAGAAATTTCCAGTTAAAATCTGAGGCTCAATAATTATCAGATAATCAAACTGTAACTCCACCAAAACTATAGCACACACTTAGAATAGCTCTAGCAAAGTTTGAGCTGCCAAGGGAGTCTTGGAGAGAACTGTTTGAAAGTAGTAGGATGCATGTGTTTAGTAGAAAGCATGAGAGGGAATTCCCTGGTGGTCCAGTGTGGTTAAGAATCCGCCTTCCAATTTAAGGGATGCAGGTTTGATCCTTGGGCTTCCCTGGTGGCCCAGTGGTAAAGAATCTGCCTGCAATGCAGAAGACTCAGGTTCGATCCCTGAGTCAGAAAGCTCCTCCGGAGAAGGAAATGGTAACCCACTCCAATATTCTTGCCTGGGAAATCCCATGGACAGAAGAGTCTGGGAGGCTACAGTCCATGAGGCTGCAACAGAGTTGGACATGACTTAGCAGCTAAAAAAAAACAAACAAACAGGCAACTAATATCCCACATACCTCGGGGAAACTAAGCCTGTGCACCACGACTAGAGAAACTTGCACGATGCAACGAAGACCCAGGGCAGCCAAATAAATAAATGAAAAGCATGAGGAAGAACAGGTACCTTTGGCACTTCTATCACTCTGCTTGTCATGAATCTCTTCATTTTCCTAGTACTCTAGCCTGGGCATGAAGGGCCAGCCTGGCACAATGGAAATGCCAGTGAACCTGCAGTCTAAGGTCTTAAGTTTGGTCCCTTAAGTCACTGTGGGATTTTGGGCAAGCAATGTTCCCTTTTTCACTTCCTGGTGGCTCAGAGGTTAAAAGCATCTGCCTCCAATGCGGGAGACCCGGGTTTGATCCCTGGGTCGGGAAGATCCCCTGGAGAAGGAAATGGTAACCCATTCCAGTATTCTTGCCTGGAGAATCCCATGGACGGAGAAGCCTGGTAGGCTGCAGTCCACGGGGTCTCAAAGAGTCGGACACGACTGAGCTACAGAACGGAACAGAACGCCTACATAGGAAAGTGGTTAAAAGTGCAGGGTTTGGGGCCAGACTTCCAGAACTCAAATTTCCATCATTATTCCCAACTGTATACCCCTGGGCAAGACACTGAATGGCCTGTGCATTGGTTTTCACACCTGGAATTCAGGGATAGTAATAGTACCTACCCCATGGAGTTGTTGGGAAAAGAGACTGAGATCATTTGTAGGAGGCGCCTGGAGTTGTGTCTGACAGGGAGGAAGACGGGAAATGTTAGTTTTCATTCCTATTGTTTTCTTCTAGTTCTACACCTCTTTTTTCTGTTCAGGCTGAATGCTCCTTCCTGGAGAAAATCCTTCTATCTCTTGAAATTCTGTTTGCACTTAAAGAAAGCCAGTGTGAACTTACAGGTATTCTAGGGCACTGGTAGGCACTGTAGAAACCTCCAGCCTTGACTTAATACATCCAGCACCTGGTGTCCTTTGTTGCAGCTCCCCAAGAACAATGAGCATCCATTTAGTTCCAGAAAAACAATGGTGACCTTATTTCATGTTGGTTCTGTGATGTGACTTATCGTCTCTTTGCCATAAGCAAACATTATAATCTTTGCATAATGGAAAAACAAATATTGATGCCCTTTTTATTTGTTTCTCTTAATAAGGGGAAATCTACTATTTTAGGTTGACAAATTCTACTGGAAATAAATCATATTGCTATAGAAACCATACTCAATTACCACTGAATCATGGTTGCTACCATGTTCTTTAAATGTACAATACATGCTCCAAGTATTGTGTTTTAGCACATATTTGATTTCAATTCTGTTTCCATAGTGTTAGACTAGAGCCCATCTGCTAATTGCCTCCCCAGTGGTCTTTTAGGAATCCTTACTATCTTTGGGATGTTGAGTCATGTGGTGGAAACCACAAAAATCTCCTAATTAGTTCTGGCTATGCTACTTCTATCCAGGTGTCTTGGACAAGTATCAGAGGAATAAGAAAAGCAAGAAGAGAACGAAGCAGATACGGAGGTTGTATGCAAAAACCCATCTCACTCCAATCCAGAGTTGGGATTCAATTTCCCATTATTTATGAATTTTTACAAGAAAATACTTTTTAGCTGGTTCTTTGTAACTCTTTTTTTGTCAATGGATTCAGTGGTCTTTGGAAAGCATCTTTAAAAAACTTGGAGAGATTGAATTTATAGCTAATTATAATGCCTAGGGCAGTTAAAATGATCAAAACATTTCCATATTTGCATTTCACAATAGCCACAAAGACACTGTACAGATCACATTTAATTTTCAGCAAATTGTCTTAGGCAGTGATTCTCTTGCTTGTGAATTTTGGGAAATGGTAATTTCTCTTAATGTTTGCCATATTTACTATAGTTAAAAGCTTATATATTTTGTTCTCTGTTTAAGTTTCCAAAAGCACCATCTGTATTACGTTGATGCTACATATAACGTATGCAACACATTTATAATTAAACCTATGTGCACTTTGTATTTAAAACTCTACACTTTTAATGTAATTATATATATGATATATTTGCATCTGAATATAGGGAGGAAGAGAGCTACGTCACTGAATCATACCGTGTTCCAGGTACTGAGCTAGGTATTTTATAGTTATTCCTTCAGTCTTCACAAAAGTTATAAGAGATAAATTTACCTTTCAAGGCAATATCATTCCCTTAATTTCTGGAGAATTGTTACCTGGCCCTTTTAGAAGCCATTTCTAAGGGACAGAAAGCTCGTCAGGTGCTTGAAGTTGGTACCATCCTTTGTTGCTGCTGCCACTGGCCATGAAGTAAGTAAAGTGAAGCCAATGGAAATGTCTCTGAGCTATTGTAACGATTTACTTAATCCTGAGCAGGATTAAAGTGGAACAAATTACTTAGAGAAGGTAGGTGCAATATATCATTATCAACTTTCTTCAGTCATTTATTTCTTTATAATTAGATACATTCAAGTATATATTTGCTTAGGTTTTAAACAGATTTGCTTTTTGTAACCCATTTAGGCATCTTTACACAGGGACACATAACAACAAAAAATATGTGCTAAGTCTGATTGCAATAGCAGGTGGTAAGGGGGATAGTCAAGCATATGTAGGAGTCTAATACATATTTCTTTTCTTCAGGAAACTTAAGTGAGGTTGGGAATGTATAATCACAGAGGAAAAATAGCTATTAATTCAAGACAGCATTGGATATGGTATACGAAGGCTTAAAGCAACAAATAAAGCCAGCTAGTAAATAGCAGAAGGGAAAAATATCAGTCAAGGTCCTGGCAGGAAGTGGATGTCAGATTCAGATTGGGAATTTGAGGAGACTTTAACTTTTTTAAAAAGACTCTTTAGAAAGGAGAGTGTTTGTAAAGGGGAAAACCACATGGAGTGCAATATTGGGGGAGTGAGGGAGCCAGCCCATGCCACTCACCTCCTGGGGCAGTGAGCTGGGTGGAGAGGACAGAACGTGGATCTGGAGGGGCGGGCCACACACTGACCCTGAAGGAACTGCCATGTGCTGCAGTGTTTTGGCTGCAAGGAAGAAAAGATGGACCTTCTTTGAAAGAATGGAAGTAGACTGTACAGGTGCAAGAGGAGGGATGAGGACACTGTATTCAGAGTGAACACGACATCAAGGTTCCAATTTGGGAAAATGCATATTCTGGGGCGACAAAGAGCAGAGGAGTGGGACATAGATTATGAAATAGTTCGGGCCAAATTATGAAGGCCTTGAATACCAAGTCAAGGAATCTGTACCTTGTCCTAACAACAACAGTCAGTGAACATTTTAAAATCTGTAATGAAGCTAGCATCTTAGAAAAATTAATCAACACCGATGAGAAAACTGATTTGGAAGGAACAGAAACAAGTGGCAGAACGTTCAGCTTAGACATAATAGCTTGATATGAAGTAATGGAGGGCAGCGGGACTCAAAAAGGGGAAGAAAGAGGGGTTGTAAAGAAGGAAGTCATGGTCCTCTTAAAGGTGAGGTTGAAAACCTGCTTCCGGGATGTTCTTGCCTCCCAACTGGGAATCCTGATTGAAATGTACCGAGAGTGAGCCAGGACAAATGTCCCATGTGAACTGACAGAATACCCCTCAGGCTGGATTCTCACCAATCTAGGTCTGGTTGGGGTGTGAGAATGGCTTGACCTGGATGGAGAAGAAGGGGTTTGAATCACTGCTCCGCCGGTATCAGCAGATCCCCTGGACCCTCTGAACCTCCAACTCACATCCTCAAAGAGAGACTCTACTGTTTATTGCCTAAGGTGGTTGTGGGAATCCGTTCAGTGAAATTTGTGGATTGCAGAGAACCACAAGGAGGTGAGGACTGTGTCGGGGTGAGGATAGGGTCACTGTCATGCCTCTGAGGACCTTGTTTTCCTGGGCAGGGTGAGTGGAAAGACAGCAGGCTCTTCCCAAACGTTAAATTACACCCCACTCTCTTTCTGCTGTGTGTTCAGATTTGATTGATTACTATAAGCCTCAGACTTCCAATTATCCATCCACTGCTGAACAAGGCAGTACATTTTATCTGACAAGGTGAATTCTTTAAAAATCTTGCTTTACTTTCATTCTCCCAGTCCATGGCTGCAAAGGATTTGTTGTTGTTGTTGCTTCCCTGAGTTTGCCACAGTTGCTAGTTTTGGCTGATGAAAATTTCCCCCAATGCCTGGTACTTTTTGGCCTGAGTATTTAGCAACATGCTGATATAGATTAAAGCAGTGAGTCCATTTAAATAAAATGGATATGAAATTTGCTTGCTTTCTCAGCTTTGAGGTTTGTATGCAGATGCCTCTGTGGATTCCCCAAGGAAAATACAGCTTTTAGGCAATTTTTACAAATAATATATTTTCTTCCCTTCAGAGAATGCCTGCAGAACTGATAATAGCTATAAAATAATATGACCACACTGATATGTAGACACTAAGTAGCTGTCTAGTCTCACTCACCAGCTAAGACTCCAAACCATGAAGTCCAAATTCTTGCCTTCACAAATTACAAATGACCTATTGCCATGGAATTCTATGATTGGGTTGACTAATTGAAACCATGACTTAAATACCTCTAGGGTCAGTTCAGTTCAGTTCAGTTCAGTCGCTTAGTCGTGTCCGACTCTCTGCGACCCCATGAACCACAGCACGCCAGGCCTCCCTGTCCATCACCAACTCCCGGAGTTCACTCAAACTCATGTCCATCGAGTCGGTGATGCCATCCAGCCATCTCATTCTCTGCCGTCCCTGTCTCCTCCTACCCCCAATCCCTCCCAGCATCAGACTCTTTTCCAGTGAGTCAACTCGTCGCATGAGGTGGCCAAAGTATTGGAGTTTCAGCTTTAGCATAAGTCCTTCCAATGAACACCCAGGATTGATCTCTTTCAGAATGGACTGGTTGGATTTCCTTGCAGTCCAAGGGACTCTCAAGAGTCTTCTCCAGCACCACAGTTCAAAAGCATCATTTCTTCGGCGCTCAGCTTTCTTCACAGTCCAACTCTCACATCCATACATGACCACGGGAAAAACCATAGCCTTGACTAGACAGACCTTGGTTGGCAAAGTAATGTCTCTGCTTTTTAATATGCTATCTAGGTTGGTCATAACTTTCCTTCCAAGGAGCAAGCGTCTTTTAATTTCGTGGCTGCAATCAGCATCTGCAGTGATTTTGGAGCCCCCCAAAATAAAGTCTGACACTGTTTCCACTGTTTCCCCATCTATTTCCCATGAAGTGATGGGACCAGATGCCATGATCTTCGTTTTCTGAATGTTGAGCTTCAAGCCAACCTTTTCACTCTCCTCTTTCACTTTCATCAAAAGGCCTTTGAGTTCCTCTTCACTTTCTGCCATAAGGGTAGTGTCATCTGCATATCTGAGGTTATTGATATTTCTCCCAGCAATCTTGATTCCAGCTTGTGCTTCTTCCAGCCCAGCGTTCCTCATGATGTACTCTGCATGTAAGTTAAATAAGCAGGGTGACAATATACAACCTTGACATACTCCTTTTCCTATTTGGAACCAGTCTGTTGTTCCATGTCCCGTTCTAACTGTTGCTTCCTGACCTGCATACAGGTTTCTCAAGAGGCAGGTCAGGTGGTCTGGGATTCCCATCTCTTGAAGAATTTTCCACAGTTTATTGTGATCCACATAGTCAAAGGCTTTGGCATAGTCAATGAAGCAGAAATAGATGTTTTTCTGGAACTCTCTTGCTTTCTCCATGATCCAGCGGATGTTGGCAATTTGATCTCTGGTGCCTCTGCCTTTTCTAAAACCTGCTTGAACATCTGGAAGTTTACGATTCACATATTGCTAAAGCCTAGCTTGGAGAATTTTGAGCATGACTTTACTAGGGTGTGAGATGAGTGCAATGGTGCGGTAGTTTGAGCATTCTTTGGCATTGCCTTTCTTTGGGATTGGAATGAAGACTGACCTTTTCCAGTCCTGTGGCCATTGCTGAGTTTTCCAAATTTGCTGGCATATTGAGTGCAGCACTTTCACAGCATCATCTTTCAGGATTTGAAATAGCTCAATTGGAATTCCATCAGCTCCACTAGCTTTGTTCGTAGTGATGTCTCTAAGGCCCACTTGACTTCACATTCCAAGATGTCTGGTTCCAGGTGAGTGATCACGCCATCGTGGTTATCTTCGTCGTGAAGATCTTTTTCGTACTGTTCTTCTGTGTATTCTTGCCACCTCTTCTTAATGTCTTCTGCTTCTGTTAGGTCCATTTAGTTATCCCAATGGCTTAGCAATAATTGTGTGTGTGTGTGTGTGTGTGTAGGGGGCATAGTTTATAATAGAAAATCTGAGTCTTGCCTCAATTTTTCTGTATTCCTCAATGACTGAACTTTCATGGAACACATTTATAAACATAACTGAAGTCCCTGCTAAACCCATAGCCCTGTGCTGGATGCTCAGGGAGAAAGCCCTCTAAGACATGGCTAGTCTTCTCTAAGGGTTTGCTGGGGACATTAGACCTAGGTAACACTGATGAGTGGTTGTCCTGTCTCTCCTCAGTCACTTCAGTTCAGTTCAGTCGCTCAGTCGTGTCCAACTCTTTGTGACCCCATGGACTGCAGCACGCCAGGCTTCCCTGTCCATCACCAACTCCTGGAGCTTGCTCAAACTCATGTCCATCGAGTCGGTGATGCCAGCCAACCATCTCATCCTCAGTCACTTACTGCATAGCCATACCCTAGACCTGGCCATTCTATGCATCCCTCTCTAACCTGCTGAACATCTTTTCAGGCCACTTTCTCTAAAACTCTAAGTCCAGCAAACATTCAGTCTCACCAGGTTGAGTCCCTGCCTGTCACTGCCTCTTGTCTATCTAAGATCTGTCCTTTCCTCCCTCCTACTCCGCTTACACTCCACACCCATCATTAACAACTGTTTACTTGTGGTCCCTGTCCTTATTCCCAGCCCCTTACAGTCACTTTTCCTTTTTTCCCTATGCCTGGTAAAACCATGCTTCAATTCAACTCCTGTCCACTCCTCACCTGCACCCAGCCGCTGATCGTGCTGGAGAGAACCTCCACAGCCACAGTGACAAGTCTCATTTTATATTCATGATTCCTGACCTCAGTGGGTACATGGAACTGGCAGTCCTTCTGTGTTGTCAAGATCCAGTCCATTTTCTACTTCCTTAGATCACTATTTCACATGTTCTCTTCTCTCTTTGCATCTACAGGATCTCCTCGATTTTTTAACCTCTATTTTATTGGAGGGAAAAAAAAAATAGAGACTCCCAGAAAAGAACTTCCCTGTTCTCCCAGCTTCTACTTCTCCCACTGTATCTGCTTTCCGCTTGTTTCCCTGGATGACTTAGTTGGGTTCCTATGTGAAGCCAAACCCTCCAATGTGTTCTTGATTGCATCCCTTCTCACCTGTCCACAAATATAGCTCCAGCACCATCTCTTCTCTTTTCTGATCAACAATGTTTCTTTTTCTGTAGAGTCATTCCCTGTAGCATACAAACACACTGAATTACCACTCATCTTATAAAAATTAAGCAAAATCTGCCTTGATCCCACCCTCCCCTCTAACTACCGGTCTCCTTTACAGCAACTCCCCTTGGATGAGCCTTTTAGACCCAGTAAATCCCATTCCACTCTTTCCTAAATACACTTCAGTCAGGATTTCATTCTCAAAATTGCTTCTCAAAAACTGCTGTTATCAAGATCTTCAGCAAACTCCATCTTACCACATTAAATGGCTGATTCTTGGTCTTCACCTTATACATCTTTTTTTTTGGAGGGGAGGGAGGCTTTGTTCTCCTGATGTGGATGAGTGGGTGAGAGAGGAAGGTGTGAGAACCCAGCTCAGCAGAGACTTTGGGTATTCAGTGGAGTCCCAGAGCTGAGTTCTTTGAAGGAATGGACAGAGATCTGAGATGGAGAACAGAGAAGGAGGCAGAGGGGAAAAGAGGGCTTAATATTTTGGTGGAAGGCTGCATCTTCAGCTGGCAGATATGGCCAAAGAATTATTTAAGTGCAGAAATTAGAGGTCTGAGGTGACCCAACACTCCTTGTTATCTTAGATTCCCCATCTAGTCTGCTTTATATATTCTGTGAGGGACGCTTTTGAGGAAAGGAAATCTATGTTTTATGTGATACAAGGTGTAAAAGAAGCAGCCCATATGGATAGTGAGATTACTTTCTGCTAACTAAATCAGCTATGGAAGGAGAACAGAACAGATAGCAACTAGGCTGCTTTGGGGTCCTTAAAGATGTTAAGATGGATGTATATCTTTGATCACCTGCATTCGTCTTATTCATCTTATTGGCAGCATTTTACAGTTGACCACTTTCTTTTCATTCCCACCACTTGGCTTCCAGGGCATCACTCTCAGTTCTGTCCCTGGTTGCTCCTTCTCTGTCTCCTTTCCTTGTTCCTGCTTATTTTTCCCAATCCCTGAACCCTCTTGCAATAACCTCCAGTCTCACAGCTTTTTAGTCTATTTACATGCTTTTCTTTTTAAAGTCTATTTACATGCTTTTCATTCTCAGATTTGTACCTCAAGCCTAGATGTCTTTCTCTAACTCGAGACTTACATATCCATCTGCTTAATGGGTATTGAATAAATAAGTACTTGGATATTGAATAAATAACTACTCAACAGATGCCAGAATGAGCATGAATCTCCTTCCACCATAAATCTACTCCTCCCAATATTCCTCATGCTCCCCGTTATGAAGACCAGAGAACTTGGAGTCATTCCTGGCTCCTTTCTTTCTCTCCCATCACAGTCAATCTATCAGAAAGTCTTTTTATTCCTCCTTCAAATTATAGCCAGGCTCCATGTCTCTCACACCTCCATTATTACACCTTGTCTAAATCACCATTGCCTCTCACCTCTTACTGCAAAAGCCCGTTAACTTTGTCTTTTCTTCTGCGCTTATTCCTCTGAAATCTATTTCCAACACAGCATATGGAGTGAGCCTTTTAAAAATATAAGTAAAATTATGTAACTTCTCTGCTCAAAAAGCCTCCCATGGATTCCCAACCCATTGAGACTAAAAATCAAAGTCCTTCCCATCACCTACCAGATCCTGCCTCCTGACCTTATCTCCCACCCCTCTCCCTGGCTTACTCTGCTCACACACCAGAGTCCTTCCCAAAGCATGCCAAGATTTCTCCTGCCTCAGGGCCTTTGCACTGGCTAGACCCTTTTCCCTGAAATGTCATCCCACAGGTTCCTCATGGCTCATTCTCTCTACTCCAATATTGCCTCCGTGAGGCCTTTCTTGACCATCTGATATAAAATAAAATCTGGTATCCCTTTTTCTTCCTGTCTTATTTTGTTTTTCTTCAAAGCACTTATCATTATTTCACTTACTACATGTTTATTTATTTGTTTATTGTTATCACTCTCCTCCTACTACAATGTGAGCTCAGTGAGAGCAAGACTTTATTCACAGCTGTATTTGCAGCACCTATAACAGTACCTGTTGCAGAATAAGGCACCCTGAAAATATTTGAATAAATGGATAATTAATTAAAAAAAATTTTAAATGAACATCCATGGTCTTTACCGATGTTTCAGAGAAGGTAGAGTACCACACACTGAAGTCAGAGAATGCCTTGATGAGAGGATAAATCTAGACACTGAAGGATGGGTAGAATTTTGTTGAGATTAAGGAAAAGCATTCAGGTGAGAGGCAGATAAATATTAAAAGTTGAAGACAGAAAACATCAGCAACATGTATCAGCATCTACTACATATGCCAAGTACTTTATTCATTATCTCATATCATTCTCATGATCACTGTAGCAGAGAGCTTTTATTACATCTATTTTATAAATGAGGAAACTTTGTTTCAGGTATTTTTCCCAGAATACCTATAACCTATACCTATACCTATAAGCTATAACTAGTAAGTTGCAAGCCGTTCTTGCAGTTGAGCTTTAGCTGTATCCAGAGCCCATTCTCTTTCCCATTTTTTAAATCATCATCACTATTACCAGTGCTATTCACACTCCTGACCTCTCCTCCTGTCATCCTCCTTCTCATACTACACGATGAATGAGGATCCTTGAAAGTGTTAGTTACTCATTTGTGTCTGACTCTTGAGGACCCCATGGACTGTAGCCCATCAGGCTCCTCTGTCCATGGAATTCTCCAGGCAAGAATACTGGAGCGAGTAGCCTTTTCCCAGGGGATCTTCCCAACCTAGGGATCAAACCTGGGTCTCCTGCATTAAAGGCAAATTCTTTACCATCTGAGCCACCAGGGAAGCCCTCTATGAGGATCTTTGTTGGTACTTAATTAAATGATACATGAGAAATAGTGGTACTAACAGATATATTCTCAAATCCTGCTCAATAATCTAGTAAAAGTTAAACATCTCTTAAGCTTGCTTATATCGATAGCAACACAATTTCCGTGTGGTGGACAGTTTTTCTCTGGTGGTCATCTCAGCATGAAACATCTGTCCATTTATTTCTTTGTTGAGGCTGAATGGAACATTCCATCATTGGAAAGCAAAGCTTCAAGTTTAAATTTGAAATCTTTATTCCTATCTGGCAAGTTGGTGCTATCCTTAACAATTTGGAAAGAAGTGATGTTTTTGCTGCCATCAGCTACAAAATGTTGGATGCTCACAGTGCAATTTATCAGATTCACTTAGATTCCAGGTGACTCTGATCCAGTGGCTATGAAGAGTGAGTATTAAGCTAATTGCTATTTTATCCTCATCCACCCCCAATGTCTCTGACATTGAAGTAATTGAATCTGAATAGAGTCAGGAATTAAAACATTTTGTTCACCACTGAAATTCATGGGACCACCAGGGAGAGGAGAAAGGAAAATTTTTGTTGTCTTTTCTAAAACCTATTGCCTTCAGAATAAAGTTTAAAGAAAAAAATCATTGTTCAGTTTTATTGTGGCAACAAACATCCCCCAAATTTAAGTTACAACAGCAAAGCAACGGTTTATTTCTCACTTATGTTTTATGTTAGTCATGGGTCATTGTGGGGTCAGCTGTGGTTCTGCTTTCTGGATCACCTTCATTCCAGAACTCAGCTGAAGAAGCAGGTTGTCTGTGGAATAAGCCATTCTGGTGCAGAGGGGGAAAAGCAAGAGTGCTACTGGAAACAAAGACTCTTAAGGTTTCTGCTCAAACATGGAATATGTGGTCTAGGCAAGTCACATGACCAAGCCCAATATCAGTGGGGCAGAAATATCTACTCCTCTTATTGGAGACACTGAAAAATCTCACGGCAATGAAGGGGATGTGTACTTCTTCTCTTGCAGGAAGAAAGAGTGGAGAGCCAGGAACCATAATAAAATATAACACACATTCCTTATCATAGCATTCAAAATCCATAGGAGGAATTTCCTGGCAGTCCAATGGTTAGGACACGGCACTTTCGGTACTGTGGGCCTGGGTTTGACCCTGATTGGGGAAACTGCAACCTGAGAAGCATGGCCAAAAAACAAAACCAAACCCAAAAAAGCCATTGAAAATTCAGTTTCATGTCCCTCCACATCCCTCATTTTGTCTGTGCTCTGGCCTTCTCTCCCCTAACCACCACACTCTCACATGTCCATGACTGTTTCCTTAGTTGAGTATTCAATTCTCTCCATTTTCTGCCAATGGGAAGTTGCTCTCAGCCTTTAAGGTCCAGCTCATATGTCATCTACTTTATAAAGCATCTCTCAATTGGTGGTATGTCTCTCTGGCTCTAACTTTATAATCTTCCTTGGCAAGTTTAGATAGAAAGATCCTGGAGGGGAGAACCCAGGAATTCTATGTTGGCATTCCTCTCTTGCTTCTTTGGGGTCAGAGTCTTGACCCTAGTAGTCATTTAATAAATTCCACTGAACAACTAAAAACCTACACATTCACCATCAAGCTTATCCATAATGTGAAATTTTAAGTCTTTTCTACAGGAGGCATCAGAGTCTTTTCCAGTGAGTCAACTCGTCGCATGAGGTGGCCAAAGTATTGCAGCTTCAGCTTTAGCATCAGTCCTTCCAATGAACACCCAGGATTGATCTCCCTTAGAATGGACTGGTTGGATCTCCTGGCGGTACAAGGGACTCTCAAGACTCTGATGCTGGGAAAGTTTGGGGGCGGGAGGAGAAGGGGACGACCGAGAGTGAGATGGCTGGATGGCATCACCGACTCTGTGGACATGAGTTTGAGTGAACTCCAGGAGTTGGTGATGGACAGGGAGGCCTGGCGTGCTGTGATTCATGGGGTCGCGGAGAGTCGGACACGACTGAGCGACTGAACTGAACTGACTGACAGGAGGCATATGTAAGTAAACCTCAGAGAGGAATCTTTTGGGAACTTTCCTCAGTCATAAACAGTCACAGAGGTGATTCTGGTGGTTCCACGATCTAGATTCTACCAGTTGTGTGTGTGTGTGTGTATGTATGTATGATGAACCCTACCTTTCCACTGATAAAGCATTATGGGCACCATGTTTTCACAGCAACATTGCTTCCCTTGCCAGTGACTGCTGCATTGAGAAGTGGTGTTTATTTTCCTTCTTTTTCACTGAAGTATTAACTTCTCACCTTTGGCATTCCTCTTGAGGCACTAGTCTGTGGCCTCTCAGTAGGAGAGGTGGTGGGGAAAGAATGGGCCATGGGAGAAGTGCTATGAATGCAATGGGAAAAGAAAGAGCTGACAACCAGAGAAGCTGAGTTAGATCTGTCTCCACTCCTAACTACCTTTGTAGCCTTGGGTGAGTTACTTGACTTGACTGCCCCTTCAATTTTCTTATTTATTAAAAAAAAGAAAAAAAGAAAAGGATAATTAATAGGAAAGGATGTAAGGATATTGTATTAGCACTAATGTATGAAAAGAACCCAATATCATTTTGGCATATTTTATGCTTAAAAGTCAGTGCTACAAGAATCACTTGTTCCGTAATGGGTTACTGGCACAGCTGGTGTCATTAGCAAAATGGTCTTGATGTGTCGCCAGTATGGAATAAGCCCTTGGTTCCCAACCAGCTTCTTCAGTCTGATCCCATCTGTTTATCCTTGGCTTTAATAAATTCAGGGGTCAAATATGAATTCAACTTGGTGAGTCTAATCATGTGTCGTGTGAACATGGTAGTGAAAAATCAAGCAAATAACCCCACCCTTCTAGTTTCTGGGGAGAAAGCCGGACTCCCCTGGGAAGTTGGGACGGGACTTACAGGTTGCTGACCCTCTGAGCCGTTTACATGAAAGTTGCCCACTCCACTTGATGGTTAGAATGGGAAACCACCATGACTGGGGAACTGGGCTCTCACTTTCAAGCACGCTCTTTTCTTCCTTCTACTTGAGAAATGTGCTGGATTTTATGAAAGAAGTCTGGGTGTTCCTTTTAATAGGTAGACATGTATATGCAAAACTTTGTTCTTCTGTCCTGAGTATGGGCAAAATAATACCGGTTTTAACATATCTCAGAGGAGTCTATAACTATCCATTTCCATCAACTCCATCTTTCTTTCCTCATAGTAATTGTATTAGTCAGGATTCTTCAGAGGAAAATATAGAGAAAGAACCAACAGGAATGTGTGTGTGTACTCATTCCATATTCTGTTGGATCTCTTTATATATATGTTATAATTGATAGATAGATAGGGAGAGAGAGAGATTTATTTTAAGGAATTGGCTCACATCATTATGGAGGCTTGGTGAGTCATTCAAATACCGATGAGGTGGGCTGGCAGGCTGGAGACTCAGGGAAGAGTTGTAGTTCAAGTCCAAAGGCAGTCTTCTGAGAATTCTGGTTTTGTTTGGGGGAGGTTAGTTTTTGTTCTGTTAAAATCTCAACTGAATGTATGAGGCCCATCCCCATTATGGAAAGTAATTTGCTTTACTCAAAGTCCCTCAATTTAAATGTTAATCTCATCCCAAAAAGTCTTCACAGAAGCATCCAGAATAACGTCTGATCAAATATCTGCATGCCCTATTTACAATAGCCAGAACATGGAAGCAACCTAGATGTCTTTTAACAGATGAATGGATAAAGAAGTTGTGGTACATATATACAATGGAATATTATTCAGCCATAAAAAGGAACGAGTTTAAGTTAGTTGAACTGAGGTGGATGAACCTAGAGCCTGTTATAGAGTAAAGTCAGAAAGATGAAAACATATATCGTCTATTAATACATATATGTGGAATCTAGAAAATGGTGCTGATGAATCTATTTGCAAGGCAGGAACAGAGACACAGACATAGAGAATGGACTTGTAGATGCAGTGGGGGAAGGAGAGGGTGAGACAAACTGAGAGAGTAGCATTGAAACGTATACATTACCACATGTAAAACAGATAGCTAGAGGGAAGTTGCAGCATAACACAGGGAGCTCAGCCCAGTGCTCTGTGACAACCTAGAGGGGAAGGATGGGGTGGGGGTGGGAAAAAGGTTCAAGAGGGAGGGGCCATATGTATATTTATGGCTGATTTACATTTCTGTATAGCAGAAACCAACACAACGTTGGAAAGCAGTTATCCTCCAATAAAAAAAATTCTCAAAAATATCTACACATCATAGCGTCACTAAATTGAGACACAAATTTAATCATCACAATAATGTAAAACAGCAAACAGCCCACTGATGTGAGAAGTAGAGTCATAGGAACTAAGAACAAAAAGGAACCTTTGAGAATATCTAGTCTGATCTCTTTCACCTTGCAGATAAGAAAAACCAAAGCTCAGAGATTACACACCTCCTTAGCCAGAAAGCTGGGACTTGATCTCAGGTCCCTGACTCTTTCTATTATTGCCAAATTAAGTATTGGTTATTTAATTCAACATGAGGTACAATTTAATGTCCTTCCATGAAAATTAGGCAGAGTCAAGCTTAGATTTGGGTTACTTGTATGGCAACTGCCAAGCAAATTGCAATTAGACTCACGTCTTCTTCCTAACTCAATGTAAAAAAAAATGTAATTTGAGACAAGAACAACAAAAGGAGGATGGAGCTTGTTAGGAGCAGAGTTTTTGTATAATATTGAACCTAAATTATTATTAGTTCAACCTAGATTGTTACTGATTTAAGATGTTAATTGTAGTATGCTTTTTCTGAGGTAGCCCAAGTCATCCATGGAGAAAGCCAATGAGTGAATTCCCTGAGCTGGAAGGACTAGTCTGAATGTGTAAGAAAAAATGTATGCTTCAGTGAAAAACTCTGCCTTGTCTAAAGCACATGCTTCTGGGCTGTATGACTCTGATTCCATGGGAGCTATTTTCATCTGAATACTGTAGATAACTGATAGCAATGCAAAGCAACTCTTTATAAACATGAGGATGAATTCTCTGCATGGGAGGGACAGCCCTTCCCCTAATCCAAGAAAAAGGTGGTTTCGCCTCCATTTGCACATTTATTTCAACATTCCTTTAGTTGGTATGCTTTTGGGGTATAAATCTATGCTTCTTTGATTCTTCTTAATCTAGTTATAACAGCTGCCTGGTTCTCTCAATTAATGAGTCAAATAAAATCTTTAATGTGTTCATTTTATAGCTCTATGAGAATCATGAGTCTGCCTTTTTGGAAAATTATCCTTTAAGGAATGTCATGTCTTTCCCAGCACATAAAAAGAATGCTCTGCTGAATTAAAATCTACCCTCTGTACCACATCCATTCAGCTTCATTCTGCTTCAAATCCTCACACTGAAAAAAAGTTCAATTAGGTTTTCACAGGATTTGCTGCATTCAAATCTACGGGGGGAAATCAAAGTGGAAATAGAGACTCTGGCAGCAAAAGAAAATAGATTGGAGAAGAGATGGAAGAACACATGGATTTCTTAATCACTTAGTTGAGGATCTGAGAAACTAGGCTGAGATAGGAGAAGGAGGAAAATAAGATAAATAATGTCTCAAAGCAATTGCCTCTGAGACCCGCCCAAATCATCAGTTATCCCTCTAATGGGCTGTTTTCCTCCACCCCCACGTTCCACATAAACCTCTAAAATGGCTTATTAGCAAGTATATTTGGCTCCATTCATCTCAGGAACATTTTAGTCTGTGCAGTCTGGGCTCCCTGGCTCCTAGGGAACAGCCAGGAAAGATCTCAAGAAGTTAGTTCTTCTGGAGAGTTCTTAGGAAGACAACAGGACAGAGGGGATCTCCTTGTCTTCCTCTGCTCCCTCTACAACCTGAATTCCTCAAAGCTTTATAAGCATGCCAAGGCAAGGGGACGTGCAGGACATACTCAGCAATCTAAACCCAGGATCCCCCGCCCACCTGCTTTGCCCAGAAGGTTCAGGCTGCTTCAACACAGCCTCTGCTATTAGTTTTCCTATTGCGTTTGTCCCTGCCAGGTCACTCTGTGCTCCAGCTTCACCATGGCATTGCTGGACGTCTGTTGCCATGGCTACTACTTTTCCAAAGGATCCCTCCACCATCAGCTTCATTACATTTGTCTATTTGCTTGAAGGTCCAGCTGCTCATTCCTTCCAGACAGTAGAACTTTCATTGGATCCCAGGGTATACTCAACTCCTTAACTCCTCCCCATCTTCTCTGATGGGGAAAGTTGCTGGGGTTTTTACCTTACCTTACCCTATCTTACTTTGGCTATTCTCTCCCCTATGGCCCTATCAGTAGTCCAGATCCTCGTCTTCTCTTTTCTGGGGTAAGCAGCAGTTTCCTAAAGATTGTATTAGGTTGGGGAAGCAAGCCCCAAAGTTCTACTGTATTAACATGATATGCATGCAGTCCTTGTTACCAGGTTTACACCGTAGCTCTCTTCAATCAGGTGGCTCAGTGGTAAAGAATCCTCCTGTAATGCAGGAGACTCAGGTTTGATCCCTGGGTTGGAAAGATCCCCTGGGGAAGGAAATGTCAAACCACTCCAGTATTCTTGCCTGGAGACTTCCATGGACAGAGGAGCCTGACAGTCTACAGTCCATGGGGGGCGCAAAGAGTCAACACAACTGAGCAGTTGGGCACAACTGAGCAACTGTGACCACACACACACACTCCATTGGTCACAGCAAGTCACAAGGCCAGTCTGGAGTTCATCTGGGAGAGGGAGGAGACACCACCACTTTATGGGGGGAGCAGCAAAGAATTTTTGGCCATCTTTAATGAGCCAAGTACAGTAAAAATGAATGATAACAAATATTTGCACAGTGCTTGAGAACTATGTTTATGTACATCTACTTGAAAAAGTTAGACTTTGTTTTTACTCCCATTTTTCCAAATAAAAAAAAAAACCACATGGCATATTTAAGTGACTTGCCCAATATCACTTGTCTAAGAAGTAACAAAACAGGGGCTTATATTAGGTCTCCTGGCTTTTATATTATGCTTCCCCTCAACTTCTCACTGTCTAGTTTTCGCTCTAAGGGAACATGGAAAAAATTCCTTTCATTTTCCATTTGCTTTAATTTTGGTGACCCCACATGCTAGAGAAATAGAAGAGCTATGAAAAACAGACTAAGGAAATGGATGAACTGAAACGTGTATTAATATTTATGACCTTAAACTGTAGCTTCTAGGTTTTACTGAATAAGTTAAAGGTAAAGAGGCAAAGCCCCGAGAAAGTTATTAATGTGTGTCATGAACAAGGTTCTCATTTATCAAATAAATGATTACAGACATTTCGAGGGTGAGTCTGGGCAAAGTTTCCCTTGAGCTGATGACTGTCACAGTTACTTACAAGTGTACACGTCTCAGTATGTTATTCTGAAATAGCATCTTAGTTCCTGGGATGAGGCCATGGCAGCCACTTTAGCTGACAGTGAGAAAAGAAAGAAGTGAAGTAGAAGGGACGGGAAGGAGACAGGAAGCAGCAGGAAGGTGGAACAGCTTAGAGAAGCCCAGTTCTCGTTCAGCAACCCAAGCACTCTGCCATCTCCCAGCCCTAGAATGGGCAGAGCTCCACCAGAGGCTGCCTGGGACTTCCCAGGGCATAAGAGAGCCCAACAGAGGGGCCAGTGGGAGCTGAAATCCTCCTGCATTCCACACTCCAACCAGGAGCTGTGAACAGACTCTGCCTACTCAGTGTGGGGCAGGGAGAGTTTCCTGTTTTACTCAGAGGCACATTTCTTTCCCTGTGTCATGAACATGGAGGAGGTGCATTTGTCTAATTGTCACAAAGGCAACCTATGCACCACAGCCGATGAGCTGCTTATTGCAAGTAGGCTTCAATTTCATAAATTAAAAAGCCCTACTCTAGCACTGCCCTTTCAAAAACCTGTCATCCCTGACCTCGACTCTGATGTGGCTCACACAGTCAGTGGCCTCGCAGCATGGAAACCTGCCCAGACTTGTGTGGGGTTTTTCCACTGGCTGTTCCTCAGGCCGTTTGTCAGGTCACTCAGCTTCTCTTCCTCCTATTCTTTGAAATGAGGGAGGTGGACCAGATGACCTTGGTGTCCCTTCCCGGTTACAACATGCTGTGGCTTATAATTCAGTGAATGAAAATAAGTCAGGGAGTGGGTCAAACAGGCAAGTCCAGTCTGGGCTTCTCTCTGGATAGCTTTATTTTCTATTTTCTTCTTTCTGGCCATTTTGTTGGGTCCTACCTTACACTTGTAATCAGAGAACTACAGACTTCCCAGGTGGGTAAAGAACCCACCTGCCAAGCAGGAGATGTGAGAGACATAGCTTTGATTCCTGGGTTGGGAACAGCCCTAGGAGGAGGGCACGGCAACCCACTCCAGCATTCTTGCCTGGAGAATCCCATGGACAGAGGAGCCTGGCAGGCTACAGCCCATCAACTCGCAAAGAGTCCAACACAACTGAAGCAACTTAGCACGTACAGGTATCCAGAGAAAAAAAGATTACAGCTTGAGATAAGATAAAGACTAGCAAATATAAACAAACATTTGGTCTCTTCTTCTCCCTCTGTGCACTCTCTTATCCAAGCACACATGTATCCACGTGTGTACACATGTGCACACGTGCACAGCTGTGCACACAGATGTACACATATACACACGTTGAGCTTAGGACAGACCTCTCCTCATTTCAATACAGGCTTCCCTAATGGCTCAGATGATAAAGCATCTGCCCACAATGCAGGTAGACCTGGGTTTGATCCCTGGGTTGGGAAGATCCCCTGGAGAAGGAAATGGCAACCCACTCCAGTACCCTTGCCTGGAAAATCCCATGGACCGGGGAGCCTGGTGGGCCTACAGTTCATGGGGTCACAAAGAGTCGGACACAACTGAGCGACTTCACTTTTCACTCTTCCTCATTTCAAAGCATAAACAATAAGATACAGTTTCCCAGATGTAACCATTTAATGCACTCTAAATTTATTTTTCTACAGAACAGAAACAACTAAAGTGCAGAGAATCCATGCCCCGGGCATCTCTGTTTATATGTCTCCATATACAATTTTTAAAGGAAGTAGTTCATATTAATAAACAAGGTTGCCTGCCTTCCCGGGTCTCTTCTCATGAAAGTGCTATCAAAAACCTCATAAATCATTCTGCACCACCAAGGCTCATCTTTGTAACACAAAAGGAGCCTATTCCACTCTGAAACTTTCTACTTCTCTCCCATACACTTCATGCATTTCCATTATTTATATTTTCCCATAAAGCAAATGATTCCCCAGTGACCTGAGGCAGGCAGATAGTTGTTTTATGCTGCTGGGTTATCAGGAGTGGGAGAGAGTAGAGTGGAGGTGGAGAGGCTGGGTGGAGAAAGCCAGACTTGGTGGCTTATGAAACGCATGAAAATGAAGGAGAGGGAAAATTGGGAGCAGGAAGAACAAAGGGGTTGATCAATATTAGCTTAACACTTATCTAGCACCGTATGTACCTTTGTCCACCTGGATGTCCCACAGCCACGCGGTAATCAGTGAGTCCTGAATTGAACTCATTCTCCACTGCGGCACAGACACGCTGGTCTGTCCCCCACACTGTGAATGACACCCCCATCTATCTGGGAGTTGTGTGTATTATCTCATTCAATTCTCCCTTCCCTCTGTACAATGGAAATTATTACTCCTAATTAACAGATGAGGAAACAGACTCAGGGTGGCCAAGCGAGGGCTTCCAGAACAAAGCACCATGGATTGGGTGACTTATAGATAAAGTAATAAATAGAAATTAATTTTCTCACAGTTCTGGAGGCTGGAAATCCAAGATCAACGTGCCAGCAATGTTGATTCCTCCTGGGGCACCTCCACTTGGCCTGCAGATGGCTGCCTTTGGTCTGTGACTTCACATCGTCTTTTCTCTGTGAACTTGAATCCCTAGTGTCTCTCTCTTCTTGCAGGGACACTAGTCTTACTGGATTAAGACCCATTTATGTGACCTCATTTAACCTTAACTATTTCTTTAAAGGCTCTCTCTCCAAATACAGTCTTATTCTAAAGTGCTGGCATTCAGTTCAGTTCAGTCGCTCAATCATGTCTGACTCTTTGTGACCCCATGAACCACAGCATGCCAGGCCTCCCTGTCCATCACCAACTCCTGGAGTTTACCCAAACTCATGTCCATTGAGTCGGTGATGCCATCCAACCATCTTATCCTCTGTCGTCCCCTTCTCCTCTTGCCCTCAATCTTTCCCATCATCAGGGTCTTTTCAAATGAGTCAGCTCTTCGCATCAGGTAGCCAAAGTATTGGAGTTCAGCTTCAACATCAGTCCTTCCAATGAACACCCAGGATTGATCTCCTTTTGGAAGGACTGGTTGGATCTCCTTGCAGTCCAAGGGACTCTCAAGAGTCTTCTCCAGCACCACAGTTCAAAAGCATCAACTCTTCTGCACTCAGCTTTCTTTATAATCCAACCATCACATCCATACATGACCACTGGAAAAACCACAGCCTTCACTAGACGGACCTTTGTTGACAAAGTAATGTCTCTGCTTTTTAATATGCTATCTAGGTTGGTCATAACTTTCCTTCCAAGGAGTAAGCGTCTTTTAATTTCATGGCTGCAATCACCATCTGCAGTGATTTTGGAGCCCAGAAAATTAAAGTCTGACACTGTTTCCACTCTTTCCCCATCTACTTCCCATGAAGTGATGGGACCAGATGCCATGATCTTAGTTTTCTGAATGTTGAGCTTTAAACCAACTTTTTCACTTTCCTCTTTCACTTTCATCAAGAGGCTCTTTAGTTCTTCTTCATGTTCTGCCATAAGGGTGGTGTCATCTGCATATCTGAGGTTATTGATATTTCTCCCAGCAATCTTGATTCCAGCTTGTGTTTCCTCCAGTCCAGCGTTTCTCATGATGTACTCTGCATATAAGTTAAATAAGCAGGGTGACAATATACAGCCTTGACGTACTCCTTTTCCTATTTGGAACCGTCTGGCATTAGGACTTCAATATATGAAGGTGGGGGTGGGTAATTCAGTCCATAACGCCAAAGGATCCACTCAGCACAAGGATCCACACTCGGGTCCTTTCACTCCAATTTCAAAGCATCTTCATCTGTTTTCATTTACTAATGATGCCGAAGAGATGGTAGGTGGTAAATTGAAGGTGTAGGGAATTTCAGAGCTCAGGGGAGTTTGGTGTGATAAGCATGTCATACTCAGGACAAGGATAGTGGTAATTCATTCATTTGGCCACAAAAATGTATTATATGCCTATCACTGAAAAGTCCAGGCAATTTTTTCTAGACATAGATAATGTGATGAGGACCTTCCCAACCTAGGGATCAAACCAGGGTCTCCTGCATTGCAGGCAGGCTCTTTACCATCTGACCTACCAGGAAGCCCATAGATAATGTAAAACTGAACAAAAAGAAACCAGGTCTTGGCACAGTTACTGTCCAACTGTTACTCTAAGTATTAAGTTTACAAATGAAAGTTTAAGTTTATAAATGAAAAATGTACAATACAGTATGAATCTGCTACCTCTGTGGTGAGGCTGTGGAGCAGAAGCAGAGGTCAGTGGTGTGATGGGAGTGTAGCAAGGCAAACCTGGTCCTGGAGGCGGTAGCCGATGCTGTGATGCTTCTCAGCTCCCCGCTGCAGGACAGATGACTCATTCCTCAGCTGCTGGCTTTGGTGTTGCAAGATCTTAGCTGAGTCCCTCTGCAGGAATTGCCTTCAGTCAAAGGAAGTCTCGTTAGCCAAGGTGTCCCCTCCTACATCCAATGACTTATCCCTGTTGGAAGGAGGTGGGTGTTAGTCATAAAGATCTGGCCTCCCCTCCTAACCTCCTTATGCTTAAGACAGACAACACTGAAGGGTTACCAGCTTCAGGATGACCTTGGACTCAGCTGAGCTCTGGATAGCAAATACATTGTACTTCAACTCCTCTCTCTGCGCGGTCTCCTTCTGTCTTTCCCCCACAGGTGCTGATCCTGAAGGCACTCCCAGTGAACTTTTTTACTGCAGATCTTCATTTCAGATTCTGTTTTCCTGGAAAAGCAAAATTTGTTTGCAAAGACTGCTATAACAAACTACCTTGAGCTGAGTGGCTTCCATAAGAGGAAAGCATTGCCTCACAGTTGCAGAGGCTAGAAGTCTGAGATCAAAAAGTCAGCAGGATTGGTTTCTTCTGAGGGCCAAGGGCCTCTCTACTTGTCTTGCAGACAGTTCATCTTCTCCTTATGAGTTTCCATATTTTCTCTCTGTATCTCCGTCCAGATTTCTCCTTTTGATAAGGATACCAATCTTATTGGATTAGGGCCCAACTTAAAGACCTCATTGTAACTTGATTACCTTTGTAAAGAAGTGAAAGTGAAGGTCGCTCAGTCATGTCCGACTCGTTGCGACCCCATGGACTATGCAGTCCATGGAATTTTCCAGGCCAGAATAATGGAGTGGGTGGCCTTTCTCTTCTCCAGGGGATCTTCCCAACTCAGGGATCGAACCCAGGTCTCTCACATTGCAGGTGGATTCTTTACCAGCTGAGCCACAAAGAACTTATCTCTAAACAAGATCATGTTATAAGGTACTAGGGATGCTTCAACATATCAATTTGGGGGCCACAATTCAACCAAACATTACCTAACCCAAAAGACTGGGAAAGTAGCACTTGAAGAATGGCATAGGCTAGGTGAAAACAGGATGGTGAGAGGAGAGTTTCAGGGAGAAGGAACATTATACACAGACTGGATGTGTAAAAGAGTAGGACATCGCTGAGTACAATTCATCGGGAGGAATTTCAGGCACCCAGGCTGCGTCTTGAACAATAATGCACAAGCCATTCACAAACCAGACCAGCAGGGGCTGATTGCCAAGGTAATACCCAACAGAGAGTCCAAAGGCTTGCCAAACAGTGATGTTGTTCCTTGCAGAAGGTAGGTTTGTTTCTGAGTTTGGCTGGGCCAGAAGAAGTTAGCCTTAGGTTGAAGCCAAAGTATTCCAAAGTGAGTTTTTTTAAAAATTGTTTATTTATTTATATTTAGTTCTTGGCTGAATCTTGCATCATGTGAGGTCCCAGTTTCCTAACCAGGGATCGAATCTGTACCCCTGCATTGGAAGCACAAAGTTTTAACCACTGGACCACCAGGGAAGTTCTCCAAAGTGAGTTTTGAACTCTAAGAATGTGTAGAGCTAGGCAGGGGTGAGGTTTACTCATGAGGAGACAGAGTGGAGAGCAGTGCTTAGAGGAGGAGCTGGACAAAGCAGGGCAATTTACAACTAAGGCTGGGAACACCAAGGTCCTCTAACCACAACAGCCCTGACAGAGGGTATGAAAGGAGGAGAGGGAGAAGAGAGAAATAGTTTGTTCCCCCTCCTTCACAGTCTTGCCTTCTGGTACCCACAGAAAGATGCCCTGTCTTCAAAATAAGGGCTTTTAACCTTTAGATAATATGGAATAATGGCTTCCCAGGTGGCTCAGTGGTAAAAAAAAATCTGCTTGCTAAGCAGGAGACATGAGTTCAATCCTTGGGTCAGGAAGGTGCCCTGCAGAAGGAAATGACAACCCACTCCAATATTCTTGCCTGGGAAATCCCATGGACAGAGGAGCCTGGTGGGCTACAGTCAATGGGGTTGCAAAAGAGTCAGACGATTTAGCGACTAAACAACAACAAAAAGACGGAGTAAACTGTCAGCAGAGGCTGAATCAAAACTACCCAAACAAGCACATCAGTAAGAGAGGCACTGAGTCTCAGCTTCATTTTATTCCGAGCCTTTAGCATCCAACACAGTCAGGCAAATGGTAGGAATGTGGGGAATACTTGAGTATTTGTCCCTTTGGTTGTCTAAGAGGACATTCCAAAGATACCAAAAGTTTCCAGGTGAATCCACAAGTCTATCCCCAGCCTTTGAGACCTTCATCTGGAAAGGAGGAGTTTATTGCAATTCATTACATTTTCAAATCTTTTCAATGCTGATTTTTTTATATATATTATTTCTTCCCAAGGTATTTTAATAAAGAGACTGAGATTAAGCAATGCACACATTATGGAATTTATTAGCTCTTCTTCAAGAAGGAAATCAAATTCTTTCCAAAGGACATGGTCTAATTATCCAAGAGGGTATGCTACATAAGAATATGTGGTCATTTTTGGAGTGTGTTTTGAATTTTATGTTTTTGGCCTGAATAATTAACATTTTAAGCTTTTCCTGTTTTCTGTCTTTAAAGTTGAAGCTTCTTGTATCTTTGAGGAGGTTTGCCTAGAAGAGGACCCAGGATGCAAATATTCCCATCATTAAACTGCTACACTATTTATCAAAGCTATGGTTTGCTGGGTTTTGTATTGAGTGACATTATAACATCAAGAAATTGCCAGACAAGTGTGTCATTCACTCCCAAAGTGACAGCTCTGAGTGAATGAATTATAGAGAAATAGACAGGGGCCATTAGAGTGATTTTTATTTTTTTTTGCCTTTCTTCTAAAAGGTGGCTTTAGACAATCTTAGAAACAAAGCAGAGAGAGAAGTGAGACGTGGAATTCTCCCAGAGGAGAAAAGGTCTAGTGAAGTAGGAGCTGCTCAGCCCTCAGAGAAAGTGGCAGAGAGGAGTGAAGGACGCATTTGACACCTGCCCTCTAAGGTGGGCATCCCTTGTGGCTCAGGTGGTAAAGGGCCTGCTGGCTCAAATGGTTTGCTGCAATGCAGAAGAATGAGGTTTGCTCCCCGGGACAGGAAGCTCCCCTGGAAAAGGGAATGGCTGCCCACTTCAGTAGTTGTGCCTTGAAAACCCCATGGACTGAGAAGCCTGGTGGGCTACAGTCCATGGGGTCGCAGAGACAGACACAACTGAGCGATTAACACTTTACCTTTCATCCAGTGTACACGAACGCGGCCATAACGTGGAACAGAATGACCAGAACTGAGGACATAGGTTGAGGAAGAGGCCTGCTGGCTAATTTCTGACTGGATGCTCAGTTCAGTCGCTCAGTCGTGTCCGACTCTCCGCGACCCCATGAATCACAGCACGCCAGGCCTCCCTGTCCATCACCAACTCCCGGAGTTCACTCAAACTCATGTCCACAGAGTCGGTGATGCCATCCAGCCATCTCATTCTCTGACACTGACAATTCCACCTTGTTGAGTGCTGGATATTTTGGGGTACCTGTAAGCATTCAGAAGATTTGTACCATTATAAAATTAAATTACCTAGACACACTTGGATTCTTCTGGGTCTTGATTTTGCTGTGTTTTAGATGGAACCAGGGCAGCATTTATTGTAGAGTCCTCTCTCTGCTGTGGATTATGAGCTTTTCCAGTCTAGCCGCTGGGGTCAGACACTGTGCGCTGCTCTGTGTGAGCCCCGGCTATGCTCTCCACAGTCCTTTTGGTTGGTTCATTTACTGGCACATAGTTTCATGTGCCAGTAAGTACGAAACTGGAGGCTCACTGGGGCCCTGTGGTGTCTGAAGTTCCCTGTGTGCGACTTTCTCCTCTCTCCCACTCTTTCCCGGGAACACCAGCTTCCTTGGCTATCCCAGATTCCCCACTTCATCTTCACTCAGAGGGGCCACTGGGCCCCCCATGTTCCCTCTGCCACAGACCCAGCTTGGACATTCCCTGCAGGCAGAAACTGCCTCTCCATAGCATTCACTCTCTTTCATTGCTGATCTCCAAGTTCTTTGTTCTGGTTGTTTCTTATATTCTATCTAGGTTTTTTGGTGGGTTTTTCTTTTTCTTTTATTTTTCTTGGATGAGAGGGTAAAACCTGTCCTTATTACTCCACCTTTGACTGGAGTGACAGTTCACTTGCTTTTAGGAGAAAGTCCAGAACCCAACATGGAGCCAGTGTAGATCATCCTGCCTTGACAAAACTTCTTTATTCACAGCAGGTTTCACTTTCTTGGTGTTGCCTCATTTTTCTGTTTAGTTAATGGACAAAAAGTAGTCCACAGGATCACTGCTGATTATCTTTTCTGTCTATTGTGATACCCCTCCTGAGAAGACCAGAACTAGGCAGTAGTGTTTAAGTAATAAAACAGAGATGAAAGTGCCTTCAGTTAGCCAAATCTGGCTTTCATTACTGCCTCTGCCACTGTCTCTTTCAGCAAAACAGCAAGGGTGAGAGATGACATGTGTTAAGAAAGAGATTTTTGATTTATACTATGCATACCTTCACATTCTGTCTCAAGGAAGATGCATTTTCTTGTAATTTAAAAAATAATTTGAAATAACAAAACACCTAATGAAGAATATATGATCCATGGGGCCCTCATAAATATTAATTGAGATAATATGCTTGATCAATAAAGTGGAGCTATAATTTGGACTATCATTCCACTATTCTGTTAGTACAAAGCAGTCATAATCTATACAGCCAGTTTGATTTCACAGATAATAAAAGTATGTCTTCTATAAATGATCCAGTTTGTTTTCTTTCCCTTCTAAAAAGCCCTGGGAGTATTCCTGAGGGCCCAGTGGGGTTTGCCAGAACAGTTTGGAATTCCTTAAACGTGTATGAACATAGCCGTGCAGATTTCCACTGAATGACCTTTGATTAGCCAAACCTCCAAAATGCTGGTGAAGGGAGACTTTAGGCCAGCTTTAAGATGGATGAAGGCTTGGATTCATGATAGTAGCTAGTTGAGGAGAGATGAAGGAAGGAGGATCTAAAGCCTATTTAGAAAGAAAAAGAAATCAACTTGGTTATTAATACTTACTGCATGCATCTAATTTTGAACTAGTCACTGTCTCCCACTCTTTGAGCTCCTGGGTCATCCCTCACTCAGTTTTCTTCTCAAGCTTAAATCCTGTCATAATCTTTGAACAGGTATCACAAATATACAGCACATTTATCACTCTTCCCTCCTCTTATGGATAAACATTGCTAATCTATCACGGTACTTTTTCTATCTGACCCTTAAAATGGCCTAGAAACTGTCATGAGTTGAAATAGCTATCCAGGCAGACAGAATATTCATTCAGTCATGTTTGGCATAAAATCTGAAAACTCGTTACCATCCTATGAAGATTTCAGCATTCCTTTATGAGATTCATCCAATAACTTAGTCCTGAAATTTCTAAAGCTCCTTATTTTAATGACCTCTTCTCCAGTTCAGTCCCTACCCTCACCCTAAATTGTCATGAGTTGAATAGATGTCTTTTTTAATGACCTTCCAAGGGACAACCGTCAGTCTTTCCAAAGCTCTCATGACTCCATTTTTTCTGTCCTTATTCTTGGACCATGGCACTTCCATTCTATCCAGAAGTTCCTTTCCTGGCTTTTCTTTCCAACACCGGACCCCATGGCGAGAGTCTAAACCACTCTTCACCAGCACCTTCAAATTCCTGGTGACTACTCATTTGCCCTGTCTCTTGCTACACCTATCCCGCAAACTACGGCACCTGATTTAGCACTGCAGTTTTCTTTTTCCTTCTCCGAGAAGTTAAGTGCTGGTGAAAAAAATCCTGCAACCACAGATTCGTGCAACAGAAAACCCATGACCTAGACCCTCAGTCAGGCTCTCAGTGTTGCCCTTTTATTTTTTAAATTTTACTGGGGTATAAGTGATTTACAATGTTGTGTTAGATGTACAGCAAAGTGAATAAGTTATATATGCATCTCTTCCCATATAGCCATTACAGAGTATTGAGTAGAGTTCCCTGTGATATATCGTATGTCCTTATTAGTTCTCTATTTTATATATAGCAGTGGACATGTGCCAATTCAGTCTCCCAGTTTATCCCTCACACCCATACCCCTCAGTTCAGTTCAGTTCAGTCACTCAGTCATGTCTGACTCTTTGTGACCCCATGAATCACAGCACTCCAGGCCTCCCTGTCCATCACCAATTCCCGGAGTTCACTCAAACTCATGTCCATCGAGTCGGAGATGCCATCAGCCATCTCATTCTCTGCGTCCCCTTCTCCCCCCACCCCCAATCCCTCCCAGCATCAGAGTTTTTCCAGTGAGTCAACTCGTCGCATGAGGTGGCCAAAGTATTGGAGTTTCAGTTTTAGCATCAGTCCTTCAAATGAACACCCAGGATTGATCTCTTTCAGAATGGACTGGTTGGATCTCCTTGCAGTCCAAGGGACTCTCAAGAATCTTCTCCAGCACCACAGTTCAAAAGCATCAATTCTTCGGTGCTCAGCTTTCTTCACAGTCCAACTCTCACATCCATACTGGAAAAACCATAGCCTTGACTAGACGGACCTTGGTTGGCAAAGTAATGTCTCTGCTTTTGAATATGATGTCTAGGTTGGTCATAACTTTCCTTCCAAGGAGTAAGCGTCTTTTAATTTCATGGCTGCAATCAGCATCTGCAGTGATTTTGGAGCCCAGAAAAATAGTCTGACACTGTTTCCACTGTTTCCCCATCTATTTCCCATGAAGTGATGGAACCAGATGCCATGATCTTTGTTTTCTGAATGTTGAGCTTCAGGCCAACCTTTTCACTCTCCTCTTTCACTTTCATCAGGAGGTTTTTAGTTCCTCTTCACTTTCTGCCATAAGGGTGGTGTCATCTGCATATCTGAAGTTATTGATATTTCTCCCGGCAATCTTGATTCCAGCTTGTGCTTCTTCCAGCCTAGCGTTCCTCATGATGTACTCTGCATATAAGTTAAATAAGCAGGGTGACAATATACAGCCTTGAGGTACTCCTTTTCCTATTTGGAACCAGTCTGTTGTTCCATGTCCAGTTCTAACTGTTGCTTCCTGACCTACATACAGGTTTCTCAAGAGGCAGGTCAGGTGGTCTGGCATGCCCATCTCTTTCAGAATTTTCCACAGTTTATTGTGATCCACACAGTCAAAGCCTTTGGCATAGTCAATGAAGCAGAAATAGATGTTTTTCTGGAACTCTCTTGCTTTCTCCATGATCCAGCGGATGTTGGCAATTTGATCTCTGGTTCCTCTGCCTTTTCTAAAACCTGCTTGAACATCTGGAAGTTCATGGTTCACATACTGCTGAAGCCTGGCTTGGAGAATCTTGAGCATGACTTTATTAGCGTGTGAGATGAGTACAATTATTTGGTAGTTTGAGCATTCTTTGGCATTGCCTTTCTTTGGGATTGGAATGAAGACTGACCTTTTCCAGTTCTGTGGCAACTGCTGAGTTTTCCAAATTTGCTGGCATATTGAGTGCAGCACTTTCACAGCATCATCTTTCAGGATTTGAAATAGCTCAACTGGAATTCCATCACCTCCACTAACTTTGTCCATAGTGATGTTTTCTAAGGTCCACTTGACTTCACATTCCAAGATGTCTGGCTCTAGGTGAGTGATCACACCATCGTGATTATCTTGGTTGTGAAGATCTTTTTTGTACAGTTCTTCTGTGTATTCTTGCCACCTCTTCTTAATATCTTCTGCTTCTATTAGGTCCATACCATTTCTGTCCTTTATTGAGCCCATCTTTGCATGAAACGTTCCCTTAGAATCTCTAATTTTCTTGAAGAGATCTCTTGTTTTTCCTATTCTTGCTTTCCTCTATTTCTTTGCACTGATCGCTGAGGAAGGCTTTCTTATCTTTCCTTGCTATTCTTTGGAACTCTGCATTCAGATGCTTATATCTTTCTTTTTCTCCTTTGCTTTTCGCTTCTCTTCTTTTCACAGCTATTTGTAAGGCCTCCTCAGACAGCCATTTTGCTTTTTTGCATTTCTTTTCCATGGGGATGGTATTGGTCCCTGTCTCCTGTACAATGTCACGAACCTCTGTCCAGAGTTCATCAGGCACTCTATCTATCAGATCTAGTCCCTTAAATCTATTCCTCACTTCCACTGTATAATCATAAGGGATTTGATTTAGGTCATATCTGAATGGTCTAGTGGTTTTCCCTACTTTCTTCAATTTAAGTCTGAATTTGGCAATACGGAGTTCATGATCTGAGCCACAGTCAGGTCCTGGTCTTGTTTTTGCTAACTGTATAGAGCTTCTCCATCTTTGGCTGCAAAGAATATAATCAATCTGATTTCGGTGTTGACCATCTGGTGATGTCCATGTGTAGAGTCTTCTCTTGTGTTGTTGGAAGAGGGTGTTTGCTATGACCAGCGCGTTCTCTTGGCAAAACTCTATTAGCTTTTGCCCTGCTTCATTCCATGCTCCAAGGCCAAATTTGCCTGTTACTCCAGGTGTTTCTTGACTTCCTACTTTTGCATTCCAGTCCCCTATAATGAAAAGGACATCTTTTTTGGGTGTTAGTTCTAAAAGGTCTTGTAGGTCTTCATAGAACTGTTCAACTTCGGCTTCTTCAGAGTTACTGGCTGGGGCATAGGCTTGTATTACTGTAATATTGAATGGTTTGCCTTGGAAAGGAACAGAAATTATTGTCATTTTTAAGATTGCATCCAAGTACTGCATTTTGGACTCTTTTGTTGACCATGATGGCTACTCCATTTCTTCTAAGGGATTCCTGCCCACAGTAGTAGATACAATGGTCATCTGAGTTAAATTCACCCATTCCAGTCCATTTTAGTTCACTGATATTTTAGTTCCTAGAATGTCTACGTTCACTCTTGCCATCTCCTGTTTGACCACTTCCAGTTTGCCTTGATTCATGGACCTAACTTTCCAGGTTCCTATGCAATATTGCTCTTTACAGCATCGGACCTTGCTTCTATCACCAGTCACATCCACAACTGGGTATTGGTTTTGCTTCGGCTCCATCCCTTCATTCTTTCTGGAGTTTTTTCTCCACTGATCTCCAGTAGCATACTGGGCACCTACCGGCCAGTATCCTATCATTTTGCCTTTTGATACTGTTCATGGGGTTCTCAAGGCAGTATACTGAAGTGGTGCCATTTCCTTCTCCAATAGACCACATTCTATCAGACCTCTCCACCATGACCTGCCTGTCCTGGGTGGCCCCACAAGGCACAGCTTAGTTTCATTGAGTTAGACAGGGCTGTGGTCCATGTGATCAGATAGACTAGTTTTCTGTGATTATGATTTCAGTGTGGCTGCCCTCTGATGCCCCCTCACAACACCTACCGTCTTGTTTGGGTTTCTCTTAGTTGGACTGTGAAGAAAGCTGATCGCGGAAGAATTGATGCTTTTGAACTGTGGTGCTGGAGAAGACTCTTGAGAGTCCCTTGGACTGCAAGGAAATCCAACCAGTCCATTCTAAAAGAGATCAATCCTGGGTGTTCATTGGAAGGACTTATGCTAAAGCTGAAACTCCAATACTTTGGCCACCTCATGCGACGAGCTGACTCACTGGAAAAGAGTCTGATGCTAGGAGGGATTGGGGGTAGGAGGAGACGGGGACGGCAGAGAATGAGATGGCTGGATGGCATCACCGACTCAATGGACGTGAGTTTGAGTGAACTCCGGGAGTTAGTGATGGACAGGGAGGCCTGGCGTGCTGTGGTTCATGGGGTCGCAGAGAGTCGGACACGACTGAGCGACTGAACTGAACTGAACTGAACTATCTTAGTCGTGGGATATCTCTTCACAGCTGCTCCTGCAAAGCGCAGCCGCTGCACCTTACCTTGGACAAGGGGTATCTCCTCAAGGCTGCCCCTCCCGACCTTGAATGTGGAATAGCTCCTCTCGGCCCTCCTGCGTCCGCGCAGCCACTGCCTGGCCCTGACCTCGGGGTTGGGTAGCTCCTCTCGGCCGCCGCCCCTGACCTCGGGCGTGGGGTAGCTCTTCTCAGCCACGCTTCTGCCCGTGGTAGGTTGCGCCGGCGCCGGCGTCTCACATCCGCTCACCATACCCCTCAGGTAACCATAAAATCATCTCAGTGTTGCTCTTGACTTTGATCAGCTCAGTCCTCTATTGCCCTCAATGGCTTTTCCAAATTTTCTCCATTTTCTTTAAGATCTTCTCAATCTCTCCATGCCTAGAAAACATTCGTGTCTGTTCTGTTATTGAGAAAAACAAGGAAGCAGTATTTTTCTGACCCCTTCAGTTTTCTGAAATTTCCCTGCAAATATACCTATAGTAATGCCAGCTCCACCATCAATATGCAGAGCATGATAAGTGGCACTGTTCCATTTACATTTACTGTTATTAAACTATTGTGTCTGCCAGAGAATCCCCAAAGCCTTGCAGATTGAATCTGCCCACATTCTTACTACTAACTTCAGCTGAACTTGGATGGCTGTCCACAAACCATGGTATCTGCCTAGGGCAGGTCCAGCTGTCTCAGGTCTCCACAGCTACTTTAGTATCTCCTACTGAGCAGAAGGGCATGGGTGGGCTTTGATTCTCAGCTGATTCTCTTTGATCCTCTCCTTTCCATTCCTCTGGGCCTTTTCCCTTAATGCCCATCATTGAGGAAGTAACCCTTTCCCTGTTAATCCCAGTTACAGGCAATCTTGCTGCCTATGGTTCATAGTGCTAGACATAATCCATCGATTATCTTCCTTTCTTTGTGTCTTCATAAAGTCTCTGAAAGTCTTACAAATAAAATAGAAATGTAATTTTAGAAATAAAATGTAAAATTGTAAAAATGTAAACTTTCTGCCCAATTAAGCTATTTCATCATACCCTTTCCTTTCATCAGAGCACTTTTTGCAAGTTTTTACTATAAGCTTTCATTTCTTTAAAATCTGTTTTTTCTCCAAACCTTAAAAAGTGCAGCTACTTCCCAAACTTCTTTCTCAAAGGTTAACAGTAAATAACCCACAAAGCCAAGTTCAGTTCAGTTCAGTTCAGTTGCTCAGTCGTGTCCGACTCTCCGCGACCCCATGAATCACAGCACGCCAGGCCTCCCTGTCCATCACCAACTCCCGGAGTACACTCAAACCCATGTCCACAGAGTCGGTGATGCCATCCAGCCATCTCATTCTCCGTCGTCCCCTTCTCCTCCCGCCCCCAACCTTTCCCAGCATCAGAGTCTTTTCCAGTGAGTCAACTCGTCGCATGAGGTGGCCAAAGTATTGCAGTTTCAGCTTTAGCATCAGTCCCTCCAATGAACATCCAGGATTGATCTCCTTTAGAATGGACTGGTTGAATCTCCTTGCAGTATAAGGGACTCTCAAGAGTCTTCTCCAACACCACAGTTCAAAAGCATCGATTCTTCGGCGATCAGCCTTCTTCACAGTCCAACTCTCACATCCATACATGACCACGGGAAAAACCATTGCCTTGACTAGACGGACCTGCTATTATCCACCTAAACTCCACAAAGAAATATCTGCAATTTTTATCTTTCTCTTAAAAAAAACTTTTAAACTTTAAAAAAACTCTTAAATAGCATATGCATACAATATGTACATACCACATAAATACACAGCTTGATGAACTGATGCTGTGTAATCACTTGCCAAGATAAGAAATTAATCAGTGTCAGCATTGGGGGAGTGGGCTGTGGCTGTTCCAGTTTATATCCCACCCTCCAGAGACAAACACTATCTTGACTTTTATGTCAGTTACTTGTTGGCTTTTGCTTATTATTTCACCACTAGTGTGCATCCCTTAATAGTTTGTTTTGCATGTTTTTGAAGTTTGTATAAATGGAACCACACAGTATATACATCTTTGGATCTGGCTTCCTTTACTCAGCATAATATTTGTGAGATTTATCTGTTTCCTTGCATTTAGCTGTAGTTCATTCATTTTTATTGCTCTTACAGTATTCCACAACATATGCTACAATGTATTCATCCACTCTACTGTGATGGCCACTTGGGTTGTTTTCAGATAGAGGTAATAGGTGGCTTAGACTATAAAGAATGAACCTACAATGCAGGAGACCTGGGTCCAATCCCTGGGTCAGGAGGATCCCTTGGAGAAGAAAATGGCAACCCACTCCAGTATTCTTGCCTGGAGAATCCCATGGACAGAGGAGCCTGGTAGACTATACTCTATGGGGTCACAAAGAGTGGGACATGACTGAACGACTAACACTTCACTTTCAGTATGAATAATGCTGCTATGAACATCTTTGTACATGTATTTGGATGTGTGGGCACACAATTCTTTGGAGAATATTCCTAAGAGTGAAATTTCTGAGTAAGAAAGTGCGTGTATCTTCCACTTCAGTAAATAATGACAAACTGTTCTCCAAAGTGTTTGTCCTAATTTACACTCCCATGAGCAATGTATCAGTTCCCACAGTTTTAAATCCTCACCAAAACTTGGTATCGTCAGTTTTATTAATTTTCACCGAAAACTTAGATATATGCTTTTAATTTGCTTTCACACGATTACTAATTCAGGACCTTGCACACATTTTTGGATATTTGGATAACTTTTTAAAATAAAGTACCATTTCAGATCTTTGCCTGTATTTCCCTTGTGTTGTTGATACAACAGTTACACGTGTCACCAGTATTTTCTCTCCTCTATGCCTTGCTTCCTTACTCTTTTAATGGTTACTTTTGAAGGGCAGAGTTTTTATGTGAATGCTAGTGACCTGCAATGGGTTTTTTTCTTTAAAAGGGTTCTATATGAAGTTTCCCTGGCTGCCCAGTGGTTAAGACTTTGCCTTCCAATGCAGGGGATGTGAGTTTGATCCCTGGCCCACATGCCTTGTGGCCAGAAAATCAAAACATAAAACAGAAGCAATATTGCAACAAATTCAATGAAGATTTTAAAAATGGTCCACATCAAAAAAAAAATAAAAAGGCTATATGCATTTTACAAGGTGAGAAAGACTGGTTTCAAGGGTTAAAGTTACTGTATTTTGAACCTTGTCTATGAAATGTATAACAAGACAGTAGTCACTATCTTAATATTTATGTAAATGCTTACTAGATTCTAATTTTTTTGAGCAGAAATGAAATTATATTTGTCTATCTCCTTGGAAGGAAAGTTGTGACCAACCTAGATAGCATATTAAAAAGCAGAGACGTTACTTTGCCAACAAAGTCCATCTAGTCAAGGCTATGGTTTTTCCAGTGGTCATGTATAGATGTGAGAGTTGGACTATGAAGAAAGCTGAGCACCGAAGAATTGATGCTTTTGAACTGTGGTGGTGGCGAAGACTCTTGAGAGTCCCTTGGACTGCAAGGAGATCCAACCAGTCCATCCTAAAGGAGTTTAGTCCTGGGTGTTCATTGGAAGGACTGATGCTAAAGCTGAAACTCCAATACTTTGGCCACCTCATGCAAAGAGTTGACTCACTGGAAAAGACCCTGATGCTGGGAGGGATTGGGGGCAGGAGGAGAAGGGGACGATAGAGAGTGAGATGGCTGGATGGCATCTCCGACTTGATGGACATTAGTTTGAGTGAACTCCAGGAGTTGGTGATGGACAGGGAGGCCTGGCATGCTGCGATTCATGGGGTTGCAAAGAGTCGGACTGAACTGAACTGATGCCTTTTCTATAGTTCCTACCACTAATCTTTGCTTATAACATGTTCTCAGTAAATAGCTCAATCATGCAACAAATATCTACAAACATCTTGCATGCGTACGTGCTCAGTCGCTAAGTTGTGTTTGACTCTTTGTGACCACGTGGACTGTAGCCCACCAGGCTCCTCTGTCCATGGGATTTTCCAGGCAAGAATACTGGAGTGGGTTGCCATTTCCTTCTCCAAGGGATCTTCCTGACCCAGGGATAGAACCCATATCTCCTGTATCTCCTTCATTGGCAGGAGGATTCTTTACCACTGAGCCACCTGGGAAGCTCCACAAACATCTTGATAACTATTAATTCAAAATCTGGTGCTCTGTGATAACCTAGAGGGGTGGGATGGGGTGGAAGGTGAGAGAGAGGTTCAAGAAGGAGGGGACATATGTCTGCTTATGGCTGACTCTTGTTGATGTATGGCAGAAACCATAATATTGTAAAGCAATTATCCTCCAACTAATAATAAATCTTTTAAAACTCATATTTTTAACTTTTCATCAAGCAAAATTATTCTTTATGGTGTTAACTCATTCAAGCCATAAACCACCTTTAACCAGACAATGAGAGCTGGGCGGAGAAAAAGGGATGGCTCAAGGAGACCACTGACTCTGACGTCTTTCTGCAAAGCTATCTGCCCATGAAGTGCAGGTTAGAAACACTCATTCCTGGGAGCTAGAGCTTCAGGCTGGGGTACTGCAGAGTCTCCACCTTCCAGTTACAGCTATGGGTGAGAAACAGAAGTGGCAGAGACAGTCAAACAGAGAAAACCCTCAAGAACAGGGATTCTAGAAACAATGAGAAGTTGAGAAGGCCAGGATGGAACCCAGGAAGCATAAGAAAAGAATGCCTCAGAAGAATGCTCTTGGAGAAACTGTGTTTACACTCTTGCTCTGTGCCAGTCTGTCTGCTAAACACTTGGCACTCATTGCATCAGTTAATCCTCATGAGAAACAGATGAGATCTGCACTACCATTTCCCCAACTTTGTAGGTCAGGAAATGAACATTAAGGAAGTTCCGTAATTGGTCCAAAATCACAAAACTGGCAAGTGAGAGCCATCCCAGGGTCTGAGTTTGAAGCCAGGGAGCCTGATCTCAGACAGGTTTGTGTGAACCTGTAAGCAACACATGGGACCACCCCTTGGCTGGCCTCCTGGCTGCACATACTTGTTTTCATCTGTTTCAAACAGCTCCGGGGACTCTTACCGGAAAGGTAAACTCAAGTCACTCAGGATACAGAACTGAGCATGCCCATGCCCTCCAGGGCAACGTGGGGAAGAGGAGGAAGGAGAGCAGAGTTGCGGTGTGTTTTAGAGGTGGCCTAGAATAAGTCATATGCACAGGGCCTTAGAAAGACCTCCTAAGAGGTCTCTGAATGTCAGTGGTTTCAACTCCAAATATTTTATAAACTTGTCTTGAGTGCCCAGCCTTGTGCTTAGTGGTAGTTTGCTCAGAATTTTCAAATTACCCCAAAGATTATTGTAGCTCGGATGAAGTAAACATGCTGTCACAGATGAGCATGATGTGTTGAATGTATGAAAGAGAGAGACCTGGGCTTGGATGGGCTAGTGTTTATAGGAGCCATTTAGAGAACAATGAGGATGCTCTCCTCCAAGCAGCTGGTTCTACCATCAATCTATACATTCTCACTGAGAGCAACCAGTGACATGCATTTGTATGCCTTTTAAGAGCATGTATTTAGAACCTACTGGGTACCTAATACCATATGCAGATTTCAGATAAATAAAAGTCGTCCTTCTCCTTTCTCCAGCTGTTGATGACACAGCTGAGGAGACATGAAGATTTAGATTTACAGAGCAGCATAAACATCTCAGATTCAAAATGACGCTGCTGCTGCTGCTAAGTTGCTTCAGTCGTGTCCGACTCTGTGCGACCCCATAGATGGCAGCCCACCAGGCTCCCCCATCCCTGGTATTCTCCAGGCAAGAACACTGGAGTGGGTTGCCATTTCCTTCTCCAATATGACACTAGCCATTCCCAAATGCTGTGACACCTGCAGACAAGGTTTTTGTGGATTATGTAAAGGAACTGGGCAGTGGAATATTGGTGTTCCCCCTACTCCCCTTCCAAATCTCCCTTGTGTCCACAAAGCCAAATTAGAAGATATAAATCTGATTAAAGCACTCATTACTTTAGAGTTTTCAGTTCTATGGGACCCAGGATGGGCTAGCTAAAGCCTAAGTGTTCTAGGAGCCCCAAGGGATTAAGAAATCAACAAACTTTGTCCTTGAGAACAAGGAGAAGATGTTAGGGTTCTCATCACCTGGGGGAATGTCTGGCACTTAACATCACTTAATAAATGTTGGTTAACAAATCAGTGCGTAGTGATAGAGGGACATCAGCAGCTTAGTGAAAGCAGCGTGGTGATCAAGTAGAAGATGGGGGAAAGCTAGGAGGCAATTGTCAGGAGCCCCTGATGCCCCGCAAGACCCCTGATTAACATAGATTCAAATTAGGTTGACTGGGCTCTGCCAGAAACCTCAAGCTGCTGCCTTCTTGTTGGAACAGATGTCATCCCAGTCTCAGATTTCATCTGGAAAGCAGAAGAATGAGATGTTTGCCTGGAGCCATTTTTAGAAGATGAGAGAGTCATTCCTGCCTGTCACTGCTGTCTATTCAATTTGAACAAGCAAGACTCAGGAGAGAGCAAACCATTAATGTAAAAACATAAAAATCAATGTGAAACGCAAACCCCTGTGTGATGTTTTGAAAACACCATTTGGATGAGACTCAAAACTGGTTCATATAATCATTACTTTGTCGTCCGTTTTGCTTACTTATCCTACTTTCTACTTGGAGAAATTACTGAAAAATCTACTACTCATGAAAGATTTAGAGGGTAAATATGAAAAGGAATTTTGAGTATAAAATAAGATATGACAAGGTATCTTTCCTCCTTTAGATGCAGAAGCAAATTTGCTTTGGTATTTATAGATTTCCTAACCTGTGATTCATATTCAAAGAGAAAGCAGCAGCCCACCAGGGATTTGCTCACATGAAAAGTGCATTTATTATATTAACTCAATTAGATCCACATTAGAATCTGTTCTCCATGTGGAAAAAAAAGAACAATAGAGTATTAAATCACTGCAATTTCAGGTCCCAAGCAGCATCCTGAGTTTCAGAATGACTCACAGGAATATAATGAACAATCCAAAGCTCTTGGATTAAGACAAAAATAAGATCTCCATAATTCTTTCAACTTGGTAGGGTAGCAAGATTTTAGTTGTGGCCACAGAAATAACAACATAGTGACTAAGATGTGTGTGACATAGAGAACAAGTGGGAAAAATGGCCCATGATTCTTGAGTCAATTGGAAAGAGGTTGTGACACATCACCAAGTAAAAGTGGGGATCTCAAATCATCAACAAATGTTACTGAATTCTTTTTCCTATTACTCATTTTCTTCAGAATTTATTGATAGCATTCGAATAACTACACATACACTGTCAATGGCAAATAATAAATCAATGTGGGGAGCAATGATAACTACTCATCCTTTGCAAAAGTAGGCAAGGTATACAAGTATATTGGGGTTTCTCTCGTAGCTCAGTTGGTAAAGAATCCTCCTAGAGTGCAGAAAATGCGGGTTCAATCCCGCCATTGGGAGAATTCCCTGGGGAAGAGCATGGTAACCCACTCCGATATACTTGCCTGGAGAATCCCATGGACAGAGGAGCCTGGTAGGCTCCAATTCATAAGGTCATAAAGAGTTGGACATGACTGAAGCGACTGAGCACACACACAGGCATTCACATACATATACCTGCTCTCTGCTCTACTCCTGCATCTCCTGCATTTTAGGTGAATTCTTTACTGTTGAGACACCGGAAGACCTGCACATGTATATATTTGTATGTATATTCATACACACATATGTATATATTACAATATATCATATTAATACTGTATACATAATATATAAACACATATATGTGTGCATTTTTCTTATCGTTCCCTCTTCTGAAAATACTATAGAGATAAATTGTCCTGGAGAGCCTCAGCACTTTGAAAAGATATATATACAGTGCCACAGTTATCATTTCATTCAAGTTTTGTTGTCTTCTTCCCATAAGAAACTTCTGGAGGAATTAGATATGCAAACCCCTTATACCAAGAAACTGCTAATCATAAGTAAATGGCCACCATGAAAGCACTCTGCTGATGAACTCTGACTTTCTTGCTACCTTAAATGAAAACAAGAGAGTTGCATTAATGTGTTGGCTTTGCATTTTCTTCAAAAATTAAAACTCTTCTCTTTTCTTGCCAGCAGATCTGAAACTTCTGCATGCCTAGTATCTAAATCAGTTTTCAGATTGAAATGAGTATAGACAAGCTCTGAGGCAGTTCTGTCCAGGTTAGAGTACACAAAACCAGTATTTTAGAGGGTTAAAACCTATAGGGTAAGGGACATCTTGGGGTATAAACTAGACATAGTCAGGTAGACTTCTTGGGCAATCCTTGCAAAAATGAATCCAGCCTAATTTACTTTAGAAGGTAATTTTTAAGACTCTACAGGAGCAAAGTGTCAGACTCAGTTTTCCCACTGTTTTCTTGCCTGCCTATGTAAGAAAATGGAAATTTCTATGTGTTTCTCCTCTAGCTTTCCAGAGAGGCTATAAACCGTACAATCACATGGTCTCTAGAGTCAGACTGCTGGTCTTAGAATCCCAGCTTCACCCCTTAGTAGCTCTGGGACCTTGGAAAGTCACTTAACATCTCTGTGCCTCGGTTTCTACATCTGTAAAGTGGGACACAAACATCCTGTCTTCTTCATGGATGTTATGAGTTGAATTGTGTCCCTTATAAATTCATATGATAAAGTCCTAACCGCCCCCACAAGTATGTGACTTTATTTGGAAATGGGGTCACTGCAGAAGCAATTAGTTAAGATAATGTCACACTGGAGGAGAGTCAGCCCCTAATCCAATATGACAAATGTCCTTATGGAAAGAACACCATGTGAAAAGAAAGATATACACATAAAGGGGGATGCTGTGAGGAGACAGAGGAAAAGAAGACAGCCACGTGTGAACCAAGGACCGAGACCTGGAATAGAGCCTCCCTCACAGTCTTCGAAGGGACCAACCTTGCTGACACTTTCATTTAGGACTTCTAGCCTCCAGAACTGTGAGATAATAAACTTTTGTCATCTAAACCCCTTTGTGTGTGGTATTTTGTTATAGCATGTGTGCATGCTAAGTCACAAGCTCTAACAAAAGGATACAATGGGATATCCGTCAGGACTCAGTGAGTTGCTACTTACAAAACTTTCAGTGATTTCTGGCTCTAAATAAGAAGCATACTTTTGAAAGCTGTTGTTGTTGTTACTGATGCTATCATTGTCAACACACTAGACTGCTGGCAAGCAGAGTAACAAGGTCCTCAATTGGATCTTCCAAGTACAAATCCCACATTTAGGCCCAAAGAAGTTTCAGGATGTTTTCTAATGCTCTTTTGATCAGAGAACCTCCTTGATCTAGCCCTTCTCACAGCTTTGTGGTTCGTTTAGTTTATTAAAAAAATAATCAATTCATGTTTACTAAAGAAAACCTTAACTTTCAGAAAGAATAAAAACATAAAAATAATCTCCTCTAATTGCTCACTTCTCTGAAGCAACTAAAAAACATATTAAAAAGCAGAGACATCACTTTGCCGACAAAGGTCCAAATAGTCAAAACTATGGTTTTTCCAGGAGTCACGTACAGAGTTGGTGCTTCTTCTCACATAAAGAAGACTGAGCACCAAAGAATTGATGCTTTCGAACTGTGGTGCTAGAGAAGACTCTTGAGCCTCCTTTGGACAGAAAGGAGATCAAACCAGTCAATCTGAAAGGAAATCAAACCTGAATGAATATACATTGGAAGGGCTGATGCTGAAGCTGAAGCTCCAATACTTTGGCCACCTGATGCAAAGAACCAACTCATTGGAAAAGACCCTGAGGCTGGGAAAAATTGTGAGCAGGAGGAGAAGGAAGCAACAGAAAGTGAGATGCTTGGGTGGCATCACCTACTCAACGTACATGAGTTCGAGCAAACTCCGGGAGATAGTGAAGGGCAGGGAAGCCTGGCATGCTGCAGTCCACAGGGTTGCCAGGAGTCAGACATGACTTAGTGACTGAACAACAACGGAAGGAACTAATTTTGTCATACTTCTTTCTAATTGTTTTTGATGGTATTCTTATACAATCAGCTTTATTCTCTACGTCCATGCACCATGGTGCCCTGTTCTGGGGTCAGCATTGTAAGTATTTCTTGTGCCGTTCATAAGAATAACTTTAATACCCACATAACAGCCCATCTTATATGCAATTTATTTTTAGCTTCCTTCTATTGTTGTTCATTTGTCCAGTGTTTCTAACTTCCAAACTGCTTTGTTTTTGTGCCTGAGGTTACTGTCTTGAAAATCAACTTTTCGCTCACTTCTCACACTTTTCTCCTCATTAATGCCTCACTCCCCTTCTCATCCTGTTTCTCCTAATCTCAGCTTTATAAATTTACATTTATAAGGTCTTTTCATTAATACCACTTTTGCACGTAAGAAGAGTTTTCTCACATTCTTCCTCTTGTTTGGCGTCCACAGAAATCCTCAGGGACAAGCAGGGGAAATAGAAACTAAAATTCAAAGAAGCGATTTGTCCAAGGTCACTTAACCCGGAAGACTCTTCATTCAGTGCTTACTTGACACTGCTCTGTATGACGGTTCTTTTGGACACCTGTTTTAAAATGGTTCACAAAACACACCTAGGCTTAGAAAAACAGCTTTTCACCATTCATTCATATTAAATGGCTCATGCATCTCTCAACAATGCACTCACTTACAGGTTCTTCCAAGAGTTTTAAAAACAGTGAAAAACAAAATAACTGGCGCAGATGAAAGTTAACAGAGGCCTTGCATGTGTGCTAAGCGGCTGCAGTCCTGTCCAATTCTTTGCGACCCTATGGACTGTAGCATGCCAGGCTCCTCTGTCTGTGGGATTCTCCAGGCAAGAATATTGGAGTGGGTTGCCGTGCCCTCCTCAAGGGGATCTCCCTGACTCAGGAATCGAACCTGAGTTTCTTAAGTCTCCTGCATTGGCAGGCGGGTTCTTTACCACTAGCCCCAATTGGGAAGCCCAACAAAGGACTCAAAAAGGGCATAAAGTAGTTACATGTGGTCTTTCTAACCTTATCAGCAAGTGTTATATTGGTCTCAACATATAATTCCCCAACCTGCTTTGAACTGATCGCCACCCTTTTTAAAACAAGCAAATATTAATTTGTTAGTGAGTACTGAGGACTGTCCCCTGTGACCTCCAACTATATTCAGTTCTTTCCCTGAAGGGAAATATTATCCCTCATAATCACCCCTTTAGCTCTCTTTCCAGGTTTAAAGAGCAGATTTGTTCAGTAATGAGGTCAGAGTTCCCCACTTTGTGCAAGTTATCTGGGGACCAGGGCTTCCTGAGGAATGTGAAGATAACAGATTACCTGGAACTTCTTCCTTTCCCAGATGGTCTCTTCAAGACAATACCATCCCTGAATCTCCTTTTTGTCAAATTGAAAAATGAAACATCTTACTCTTTGTATAATTGAAGATTAAACCTTTGCAGCTTCACTTTGATTTTATCAGTTTTCAGGACATTTTCAAAGCCACAAATTATTTCAATAGCTATAATAATGCTAATATTTTCTGATAATAGCAAATACATGCATGGTATTTGTCATGTACCCTTTGCTGAGCAGTTTTCATTAGTTTGTTTAATCTTACAACATCCTTTAAGATAGATTCAATTTTGGTCCCATTTTACAGATTGGCAAACCAGGGCACAGGGTTATTTGCCTTGCCCCAAATTACACATACAGTGAGAGCCTGATGGGGAATTTTGAAAGGACAGTACGGCCCCAGTTTGTGCTCTTACTCTGCATTATGAAGACCTCTCAAGGACTTCAAACACATATTTAACTTTCATATGGTATAAAATACAGCCTTGCTGGTGGTTCAGACTATAAAGAATTTGCCCTCATTTGGGGAAACTAGGTTGGGAAGATCCCCTGGAGAAGGGAATGGTACCCCATGCCAGAATTCTTGCCTGGAGAATTCCACGGACAGAGGAGCCTGGGGAGCTACATACAGTCCATGGGGTTGCAAAGAGTCGGACACGACTGAGTGACTAACACACACACATATACCTCCACTTTACAGATGAGGAAAACAAAGCTCACTGGGGTTAAGCATCTTGTCCAGATCCCACATTGATAAGCTCAGAGAGATACAGATTTGCCTTCCTATTTCTCTGGTATGTGCAGAGAATGACCTGAATACTGATCATAGGATCTTCCTAGAAATAAAGTGTTGCAGTCAATAAATAAAGTTTAAATAAAGCTGCTCTTGCAGTCCACTCTGTGCTGCTGCATTTCTCCTTAGGAAGATAGCTTTTAGCACCAGCACACAAAGAGAAATATGTCACCATGGAGCTGAAAAGCAAGGGGAATTGATGACCACCTGCAAACAGACACCAGAGAGAAATACTCTAGGGATGGGCTATTATTTTCACATTAGGTAGAAAAACAGAGGTGGGGAGGCAATATCCCAAAAGATTTTTTGTCCTTGGCCTTAGGCAGGAAGTAAAATTCACTCTCAATTCAGTTCAGTTCAGTCGCTCAGTCGTGTCCGACTCTGCGACCCCATGAATCACAGCATGCCAGGCCTCCCTGTCCATCACCAATTCCCAGAGTTCACTCAAACTCATGTCCATCGAGTCGGTGATGCCATCAGCCATCTCATTCTCTGTCGTCCCCCTCTCCTCCCACCCCCAATCCCTCCCAGCATCAGACTCTTTTCCAGTGAGTCAACTCGTCGCATGAGGTGGCCAAAGTATTGGAGTTTCAGTTTTAGCATCAGTCCTTCCAATGAACACCCAGGATTGATCTCCTTTAGAATGGACTGGTTGGATCTCCTTGCAGTCCAAGGGACTCTCAAGAGTCTTTTCCAGCACCACAGTTCAAAAGCATCAATTCTTCGGTGATCAGCCACTTAGTAAAAAGTATTCTTCAAACTGGATTATATGAGGATCTTTTTTACTTTTATTTAGTTTGTTTTACTTTCTCTATTTCATATTCAATGCTCCCATTTCATTTATATTTTCCAATTTCATCTCTTTTTTTTAATGTTCTTTCTCACACCTTTATCAAGTGTAGTAGGAAAGCTTTTGTACACATATATGTAAGTAATATGTATAATATTTCTATTTTAGAAAACATGACTTTTTGCCTAAAACTTTATATTTTGATTCTACTTGCTTGACTTAGTATGAATAGAATGCTAGATTTCTAATAAAAAAAATAGATATGCAACAAGCAACAAAGGCTTGTTGTATAGCAAAGGGAACTATAGTCAATATCTTATAGCAAAGGGAACTATAGTCAATATCTTGTAATAACCTATCAGTTTAGTTCAGTTGCTCAGTCGTGTCCGACTCTTTGTGACCCCACGGACTGCAGCACACCAGGCCTCCCTGTCTATCACCAACTCCCAGAGTTTACTCAAGCTCGTGTCCATTGACCCAACCACTTCATCCTCTGTCATCCCCTTTCCCTCCCACCTTCAATCTTTCCCAGCATCAGGGTCTTTTTAAATGAATCAGTTCTTTGCATCAGGTGGCCAAAGTATTGGAGTTTCAGCTTCAACATCAGTCCTTCCAATGAATATTCAGGACTGATTTCCTTTAAGAGGAACTGGTTGGATCTCCTTGCAATCCAAGATATGGAAAATAATTTCAAAAATAGTATATGCATAACAGAATCAAACACACAAAAAAGGAATTCTACTTTTTGAAACTGAGTAATGTTTATCTTTTTGCCAGTTTTTATAAGTGTCCTATGGGCATCTAATGACATATGAGATACAAAATTTTAAATATATTTGTGTAAGATATAAGATTAATATAAATTAATTAAATATAAATCTATAATTTTTTTTTAAAAAGTATTCTTCAAAGAGGCCCAGACTTACATGGTTTTTTCAATAAGCATCTTGCCCTTGTGGAAAATATTTTTTTTTTTTGGCTTCCAAATCATCTTAAACTTGGCTATTAGTGAAATGGGGAGCTTCACTGGGGAGGTAGTAAGACCACCAAAGGAAATGAGAGCCGTAAATTGAGGCACAATGAAAGCATGGAGCCACTGGTAAAGGAAAATGGTATTTGTGAAGTTGTGGGGCCTGGGAAAGAGGTTCAGATGAAGAGAACAAGAGGGAGGGCAACTCCTGAGCTTGGCAGCAGGAAAATGAAATTCTAAGCACAGAGGAAATTTTTTTTTAAATACAACTTTACAAAATGGGCTTACAGATGATTTTTCAATTAATATCAGGGAAGGTTTTATGTGGCAGCAACTTCTCAGTCACAGCTGCTGCTGCTGCTGCTAAGTCACTTCAGTCGTGTCCGACTCTGTGTGACCCCATAGACGGAAGCCCACCAGGCTCCCCTGTCCCTGGGATTCTCCAGGCAAGAACACTGGAGTGGGTTGCCATTTCCTTCTCCAATGTGTGAAAGTGAAAAGTGAAAGTGAAGTCACTCAGTCGAGTTCGACCCTGGAATCACATTTTTTCAGAAGCACAGTGCCTTAGGTTGTTGCATTGCACCCTAGGGGGTGTTGTTGAAGATAGCATGCTAGATTTCTTTATGAGCTCACTGGCACTGCAGGTTCCTGGGCATGCAGTGTGGGACCATCCGTCCTAATAGGACAAGCAGGTAATTATGAATCCAATCCTGCAATTTCCTTTCTGTAAGTTTTCCTCCCAAGGTGTCCCAGTAAGTCATACTTCCCATTCCAAGGACGCAGGAACCATTCCTAGCCAGAAATATTGACCCTCAACATTTCACAGCTGAGTCATGTCCCATTCCTCACACTGGTTATGTGCTCCCATCCCAGTGTTCTGTCATGGGGTCCATCTGGGGCTACTCATTGGACACAGATAGAATGAAAGACAATGCTATCTGTACAAAACTTTAAGGTGAACGTACATCCTTGGGTTCCTGTAAAGAAGCAGCAGAATAATAAGCAGAACATCTTCCATTGTGCACAGATTACCCTCCAAATCATCTGGAACCTGATATAAAGTCTTAATTGGTTGTAGAGATCTTTGTTTCTATTTCAGCTGACCCATTGTTTCCACTCTTACAGGGTCTGGCTGGCTGCTTGACAGATGTAACCACAGAATGAGAAAGCCAGAAATCTGATTTGGGTTCCCTGGAGATTGCACCGGCCATGTACGTTGCAAGGTTTAAGTTTTTGATTTTTAGAAACACAGCGAGTCCAGGGGCACAAACCAGAAAGCCAAGTCCCATGGAATTTTAGCACTCGAAGCAACTGAGGTCCTTTTATGTCCATCCTTAATTTTGAACTTGGCCTTCAAAGCAGCCAAGGAGATAGTTCCATCCATTTCACAAATTTTATCCTCTTCCCTGGGGAAAGTCTTCTTTATGTAAAATCTAAAATGCCAACTCTCTCCCTTTCTCTCGTCATCTCATTCTTCTTGTCCCTTCTCCTGTTTCATATATTTTCTTTTTAACTTTGTTTTTCTTAACCTGACCATATCCAACATCTTGATACTCTTCAATATTTAGATCAACCCCTCCTTAATAATTCGATATTATTCTCTATATACACACTACAGAAGATTAATATGTATTCATTTCTTCATTTTTGGTCCCATCCTGGATTCTGCAAATTTCAAAAACAACTTCATGTTATTGACCCTTATTCAAACCACAACTGTTTTCTATTATTCTCTCATTTCATAGCTTATACTCTGGGAAGTTGCATTAGGCATTGTTTTCAGTTTCAATTAAACTTTTTTCTGATTTCTTTATGGTCACCTATTCCAAATGGTGAGGAACATAGTTGGTTTATTCTGGCATTAACAAACTTAGGATGTCACTTTCAATTTGCTTATTCAAATATTTATGTTTTTAAAAGATGCTAGGAAAAAAAAAAGATGCTAGAACCAATACTTTAGGCCCCTTGAAGCTTAATATAGATCTATTATTTTTGCAGGAAATAACATGTGAATTGTCACAATAAAGGTGAAATAAAATTTTTAAAGCAAGCTAAGGAACCATAAAGCAAGGAAGAACTGCGTTGCAGATAACACATGAATTGTGCTTTAAGGAACATGTAGGAAAAGGTATGAATGGCCTATCAGTATTTACTGTGAATGTCAGCTGTCATCACATCATACTCTAATAGTTGACCTTCAAAAAAGAACAATTGTACAGAAAGAAAACGAGATAAGAGAGCATTATCCTCTCAACTGCTTGTGAGTTTCATCAGTGATAATAGCTACTAATAATATGTCATGTATTTGACAATTGCTAAGAGAGTAGATCTTAAAAGTTCTTATCACAAGAAAAAAAGTATAACTATATGAGGTGATGGATGATAACTAAACTTATGGTGGTAATCATTTTGCAATATATATACATATCAAGTCATCACATTGCACACCTAAAACTAATATATGTCACTTATATCTCAATAAAACTGAAAAAAAATAGCGAGCATTTATTGAGAGCTTCCTATATGCTATGCGTTGTGCTAACTGCTTTACATTCACGAACTCAATGATTATGATAAACTTAGGTCCTAAATAGAGGAAAACAACAGAATGGGAAAGACTAGAGATCTCTTCATGAAAATTAGAGATACCAAGGGAACATTTCATGCAAAGATGGGCTCAATAAAAGACAGAAATGGTATGGACCTAACAGAAGCAGAAGATATTAAGAAGAGGTGGCAAGAATACACAGAAGAACTGTACAAAAAAGATCTTCATGACCCAGATAATCACGATGGTGTCATCACTCACCCAGAGCCAGACATCCTGGAATGTGAAGTCAAGTGGGCCTTAGGAAGCATCACTACGAACAAAGCTATGGAGGTGATGGAATTCCAGTTGAGCTATTTCAAATCCTGAAAGATGATGCTGTGAGAGTGCTGAACTCAATATGCCAGGAAATTTGGAAAACTCAGCAGTGGCCACAGGACTGGAAAAGGTCAGTTTTTATTCCAATCCCTAAGAAAGGCAATGCCAAAGAATACTCAAACTACCACACAATTCCACTCATCTCACATGCTAGTAAAGTTGTGCTCAAAATTCTCCAAGCCAGGCTTCAGCAATACGTGAACCATGAACTTCCAGATGTTCAAGCTGGGTTTAGAAAAGGCAGAGGAACCAGAGATCAAATTGACAACATCTGCTGGATCATGGAAAAAGCAAGAGAATTCCAGAAAAACATCTATTTCTGCTTCATTGACTATGCCAAAGGCTTTGACTGTGTGGATCACAATAAACTGTGGAAAATTCTGAAAGAGATGGGAATACCAGACCACCTGACCTGCCTCTTGAGAAACCTGTATGCAGGTCAGGAAGCAACAGTTATAACTGGACATGGAACAACAGACTGGTTCCAAATAGGAAAAGGAGTATGTCAAGGCTGTATATTGTCACCCTGCTTATTTAACTTATATGCAGAGTACATCATGAGGAACGCTGGGCTAGAAGAAGCACAAGCTGGAATCAAGATTGCTGGGAGAAATATCAATAACCTCAGATATGCAGATGACACCACCCTTATGGCAGAAAGTGAAGAGGAACTCAAAAGCCTCTTAATGAAAGAGGAGAGTGAAAAGGTTGGCTTGAAGCTCAACATTCAGAAACCAAAGATCATGGCATCTGGTCCCATCACTTCATGGGAAATAGATGGGGAAACAGTGGAAACAGTGTCAGACTTTATTTTTTGGGGCTCCAAAATCACTGCAGATGCTGATTGCAGCCATGAAATTAAAAGACGCTTACTCCTTGGAAGGAAAGTTATGACCAACCTAGATAGCATATTAAAAAGCAGAGACATTACTTTGCCAACCAAGGTCCATCTAGTCAAGGCTATGGTTTTTCCAGTGGTCATGTATGAATGTAAGAGTTTGACTGTGAAGAAAGATGAGCACTGAAGAATTGATGCTTTTGAACTGTGGTGTTGGAGAAGACTCTTGAGAGTCCCTTGGACTGCAAGGAGATCCAACCAGTCCATTCTAAAGGAGATCAGTCCTGGGTATTCATTGGAAGATCTGATGCTAAAGCTGAAACTTCAATACTTTGACCACCTCATGCAAAGAATTGACTCATTGGAAAAGACCTTGATGCTAGGAGGGATTGGGGGCAGGAGGAGAAGGGGACGACAGAGGAGGAGATGGCTGGATGGCATCACCGACTCAATGGACGAGAGTTTGAGTGAACTCTGGGAGTTGGTGATGGACAGGAAGGCCTGGCGTGCTGCGATTCATGGGGTCACAAAGTGTCGGGACACGACTGAGCGACTGAAATGAACTGAGGCATTTTATCCCCTTTTTATAAGTAAGATAACAACTTCATCAAGGTCACACAGTTAATAAGTGGTCAGGCCTGGATTCAGCCTCAGGTTCGCTTGACTCCAAAGGACATGTATTTCATGACCAGGCTTTTAACTCCTATGATTTATGGCCAGTGAAATCTTTAGGAAACAAATATCAACCTACTTCAAAGAGGCCTTTCCCGAAGAAAACAAACAAGCTAAACCGCTGTCCTGTGCATCCTAACAGTTCAAGTGGGCATCCTGCCTCTTGCCTACCTAGGTGTCAGCCTAGTCAAGCCTGCCATAAGCCCAGCATGTAGACTCACATCACACGATCATTTCCCACCAGCCCAGTCTGCCCCTTAGTCATCAAAGACACAGACCTCACCTGCTTCATTGTCACCTACCTGGAGTCCCACTCATCACCTGCAGTGTTCAGGCCACCTGAGGTTTCTACCTGCTGGGCCCCAGGAAATTCCTCCCAACATTGATGACAGTATGCTCAGGGAAGGGGATTCATGGTTGCTGAGCTCTGTCTATGCACCAAGAAACTTTCTAGACAGACTGTCTAGGTAATATAACGTACTAACAATTTAATAGCTTGGTGGGTTATAGTCCATGGGGTCGAAGAATCAGACTATGACTCAGTGTGAGAACACACATACAAAGCACAAAAAAGGGGGCTTCCCTGGTGGCTCAGTGGTAAAGAACACACCTGCGGAGCAGGAGACCTGGCTTATATCCCTGGGTCAAGAAGATCCCCTGGGAAAGGAAAAGGCAACCACTCCAGTAAGCTAGCCTGGAAAATCCCATGGACAGAGGAGCATGGAGGGATACAGTCCAATGGGGTCGCAAAGAGTCAGACACACACTTAGCAACAAAGGCCCGGAAAAGCACAGGCTTCAGAGTCAGATGTGGGTTTAGATCTAGGCTTTGCTACTTTTTAACTGAAAGACCTTGAATAAGTTAACTAATCTGAATCTCAACTGTAAAATGAGGATAATGGGGTTATTTGAGGAATAAATGAAATGATATAAAAAAAATCCCTCAACAATTGCCCAGCCCGCAAAGAGTCGGACACGACTGAGCGACTGAACTGAACTGAACTGAACTGCTGAAAATGCAGGATTGAAAAATCAGCTAAAACTGAGATTTAAAAGACTTTTACTACAACACCAAGAGTGATGTTATGTAAACTATGGACTCTCCTTGATAAGGATGTGTCAATGCAGGTTCAACAACTGTAACTAATGGGCCGCTCTGGTGGGAATGTTGATCTTGGGGGAGGCTAGGGATGTGTGGGGGTAGGGGATATGTGGGGAATCTCTGTACCTTCTGCTCAATTTTGCTGTCCACTTAAAACTGCTGTAAAAAATAAACTCTTAATAGCAACCAAAAAGTCTTTCAGACCCCAAATCTCCTATTTGCAAAGAAGATCTCAATTATACCTATTTTGGTTTTCAGTCAGCCTGGTGGCTCAGAAGGAAAAGAATCTACTTACAATGCAGGAGACACAGGTTCGATCCCTGGGTTGGGAAGATCCCCTGGAGAAGGAAATGGCAACCCGTTCCAGTATTCTTGCCTGGAAAAATCGCATGGACAGAGGAGCCTGGGGGTTACAGTCCATGGGGTCGCAAAAAGTTGGACTCGATTGAGCAACTAACACTAGAGAACATTTTAAATTGTATAAATAAAGTTTAGTTTGTAGTTTGTGTCTCTATATAGGAAAACTATATTGAACCTTCACTATCTCTTTTTTATAGACGTTAGATACTCCCCCCCTCCTTAAAAATATGTGTATTTTCATGTAACACGTCATCACATATTGTTTTCTGCTGGCCGATGGAAGACAAGAGCGGTGTAAGCATTGGTTCCCCAACCTGGGGAGAGAGTGGCGTAGACATCAGGACTTTAAAAAAAATCTCCTCCAGTGATTCTAATAATTAGCAGCCAAGTTTGAGAACCGCTGGTACAGGGAGGGCTTGGTGATAGCTCTGGTACTTGCCTCCTGAACAGCCTGGGTAAGTCACACCATTTTTCTGAGGCTTCATTCTTTTATCTGTAAGTTGGGATAAAAGTAACTACCTGTAGGGTTGCTGCAAGATTCCATATGTGTCGAATATCAGTTTAACAGCAATTTCAATATATGAGAGCTATTTTTAGCAGTTTCATTGATTCCAAATCATCTTATTTGATGTCACCTGTTTTAAATGTATAATCTGATGAGTTTTAACAAATATATATAGCCTTGTAACCACCCCTCAATCATGACTTAGGTAGTCCCTGCTTTCCACAGTAATATGAAACTAAAAAATAACCGTGCAAAGTAATCTTAATTAAAAAATGGGAAGCTTTTGATTATCCCACGACCTTCAAAAATGTTTGCAAAATATTTTTTAAAAAAAGCTATCTTGCTATCAGTTACAAATGAATACTGCTACTGCTGCTGCTACTGCTAAGTCACTTCAGTCATGTCCGACTCTGTGTGACCCCATAGATGGAAGCCCACCAGGCTCCCCCGTCCCTGGGATTCTCCAGGCAAGAACACTGGAGTGGGTTGCCATTTCCTTCTCCAATGTGTGAAAGTGAAAAGTGAAAGTGAAGTCGCTCAGTCGTGTCCGACCCCTAGCGACCCCGCGGACTGCAGCCCACCAGGCTCCTCCATCCATGGGATCTTCCAGGCAAGAGTACTGGAGTGCCTTAGAGAAATTTAAAAAACAGCAAAAGAAATGCTTTGTACTCTGTAATTAAAATATCTGAGAAATTGAGAACTAAGGTATTTATTTACTCGTTAAAAGCTTATCAAGGGTAGTTTGAACAGCACTTGCCGTTTTCTTGTTGTGTAGTTTAATGTACACCTTGGGAGATTGTTGTGCTCCTTTCTAAGTCTGAATCAGCTTCCAGTGTTGAACTTTCCCACTTTCAATGTCACACAGCTCATGAACCATCTCTCTGAGAGTGATGGGGTTAATGTGGGGTTTTCCTCATTTATGTACACAATAAGTTCACCTTCACTGAGTTTCTCCACTGTTTATCTAGAATGGTAGCCATGTCAGCACTCCCATATTTGGCTGTTTCTTTTATAACTTGATTTTCATTTGATTTGAACTTCACTTCCAACATCATCATTTTTCATTTATTTGCTGCATTCATCTTGGCCAGTTCCTTCTCGCCATCATCCACTTTTGTAAATGTCACGTGGGTTATCACTGGGAGACAAGGCAGGAACACAAAGGTGTCTATGAACTGGAGAACAGGTAGCCAGTGACCAACAATCAGCAGACTGAAAGAAGTGACGTGGTCCATCACTGATCAAGATGCATTCCTGCTCCTCACATCGTGGTCTGTGGTCTGAGGAGCTAGCTGCAAAGTTTTTAACTTAAACACTTACAGTTAAGATACTGTGGTAACTGAAATTCGAACTCTGTTGGTGGAGTTGTTCAGTCGCTCAGTGGTGTCCAGCTCTTTTTGTGACCCCATGGACTGTAGTCCGCCAGGCTCCTCTGTCCATGCGATATTCCAGTCAAGAATACTGGAGTGGGCTGCCATTTCCTTCTCCAGAGGATCTTCCCAACCCAACTGCATCTCCTGCTTTGGCAGGTAGATTCTTTACCACTGAGCCACCTGGGAAGCTAATGGAGCCTGGTGTTTTTTAACTAAATGGTGATCACTGAAAGCATACACTGAGGACTGCCTGTATTGAACATTTCCAACCTCCCAGATAGCTCCCTGATACCTGTCTATAGTTCATGCTCACCCCAACCCCCAGGTCCCGGCAAACACTGATCTGCTGTCTGTCACTGTAGTTTTGCCTCTTTTAGAATTTCACATAAATAGAATCAAAGCATTTGAAGTCTATCATGTCTGGCTTCTTTCATTTAGCATGATGCTTTTGAAATTCATTTATGTTGCTACATGTATATGATGGCTATTTTTCTTTCTTTTCTCTTAGACTACTAAACCAATCTTTCACCTTAAGTGAATATACAATGAAACAAAACAAATAGTTGAATAAACCTGCTTTGATTTCATAGCCTCCCCCATCTCCATCCTCTTTGTAATTGAATTTTTTTTGTGACCCCTTTTGTGAAACAGTCATCCCCTTAAGTTTTCTACTTCACTCCTTCCTCAACCACATTCCCGTTTCAGCCCTGCCAAACCTATAAAACTGCCTTAAAGAAGGCCACAGCTTTCTTTCTGCTGCTCTTCACCTTCATCCTTCTTGTCTTTTTAGCCACACTTGATACTGTTGAGCAATCCTCCTTCAAAGTCTCCTGATTCTCTTCTTCCCTCTCTGACTCCGCCTTCTCAGTCTACTTCCTCCAACATGAGCTCCTAAGGTGTAGTCCTGGGACCTCTGTTATTCTTCACTTGCATCTCCTCCCCAGACAATCTCAACTGTCCCCATAGTTTGCTCTAGCTCTAATCTCTTTCCTAAATTTCAGACAAATATATGCTACTGTCTAATAAACATCTGAATCTGAATGTCCCATAGATACCTTCAAATCATACATTCAAAATTAAATTCATCATTTCAATGCCTCCTCCTTCTCCTGCCCTTCCCCCAAAAAAACTGTTCCTCCATCTGTGTTCCCAATTTAAGTGAATGGTTTCAGTAGCAACCATTTATCCAAACCAGAAACCCAGCTTCCTCCCTCTCCCATACTCCCAGCCCCCCACATCCAATAGAATACCAAGACCCGTCAACGCCACTCCAGCTATCAGAGCCTATATGCTTCTCTCCATTCCCACTCCCACTACTATGTTCCAGCCACCATTACATCTCCCCACGATCACTCTGATGCCTTGTAATGTTTTGATCACTGTGTGATTTTTCTAAAACACAATCTGATCTTCTATCTTCCTGTTTAAAACTATCCAATGTGTCTCCACCTCAAGCTCCTAAGGAAAAAAGAAACTTTCCATACCCCTGGTCCCAACTCACCACCCAGACTTTACAAATCATCAATATAATTTGTGTCATCACTTGGGGGAGATCATCTGACCCTTTGTCCCTTGTTTCTAAACAGCAGAAACTAGGAACATAATTAAGTGACAGGTTCTTGGCCATTGGCTCGGTCTTGGCAGAGGGCTGAGTTGCAGTTTGTTCTTTGCTTAGGAGGGCAGGGTGGGGCCCCCAGCTAGGAGGCAGAGGAGCCGGGTGCAGACAGTGACCTTCCAAGGGAAGAGAAAGACAAGGGGAAGAGGAGAGGAACTCAGAGGCTATGTCTGGAAGTGTGGGTCTCCAGTGAACAGACAGCCTTCCTTGCTCTGTTCTGTTCCCCCAAACAGTCCTGCATCCTAATAGATCAGAATGCTCCTAGTGAGGACAGAAACATCCCTGAAACTCAGAATTCTTCTCATCACAGTTCAAAACATCTTGTTAATCAGCCAGATTGGGTTTGGGCTAGGGCTAAGGCTAAGACAGCCCATGAGTTAGATGCCTGTTCCTTCCCAGTGGCCTGGATCCAAACAAGCACAGGACATCCAAACTTGAGCTGGGACCATGGGGTTCAGTTTACCATTGGGTGTTTGTGGTTACTGTTTTTTTCCTCATGATTCCTTTTTACACCACACCTCACACCCCAATTCCTTTCCCCTGAGCAGAGTTATCTCTTTGTGGAAGAAGATTTATTACCAGCAGGATCTTTGCAGAAATAGCAAGCCCATCTTTCTACTGTTGAGTTAACCAGGAGGCAGAATCAACACACATTCTGGCCTCCTGCAAGTCAAGGGCATAAAAAAAATGTTTTTAAAGAATTTGGTTACTATTTCCAAAAAAATGTCAACAGTCATTGTAGGAAAAATGAGACCTTTATTACACTTCTTAAATTTGCTTTATAGTTTCATAGTGTTTTCATTTTAAATGATCTGTGAAGGCACACCAGAGAGGTTAGACCAGCCGGTCCTGCTGGGTGATGCCTTCTCAGAGGCTAACCCACCTCTGACAGGCCCTTGAAGGAAGTCAGAGCAAGAAATGGTGCTTCTGAGCAAAGGTGGATTCCCTCTCATTAACTCAGAGACAGGGCTGGAACCATCAAGAGGCTCCTAGAGGTCATGTGACATCCCTCCCCTGATTTAGCATTAAGGAAAGTGAGGGGTAGTGAGATTGGGTATCTTGCCCAAAGCAGGTGATTGTTTAAGGTCAGATGGCTTCTCTGAGATCAGGTGACTGGCTTAGCATCACACAGTTAAGTTGATATCAAAGCCAATACTGAAAACTTGGTCTGACTCCAGGGTAGTGTTTTCCGACAGTATCACAGGTGGCTCAACAGCAGTCCATGGCCCCTTCTTTGCCTCCACTCCCAAACAGCAGACACATCCCACTTTGGAACCTGCAAACTGCTTTTGAGTAACCAGAATCTGAGATTCTATCATCCTCAGCTGACAGAGTTGGGTCCTGTGGGTTCCTTCTGTTTACAGGAGTTGGGAGGTGGTGGGGGCGCTGATGACTTCACCACAGACCATGCAGCGAGTCAGGGACAGGGCCAACTTCCCAGCTCCCCGATCCCTGCTCTTTCTTTCTGTTTCTGAGTCAGCTGAGCTAGTCAGCTTCCCACGCTGTAAACACAACACAGAGCAAGGAAACAATGAGGCTGCCTATTTAGACAAGACCTGCTTCCCTGCTCAGTGTCACTACGTGTCTCTTTTTATGCTCTTGAACAGTCCGTTCCAGCAGCTGGCTGCTAGGACAACAGGCAAGAGGGACGACTGTGAACTAGTCCCTTAAAGGGGTTCGATCCATGTCTTCATGGACAAAAATAAGCCTGCTAGAGCCTCAGGAGAGCAGAGTTGAGCCGAAGTGGAGGCTATGGCAAAGGTCCCAGTCATTAGAAACATTTAGACAGATGCGTCTTTATTAGATCATGCCACGAAAGATAACACAATCAGGAAACAGATATTACCTGTGCCTTGGAAAGGAAACTGCCATCTTTTTAATCAGATCAAACCCTGAGCTTGCAAGGTAGCCATGAAGGAGGGAAAGCTCTAACTCTGCTTAACCCTTCCCTTTAGGCAGTGTTTCTCAAACTGTAGAGAGCTCATTTTCAAAATGCATAGACGCAGGCCTCACTCCTCACTCCTCTGGGACTGAGGGGGAGTCTGGGGGAGGGCCGGATGCCTGGGCATCTGCATTTCTAACAAGTACCCCCAGGACCACACTTCAGATGCCCTTCCTCATTGTTGCTGTTGCCACTGGGTAGCCTCTTAGGGGTGCTAGTCCCCATTTATTGCTTTTACTCACATCTCCCCTTCCTTACTCACATCTCCCCTTCCAAATAAGGCTGGAACATTTCAACAAGGCTGTGCTAAAGGCTTTGGGAAGGAAAAAGTTGTAAACAAGCAGAGAGTAGCTTGCAACATTTAGTTGAATTTGCTGAAATTCAGTAAAGATTTTGCTGAAATACAGGAGACCCGGCTTTGATCCCTGGGTCAGGAAGATCCCTTGGAGGAGGGCATGGCAACCCACTCCAGTATTCTTGCCTGGAGAATCCCACGGACAGAGGAGCCTGGCAGGCTGTTGTCCAAAGGGTCGCACGGAGTCGGACATGACTGAACTGATTAAGCAGCAGCAGCAGCAGTTTGCAACTAAACAATCTGGTTTATAAAAGGCGGTTTCCTCATCTTCAGTGTGGAATCCCCTACAGGGCTGTCTTCCAGCTAGACTCCAACCTGTCCATGTAAGAAGACTTTTTTTTACCACCCAGGTGGACATGCCTTTCTGAATATGGAGATGCCTTGACTTGGAGACCCAGAAGAGGAAAGAAGGAGCCAAGGGGTCCCTGTTCATCTGTCCCACCGTTCAACTCCTGAGCTTCACTCTTCTATGAAATTCTCCACCTCTTTCCTTGGCAAGTTGATTCTGGGAAAATCTAAATTGGTCAGAAGTGAAGATACAATTCCTTAAACCCTTACAATTGTACCTAAGCCAGTGTCATGCAGTGAGTCAGGGATAAATGTCACTTCCAGAAAATAAAAACAAGAGGGAATTTGGGAGGGAGTGGTGGTAGTAGAAGGGGTCAGTTCCTCTCAACTCCTTCCAGACAGATCCTGGGTGCTGGGATTGTGGTGACTGGAGAGGCAGCAGCTTGCAAAAGAGGCCAAATCTGACATTTCAGTTTAGCCATTTGTTCATTCAACCAGCAGTTTTTGAGCATCTATTTTATGCTAGATCCCATGCTAGACATTGAAACACTGTAGAGCAATTAACAAGATAGGCTCATTTGGCAGCAAGATATATGGACATAGAGATTTTCATACAAAGTGAAGTCAGAAAGAGAAAGACAAATATGGCATCACTTATATGTGGAACCTAAATATGACACAGAGGAATTTATCTATGAAACAGAAACAAATTCATAGACATAGAGAACATACGTGTGGTTTCAAAGCAGGGGAAGAGATCAATTGAAACTTTGGGATTAGCAGATGCAGACTATTATATGTAGAATGATAAATAAGATCCTACTGCATAGCACAGGGAACTGTATTCAGTATTCTGTGATAAACCATAATGGAATCATTTTGCTGTACAACAGAAATTAATACAACACTGTAAATCAATGATACTTCAATAAAATAAAATTTTAAAACCCAAGATAAGGTCTTATCTGTGATAGCCCAGCAGAGATGATGACTAAGATAACTAAACAGGGGCCTCATCTGATGATCCTCAGGCGACATTTTGACCCACACAGCATGTTAAACATCAGGGTATTTCCCATTAAAAACTTGGATTTCTAACTTCTCTTTAAAAATCAGAAAAGATGGCAAAAGTAGGCTTGTGTACCCCAATGGCAATACTTTCTAGAACTGAGAAGTGGCTATCCCATACATACAAATACACTACATACAGAGTTCATGTAGAGAAGCAAGCACTCCCATTAACCACACTCTCCACTACTCCTAATTGTCTCAGATGTGGCCAGTTTCACCCTGTCCTGTCCTGTACCCAATGTCCTGTACCCAATGGTTCACCTGTCCTGTACCCAATCACATCTGAATTGAAGAGTCCTGAATGGAAGCCCAGGGCAGAGGACCTAAACTGGTCTGAAGAATGAAAGATGAAAGGGTTGCTCAGGTGATGAAGGGCAAGGAAAGGAGTAGGTTAGGAGTGTGAGGCAAAGGAAACAATGCATGCAAAGACCCAGAGATGAAGCTTGAAGAGTCTGAGAGTAAGAGGCCAGGTGTGTTTGAGAAAGGTGGACTGTTTCTTACAGGTAGAGCTTCAAGAGAGAAGAGAGAGATGGAGCTGGAGAGGAAGTCAGGGTTGAGTCATATTGAAAATGCTAGACTGGGAACTTCCCTGGTGGTCCAGTGGCTAAGACTCTGTGCTCCCAGTGCAGACAGCCTGGGTTCAATCCCTGGTCAGGAAACTAGATCCCACACGCCACAACTAAAAAAGATCCTGCAGTTGCAAGAAGATCAAAGATCCTGCATGCTGAAACTAACAGCCGACACAGACAAATAATTATTCTTTAAAAAATGTCTGACTGCATCCTATGTTACAGGGTACAAAACACTGGAGGGTTTTAGGCAGGATGATGGCCCCTATCCAACTGTTTTTGGGTGGTTGTTTGTACTGCTGTGTGGGGAACAGATCAGAGGAAGCAAGACTGAGCTGGGAACAGGTATTTTAGGGCATTCATAAGCAGTCCCCCGTACTAAAGCCACTGGGAAAATGTCAAAAGATTATGTCCTATCTTCTCTTCCTCTGAAATCCAGCCTCTATCACACAACAGAGTCCTGGGCGTGGAGCAGGGGCTCAGGGAAAAGTTCCAACTCAAACCTGGGGCAGAAACAGTGACGGAAATGTTTCAGTCCTGTAGTCCTTGGGCTTTGCACAAAGAGGATGCTCTGGATTTGCACAGAAAGATCAGCTTTTCTCCTTGATCTTGGCTTCCCAGGTGGCACTAGTGGTAAAGAATCCACCTGCCAAGGCAAGACACACAAGAGATGAGGATTCGATGCCTACATTGGGAAGATCCCCTTGAGTGGGAAATGGCACCCCTCATCAGTGTTCTTGCTGGAAAATCCCATGGGCTACAGTCCATGGGCCTGCAAAGAGTCAGACGCAACTGAGTAATTTAGCACACACTTGACTACATGAAGGGTAAATTTTTAAAAATAAAATGCGAAGCTATTCTAAAGTCACTGACTTTCTCTGCCAGCTATTGAGCTCATCTTTGATTTGGGTGACCCCTCTGGCTTAGACATGACTTTCTTGAGAGAAAGAGCATCAGAGTCGCACAATCTCTGTCCATCAAGTTTAAGGAAAAAACATGAAAATCTTGCAGGTTATTGACAGGGGTAAGGTGTATATACAATTGTGCAAATAGAGTAGAAAAAGGATACATACAACCAGCTAGAAAAAGGCCCAAATTCCTATATCAGGTGGTGCAGGGGGGAGACTATTTGAAAGGGAAATTTTTATTTTTCAGCCTAACACAACTGGGTTGGAGGTGTAGATCCATTAAAAATCAATTTAGAGAGACAGAATACTGCTTGTTTCAAAAATACAGTTCCACCTTCTCAACTCTCCTCCTCCATCACAAAATGTCAGATCCCGGCATGGGATAAACCCATTAGAACTCAGCTCTGTAGTGCTCATGTGGTCTGCTTGGATTTCATCTATTGGAATATTTACTTTGGATAAGATGCAAGTTCTCTGCAGCAGTTGGTGGGGGGGTGTTGGAGAATTACAGCGGATGGAACAAGCAAGGAGTTTTGCAGTTGAAACCAAACCCCAAGTGGGATTTTTCACTTGAATTAATTGACTCTCCCACATCTGTACTACCCTTTGTCTGATCTTGGGTCATCTGTTCTCTATTCTGGGATCTCAAAGCTCTTTTCGAGCAGATACTTTTCTGTTCATGTTACTGCAGAAACTGAAAAGTGCTTTGCTACCAGTCAAACTGAGATACTCACTTATCTGGAAATGAATATTAAGGGGTGGGGCCCAGAGAACAGGGCTCCCAGTTGCTTTGCCTTAAGTGCATCTAACTAGTGTTTTCTAAGAACTCCTACCCATCCAAAGGCTCGCAGTGTCTGAAAGAACCTTTGGTCATTCACACTCCAAGCAATAGTTGTTCTCCATCGTTTATGATAATAGGAAGGAAATGGATTGGCCAGGAAGCATCTGGTGGTGCTGAAGACCCATGAGAAGACACATCAGAGCCCTAATACCGCAGTCCCCAACTTAAGTGCTTTAACCAATAGAGTGAATCCTAGAGGCATCAGTAAAGCTCCACAGAAATCTACATCTCTAATTTTCATTCAACAAATATTTATGGAGCTTCTGTGATGCTGCCAGGAACTGCTCTGGGGATACCATTGAACAAAATGGGCAAGTCTGTGCTTATGCTGAGTTTGCATTTTAGTGTCAGCCTGTGCAGGGGTGGGGCATGGAAATAGACAATAAACAGGTAACTACAGAATGTGGCAGGCAGTGATGAGTCTGTAGATGAAGAATAAAGCAGCCTAAGAGGGCCAAGTTCATCAGGAAATGTTTCTTTGAGCAAAGTGATCTTTGTTTTTGTCTTTAAAATAATAGACTTATTTCTATTAGTGGTTTTGGAGGTATAGGAAAATTAGCAAGAAGTACACAGGATTCCTAAATCTTATCCCAACCCAACCCAATATCCAGTTTCCTCTATTAGCACCGTCTTGCATTAGAGTGGTGCATCTGCTACAATGGATTAGTCAGTGTTGGTATCTAAAGTGTATATTCTACATTAGGTTTTACTCTTGGACTTGCATTCTATAAACAGAGGTGCAAGGGAGCAGGTCACATGAATCTGGTGGAAGAGCTTTCCAAGGTTAAGGAACAGCAATGGCAAAAGCTTTCCATAGCTCCTGCCCCGCTGTTTTACAGCCCGTGGTGTAGAGTCATTCCACCAGCCCAGCAGAAAAAAGTGCTGTCTTGCCCACTCCTTTGTTTCCTTTGCTCCTTGTCTTTCCTTTTCTTCCTCCCTGCCCCAAACCTTTGCTTCCTGAATCAGTGCCTCCAACTCCTTTGCTCTGATGCACTAAAGAGCAAGTGCACTAAGCATGACAAAGTTCAAATGCTTTCATGTCAGGACAAGTTACCCTTTTCTGGAACCTGGTGGCTCCTGAGGCTGAGGGATAGAACGAAGGCTTTGGTATTGTATCTCAAGTCTGGGAGAGAAGCTCTGTTAGCAAGATAGGGTTACAGCTTATCCCAGAGGATGTCCTAGGAGGCATTGTATTTATAGGGACATCCCAGGTCAGGATCTGAAGATGCATGTCCCCACCATGCAGCCTCACATGGAGCAAAGGATTGCTGGCTTATTATACTGGGGATCAGATAAAAGGCAGGACCTGGGGAATGAGGAGCAGGTAATGAAAAGGCTTTAAGGGGGCAAGTGTGTGTGTGTGTGTGTGTGGTATGAGGGAGATGGTCAGGAGAGCTGGGCTCTGCTGATTGAGTGCTTAACCAGCAGGCAGCCCCCAAGAGTTCAGGGTGAAGTCCATGTGTCTGAAGATGAACCTAGGGATAGGTGGTTGGCATGAAAATCTACTTTTGAACCTCCACCAAGTTCCCCTACTGCATACCAACCCTCACACCCACCCCTTGTTGAATCAATGTTTATGGGTAGGCTTATCCCTTGGGCCCAAAAACTAAACTCAGAAATTTATAATTTTGTGCATTTTCTTGACTCACGGATTAATACCTTTTTTTGGGTACTCATAACACCATCTCTTCTTTCAGCAATAAGGGACATCATACATGGATTGCACTCTTAAGACAACTGGAAAGTTGGCATCCTGTTTACCAGAATAGAGTGTGCTGGGGGGTCTGTTATTTTCTTTCTCTCACGGATTCTATCTACATTTTTCCACCTGGAAAAACTCCATATCTTCTTTTAAATGCACTTATAATTCCCTCAGCATTTGTTAATTTAAAATGCAACACCATTGTCACTCTTGCAGTTCAGTTCAACTCAGTTCAGTCGCTCAGTCTTGTCCGACTCTTTGCGACCCCATGAATCACAGCACACCAGGCCTCCCTGTCCATGTCACTCTTTAGTACCAGTCAAAAAAATAATTCTATTCATTTGACTGAGTGCTATATTAATGGCTGTCAACTGAGCTTCCTTTCACATCTTTCCAACCTAACTGTAGTTTGGTTACTGCTAAAATCACATCCTTATTTCATCTATCAACCTCATAGCCATCAGCTCACACACACGTCACCATACAGCTTCCTTGTATTCATTCAAGGAGTGAGTGTGACCATGGATTATTAGTTTGAGGGACACATATGTGGCACATTCACGAGGGTCTTCCTTGTAGTGTATAAGCTGATAATGCAGAGGACTTGGGCCAACCTTAAGTAATCCTTTGTTAATCTTGGACAAGGTGCATCTCCATATTGCCAGATGACATGCAATAGCATCATTACATGCCGGATGTCAGGATATCTCACCTAATTTGGTGTATTTGGATTACACACAGTTTCTCCTGTTTGTTTTCTTTCAGTGAAAGAGATGACCCTTACTTGAGAGAATCCTTATCTACATGAGCACTGATTATGACCCTTCAGTCTTGTTTTCACTAGATTAGATTACCCCTGTTCTGGCTGTTTTATTTGTCTTCCATTTATTCACAGTGGATACTTCTTTTAAGGGCCTCCATGCAGCACTTAATCTACAGCAATCCATAAGCAAATGGCTACTTCAAAGTCTGTGATCTAAACAATGGGACACAGGTCAGTTGGCCACATAGCCAACTACACTATATACCAGGACTCTCAGGAATAGGCAGATAAATGGTCAGTTTACTGTGCATGTCATCAGAGGCCAAGGTGGTTTTGCAGAATTCTTCATATTTGTGTGAAAGAATGTAACTGCCCCACAGAGGGAATAGTTGCCCTTCCCTGGGAACTATGCAAGAACATCCCAGTGGCTTTCTCTTCCACATCACACACACTCTACTGTTTCCCTCCTTCATGCCGAACCCCCACTACATCCATGCCACTTGGAATCACTTTGTATAATGGCAGGTTTCAAAGAGTCGGAGACAACTGAGAGACTTTCACTTTCACTGATGGGAACTTGTTATGTATATAAACCATCTGGGGGGTCTAAAAGAAGTTGAAATATTAGAATATGGGCCAAGAAAATATTTAAAAACCTGAAATGGAGGAGAAACATGTTACTCTCCCTTTACTGCCAAGGAATTTCAATGGATTCTACCAAATTCCCCTCTCCTGGGAGTCCACTAAGCTGATTAATGCCCCATCAAGTCCAAATCAGCCAGATGCCCAGGGGAACACCCAGATATTCAGTTCATCTGTGCCCAGAAAACATCTTCCAAGATCACTCTAGCCCCAGTGTCCAGCCTAAATGTGATCCAACCATCTCTAGTAAAATAATAAAATCAGAGAGAGGCTGGCCAACCACCAGCGTGTGCCTAGGACTAAAGGAGTTCCTGGGATGTGAAACTTTCACTACCAAAATTGGAAAACCCTGGAAAAATCAGGATGAATTGGTCAGAGACCATGAAAGTGTTGTCATTCAGTAGTGTCTGATTTTTGTGACTCCATGGACTGTAGCCAGCCAGGGTCCTTTGTCCATGGGATTCTCCAGGCAATAATACTGAACTGGGCTGCCATTCCCTTCTCCAGGGCCTCTTCCTGACCCAGGGACTGAATCTGGGTCTCCTACATTACAGGCAGATTCTTTACAGTCTGAGCCAGTACAGTGGTCAGAGACCATAATTATGTAAACAGTTAGCTTAGGTGCCATGCTTGCATTTCCAGTGTTATTCTAGCTCCAGGGAGACGCTTTATTTGGCTACAGATATGGAGAGCCATGGTATTCATGTGTACACTATATACACTCTGAGGCTTATTTAAATTAAGGATATGTAAAGCATCTCCTTCAAATACTTGGAACTCAATCAGTGACACTCCAAAATTAGCTTTAAGTGATAAAATTTTATGTAATTATGACAACCATCTCTAAAATAAGTGATTAAGTGCTTCAATTATGAAAGGGATGGTCTGAAAACAAATCTCTCAGGAATTATAAATATTCTCTAAGATATTTGCCCAATTAGACATTCTCTGAGTCTTGTTTTTGTATATCTTGCCAACAAAGGTTGCTTAGCAACAGTCAGCCATCTCCTTTCTCTCATTAGTTTCCTCTCCCACCTTTGCAGTTCAAACTAAAGGGAAGGAAAGCTGCAGCTCTGTGATGACCTCCTCTTCTCCGTTCATAAACAGAAAAATGAGGGTTGTTGAAATGTGACGGTCTGTAATGCTTGCATCAAGGTTTGTACAATCAGAAGGACTGTTACTGAAAGAAGTTAAATTCTAACGATGTCTTAACTCATTAAAAGCCATATAGCAGCAAAAGAGGTTCAGTTCAGTTCAGTCGCTCAGTCGTGTCTGACTCTCCGCGACCCCATGAATTACAGCACGCGAGGCCTCCCTGTCCATCACCAACTCCCGGAGTACACTCAAACTCATGTCCACACAGTCGGTGATGCCATCCAGCCATCTCATTCTCCGTCGTCCCCTTCTCCTCCCGCCCCCAACCTTTCCCAGCATCAGAGTCTTTTCCAGTGAGTCAACTCGTCGCATGAGGTGGCCAAACTATTGCAGTTTCAGCTTTAGCATCAGTCCCTCCAATGAACATCCAGGATTGATCTCCTCCAGAATGGACTGGTTGGATCTCCTTGCAGTATAAGGGACTCTCAAGAGTCTTCTCCAACACCACAGTTCAAAAGCATCGATTCTACGGCGATCAGCTTTCTTCACAGTCCAACTCTCACATCCATACATGACCACGGGAAAAACCATTGCCTTGACTAGACGGACCTTGGTTGGCAAAGTAATGTCTCTGCTTTTTAATATACTATCAAGGTTGGTCATAACTTTCCTTCCAAGGAGCAAGCGTCTTTTAATTTCATGGCTGCAATCAGCATCTGCAGTGATTTTGGAGCCCCAAAAAATAAAGTCTGACACTGTTTCCACTGTTTTTCCATCTATTTCCCATGAAGTGATGGGACCAGATGCCATGATCTTTGTTTTCTGAATGTTGAGCTTCAAGCCAACCTTTTCACTCTCCTCTTTCACTTTCATCAAGAGGCTTTTGAGTTCCTCTTCACTTTCTGCCATAAGGGTAGTGTCATCTGCATATCTGAAGTTATTGATATTTCTCCCAGCAATCTTGATTCCAGCTTGTGCTTCTTCCAGCCCAGCGTTCCTCATGATGTACTCTGCATATAAGTTAAATAAGCAAGGTGACAATATACAACCTTGACGTACACCTTTTCCTATTTGGAACCAGTCTGTTGTTCCATGTCCAGTTCTAACTGTTGCTTCCTGACCTGCATACAGGTTTCTCAAGAGGCAGGTCAGGTGGTCTGGGATTCCCATCTCTTTCAGAATGTTCCACAGTTTATTGTGATCGACACAGTCAAAGGCTTTGGCATAGTCAATGAAGCAGAAATAGATGTTTTTCTGGAATTCTCTTGCTTTCTCCATGATCCAGCGGATGTTGGCAATTTGATCTCTGGTGCCTCTGCCTTTTCTAAAACCTGCTTGAACATCTGGGAGTTCACGGTTTACATACTGCTGCAGCCTGGCTTGGAGAATTTTGAGCATGACTTTACTAGCGTGTGAGATGAGTGCAATTGTGCGGTAGTTTGAGCATTCTTTGGCATTGCCTTTCTTTGGGATTGGAATGAAGACTGACCTCTTCCAGTCTTGTGGCCAGTGCTGAGTTTTCCAAATCTGCTGGCATATTGAGTGCAGCACTTTCACAGCATCATCTTTCAAGACTTGAAATAGCTCAACTGGAATTCCATCACCTCCACTAGCTTTGTTAGTAGTGATTCTTTCTAAGGCCCACTTGACTTCACATTCCAAGATGTCTGGCTCTAGGTCAGTGATAACGTTATCGTGACTATCTTGGTCATGAAGATCTTTTTTGTACAGTTCTTCTGTGTATTCCTGCCACCTCTTCTTAATATCTTCTGCTTCTGTTAGGTCCATACCATTTCTGTCCTTTATTGAGCCCATCTTTGCATGAAATGTTCCCTTGGAATCTCTAATTTTCTAGAAGAGGTTTCTTGTTTTTCCTATTCTGTTGTTTTCCTCTATTTCTTTGCATTGATCACTGAGGAAGACTTTCTTATCTCTCCTTGCTATTCTTTGGAACTCTGCATTCAGATGCTTATATCTTTCCTTTTCTCCTTTGCTTTTCACCTCTCTTCTTTTCACAGCTCAGGCACCAGTAATTCTAGAAGGTCCATTGCTCAATTAGCCTGCTATTTTTGTGCCCCAGAATCTTGACCTAATTATTAGCTGATAGAGAAGAATGGAAACTGCACTGCTGAGGACCAACTTTGTGCCATGCCTTAACTGGATGCTAGTTTAATTGGGTTTTAGAATGGGACATGGGCTGGCTCAGGAGGCTTTTGTTTTTTAGCTTTAGGTTTTTGTGGGGTGGGGAGGAAGGCAGGCAGGAATTTAGATGGAGGCAGAGACCAAACAGGACTCCAAGAGCCACAGCAAGACCTGGTCTCATGAAGCCTGGACCCACATCCTAGCTGTCCTTGGGGATCTCAGCAGAAAGGTCTCATTCATTTTTTCTCTAGTCTTCCACCTTCCCAGAGTTCCACTGCTCTCTCTTCCTGCTCTTCTCTTTGTCTGGCTTATTGAGTCCCCATGTACGGCGTCTCTCTGCCCTATATTCTTATTCTAACCAGAGAACTCAGCTTATTCTAAAATCAGGGTGGCTGCCCTCATGTAACTGGCTTGCTCAGGGGCCCCTGCTACCTCAGGGACTCCCTCTGTGTTTCTTTTATGTTCAGCTCTTCCTGCAAACTGCCTGATTATCTCTAGATAGATTATCTCTCAAGCCAAATACCCAAGAGTGAAACTTCCTATATAAGCAACATTCTAGACCAATCTGGCCAACTGTACATTGTAATCTTGGCCCAATCAGCTGGTACCAGAATGAAATAGGGATTGTAGGTCAAATTGCATGCCTTCATAATTCATATGTTGAAGTCCTATGACCCTCAGAATGTGACCTTATTTGGAGGTAGGGTCATTGCAGTGATTTGTTAAGATGAGGTCATGCTGGAGTAGGGTGAGAACCAAATCCCACAGGACTAGTTTCCTTATCAGAAGGGAAATCTGGACACAAATATGCAGATAAGGAGAGAGCTACATGAAGAGACATAGGACATAGACAGTCCTCTACAAGTGAAAGAACAAAACCTGGAATAGGTCACTTTTTCATAGTCTCCAGGAGGAGCCAACCCTGACAGCACCTTGATTTCAAACTGCTAGCCTCTAGAACTATGAAATAATAAACTTCTGTTGTTTAAGCCACCCAGTTTGTTGTGGCAGCTTTAAAAACCTAATATACCTTTTGTTACCTATAAGTGAGGTGCCACTGAACAAACACCTGAAAAGGTGAAAGTAGCTTTGGAATTGGGTAATGGGTGGAGACTGGAAAAATCTTAGGGTACATGATAGAAAGAAACCTAGATAGGCCTGAAAAGACCATTGGTAGAAATATGGGTATTAAAGGAGACTCACAAAGAAAAGAGGAGAGCTATAGAGAAAACTTATTGCCAAATTCAGACTGAAATTGAAGAAACTGGAGAAAACCACTATACCATTCAAGTATGACCCAAATCAAATCCCTTATAGCTATACAGTGGAAGTGAAAAATAGATTTAAGGGACTAGATCTGATAGCGTGCCTGATGAACTATGGACAGAGGTTTGTGACACTGTACAGGAGACAGGGATCAAGACCATCCCCAAGAAAAAGAAATGCAAAAAAGCAACATGGCTGTCTCAGGAGGCCTTACCAATAACTGTGAAAAGACGGGAAGTGAAAAGCAAAGGAGAAAAGGAAAGATATATCCATTTGAATGCAGAGTTCCAAAGAATAGCAAGGAGAGATAAGAAAGCCTTCCTCAGGGATCAATGCAAAGAAATAGAGGAAAGCAATAGAATGGGAAAGACTAGAGATCTCTTCACAGAAGGCAATGGCATCCCACTCCAGTACTCTTGTCTGGAAAATCCCATGGACGGAGGAGCCTGCTAGGCTGTAGTCCATGGGGTCACTAAGAGTCGGACATGACTGAACGACTTCATTTTCACTTGTCACTTTCATGCATTGGAAAAGGCAATGACACCCCACTCCAGTGTTCTTGCCTGGAGAATCCCAGGGACGGGGGAGCCTGCTGGGCTGCCGTCTATGGAGTCACACAGAGTCGGACACGACTGAAGTGATTTAGCAGCAGCAGCAGAGATCTCTTCAAGAAAATTAGAGATTCCAAGGGAACATTTCATGCAAAGATGGGTTCGATAAAGGACAGAAATGGTATGGACCTAACAGAAGCAGAAGATATTAAGAAGAGGTGGCAAGAATACACAGAAGAACTGTACAAAAAAGATCTTCATGACCTAGATAATCATGATGGTGTCATCACTCACCTAGAGCCAGACATCCTGGAATGTGAAGTCAAGTGGGCCTTAGAGAGCATCACTACGAACAAACCTATGGAGGTGATGGAATTCTAGTTGAGCTTTTTAAAATCATAAAGATGATGCTGTGAAAGTGCTGCACTTGATATGCCAGCAAATTTGGAAAACTCAGAGGTGGCCACAGGACTGGAAAAGGTCAGTTTTCATTCCAATCCCAAGGAAAGGCAATGCCAAAGAATGCTCAAACTACCACACAATTGCACTCATCTCACACGCTAGTAAAGTAATGTTTAAAATTCTCCAAGCCAGGCTTCAGGAATACATGAACCATGAACTTCCAGATGTTCAAGCTGGTTTTAGAAAAGGCAGAGGAACCAGAGATCAAATTGCCAACATCTGTTGGATCATTGAAAAAGCAAGAGAGTTCCAGAAAAACATCTATTTATGCTTTCTTGACTATGCCAAAGACTTTGACTGTGTAGATCACAATAAACTGTGGAATATTCTGAAAGAGATGGGAATATCAGACCACCTGACCTGCCTCTTGAGAAACCTGTATGCAGGTCAGGAAGCAACAGTTAGAACTGGACATGGAACAACAGACTGGTTCCAAATAGGAAAAGGAGTACGTCAAGGCTGTATGTTGTCACCTTGCTTGTTTAACTTCTATGCGGAGTACATCATGAGGAACGCTGGGCTGGATGAAGCACAAGGTGGAATCAAGATTGCCGGAAGAAATATCAATAACCTCAGATATGCAGATGACACCACCCTTAGGGCAGAAAGTGAAGAACTAAAGAGTCTCTTGATGAAAGTGAAAGAGGAGAGTGAAAAGGTTGGCTTGAAGCTCAACATTTAGAAAACTAAGATCATGGCATCTGGTCCCATCACTTCATGGGAAATAGATGGGGAAACAGTGGAAACAGTGTCAGACTTTATTTTTTGGGGCTCCAAAATCACTGCAGATGCTGATTGCAGCCATGAAATTAAAAGACGCTTACTCCTTGGAAGGAAAGTTATGACCAACCTAGACAGCATATTAAAAAGCAGAGATATTACTTTGTCAACAGAGGTCCGTCTAGTCAAGGCTATGGTTTTTCCCGTGGTCATGTATGGATGTGAGAGTTGGACTGTGAAGAAAGCTGATCGCCGAAGAATTGATGCTTTTGAACTGTGGTGTTGGAGAAGACTCTTGAGAGTCCCTTGGACTGCAAGGAGATCCAACCTGTCCATCCTAAAGGAGATCAGTCCTGTGTGTTCATTGAAGGGACTGATGTTGAAGCTGAAATTCCAATACTTTAGCTACCTGATGCAAAGAGCTGACTCATTTGAAAAGACCCTGATGCTGGGAAAGATTGAGGGCAAGAGGAGAAGGGGACAACAGAGGATGAGATGATTGGGTAGCATCATCGACTTGATGGACATGGGTTTGGGTGGACTCTGGGAGTTGGTGATGGACAGGGAGGCCTGGGCTGCTGTGGTTCATGGGGTCACAAAGAGTCTGACACGACTGAGAGACTGAACTGAACTGATAGAGAAACCTCCTATTGTCTCAGAGAATACATATACCATCATGAACAGGCTATTGCAAGAAATATGAGTGTTCAAGGTGCTTTTTATGAAGTCTTAGCTTGTCCTCTGATAACAAAATACTATGAACTAGGTGACTTAAACAACAGACATTTATTTCTTACAGTTCTGGAGACTGTGAAGTTCAAGGCCAAGGTATGTACAGATTTGGTTCCTGGTGAGAGGGTCTCTCTATGACCTCAAGATGACTGCCTTCTCATTGTACTCTCACACAAGAACTCTAGTCTCTCTTCTTCTTCTTATAAAGACTCTCCTCCCATCATGGATGTCCCACCCCCGTGACCGCATCTAAACCTAGTTGATTCCCAGGCCCCGTCTCTAAGTACCATCACACTGCAGGGCAGAGCTTCAACATAATTTATGAGAGAGAAGGGAACATGCACATTTAGTCCATAACAGAGGTCACAGATGGAAATGAGGAACATGTTCTTGGAAACTGGGGGAAAGGTGATCCTTGTTACAAAGTGGCAGAGGACTTTGCTGAGTTACATTCTATTGGATAGAAGGAGAACTTGTAAGCAATGATTTTGGATATTTAGCTGAGGAAATTTCCAAGCAAAGTGTTGAAGACGCAGCCTGCTTTCTCCTTGTTGCTTACAGTAAAACACAAGAGGAGAGAAATAAATAGAAGAAGGAACTGCTAAGTAAAAGGAAACCAGTGTTTAGTGATCTAGAAAATTCTCAGTCTATCCAGATGGCCTGCTCTGAAAACAGAGCCAAGTGTGTGTCTGGACAGCCATTTTCTAAAGAACTTTGCTCGGATCCAACAACCATCTCAGCCATTTCCTAAAGAGGTGACTCATGGATCCAACCAACCATCTCAGAGAAGTTAGGAATAGAGAGGCAGTTATCCATGAAAGGTCTGTGGAGGTTCTTCTTGTCTGATGTCTTGGACCCCCAAGAATTGCATAAGAGGCCAAGAAGTTTTCTGAGAATTCTTTATGAACAGAAACACTGCCCTCTTGGACTGAAAGGCACAGAGATGAGATGAAATGAAGGAAGAATGACTTCGAGGGCAGGGCCAAGGATGCTGAGGCTGGCACCTTTGGAACAGTCACCCTGGACCCAGAGGGCACAGTCTAGGGTCAGGGCCACCCCCTCCTTGGCTCCTGAGTGTGGGCAAAACTAACACAGAAGATGGTAGATTAAGCATGGCAGACAAATCCCTTTCGGGGGACATTTGAACAGGAAGTTTTGCTTTGGAATATAAGGCAAATACCTGGATACAGGTGCTTTATCTATTTTATGTAATTTAGTCCTTATAGATGATGTGGGCATCAGTTTTATTCTCCTCATTTTACCAGCTGGCTGCCTAACCCATTTTCTTGTGGTCTCATATCTGGGAGACTGAGGACTCAGGGTTTAAACCCAGGTCTGATCTCGAAGTTTTCAGTTTACTAGAAGTATGACATCTGGGACTTTGCAATGACAGCAAAGAGGTTAAGTAAAATTAACTAAACTCACTGCATGGGATGAAAGCTAAATATACTTTACTATTCTGATTACTAAAGCATTAGTGTGTATGTGTGGGCATGTGTTGTGTGTAAAAATTAAGACAAAAATATAAGACCAAATATCTAATAGCCCTTCTAGAATGTGTGTGTGTGCATGTGTGTATCTATATAATTTCTGTATCTATATTCCTATCTGTATCCACACCCAAATTCATATCCCTGTCTATCTCTCTGTGTACATAAAACAAATAACAAATAGCACTGACATAGTAATAACTTCCAACCCTTCAATCCTCTTGAACTAGGAATTTCTAAAACCTTTAGTCCAGGATGACCAAGGGAAATATCTCTTTTGCATTTACTGCCAATCTGTAGATTCTTTCTGAAAGCATTCACCACACTCACCATCTGCATTTGAAATGGCTGCTTCCTTACAGCAGAGATTTTAATGCTGTTTTCGAGAATTCACAAATCTCTTGGCAGCAATGAATTTTAAAGTTCATTCTTCAAGTCTTCATGGCCTGCTGGAATTTAAGACTTTTCCTTCCTTCATTCATTTTGCAATATGCCAGTCGAAGTTGCTTATTATCTGGAAAGATGTTTTGTCTCTCTTTTAAATGGCATGATATATCTCTGCCCTGTCTTTTTGAGCTTTTTTACTCTGTCATGTTCTGTGTTGTTGTACATGATGATAGGGAACGTTTTCTAAACTTGTGCCTTTTAACCTGAGAGGCAAATTCTAGGCTGATCTCCTTTTAAAATGATATCTTAATTACTACCTGTTCACCCTATTGAATAGCCTCCTATGTGCAGAAAAGTAGCATTTTGCAGTTTATGCATTTCCTGGCCATTATTATATAGATCCTATTAAGATATAAATAGCCAAAATAAAATTGTAAGAATTTGATGTAACATTCATTTCAAGATCCAACCTCAAATAATCACAGAAAATTGGTCTCTGCTATTACTGCAATCTTGCTTTTGTTATTTTGTTTCATTCTGTTTTGTTAATAGAGATTAGTATAGCTCTCTTTTGTTTTTGTCTGTCTTCCAGGGTTCCTGGGCTACTTGAAGTGGTTTTTTGTTTTTTTTTTTAAATCTGTCCAAGTATATCATGAAGTGGCAGCTACAGTTTTAGTCCAAAGGTCCACAGAGACATCAGCTGGAGACCTTCTTATTTTCCTGGTGGAGATCTGACAATTAACTGTAGAAAGCTCCATGAGAGTCTGCCGTGTTTACTTGTATATCCCCCGTGACCAGAGAAGCACTTGGCACATAGAAAGTGCTAAATAAAGAGAAGATAAATTAAAAACAAATTACAAATTCTAAAAATACACAGGCGTAGGCTACAAACTCAGGAGTTCTAATGAATTCAATTTTCTGTGATTTCTATCAAAAGAAGAAAAAAAATGTATGGTGCATTTATAAGTGTACATGGTGTTTTATCAAATATATTCTTGATAGGAGAAAACTTCTAATTTGACCAAGTATTAATGTGAATGGATTCCTTCACTTATAACTTTACACATCTGGTGTTTGGAAGAATTTCCACAAACTAGCTTCTGGCTCTGTATATTTCAAACAATGTGTTTTCTCTGCTTCTCTGCTATCTATTTCCAAGCACTGGGTCCCAATTGGACATATATGATTTCTGACACTGTCTCTTCACATCAAGATGTCAGGTAAGCTGGGCCAAAGTCCTATAGGAGTATTTATGGAGCTATTTCTATATCAGAAGGGCTAGAACTATCTAAACCATATATGGAAGTCATGGACTTTGTTGAGTTTTACACATTCATAAGTGAATGGTCTGTATCTCGTGCCTTTGTTGGTTTTCTGTGAGCTGTGGTTTCTGGGAAGTGAGCAGCTCTCATTCCTGTAACTCTTGTAATCCAGTCATTCATGTGCCTCCTTCATGAGGATCCAGTGCGGCTGTGGTGCTGTTATCCCTCTGATAGGAATTCTAACTCAGTGTAAAGCCCCAAAGGTCTGTTACCTATTTTTATTTTATATTGTACTATATTTCATTTACAGTGTTGTGTTTGTTTCAGGTGTATAGCAAAGTGATACAGTCATATATATATTTATGAATTAACAAAAGCAGTTCCCGTCTTTTGATGGGGTGCTCATGGTTTATAACATAAATGGCATTATTTTGAGAGAGGGATAACTTAGGTATGGCATTGGGTTTTTTTTTCTTTTTGCAGCCTGAGGCAGTTGTAAAATAACTTAATGTAGCTTTTTACAATTGTGTATTCTATAGTATTTTTTCATTTGGTGGAATTTTAACTGTTAATGTTTTTGGCATTGTGCTTTGTACCATTTATTAAATAAAAATTTTAAAAAAAGAAAAGCATGAAAATATATCCCAGAGAAGCAAAATCAAATGTATACTCAACTCAACTGTCCCAAGACAAATGCCTATGGCTACTTGACATTGCTGGGAACAAGGGAAGTGTGATGAAGAGGGACTCGGAATGGAAAGAGAGATGATTAAAATATTTGCTTTGGCAAATTTTACAATTTAGCTGCATTGGCTTCATGGTAAATACACCTTTGGTTTATTCAGAGGTAAGCATGTCACCCACAACTTGGGGAGAAGTTAGTTTTAGTTGCTAGTGGGCATCCTGGTCTTCCCTTGGATAGAGTATGGAGGGTAAGAGAAGGGATCTCTCCTTCTGCTGAGGTTGCTAGGCTGAAACAATATGATAAGGCAGTAGTATGAAGGCAAACAGGACCACAAAGGGGAAACCGCTGAGAGGGAAGAGCGGCAGAGAGAAATGACACCGTTTGAGCTCTTAAACTGGGCCATGTGTGAATTTAGCTACAACTCTGCATCTCCTGATCTGCTGATCTCCTGATCTCCTGCACTCAACAGGCTTCCTTTCTAACTCAAGCCAGTTTGAATTTGGGTTTCTGTCAGTGAAGCCAGGAGTCCTGACTAAAATACAAAATGATCAGCTGCCAGCATTATTTTGCTAGTAGAAGTCTGAGATAGTCTCATAATGCTGAGGAGGAAAAGTAATTTCAGGACGTGTGGGTAGTTTCTTCATTGAAGGTCTGGAATATTATTTTAGGCAGAGTTCAAGTACCCTCCAGTAATCGTGACAGTGATACTTTACATGTACACAGCATTCTGAAGGCTCAAAGTGATTTTATACACATGATCGTCTCTCATCTTCACAAAAGGTATGCATTTTTCATCAGGCTTTCAAATGAAGAAACCAAAGGTTCAGAGGGGTTAAATTACTTGCCTAAAGTCGTTCAGCTGGAACGGTCGTCCTGCAGGCTCCTTGAGCACACCAAAAGACCCAGAGCCTCCCAGGCCCACCAGAAATTATACTTCTGGTCAGAAGATAAACCATCCAACACCTCTGGGCCAGATCCACTCCTGGTCCATGACTGCTAGTTCCTTTGTCTTGATCACCTAACCCTCCAGATTACTGATCCCAGCAACTTTAACTTCGCTGAATACTTTCTCTTAGTACTTTGCCTAAACTCCTTCCCATATCCTAACTGCCGAGACCTACAGACTTTCTGGTCTTTGCCTTACTAGCTTGACATCAAGTCTTTATTAAAATTTTTGCCACCAAGATCTTTAAACATGACTTCGACCTTTACCTTTGGACACTTTTCTGGCTACTTTATAACATGGGTTCTTGATTCTTTGACTTACCTAACTCCAATTCTAATCCTTCTCCAGAGGCTCAGCAGTAAAAGAATCCACCTGCATTGCAGAAGACGTGGGAGTTCGATCCCTGGGTAGGGAAGATCCCCTGGAGAAGGAAATGGCAACCCACTCCAGTATTCTTGCCTGGAGAACCCCATGGACAGAGGAGCCTGGCAGGCCACAATCTGTAGGGTTGCAAAGAGTCAGACAGGACTGAAGCGACTAAGTATGCAATCCTAATTATGATTGCTCTCTTCTACAGTCATGCTTCCTGAAGTATTCAACTCTGTATTGTTCATTTGCAGAGGAGGGGGTGGAAAGTGGGGCAGGGGAGCAGGGAGAGAAACAATGAGACGCACAGCCATCCGGCCTGTGTTCCATCTTATGAGTATGGTTGGAAAACTAGAGACTATCAAGAGCTTACAGGTTCTATTTCAAGGGCTTTGAGGTGATACTTTTCCCTAGGAATGGAATTCCAAGAGATAGCACAAAATTTCAGAGATGTTATCTTACTGGCAGAGAGAGCTTGATTCTAGGAACAATCCATTTCTGACCATTTCAACTATTAAGCTCCCTAAATGATGGTTCAGATAGAGTAGTCTTCCTCTTTGCAGTTAGGCAGAACCAGGAGAAGCCCAGTGTGAACTTGCAGGAGGCACCCAAAGAGGCTGTGCTGCAGAGCATGTTACTGCCAGCTGGTCAAGGGGTCCTGCCCAAATCAGTTCCCACCTGAGATAACGCGAAGAGTCGGATACGACTGAGCAACTGAGCTGAACTGAACTGAAATGAGATAACGTTGTGGCCTCTGCAAGCACTGGCCAGGAAAGGTCTTCATGAATAAAGGATTCAGCATTGCCGTGTGTCTAAAAGGCAAGATACTGTGGATTCAGTCAGGGTATCTTCAGGAATGGAAGAAAAGCAGAGACCAATAATACAACAGGCATTTAATTATCTTTTCAGAAGGGACTTGGGAACTATAATTCAAGGTCCATGAGAGTAAACATTGTGAAAGTTTTCCAAAGTTTTGTAACTTGTCCATGTTTAATTTTTAACATTGTAGGTTTCCTACAATCTCCTATATAAAGACAAGGGTTGTATAATGAAGAGAGCTATGGATTTGCGTGTGGGATAAAAGGAACTGGGAACCCCGAAGCAGCAAATCTCAGGGGATAGAGTGGGAGGTGGTAGCTTCCCCCTTGGATGGAAGGAAGAGTAAGTAGATGGTCTGCTCTTGAGACTTGGTGCTAAGACTTAGAAATATCTAAGGGGTTCTCTGGTGGAAGCGGCAATGTTTGTTGTCTCCCCAAAACCAATACCTAGACTCCCTTTTCCATACTGGGAGAGCTATATTTTGTTTCATACCTTCCAGATGATAGATCCTGATTGGGTTAAGCTAATTATGGTGGTGACATTTCCCTTGTCACTGGTGGTAGGCTTGTCCTGGCTAAAGAAATGTGTGTAGAATTCCATTGGAGAGCAAGCACCTGGCAAAGTTTTTCTTGTTTTGGTTTTTTTTTTAAGCTCTTAAAAAAATACACACACAAAAAAAACAGATCTTATTGTATGGGATGTTGCGTCTTCACATACTGGGTTATAAGAGAAGTATTTTTTGTTTTGTTTTGTTTTAACCACAAGTATTTATTGATGGATCGAAGAATACGATTTTAATGGAACGATAAGGCACAACCGTGGATTAAAGCATTTTGCCACACAGCCATAAAGAGGAAAAAGCCAGCATCTTAGGAACTTTAAATATGCAGAGAAGTATTAATAAATTTTAAATAATTTAAATCATATATAGTATCTTCTCTGATGAAAATGCAATTAAATTAGAAATCAACAATTGTAAGATATCCGGAAGACTCACAAGTATTGAGAAGTATAAAAATATACTGCAAAATAACCTATGAGTAATAAATAAATTGGTGGCTCAGGTGGTAAAAGAATCTGCCTGCAATGCAGGAGACACATGTTCCATCCCTGGGTAGGGAAGATCCCCTGGAGAAGGAAATGGCAATGTGCTCCCATTTTCTTGCCTGGAAAATCCCATGGACAGAGGAACCTGTCAGTCTATCGTCCATGGCGTTGCAAAGAGTTGGACAGGACTGAGCAACTAACACTAAAACACACTAACTAATAAAGTATAAGGGAAAGTTGGAAATATTTCAAACAAAAAGATAATAAAAGTACAACATATCAAAATTTTGGATTCAACTAAAATTGTTAGAATAATTTTTAAATCCACAGTTTTAAATGCCTATATTACAAAAAAAAAAATAATAATAAGATATAGCATGAAATAAATGCCCTAAGCTTCCACTTCAAGAAACTAGGAAACAGAGTGTTAAGTAAGCCTGAAATAAACCTAACAGAGTAAAAAAGGAGATAATTAAGACCAGAAATCAATGAATAAAAACAGAGAAAATTAACAAATCCAAAGGTAGCACTCTGAAAAAAAACTTGTTTAAAGACAGAGAGCAAAGACTTATTACAAGTACAGGAAATGAAAAGAAGATATATCACTAAAAAGTATACAGTCATTAAATGGATAATAATAGAATATTATGAAATTTTATGCCAATAAATTTAACAGATTACATGAAATTAACAAGTTCTTTGAAAAATAAAACATACCACAAGTGACGGAAAATCTAAATAGCCCTACAATCATTAAAGAGATTGAATTTGTTACCAAAAACCATCCCCCAAGGAAAACTCCAGGCCAAGATTTTTTCACGGCAAAATTCTATTTAAAATTTAAAGATGAAATAATGTCACTCTGTCACAAATTCTTTCAGAAAATAGGGTTGGTAAAAATACTTCTGAACTCATTCTATGAGGGCATTCATGCTGATCTTAAAAACTGGAAAATACATCAAAGAGAAGAAAGGAAGGGAGAGAGAGAGGAAAAGGAAGGAGGAGGAGGAGGGGAAAAAGAGAAAAGAAAATTACAGCTTCATAAATATCAGTACGAAAATGGCACACAGCATATTAGCAAATAGAATATCCCTCCATGTGATAAAAAAGAAATCTCTTAAGGAAAACCAATAGCTAGTACTTAACGGTGAAATAGTGTACCTCTTCCTCTTGAGACTGGGAATAAGGCAAAGAAGTGGTTCATACCACTGCTGTTCCATACTGTACTGGCCATCCTAGTCAGTATAATAAGATAATACAAAAAGATAAAAACCGTAAAGATTGGGATAGAAAGAATGAAACTATATCTATTCACAGACAACATGATTGCTTATATAAAAAATCCAGAGTATCTATAAAACCACAATAGAAATAATGTTAGTTTATTCATATTAAGGATACAAAGTCAGTATACAAAGGATTCAACTGTATTTTTAATAAATAGCAGCAAACAATTTTAAAATTAAAAACAATTCCACTTGCAATAAAATGCATAAGATATTTGAGAATAAATTTAAGAAAACATGAGCAAGACCTATATGCAAAAACTTAATGTCAGAAAATAAAAACCCAAATAAATGGAGAAATGCCATTTTACGTGAATTGGAAGGCTCAATATTTTCAAGATGTCATTAACTGCCAAATTGCTTTATGAGTTCAATAAATCCTGAGTCATTACTCCATCAGGAGTTTTAATACAAGTTAATAAACTGATCCTAAAATGTATATGGAAATATAAAAAACTTAGACAATCCAAAGCAAATTGGAATAAGGAAAATAAAGTTGGAAGACTTGTATTGCTTGACTTTGAAACACTATAAAGCTACAATAATCAAAACAACTTAGTACTTGTATGAGGAAAGAGAGTACAATGCAACAGAAACAGAACAGAAAATCTAGAAATGGGTCCATATTTACACAGTCATCTAATTTTGAACAAAGCCATCAAACAATTCAATGGGCAAAGGAAATCTTTTCAACAAATGGTTCTTGAATAACTGGATATACATACATACAGAAAGAAACCTCAACCCCTCTCCCACAACTCCCTTACACCATTCACAAAAGTTAATTCAAATGGGTCATATATCTAAACATCAAAGTTAAAACTATGAAGCTTTTCAGTTCAGTTCAGTTCAGTCGCTCCGTCGTGTCCGACTCTCTGCGACCCCATGAATCACAGCACGCCAGGCCTCCCTGTCCATCACCAACTCCCGGAGTTCACTCAAACTCACGTCCACAGAGTCGGTGATGCCATCCAGCCATCTCATTCTCTGTCGTCCCCCTCTCCTCCCGCCCCCAACCCCTCCCAGCATCAGATAGACCGAGACAAAAAATGTTAGCAGAACATATACATGAAAGAAGACTGGTATCCATTATATGAAAATAACCCATACAACTCAGTAACAAACTAACAAATCCAAATTTATTCCAATAAAATTGGGTAAAAGATTTGGAAAATCACTTCACAGAAGAAAGAAATAAAAGTGACATATAAGCAAATGATATGAAAAGTGTTGTGTTATGGAAATGCAGATTAAAACCACATTGGGACACAACATCCACAGCTAAAATAAGAAAGACAGCAACAAACATTGGCAAAGATGTGATGCAATCCTAATACATACATTGTTCGTGTAAGTGACTCTCATGCATTGTTAACAGAAATGAAAAAATTTTACAACCACTTTGGGTGATGTTCTGGCAGTTTCTTCAAATGTTAAACATAATTTAAAAAAAAAAATCATGGAATTCCCTGGTGGTCCAGTGGTTAAGATTCTGTGCTCTCACTGCTGAGGGCCTGGGTTCAATCCTTGGTCAGGAAACGAAGATCCCACAAGCTATCACGTGCAGCTCCTCTGTGCATCTGCCCAAAAAAAGCAAATTTAGTAAAGTAATACACACTAAAATTTTTTTATAATCAGCAATTCTATTCCTGACTATGCACCTGCGGTAGGTAGTACAATGCTCTCCAAAATGTCAAGGTCCTAATCCCCAGAACCTGTGTTACATACAAAAGAGAATTAAGGTTGCAGATGAAATTAAGTTTGCTAAATACATTGTCCCGCAGCAGCAGCAACGTAATTACAGGATCCTTTAAAGTGGATTGTTGTTCAATTGCAAAGTTGTGCCAACTCTTTGCGACCCCATGAACTGCACCATGCCAGGCTTCCCTGTCCTTCATTAATTCCCAGAGTTTGCTCAAACTCTTGTCCATTAAGTTGGTGATGCCATCCAACCATCTCATCCTCTGTCACCCCCTTCTCCTCTTGCCCTCAATCTTTCCCAGCATCTGAGTCTTTCCCAATGAGTCAGCTCTTTAGGAAGGCAAATGACTAGAGTCAGATGTAAGGGTGGTTGAAGAAGAATGGTCACAGAAATGCAACACAGCTGGCTTTCAAGATGGGACAAGGGGCTGTGAACAAAGAAAGGTGCATGGCCTCTAGAAGCTGGAAAATGTAAGGAAACATTTTCCGTTAGAGACTCTAGAAGGGAACACAGCTCTGCCAGCACCTTGCTTTCATCCCAGGGAGACCTGTGTTAGATTTCTGAACCTGCAGAACTGTAAGATGATACACTATATTGTAACTCTTGCAGTATGAGGTGCAACAGTAAAACCAGCAGGAATTTCTTTTAAACCTCTAAGTTTGTGGTTATTTGTTATAGCAGCAATAGAAAGCTAATACGGTACCCAAGGGAAATGAAAGCATATGTCTCAAGAATGTTCTTAACAGTTTTATTCATAATAGCCAGAGCTTGGAAATAGCCTGGATCTCTACCAACAGGATAATGGATAAACAAACTGTGGTGTATTCACATAATAAAATATTACTCAACAATAAGAAGGAACAAATTACTCATACACACAACGTGGATGAGTTTCAAAACCCTGCTGGGTGAAAGAAGCTGGGCAGATCTATGTGATTTCTTTTATATAAAGTTATAGAACAGGCAAAACTAATCTATAGTTTTAAAGAAAAAGACGTCTGATTTGCCTTTGGGATAGAGTGACTGTGAGGATTAATTAGGAAGGGACTCAGGGATCTTTTGAGCATTGAGGCAATGTTGTATAGTAGTCCGCCCCCTTAGAATACAGCCCAAGAACCCAAGGGGATACCTGAAACCATGGACAGTACCAAACCCTATATATATACTATGCTTTTTTCTGACACATACATACCTTTGATAAAGTTTAGCTTATAAATTACACATAATAAGATACTAACAAGATAATTAAAATAAAAATAGAAAAATCATAACAATATACTGAAATAAAAGTTATGTGAATGTGGTCTTTCTCTCTCTCTCTCAAAATATCTTATTGTACAAATTTAATGCTTTTTCCATCCTAACTAAGGATTCATCACACACCGTGCCTGTAACTTTTGCAGTTTGAGGTACAACAGCAAAACTAGCATGAATTTCTTGTTCCTTCTCTACAATTTCACAGACAGAAGATTCATTCTTATCATCGATCTTAGGAACCTCAGCATGTCACCTTTTTTCTTACCTTACTAAATCAAGAACTTTCAGCTTTTCATTAATAGTAAGGACGGTTCAGCTTCTCTTTGGCAGATCCAAATTGCCAGCATCACTACTCTTGCACTTGCTTCACTAAGAAAGAGTTACTTGAACAGAAGCACTGCATTACCTGACATCTGACAGCTGAGCCGGCTACTAAGTGACTAATGGGTGAGATATGCTGGAGGAAGGGATGATTCATGTCCAGGGCAGGATGAAGGACAGCACAAAAACCTCATCACACTCCAGGCAGACAGTCTCTAAACATTTATGAATTGTTTGTTTCTGGCATTTTCCATTCAATATGTTTAGATCATAGCTGATCTAGATTACAGAAAAGGAAACTGCAGGAAAGGAAGGGCAAGTATCTGTACTTCTGAAATCTCACGGAATAAACTATGTGGGAAAGTTACCGTGAGTTGAATTGTATCCCCCTAAAGAAAAGACTCTGATGCTGGGAGGGATTGGGGGCAGGAGGAGACGGGGACGACAGAGAATGAGACGGCTGGATGGCATCACCGACTTGATGGACATGAGTTTGAGTGAACTCCAGGAGTTGGTGATGGACAGGGAGGCCTGGCGTGCTGTGATTTATGGGGTCGCAAAGAGTCGGACATGACTGAGCGACTGAACTGAACTGGACTGAAAGATATGCTGAAGTCCTGACTCACATTACATGTGAACATAACTTTATTTGGGAAAAAAAGGTTCGTGCAGATGTATTCAAGTTAAGATGAAGTCATACTGATCTCAGGTGCCTGCAGCGGCTCGAAGCAAGATTTCAGTTCCCAGCCAGAGACGGAAGTCAGGCGGCAGTGAGAGCACTGAATACTAGCCACTAGGCCACCAGGGTCACCAGAGCAGTTGCCAGTGACAAGACCCTGGCCCACTGGTTCTGTAGAAATGAATCCCCATAAAGCGAGGGAAAGTAGTAAAACAAGTAAAGTGTTTATTAGGAGGAAAAACAGTACATGTGAACAGACACATGGGTGGGTTCAGAGAGTCATGCCCTCATGATTGTTTGAATCACTTGTATGGAGCATTTCTTCCGGGTCTCCTTTGGCCAATCATCTTGCTTTGCCTGGTTCTGAGTCAATATTTGGTTTTTCTCAGGATCCTCCCATGTGTGCATGCACATCTGTTATCCAAGATGGATTCTAGCAAAAAGGCCTATGAGTAGGTTGATGTCACTTACTGTGGGGTAATGTCCCTCCCTTTTGACCTCTGAGGAGCCTTTCTGCTCATGCATAGTCAACAACATCTCCCTGACCTTGGGAACGAAAAATACGTGGTCTCTTGTCTGAGCAGGGTTCAGCTCCTTCCATGCTCCGACTATTATCTTCATCTTAGATTATCACAGGAGACAAACTCCAGCTGCTCAGCCCATTTATCCCCCTGCCTCAACACTGGCTTAGAGTAGCCTTACATCCAGTGATTGGTGTTTTTACAAGGAGACCAAGTGTAGACACAGGTGCAGAGAAAAAGACAGGGTGAACACCGTGTGATGACAGAGGCAGAGACTGGAGGTAACGTAGCTGCAAGCCAAGGAAGGCTACAAGAAGCTAGGAGAGAGGCGTGAAAGAGATTCTCTCAGAGCCTCCAAAAGAAACCAGTCTTGCCAGTGCCTTGATGTCAGATCAGTAGCTTCCAACACTAAGAGAGAGTACATTTCTGGAGTCTAAATTATAATATATATGTGAAGCATTTAAGTGTCTAAAACTACATTTGAATTGTTGAAATTAAATAGTGGCTATAGGAGTACAACATTATGCAATAAATAGTTCTTTCAACTTTTCTATATATTTGAAAAGCTTTATAAAATGTTAGAAAAATAATTGTGAAACTTGACTCATCACTGAGGGGCAAAATCAATTTAGTGGGTTGGATTAGCATTTTTCTAAAGCAAAATAGATTAGAAAGGAAGAGAATTCATATAATAAGGACAAGTATTTCAATTATACACAATACACATGCTTATATATAAATGCAAAGGACCATGATATAAAACTAATTTTTTAATGGGGGCCAAGCCAAAACTATTTGAGAAGTACTACCTAAGACTCTTGAGAGTCCCTTGGACTGCAAGGAGATCCAACCAGTCCATTCTGAAGGAGATCGATCCTGGGTGTTCATTGGAAGGACTGATGCTAAAGCTGAAACGCCAATACTTTGGCCACCTCATGCGAAGAGTTGACTCACTGGAAAAGACTCTGATGCTGGGAAGGATTGGGGTGGGAGGAGAAGGGGACGACAGAGAATGAGATGGCTGGATGGCATCACTGACTCGATGGGCATGAGTTTAAGTGAACTCCGGGAGTTGGTGATGGACAGGGAGGCCTGGCGTGCTGTGATTCATGGGGTCACAAAGAGTCAGACATGACTGAGCGACTGAAATGAACTGAACTGAACTGAACCTTAGTCTCATAAGCGTCACAACAGCCCATACTTTGTGAACCGCTGTTTTTACACTTGCATCTATTCCATGCACCATTTACACAAATTCAGAGCTCTTGTTATGAAAATGCTTGTATATCATCTCTCTTTGATCCATTATCATAGTTAATGAGCCACATTCTCCCAGAGTTTCTTCCAAGGGAATTCACAGGGCTCATTGTGAGCCGTATTTATACCTTCAAAATCCCAGGGTAGCTTTTAGTAATTTTCTGCATCACGACACTAAATGAAGCTTAAAAGAATTAGTAAAACTCTTACCAGATGCTCTTCATCATTTTTTGGAAGGCAAAGTGATCTAGCCCCTCAGTGAAGAGTTTTGCCATAAACCCTGCCACTAGAGCTTAGCTCAGTCTAGAAATCATGTGAATTCATAGAATTACACCCATCATTTGTATTTAAAGATAACATGAGTCATGCTAGAGAGAATATTTTTTAAAAGATGATTAAGTTGGAAATAGCTATTTTAATCCACTATTGTGCTATATTTAAGTGTTCAATAATGTAATGAGTGTTCAGTTGAGTTCAAGCATTATTTATTAACATTCACCTATGAGTCAGGCACAATGCTTTAGCTTAGAGGATATAATGATGACGAACACTGATCTCAGCCCTCGAGGAACTCACAGTATGGGAGAACAGGCACATAGATAGCTCATTTCAAGAGGCAGGTGAGTGCCATCCACAGGCCTCTGGAGGTGGACAAGTGTTTGGCTAAGCTGGAGTATTCAAGACTTCAGTTGAGCCTTGAATGATGTGAAAAAGTTATGTAAAGAGGAAAGGCCCTGGGCAGAGGTAGGATCTCTTCCTGACTGTTATAAAGAGTGACTCTGACTGACTACGGACATTTTATTTTCCTGAATGGGGTACATACTATCAACACCACTTTCACCATTGTTCACGTGATCACCTGGCTTGAAGTAGTATGAGCTCTCCACTATAACATTTCTCTTCCCCATCTATCCCCTTCATCTGCACTTTGTGGAAGGTAGTCTTTATGTACAATCTGCACTTAAGAGTTGAATATCTATGTAAATTATCTGGGATTCTTCTGCAAAAGGATTTACTTATTCTTCACCATTTATTTATTCAATCATTTATTTATATCAGTATGGACGCGGAGAGTCGGACACGACTGAGCGACTGAACTGAACTGAACTGATGGACTCCTAGATGTTTATGTTTCAGGTTGATTTTGTTGCTCAGATTTTTCCATCTTTGTCCACTGAGAGCTCTTTGAGTGGACTCTCGTGTCTCTTTGACATACCCCCATCATTGTGGGCTTTAATTTTCAGCATTTTCTAACATTTTGGCTCCTGGAATACCTTGTGTACTTTCTGCTCCAGTCTTATAAGCAGCCTTTTCTCCAAGGAGACCTGGTTCCTTTTATGGGAGAATGGTATTGGAAACCGAGATCTGGCTGCAAGATGTGTTCACTACTATTGGGGTGTCATCGCTTCTAGTCTCTCTTAGCCAATAACCCAAGGAGATATATGTGTGAATATATTTCCTTGTGTATATACACATAACTATATGTATTGGATTGGCCAAAAAATTCATTGGGGATATTGATAGTGGGGAAGGCTATGCATGTAACAGGGACAAGGCGTATATGAGAACTCTCTGTATTTTTGCTCAATTTTGCTGTGAATTTAAAATTGCTCTAAAAATAGTGTTTTGGGGGTCAACACAAAGAAGAAAATATTTGCAAATTATGTATCAGATAAAGATTTGTTCCCAGAGTATTTAAAGAACTCTTACAACTCAATAATAAAGACAAATCAATTGCAAATGCACCAAAGATTTTAATAGACATTTTTTCCAAAGAAGAGCTACAAGTAGTCAATAAGTATTTGAAATTATGCTCATCATGATTAGTCATTAGGTAAATGCAAATCAAGACTGCACTAAGATACCACTTCACATCACACTAGGATGGCTATACTAAACCAAAGACAGCATTTGTGAGACGTGGAGAAATTGGAACCCTCATATGTTGCTCTGGGAATGGTAAAATGGTACAGCTGTTTTGGAAAATAGTTTAGCAGCTCTTCAAACGTTAAACAGAGAATTAGCATATGACCTAGAAATTCCTCACCCGGGTATATACCCAATATAATTTAAAACAGGTGTTTGAACAAAAACTTGTCCACTAAAATTCAGAAACACTATTCACAATAGCAAAAGGTGGAAACAACCCAAATGTCCATCAACAAATGAATGGAAAAACAAAATGTTGTATATCAATACAATGGAAAATTATCTGGGAATAAAAAGAAATGAAATATTAATACATGCTAGTGTTTTCAATGGATGAACATGGAAAACACTATACTAAGTGAAAGAAGCCAGACACAAAGGCCACATGTTATATGAGTCCATTCATATGAAATGTCCAGAATGTTCAAGTCCTTAGAAATGAAAGATTGGGGTGGTAGGGAGTTGGCTGGAGGGAACAATAGGGAATGATTGCTAAAAAGTATGGAGTTTCTTTATATGGAGATAAAAATGTTCTGAAATTAGTGTTGAAGCTTGCACAACTCTGTGAATATACTAAATATCACTGACTTGTATATTTTAAAAGGATGACTCATGATATATGAACTATTATTTCAATAAAGCTGTTGTCGTTGCTTCTTCTGGAAAGTAACTGACTGGGTTGACCAAAAACCTCAATAGCTGGACTGTGGCAATAGTTTATTAAATTATTCCAGAGATTCCAGAGGTTTATAAGATAGTTACCTTTCTTAATATGTATAGTCAAGTTAAAATAAATCAAGTAAATGCTTGATCTGTGTTTTTAAACAGATTGGAAGTCTACAGCCCAGTTCTTTTAACTACACCACAAAAATTATTGTTTGATTTGCTATTTTGGCAAAGTTCACTACATTTTCCTTAATGAAGTTGTTCTTCAGACAGATCCTATCCCGCTAAAAATGCAGAAGAATTAAATTCTGGTGTATCCTCTAAAATCCGATGGAACATAAACATGGCTAACAAACACATGAAAAAATGCTCAACATCCCTCATAACCAGAGAAATGCAAATCAAAACCACAATGAGATACCATTTCACACCAGTCAGAATGGCTGCTATCCAAAAGTCCACATGCAATAAATGCTGGAGAGGATGTGGAGAGAAAGGAACCCTCTTACACTGTTGGTGGGAATGCAAACTAGTACAGCCACTATGGAGAACAGTGTGGAGATTCCTCAAAAAACTGGAAATAGAACTGCCATATGATCCAGCAATCGCACTCCTGGGCATACACACCGAGGAAACCAGAACTGAAAGAGACACGTGTACTCCAATGTTCATTGCAGCACTGTTTATAATAGCCAGGACATGGAAGCAACCTAGATGTCCATCTGCAGGCGAATGGATAAGAAAGCTTTGGTACATATACACAATGGAGTATTATGCAGCCATTAAAAAGAATACATTTGAATCAGTTCTAATGAGGTGGATGAAACTGGACCCTATTATACAGAGTGAAGTAAGCCAGAAAGAAAAACACCAATACAGTATACTAATGCATATATATGGAATTTAGAAAGATGCAAATGATAACCCTGTATACGAGACAGCAAAAGAGACACAGATGTATAGAACAGTCTTTGGGACTCTATGGGAGAGGGTGAGGGTGGGATGATTTGGGAGAATGGCATTGAAACACCTATGTTGTCATATGTGAAACGAATCACTAGTTCAGGGTCGATGCATGTTATAGGATGCTCGGGGCTGGCATGGGGGGATGACCCAGAGGGAGGATAAAGGGAGGAGGGAGGTGGGAGGGGAAAAATAAAATAAAATCCGATGGAAAATTTAAATGGCCAAATTTCAGAATAGCTCATTCAAAAGCTGTCTAAAAGGTATAAAGCTATAAGACATAGCCAAATTAAGTGAAAAATTTCTCCCCACTGGATATTTTATTCAAGAACATAATTTAATGATTGGCCATGTCCGTGAGCTGGTCACCTTATCAATTGCCTCTGAAAAACCCCGGTTGGAGTATCTATCCCCTGTCTGCATCTACTCATCCCAGAGTCTCACTTCTTGTTGCTAGGATATCATTTCTTCGTGATGTCAACCTATTGGAATATTAAAGATCTATTTCTAATCAACTTTTTACTCTGCATGACTTTAGGAAAAGAAGAAAGCAAGGTCCATGTACACATAAAAGAGCTTCCAAAATGAATTTAAATCTCTGGTAATAATTCTAAACTAATTTTTAATTAAAAATTTGAAAAGCCTGACTTCATCATTAAAATTGCAAATTTTAGCCTTGTGTATTAGCTTGTCCATAAGTGGGAGGGGATGTCATATCACAGAATCCTTTCCTTCCTTCTAAAATGGCTGACATTTTTCTCTCTCTCCCTCAAAGATGAAACCTCTAGGGTACAGACAAAGTCCTCCTTTAGAGGAGATTCATTTTCTTCTTATTTCTTAGGACTTCCTGATTCAAACCTGAAACCTAAAACAATCTGTTTTCCTGGCTTCTAAGACTGACAGATGAGAAAGTTTAAAAAACTGGTATTATTCAGCTTATTTTTATTCCAATTAATTAAATTCAGTGATGTGTATTGAACAGCTTCTATGCATAGTCACTGTTACTAACCAACGTGGAGAGTGGAGAGATGAACTGGCAACAGTCACTGTCTTCAAGACAGTCATAGATTAATCAAGAAATGGACGCGTGCACAATATCCAGTGTCAGGCTCTAAGGAGCAGGGATTGAGTCACTCCAGGCCCAGCGGGTGGAGTCCCAACACCTGCTCTAGGGTCTGCAGAAACAGAACCTACATTGGTTAGGTATTGATCCAAAGAAGCAAGTAGGTATGCAGCATTGTCAGGTATTAGAGAAGCACCAGAGGAACAGCTTGAAGCTGGTCACCAGACAAGAGAGAGGCCAATGTGTGAAAACAGATTCACAGGACAGGGCACAGCTGGGCACTCCTAGGTGCTGCCTGTGGCCTCTGCCCTGGCCACTGACGGAGGGGGCTGGTAAAGGAGACTCTGAGCCAACCCTGACTCACGGATCCTGTGGGGCAGGGCAACTCTATGTGACAGGAGACGAGCTGGGATTCTAGAAAGCTTTGCGAGCAGCATGAGAGCTAAACAGCCCCCACCACCTGACTTTCACCTTGGCTCATTTTAGAATCTCTGGCCCTGCCACTCTTGACCTGTCACTGCCTAAATGGATCTTGAGTTTTGCATGATTAATTGAAATTTTAGGCCTTTTGACACCCCACCCCCAAGTCATGATACCCATCCCACAACTGGGATAGTCCCCTTACAACTCATCCAGTAGTCTCTGGCTGTTTTACACCGTTCCCTCGTCCAAGCCCACCCAGCTTCCGTTCCTGGTTGTGAACATTTTGTCTATCTATTGCTACATTTAAACTTGACCTTAAATTTATTTTTTAAAGATTTCTTTTAATGTAGACTAAAGTCTTTATTGAATTTGTTAAAATATTGCTTCTGTTTTACTTTTTGGTTTTTTGGCCATGTGGTATGTGGGATCTTAGCTCCCAGATCAGGGATCAAACTGGCACCCTGTGTATTGGAAAGTGAAATCTTAACCACTGAACGGCCAAGAAAATCCCTCAAATCTACCTTAAATTTAGTGGCTTAAATCATCAACCATTTTAGATACCTCGTTCTTTTGGAGGTCAGGCATTTGAGCAGCATTTGGCTGGACAAGTCTTCTGCTCCACTGGGGCTACTTGGTGGCATTCAACTAGCAGCTGGACTAGCTTAGAGAGACCAAGACAACTGGAAGTCTGGCTCAGGGCGTCTTCTTTTCATTGCACGTAGTCTCAGGGCTTCTCCATATGATTTCCCAGCAAGTTAGTCATATTTGCTACATGAGATCCAAGGACAGGAAGAAAGCACAATAGAAGCTGCTAGTCCTTTTAAAGGTTAAACCCGGCACTGGCACAGCATCACTCCTGCCATATTCTATTGCTCAAAGCAATTACAGGGCAGGCTGGATTCAAAGATAAAGGGAACAGACTCTAACTCTCACTGGGAGAAGTGTCAAGGAATGTCCATCAAATTTGTGAAGGTTCCCGTATGTCTCACTGCCAACTGTATTCAGATTATGACCACAGACATCTTCAATAAAGCACTTTAAACTGCATCTTGTTATTCCTGATTTGAGAATCATCAGTTAGAAATGGAATGCTGGGGGACTTCCCTGGTGGCCTAGTGGATAAGACTCTGTACTTCTACTGCAGGGGGCACAGGTTCAGTCCTTAGTTGGGGAACTAAGATCTTGCATGCCACATGGTGCAGCCAAAAATGAAAACCAACAAACAGAAGCAAAAAAAAAGAAAAAAAAAACAGAAATGGAATGCTGAGAATCCCAGCAGGAAGACCAGCACTGGCACACAAGCTTTGCTCTTTGGTTGCCCCACTTGAACCTAGACCACTGTGTACAGTGAGGTCTCAGGCTGAAGCATTATTTTCCCTTCCAGCCATTAAAGTCTGAGTCCCTCACACCAGGAGAGTTATAAATCACAAACATGAGATTGGATTTTGCAACAGAACTAGTGTTGAAAGTCCTTTGGCAGTGACTCCTTCTCGCCTTGTCTATTTTTTTTTTCAGAGGAGCATCTGTCAGGGGGTTGGAGTGTCCTTCTGTGCTTATGTTTGTTTCCCTCCTGGTTAAGGCCACGCCACTGTGCCCCAGGCTGGCTGTGATCCTCCTGGAGCTATTCCAGGAGCCCGTGTCCAGGCCTTGTGCCCAGGGTTGCAAGAGGGTAAAGTCACCATATAGAAATTCCCCTGGAAAAGTCCCATGGACTGTGTCCAGGAGACCCTCCTACTGAATTCCACTTTCTAGAGTTGATTCTGTTGGTGAGGTTCCAGCTCCCACGTGATTTGTCACTCCAGAAGGCACTCATGCCATCTGTGTAAAATTGCCCAACTGAAGCACAGAGGGATAGAGTACATTGTGGGGAGAGGATTTTAAAAGACTCTGGACATATTACTGAATAATGTATGTTACTTTTATGCACATCTTTAAAGTAGAAAAATAGTAAGCATCCTTTGCAGCGCTCACACACAGGAAGCACTTATGCAGTTTAATCTCATGGGAACCTCAGTTGTGCAGTTGATGAAGTTCAGACCACACATCAACTGCTTAAGGTCACCCAGGTCTTTTGTAATCAAAGTATACATCATGGGGACTTCCCTGGCAATCCAGTAGTTAAGACTCTGTGTTTCGTGCAGAGGACACAGGTTTGAGTCCCTGGTGGGGGAACTAAGATTCTACATACTTCATGGTGCAGCCAAAAAAAAAAAAAAAATCATACATAATGACTTTAAAGTAGAAAAAAGATAATTTTCTCTTTTTACTGTTTAATAGAAGCCTGTGAGAAGGAAATGGCAACCCACTCCAGTGTTCTTGCCTGGAGAATCCCAGGGACGGGGGAGCCTGGTGGGCTGCCGTCTATGGGGTCACACAGAGTCGGACACGACTGACGCGACTTAGCAGCAGCAGTGCATCATAATGAAGAGCAGCTCCGGCCCATTGCAACTGGAGAAAGCTGGAGTACAGCAATGAAGACCCAGGGCAGCCAAAAAAAATAAACCCAAAGGCACGCTGAGGAAACAGAAGCTAAAGGACATTTACATTCAAGAGGAAGGTGATTGATTGAAGGATAAATAACAGGTTCAAAGAGCTGAGGCCCTCCAACTGCAGAACATGTCAGCTGGGACTGACAACTCACCTGCTGGAGGGGTACGGCCTCCTTGTTTACAAACCCTTATCCCTCCTTTTCCTCTGAGGCCTGACTGAGCAACTATTCCTGGGGTCCCATGGGGCTTGGCCATGGGGTTGATGGTCCAATCTACTTATGACCCCAAAGTTCCCTCACAATAAACCTATTATTTAAAATGGACTTAGGGTCTATTTTCTGCTTCCTAAGAGACTAACTCGGAGAAGGCAATGGCAAGCCACTCCAGTACTCTTGCCTAGAAAATCCCATGGATGGAGGAGCCTGGTAGGCTGCAGTCCGTGGGGTCGCTAAGGGTCGGACATGACTGAGCGACTTCACTTTCACTTTTCATTTTCACACATTGGAGAAGGAAATGACAACCCACTCCAGTGTTCTTGCCTGGAGAATCCCAGGGACAGGGGAGCCTGGTGGGCTTCCGTCTATGGGGTCACACAGAGTCGGACACGACTGAAGTGACGCAGCAGCAGCAGCAAGAGACTAACTAACTCAACAATTGTAGTGAAAACTCACAAATCAAACTCACTTGCAAATCAAACATAAGATGAGAAAAACATCAGTGCTCTTAAAAGCCTGGTTTATTATTACAAGGCTCCATGCCATTGTGACAAGAGAGACTTAAGACTTAACACACATTAAAGAAGTGATCATTTTTACACTTTTTACTTAGCTACTCTAGTGATGCCACTAACAAGACCATGTCACCAGAATCAAGCCTCTATTTTCAACACAGCCCAAGAGAGTGTTCTATATATAGGACACATTCGATTAATGCTAACCATGGCAGGTGATAGAAAATATTGACTATATAATCTACCAGAAATTATAAGCCAGGGGTGGTACCACCCTCTCAAAAGGCACCTGAAACCTAGTTGGGACACTTTTACTTGTCATTAGCTTCTTCTGTTGGCACTAAATGGGAGAGACTCAAGCTAAAATTCCTGCTTACTGCAGTCCCACACAATGAAGAATTAATCTGATAGAAATGTATATCCTACTACCTTTAAGAAACACTTAGACCATCACACATATGCACGTGGTAACCAAACCAAAAACTGCAATCTGTGACCTGATCCATGGTCAGACAACAGAATAGTGTATTTTTTTAAACCGTGATTATTCCAGAAAATTCATTTACTTGCTAATTTGGCTCTAGACCAGTCCCAGTGCTTTTATTTGGCCTCTGTCATGAAAGATAGTAATCTCCCTTCCAGGACTAGAGACAAGAAGACAGGTTTGTCGAGATAAGAAAAGAAAACATATTTCATTTAACAGATTGTTAGCTCAGTTTATTACTTGTGAACGCGGCGTCTCCTGGTATGCAGGCTCCATTTGCCCTGTGACCCAGGTCCTACGTAAGTTAGGGGTAGGCCCACTCACACCCTGATGTGCTAGTCTGGGTGTAACTAAAAACAAATAAATAAAGCCCATCATAAGACTCAGAAAAATAATAATTGCCTTTACTTTATATAATTTGTCTACTATTTAAATTATGTTCTCCTGAGGGAAACTGTGAAAAGGATCTCTTTACCAGATCACATAGGCAAATGCCCTCACATTCAGACTGGGGGACCTGTAGGTTTTTTTTGAAGGTTTGTACATTTTTCAGAGGCTCCTTGGGAGTCTATGCCTCTGCTTTTTAAATGTCTGCCTCCCATCCTAATTTGAGAAAACTAGTGTCTTTGTTCACAAGTAAACAACATGTTCCCTTATGTTTGATGAAATAGCTGCATGACAAACATGGTTCCTTTTATCCCCCATACATTAAAGTACACAGATTGAAAGTCTAATCATTGCCTTGTTTTTTAATGGCATTAAAGAAAGTTTCTCAAAATTAAAGCTTGCTAACATTTCTATCAGATGATAAGAGGGGAAACATTTTTTTCCTTTCCCTTAAGATCTTGTCTGTTGACCAGAAATGTCTATTTCAATTCTGTTTCAAACTCAGAGCAAATTTTTCTTTATGTCAGGTTAAAGCTTCCATTTCTATTTTCTTCCTCTGATCACCTTGAAGGAAATGTGATTAAATTTTCTTTTTTTTTGCTTTGAGCCTTAATTCATGATATACTTTTCCTACTTCTTTAAAAAGCACCTAAAATAACTTTTTCTTTTCCTCAAAAATCTTAACTTTAACTTCTACTCAGTAATCACCTTAAAAAAAAAAAAAGTCATGTGTTGTTATGGCAATTGCCCACTTGATTTCAAACTGGCTTTGCAGTGCAAATGTGACTATTTCCTATTGCCTTCAAGCTGGAAAAAAAAGTGTCATGTCTCTGGTCTGTAGCTCAAAGTCAGAGCGCTAGATTAGAATTTAGGAAACAGCTCAGACACCAGCTTGATGTGGGATCCTCTGGATTCTAGCCTCTTCCTCAGAGCAAGAGACTTACTTGTGTGAGGTCACCTCCAGCTCAGAAGGTCTATAATTCCACAGGTTAACTTCTCCAGCCTGGAGGAAATCTATAGAAAGTTTCAGAGGCTCAGTCCAGTGTATTTATCAGGGAAACAGCTGTTTTCCTCCTGTATTACTCTCCGAGAGAGAGGTAAAGTCAGAATGGGATAAATACAGAACAAGATGATTTTACCACAGAATCTCTTGGAAGTAGAGATTTCCTAATAATATGAACTACTTACATATTCCCTATATGCCAGAAACTGTTCTAAGAATTTACCAAGTTGGCCAAAAAGTTCTTTTGAATTTCTCCACAAGATCTTGTGACCTTACAGAAAACTACAAGTGAACTTTTGGGCCAATCCAATATAAGGATTAACTCATTTAATCCTCACCACAACCCTATTAGGTGGATAATAGTATTGCATTACCAGCTCACAAAAACAGAAATTGATATAACTGATGCTAAGTGACTTATCGAAGAACATTCAATTGTCAGTGGTGGCACTTGGAGTTGAACCCAACTTGACATGTGGTTCCAGAACCCAGGTCCCACAGTAATCACTTTCCACCTATAAACAAGCAGACTGGAGTAGGAGGAAATATATGATATTTGGAGTCTAATTGTGTTGAAATCCTGAGTCCACCATGTCCTAGTTCTATTATTTCAGGGACTGACAGCTTCTCACGACTTCAGCTATCTATCAGCAAGATCTACCTTCAAAGGCTAGTGGTAAGGTTTTAACTAGATAATGCATGAAAAAGTATTTTGTAAACCTTAGAGCCTTAAGCAAACAGTAACAATGATTCTATCTTTGATAGATAATACCTAAAAGTAGCAGTTTCATTAACCAAGCTTAAAGTCATAAGCTAAAAAGATAGGCTGTAAAAATATAGACTTCAATTTCTTTTTTGAGGGAGGAGAAGAGATGACAGCCAAAGACAGAGAAAAATCATGCATTTAAGGGGCAGTGAATCTTTCCAAGAGCCTAAAATAACACTACTTTGCCTGAACCAAAATAAGAGATAAAATGGCTTCCAAGTCACTTCTTTGAAATCATCTCAGTGCCATTAAATGAATTTGGATAGGACCCATGAATCAGTGCAATGGGATGAGACTCAATCAAAAGCCTGAATCAAGAGTTATAAGACTCTAAGTGACAAAATACGGACACATCCAACACTTGGCTTGGCCTGGCTCCCTGGTGGTCAGCTCCTCTCTCGACCCTCAAACTCACTTCAGAAATATCCTGTTAGTTGGTTTGTTAGAGTCAGGGAACCTTCAGCAGGCATTCTTCCATCTTCCCTTCTTTCTTTGTTTTTCTTTCCCAGGGGTCCCAATGATTCAATCTGTTTTTCTTTCCACTTTAAGACAGTCCATTTTGTCTCCTACTCTGTCTTTGAGCTTCTTCTTCTCTTCAGAGAAGAGAAATGCTATGAGGACTTCCCTGGTGGCCCAGTAGTTAAGAATTCACTTCACTTTCAATGTAGGGTACATGGGTTCAATCCCTCGTCTGGGAAGATTCTACATGATGTGGGGCAACTAAGCCTGTGTGCTACAAATACTGGAGCCTGTGTGCCCTAGAGCCCGTGCTCCATAACAAGAGAAGCCACTGTGATGAAAAGCCCACGTGCTGCAACTAGAGAGTAGCCCTCACTTGCTATAACCAGAGAAAGCCCATGAACAGCAGTGAAGACCCAATGCAGCCAAAAATGAATAAATTAATTTAAAAAAAAAGAAATGTTGTGACAGAGGACATAGTCTCCCAAGCCTTCCTTTCCTTTCTCATCCTCAAAGTAAACATTTAGGCCTCTTTCATCTTGAGAATTTTCAGTCAGTTCAGTTCAGTTCAGTCGCTCAGTCGTGTCCGACTCTCTGCGACCCCATGAACCACAGCACGCCAGGCCTCCCTGTCCATCACCAACTCCCGGAGTTCACTCAAACTCATGTCCACAGAGTTGGTGATGTCATCCAGCCATCTCATTCTCTGTCGTCCCCTTCTCCTCCCGCCCCCAACCTTTCCCAGCATCAGAGTCTTTTCCAGTGAGTCAACTCGTCGCATGAGGTGGCCAAAGTATTGGAGTTTCAGCTTTAGCATCAGTCCTTCCAATGAACACCCAGGATTCATCTCCTTTAGAATGGACTGGTTGGATCTCCTTGCAGTCCAAGGGACTCTCAAGAGTCTTCTCTAACACCACAGTTCAAAAGCATCAATTTTTCAGCGATCAGCTTTCTTCACAGTCCAACTCTCACATCCATACATGACCACGGGAATTTTAACACTAACCAAATAGGAGAAGCAGTCATGGGTAACAAACAGATCTTAAAATTAGCTCATGTTCCATTGTCACTGATTCTTCCTGCTTCCCAAATGTGCAGGAACCTGCCCAGAGAGCTCACTTCTCAAAGACAGCACATGCTAAACTGGACCATGCACCCCAGGCCAGTTCTGCAAAGATTTTGGGCCCTGCAAGCCACTTCCAAAATTTGGTTTCCAATGCCAACCCCTTATCTACTTTCCAGTATATGGCTCTAATTTTTCCTACATAAGAAAAGTTCCTTCCCCCTTGGCTGCCCAGCAAGTATTCCCCTAGTATCAGGTAGGTCTGCCCCACCCTACAGAGTCCTCTTCCTCCTTCCCTGAGCTCCCTTTGTCTCAGGCTCCCACCTTCTCCTTGGATGAATCCTTTTCTATGAGTTTCAGCTGCAACAGCCACTCACAGAGGACAGTTACATCTTATTTCATTTAGAGTGGCTCTTCTTGGTTTCACCTGAAGACTTTTCTTAAACTTTTCTAAATTATGAAAAACATACATGCTCATTTTGATAAGTCAAACAATACAGAGAAGAGGTTCTTTAAAAACTCATATTCTTCTCACCTTCTAACCAATCCCATTCTAACTACCAAACCAATGATATCAGTTTGCTATGGAGTTATCCCTCCCACCTTTCAAAATTGGATATTTTTCACATTTATAACTATGCTTAATTGTTTTGGAATCACAGATCTCTCTGAGAGTATGATAAAAGCTATGGTTGGACACTCTCCCTAATGCCTGCACGAATGCACACACACAGACAATTTTGCATTTAATTTCAAAGGGTTGTGGTAATAATTCCAATGCTTCCAATTTCTGACCTTTCTTGCACACACATACTCTCAGGCGCTAGTCCTGGGATCCTGGAAACTTATACTTATTCCCCCAAGAGTTGTAAAACAAATGCAACTTTTTGACTTGTCCCTCCTACAAGGAGACCTTCTCATTCTGGAACCTCTCACTGGAGTCCCAATTCCTGTCTGAGGAAGTCCTGTAAACTACAGCTCATTTTGAGGGCCAGAAAAGAAGGAGAACTAAACTGAATACTAAACTAGTCCTAATGGCCTTGGGAAGATTGGAGACAGGTACTGATGGGGCCCAGTGAGAAGACAGTTGGGAACTTGAGGTGCTCGGTCCCTGAGGAGAAGAAGGTACTAGAAAGAAAGAAATATGTGTGTTTAATCTAGGTTGGTGACTGGCAGCACTATACATAGTAGAGCGTTTAGGACTTGGAGTCAGTTAAGCAACACCAGTTGCTTATCTTTTATGTGACTTTAGGCAGGTTGCTTAATTTCCCCGACCTTTATTTCCCAGATAACAAATTAGACATTCTAATAATCTACCTAGGCTTTCCTGGTGTCTCAGTGGTAAAGAATCCATCTGCCAATGCAGGAGACTCGGGTTTGATCCCTGGGTCAGGGAAATCCCCTGAAGAAGGAAATGGCAACGCACTCCAGTATTCTTGCAGAGGAGCCTGGTGGGCTACAGTCCATGGGGTCACAAAAAGTCAGTCAGTCACAAAGAGTTGTTTAGTCAGAGCAACTAAACAACAATCATCAGTCAGTTCAGTTCTGTCACTCAGTTGTGTCTGACTCTTCACGACCCCATGGACCGCAGCACACCAGGCTTCCCTGTTGCTCATCAACTTCCGGAGCTTGCTCAAATTCATGCCCATCGAGTCGGTGATACCATCCGACCATCTCATACTCTGTCGTCCCCTTCTCCTCCTGTCTTCAATCTTTCCCAGCATCAGGGTCTTTTCAAATGAGTCAGTTCTTTGCATCAGGTGGCCAAAGTATTGGAGTTTCAGCTTCAGCATCTTTCCTTCCAATGAATATTCAGGATTGATTTCCTTTAGAATGGACTGGTTGGATCTCCTTGCAGTCCAAGGGACTCTCAAGAGTCTTCTCCAACACTGCAGTTCAAAAGCATCAATTCTTTGGTGCTCAGCTTTCTTTATAGTCCAACTCTTACATCCATACATGACCACTGGAAAAACCATAGTTTTGACTAGACGGACCTTGGTTGGCAACGTAATGTCTCTGCTTTTTAATATGCTGTCTAGGTTGGTCGCAACTTTTCTTCCAAAGAGCAAGCATCTTTTAATCTCATGGCTGCAGTCACAATCTGCAGTGATTTTGGAGCCCCCCAAAATAAAGTCTGTAACTGTTTCTATTGTTTCCCCATCTATTTTTGCCATGAAGTAATGGGACTGGATGCCACAGTCTTAGTTTTCTGAATGTTGAGTTTGAAGCCAACTTTTTCACTCTCCTCTTTTACTTTCATCGAGAGGTTCTTTAGTTCTTCTTCACTTCCTGCCATAAGGTTAGTGTCATCTGCATATCTGAGTTTATTGATATTTCTCCCAGAAATCTTGATTCTAGCTTGTGCTTCATCCAGCCCAGCATTTCGCATGATGTACTCTAAGTTAAATAAGCAGCATGACAATATACAGCCTTGATGTACTCCTTTCCCAATTTAGAACCAGTCTGTTGTTCCATGTCCAGTTCTAACTGTTGCTTCTTGACCTGACTAAAGATTTCTCAGAAGGCAGGTAAGGTGGTCTGAAAATTTTCCACAGTTTATTGTGATCCACACAGTCAAAGGCTTTGGCATAGTCAGCAAGGCAGAAGTAGATGTTTTTTCTGGGAAACAACAATAATAACCTACCTCAGTAGAAGTGTTGTGAAACTCATAGGAACAATGTGTTCAGAGGAGCCCTATAGTACTAGGAAGTATTAAGGAAGTATCAACAGTGTTTCTATTAAAATAATGCCAGAGAAATGTGCATTTATGAACAGGAATAGCCCAAAAAGTTCAGAATAACAAATGATAAAATAATCAGGTTTCTCTGTCAAGCATTCCAAAGCACCTTGTATAAATCAAGATGTCTTATTTAGGGTGAAAGTTGGGTGATATCTCTTAGAGGAAAGAAGGTGAGTCAGTTTTCCCCAGAGTTTCAGAGTTTTCCTTCCGGAAGGAGAAAAGAAATCAATAGAAACCTTTCAATATCTCCTTCCCAAGCAAAAGGTTCAGAGTAATGACAAGACATGGGGGAGTCCAGGAAGGATCATAAATGGTGACTTCTACTCAACTCTATTCCTTTCTGGCAGTACTGGCGCTCCTGTGATCAATATGTCTTGTATTAATGTGTATATTAATGTGTATATGTCTTGTGTGTAATGTCTTGATTAATATGTATTGTCACCCTCCAAGAAACAGCTCTGGGAGAGGTTCTGTTTAGGAAGCACATACATGAGCCTTCAGTCTTAATACAGTTGAAACCCAAATGGTGGAATGCTAGAGGAAAACTTTGAGACTTGCCAAGAATCACTGGACACTGTGCTCCAAACAGTATCATGTAAGTAGCAAATTCTCACAATCGTGAGATTGGCCTATGCTTGTTTCTTTCCTGAGGAAGAGATCGATTGGGATTTCAATTCCAGGAATGAAAGCCTTTGGCTGCTCACCCAGTCCTCCCTTTAGGGAGATCAAAGTCAACGGCCAATTTGACTCTAAGACTGGATTTAGGACACCGCAGAGATGCATAAATACTGGACAAAATATATTTGAAGACATATTCTATGGTCACCTTAGCTCCAGACAGACACCACAGAAACACTTGTGTCTGCTCATAGGTAAAGGAGACAGGACAGAGAGGAGAGATGAGCTAGTTGCCTGATCCTATGGGGCTGGGGTGAGCTACATACCAACAATCTGACCACTCCAAAACCCATGTCTCCATCTCAAAAATGGAATCCCTCCAAAGGTTAGTAAATCAGAGACATCTACAAAATGGATTGATGATTCTCAGGTGGCTCAGTGGTAAAGAATCTGTCTGCCAAGCAGGAGATGCAGGTTGAATCCCTGGGTCGGGAAGATCCCCTGGAGAAGGAAATGGCAACCCCCTCCAGTATTCTTGCCTGGGAAATCCCATCAACAGAGGAGCCTGATGGGCTACAGTCCATGGAGTTGCAAAGAGTTACAGCTTAACGACTAAACAGCAGCAGCAGCATCAAGTGGACTAATCATCCTGCAGTCAGGATTAAAAGGACTAAAAGCCTTAGAAGTGTAGTGTGCTCAGCCCCCTAGACATGGAACAATCATGAGGCTCTTCCAGTGTGACCCTGGATTCCAGCTACATTCCTTCAATAGCAACTGGGCTTACCTTTGACCCCATAGTTGGCATTCCTGTCACTTCAGACACAGTGTCTTCACTGTTTCCCATCTCTGCTCCCTGTTGTAAAGGACTCATGCAAGCCTTGGATGTCTTTTCATGAACCCTTATAGCTCCCTCCTTCAGACAGTTGTGCAGCCAAAAAGCATCTGCCTTTTTTCTCCAAATGTCATGTCTGCATCTTCTAACAACTACATCCTTTCCAGTCTCACACAGACACACACACACACACACACACAGAGGGGGAGAGAAAGACAAATAAATTCCAGGGGAGAGTCACATCTTTCAGGATGGCGGTAGGATTTGTTATTGTGACTACATTCCCAAATTATAAATCCTAGGAAGAGAACAAAATTAAATCAGAATATCTCTGTAATAAATTATCAACTTGCAAAAACACTCTACTTTTAATCTAGTGGAAGAAAAATGGAAGCAATACACACTATCTCCCTAGCCTTATTTTAGGCGTGGTGTCTTGGGGAAACCTAGAGCCAGGCTGCCTGGTTCTGCTATGGATTAGTTGTGTCACTCTAGACAAGTTGTTGAACTTCTCTGTGCCCCAGGGAATAATAATACTAAGTACTAGTACTAATCCACAGAGTTATCCTGAGGGCTAAATCAAATAACATCTGTAAACCACCTAGCATAGTGCCTGAGACACAACAAGCTCTGTGCATAATAGCTCTTATTAAGGGGAACTTGGCTTCAGAGGTTGATTTGTTTCAACAAGGATAATTAAAATCCACTTGAGAGGGAGGGAGAACAAGATGGTAGAGGAGTAGGTAGACGTGGAGTTCATCTCTCTCCATGGATACATCAGGAATACACCTTCAGACACAGAAGTGCATGCAGAACACCAGCTGAGGGCAGACAGGAGTACCTTACCAGTGGCAAAGAATATACAGAACCACGCAAAACTCAGTAGGATGAAGGAACTAGGGGGGAAAATGGGAGCGTTAGTAGGACTGGACCTGCCCTCAGTGGGTGAAAGAACTGAAGCAGGGGTCTGGTCCCCACAGAGGGGCAATTGTCTGAGTCAGAGGAGAAACATTTAAGGCAGAGAGTGAAACAGCTGATCTGTGGCAGCCTAAATGGAATGAGAATCAGACAGTCCTTGCCGCAGCCATTCATAGGACAGGAACACTGGTCTCCTGGAAGGGGCAGCGGCTGGGAGCTGGAGTTTAGGGATTGTGGAGCAATCCCAGGGCCAGGACTGCTGTTGCCTGTGGAGACACAGAGCAAGGGGATGTGAGGGAGGAGATCGTGGTGGGAAATGCTGGTGGAGGAAAGCCAGGCAGCCATGGAAGCAAGGCAATACTACTGAGTCATGCATAGAGGGTGTAGCCATCACTCCATAGCCTCTCTCTGCCCACATGCCAGCATAAGCAGCTGAACAATAGAGAGGCTGGCCCATCAAACGCCTGACGCACTGAACTACAGAGTAGGAGCCCACCCAGGGTGCCCCTTTAAGTGACTGAAATGCCGAACAACAGAGAAGGACCCCAGGCAAGGAGCCCTCTAAGTGCCTGTACAGGCAGAGCTACAGAGAAAGACTGGCCAAAGAGGCCTTCTGATCACCAGTTATAAGAGGCTCGAAAAAAGACTCCGATAGGGCCATAACTGCGGAGGCAGTCCATGTCCCTGCACACTTGGCACCGCCAGAGTCCCTACAAGCCAAGCAGCTGCACCACCTTCACACTCAGCTCTCACTGGGGCAGAGCTTCCCCAGGCAAGAAGTCTTGCATCTATGCCTGCAGGGTCACTTCAGTCGTGTCCAACTCTTTGTGACCCTGTAGACTGTGGCCTGCCAGGCTTCTCTGTCAGAGAGGGGGTTCTCCAGGCAAGAATACTGGAGCATATTGGCCAATACTGGTTGCCATACCCTTCTGTGTGGTGCTTAGTCACTCAGGTGTGTCCGACTCTTTGCGACCACATAGATTGCAGCCCTCCAGGCTCCTCTGTCCATGGGATTCTCCAGGCTCCTCTGTCCATGGGATTCTCCAGGCAAGAATACTGGAGTGGGTTGCCATGCCTTTCTCCAGAGGATCCTCCCAACCCAGGAATCGAACCCAGGTCTCCTGCATTGCAGGCAGATACTTTACCATCTCAGTCACTAGGGATACCCTTTTAGAGCACTATATTTCCTGCTGCCCTAGTCACCAACCCCCCTGAATACCTGGTGCTGACCCAAGCAGCTGCACCACCTCCACACCTGGCCCTCTCAGGGGCAAACCCAAGCCCTCCAGGGCAGCCTCAGGAGCTAAACCCCAGTGGACAACCCAAATGTAAAGGTGGAAATAAAACCACAATTGAAACCCAGGGGCAGTGTGGCTAAGGAATAAGACCCAAAACCTTCCCACCAGCTGTTCAAGCTGCAGATTAAATACACACCATCAACTAAGCAGACTCTGTGTCTATGGAATATATAAAAGGCCATCGAGAGTTCCCACAAAAGAAAACGCACTAGCTCTGATAGCTGTGGACACTGGAGGCAAGAACACACAGGAGCAGAATCAGATTAGAATCTGAGCTGCCCCCACAGCAGGTCCAGAGATCAGCAGAGTGTTGGAGGGCATCCTAGGGAGGAGGTACGGTGGACTGTGACCCCCAACGAGGGAAAGGACTCTGACATCAGTGACTCAAGAAAAGCATTTATTATTCTTATGTTTTGACTTGTTCTCTGGATTCTTTTGGAATTTTTTTCTGTTTTCCTTTTTCCCCCCCTCTGTTGTAGTTGTCAGTTTTATTGGCACTAAAAAATCCAATTAAGCTTTTAAGCTTTTTTTTTTTCTCAGTCATATTTTTTATTGTTGTCACAAACCTCTGCCTCTACATTGGGCTTTTGCAGTTCTGTGGAGTTTTTTTACTCTCTTATTTTTCTTTTCTCTTTTTTTAATTTTAATTTTTAAACCTATTATTATTTTAGCTACATTTATTTCTTTGTTTGCTTTTCCTACTGTTCTTTTCCCCTTGTAGTTAATCTTTAATTATATAAATCTTTATCTACCTCTGTTTGACTTTGCATATCTATTCTTTCTTTCCTTTCTCTCCTTTCCTCTCAACATATTTGTTAGCTTTATTTTCATTGCGTTATTCCCCATTTGGCACCTTGCTTTAGTTTTATTTTCCAGTTTATGCTTTAATCAGTTTTGTTCTGGTAGATATAATTTTTGGTTTACTTTGTTCGCAGGGTCAATCTATTGTACTTTATTTTTGTTGGATTGTTTTGATTTTGCTTATGGGTTTATATGTATATGTGTATATTCAGTCACATTTTCTATTGTTGCTATAAACCTCTGCTTCTACACTGGGCTTTTGCAGTTCTGTGGAGTTTTCCTTTTTTTCTCCCTTTTTTCTTTCTTCTTGCATTTTTTAATCTATTTTTTATAATTTTAATTTTTTAAAACCTATTTTATTTTTCTATATTCATTCCTTTGTTTGCCTTTCCTACTGTTCCTTTCCCCTTGCAGTTAATCTTTAATGTATATTAATCTTCTTCATCTACCTCTATTTAACTTTACATATCTATTCTTTCTTTCTTTCCCTTCCTCTCAACATATTGTTCATTTTGTTTTCATTCCTTTATTCCCCACTTGACACTTTAGTTTTGTTTTCCAGTTTGTTCTTAAGTTAGTTTTGTCCTTAACTGGTAAATGTAATTTTTTACTTCCTTTGTTCGCCAAGTCAATCTACTGTATTTTATTTTTGCTGGACTGTTTTCACATTGCTCATGGGTTTATATGTATATGTGCATATTCCATTATTTTAATTATTATTTGCCTGATTTTGTAACTGCCATTTGTCTGGGATTCATCTTTGGTTTCTTGTTTTTTGAATATTTGTTTTAATCTTACTTAATGCCATAATAAACCAATTGTGGAATCTTCATTCCTGACCAGAGATCAAGCCCTAAGCCTTTGGAGTGGGAGTACTTACTCCAAGAACTATCCCTACAAGAGAACTAACCCTAATTAGTTAGCTCTACCAGAGAACTAATCCTCAGTTCAGTTCAGTTCAGTCGCTCAGTCATGTCTGACTCTCTGCGACCCCATGAATCACAGCACGCCAGGCCTCCCTGTCCAACACCAACTCCTAGAGTACACTCAAACTCATGTCCACAGAGTCGGTGATGCCATCCAGCCATCTCATTCTCCGTCGTCCCCTTCTCCTCCCGCCCCCAACCTTTCCCAGCATCAGAGTCTTTTCCAGTGAGTCAACTCGTCGCATGAGGTGGCCAAAGTATTGCACTTTCAGCTTTAGCATCAATCCCTCCAATGAACATCCAGGATTGATCTCCTTTAGAATGGACTGGTTGGATCTCCTTGCAGTATAAGGGACTCTCAAGAGTCTTCTCCAACACCACAGTTCAAAAGCATCGATTCTACGGCAATCAGCTTTCTTCACAGTCCAACTCTCACATCCATACATGACCACGGGAAAAACCATAGCCTTGACTAGACGGACCTTGGTTGGCAAAGTAATGTCTCTGCTTTTTAGAGAACTAATCCTAGGGAGTATCAAATAGTAAGAACTCACACCAAGGAAACCACTTGAATACAAGACCCAGCAGCACCCAACCGCCAGTAGCACCCTGTGCAGAATGCCTCATTTAAACAACAAACAAAACAAAAATACAAACCCAGTCCTCAGCAGACAGGATTACCACCTCACTCAGCCTTGCTCATTGGAGGAAAAACAAACAAACAAAAACTCAGCATAAATCTCACCCTATACAAAGCTCACAGAAACCACTGGACCAACTTTAGGAGGGCAGAAACCAAAAAGGAGAAAGAATTCAACATTCTTCAAGGAAAGAATTCAACTTCCCTTGAAGCCTAGAAAAAGGAGACCTCAAACATGATAACTTAAAAAAAAAAAATAGTGTAAAGGCAGAGAAATACTGCACAAATGAAGGAACAAACAAGAAATGCAGAAGTCCAAATAAATGAAGAGGAAAATTACCTGGAAAAGAATTCAGAATAATAATAGTAAAGATGATCAAAAATCATGAAAACAAAATGAAGAAAATGCAAGAATCAGTTAACAAAGACCTAGGACAATTACAGAATAAGCATACAGAGACAAACAACACAATTACTGAAATTAAAGATACTCTAGAAGGAATCAATAGCAGAATATCTGAAGCAGAAGAATGAATCAGTGAGCTAGAAGATAAAATGGTGGAAATAACTTCTGAAGAACAGAATAAAGTAAAAAGAATGAAAATAGCTGAGGACAATCTCAGAGACCTCTGGGACCATATCAAACACACCAACATTTGAATTATAGGGGTCCCAGGAGAAGAAGAGAAAAAGAAAGGGTATGAGAAAATATTTGAAGAGATTATAGTTGAAAATTTCCCCAACATGGAAAAGGAAATAGTCAATCAAATCCAAGAGGCACAAAGAGTCCCATATGGGATAAATTCAAGGAGAAACACGCCAAGATACATATTAATCAAACTAAAAGACTAAACACAAAGAAAGAATATTAAAAACAGCAAGGGAGAAGCAACAAGTAACACACAAGGGAAACCCCATACACTTAACAGCTGATCTTTCAGCAGAAACTCTTCAGGCCAGAAGGGAATGGCAGGATATATTTAAAGTACTAAAGGGAAAAAATCTACAACCAAGATTACTGTACCCAGCAAGGATCTCATTCAAAATTGATGGAGAAACAAAAAGCTTTTCGGACAAGCAAAAGTTAAGAGAATTCAGTACCACCAAACCAGCTTTACAACAAATGTTAAACAGACTTATATAGTCAAGAAATATAAGAGAAGAAAAAAGATCTACAAAATCAACCCCAAACAATTAGAAAATGGCAATAGGAACATATATATCAGTAATTACTTTAAATGTAAATGCATTAAATGTTCCAACCAAAAGACACAGACTGGCTGAATGGATACAAAAACAAGACCCATATATAAGCTGTCTACAAGAAACCCACTTCAGACCTCAAGGCACATATAGACTGAAAATGAGAGGATGGAAAAATATATTTCATGCAAATGGGAAGCAAAAGAAAGCTGTAGTCGCAATCTTCCTATCAGACAAAATAGACCTTAAAATAAAGAAAATTACAAGAGATAATGGAGGACACTACATAATGATCAAGGGATCAATCCAAGAGGAAGAGATAACAATTTTAAATATCTATGCACCCAACATAGGAGCACCTCAATACATAAGACAAACACTAACAGACATAAAAGGAGAAATTGAAAGTAACACAATAATAGTAGGAGATTTTAACACCCCACTCAAACCAATAGACAGATCATCAAAACAGAAAATTAATAAGGAAACACTAGTCTTAAATGATACGTTAGATAAGATAGATCTCATTGATACTTCAGGACATTCCATCCAAATACAGAAGCATACACCTTCTTCTCAAGTGCCCATGGAACATTCTCCAGGATAGACCACATCTTGGGTCACAAATCAAACCTCAGTAAATTTAAGAAAATTGAAATCATATCAAGCATCTTCTCCAACCACAATGCAATGAAACTAGATCTCAATTACAAGAAAAAAAAGTGTAAAAAACACAAACACATGGAGACTAAACAACATGTTTCTAAATAACCAACAGGTTACTGAAGAAATCAAAAGGGAAATCAAAAAATTTCTAGAAACAAATGACAATGAAAACATGACCTACAGGATGCAGCAAAAGTAGTTCTAAGAGGGAAGCTTGTAGCAATACAATCCTACCTCAAGAAATAAGAAAAACAGAACAGACAACCTAACCTTACCTAAAAACAACTGGGAAAAGAACACAAAAAACCAAAATTAGTAGAAGGAGAGAAATCATAAAGATCTGAGCAGAAATAAATGAAAAAGAAATGAAAGAAACAATAGTAAAGATTAATAAAACTAAAAATTGGTTCTTTGAGAAGATAAACAAAACTGACAAACCTTTAACTAGACTCCTCAAGAAAAAAAGAGAGAAGAATCAAATCAACAAAATTAGAGGTGAAAAAGTAGAGGTTACAACAGACAATGCAGAAATACAAAGGATTATAAGAGACTATTATGAACAACTATATGGCAATAAAATAAATAACCTGGAAGAAATGGACAGATTCTTAGAAAAGTTCAATCTTCCAAGACTGAACCAGGAAGAAATGGAAATCATGAACAACCCAATTACAAGCACTGAAAATGAAGCTGTGATCAAAAATCTCCCCCAAAACAAAAGCCCAGGACCAGATGGCTTCACAGGAGAATTCTATCAAACATTTAGAGAAGAGCTAATGCCTATCTGTCTAACTCTTCCAAAAAATCCAGAGGAAGGAACACTTCCAAACTCATTCTACGAGGCCACCATCATCCTGATACCAAAGCCAGACAAAGACAGCACAAAAAAAGAAAACTACAGGCCAATATCACTGATGAACATAGATGCAAAAATCCTCAACAAAATTTTAGCAAACAGAATTCACCAACACATCAAAAAGCTCATACACCATGATCAAGTTGGACTTATTCCAGCAATGCAAGGATTCTTCAATATATGCAAATCAATCAATGTGATAGACCATATTAACAAATTGAAAGGTAAAAAACATATGACAACTCAATAGATGCAGAAAAAGCCTTTGACAAAATTCAGCACCCATTTATGATTAAAACTCTTCAAAAAATGGGCATAGAAGGAACCTACCTCAACATAGTAAAGGCCATATACGATAAGCCTATAGCAAACATTATTCTCAATGGTGAAAAATGGAAAGCATTCCCTCTAAGAGCAGGAACAAGACAAGGGTATCCACTTTCACCACTGTTATTCAACATAGTTCTGGAAGTCTGAGCTACAACAATCAGAGAAGAAAAAGAAATAAAAGGAATCCAGGTCAGAAAAGAAGAAGTTTTATTTTCTTCTTGTGAGTTTCTTTTCTTCAGTGAGAAAGAAAGCTCTCACTGTTTGCAGATGACATGACACTGTACATAGAAAACCCTAAAGATAGTATCACAAAATTACTAGAGCTAATCAGTAAGTTTAGCAAAGTTTCAGGATACAAAATCAATACAGCATTTCTCTATACTAATAATGAAAAATCAGAAAGAGAAATTAAGGAATCAATTAATCCCATTCACCATTGCAACAAAAAGAATTAAATATCTAGGAATAAACCTACCTAAGGAGACAAAAGAACTGTACACAGAAAATTATAAGACACTGCTGGCAAAGATTGAGGGCCGGAGGAGAAGGTGATGATAGAGGATGAGATGGTTGGATGGCATCACTTACTCAATGGACATGAGTTTGGGTGACTCTGGAAGTTCATGGGGTTGTAAAGAGTCAGACACAAGTGACTGAACTGAACTGAATGAAAGAAATCAAAGATGACATAAACAGATGGAGAGATATTCCATGTTCCTGGGTAGGAAGAATCAACATTGTAAAAATGATTATACTACCAAATGCAATTTACAGATTCAATGTGATCCCTATCAAATTACCAATGACATTTTTCACAGAACTAGAACAAAAAATTTTACAATTCATATGGAAACACAAAAGACTCTGAATAGCCAAAGCAGTCTTGAGAAAGAAGAATGGAGCTGAAAGAATCAACCGTCCTGACTTCAGATTATACTACAAAGCTACAGTCATCAAGACACTATGGTACTGGCACAAAAGCAGAAACATAGACCAAGGGAACAAGATAGAAAGCCCAGAAATAAACCCATGCACTTATGGGTAACTTATTTTTGACAAAGGAGGCAAGAATACACAATGGGGCAAAGACAGCCTCTTCAATAAATGGTGCTGGGGAAACTGGACAGCTATATGTAAAAGAATGAAATTAGAACAATTCCTAACACCATACACAAAGATACACTCAAAATGGATTAAAGACCTAAATGTAAGACCAGAAACTATAAAACTCTTAGAGGAAAACATAGGCAAAACACTTGATGACATAAATCAAAGCAAGATCCTCTATGACCCACCTCCTAGAGCAATGGAAATAAAAACAAAAGTGAACAAGTGGGACCTGATTAAATTTAAAAGCTCTTTCACAGCAAAGGAAACTATAAGCAAGGTGAACAGACAACCCTCAGAATGGGAGAAAATAATAGCAAATGAAACAACTAGCAAAGGATTAATTTCCAAAATATATAAGCAGCTCATACAACTCAATACCAGAAAAACAAACAACCCAATCAAAAAGTTGGAAAAAGACCTAAACAGACATTTCTCCAAAGAAGACATACTGATGGCTAACAAACACATGAAAATGCGCTCAACATTGTTCACTATTCAGTTCAGTTCAGTTCAGTCCCTCAGTCATGTCCGACTCTCCGTGACCCCATGAATCACAGCACGCCAGGCCTCCCTGTCCATCACCAACTCCCGGAGTTCACTCAAACTCACGTCCACAGAGTCGGTGATGCCATCCAGCCATCTCATTCTCGGTCGTCCCCTTCTCCTCCCACCCCCAACCTTTCCCAGCATCAGAGTCTTTTCCAGTGAGTCAACTTGTCTCATGAGGTGGCCAAAGTATTGCAGTTTCAGCTTTAGCATTAGTCCTTCCAATGAACACCCAGGATCGATCTCCCTTAGAATGGACTGGTTGGATCTCCTTGCGGTACAAGGGACTCTCAAGAGTCTTCTCCAACACCACAGTTCAAAAGCATCGATTCTTCGGCGATCAGCTTTCTTCACAGTCCAACTCTCACATCCATACATGACCACGGGAAAAACCATAGCCTTGACTAGATGGGGCTTGGTTGGCAAACTAATGTCTCTGCTTTTTAATATATTATCAAGGTTGGTCATAACTTTCCTTCCAAGGAGTAAGTGTCTTTTAATTTCATGGCTGCAATCAGCATCTGCAGTGATTTTGGAGCCCAAAAAAATAAAGTCTGACACTGTTTCCACTGTTTTTCCATCTATTTCCCATGAAGTGATGGGACCAGATGCCATGATCTTTGTTTTCTGAATGTTGAGCTTCAAGCCAACCTTTTCACTCTCCTCTTTCACTGTCATCAAGACGCTTTTGAGTTCCTCTTCACTTTCTGCCATAAGGGTAGTGTCATCTGCATATCTGAGATTATTGATATTTCTCCCGGCAATCTTGATTCCAGCTTGTGCTTCTTCCAGCCCAGCGTTCCTCATGATGTACTCTGCATAGAAGTTAAATAAGCAAGGTGACAATATGCAGCCTTGACGTACTCCTTTTCCTATTTGGAACCAGTCTGTTGTTCCATGTCCAGTTCTAACTGTTGCTTCCTGACCTGCATACAGGTTTCTCAAGAGGCAAGTCAGGTGGTCTGGGATTCCCATCTCTTGAAGAATTTTCCACAGTTTATTGTGATCCACACAGTCAAAGGCTTTGGCATAGTCAATGAAGCAGAAATAGATGTTTTTCTGAAACTCTCTTGCTTTCTCCATGATCCAGTGGATGTTGGCAATTTGATCTCTGGTGCCTCTGCCTTTTCTAAAACCTGCTTGAACATCTGGGAGTTCACGGTTTACATACTGCTGAAGCCTGGCTTGGAGAATTTTGAGCATGACTTTACTAGCGTGTGAGATGAGTGAAATTGTGCAATAGTTTGAGCATTCTTTGGCATTGCCTTTCTTTGGGATTGGAATGAAGACTGACCTCTTCCAGTCCTGTGGCCACTGCTGAGTTTTCCAAATCTGCTGGCATATTGAGTGCAGCACTTTCACAGCATCATCTTTCAAGACTTGAAATAGCTCAACTGGAATTCCATCACCTCCACTAGCTTTGTTAGTAGTGATGCTTTCTAAGGCCCACTTGACTTCACATTCCAAGATGTCTGGCTCTAGGTCAGTGATCATGTTATCGTGACTATCTTGGTCGTGAAGATCTTTTTTGTACAGTTCTTCTGTGTATTCCTGCCACCTCTTCTTAATATCTTCTGCTTCTGTTAGGTCCATACCATTTCTGTCCTTTATCAAGCCCATCTTTGCATGAAATGTTCCCTTGGAATCTCTAATTTTCTTGAAGAGTTCTCTTGTTTTTCCTATTCTGTTGTTTTCCTCTATTTCTTTGCATTGATCACTGAGGAAGTCTTTCTTATCTCTCCTTGCTATTCTTTGGAACTCTGCATTCAGATGCTTATATCTTTCCTTTTCTCCTTTGCTTTTCGCCTCTCTTCTTTTCACAGCTATTTGTAAGGCCTCCTCAGACAGCCATTTCACTCTTCTGCATTTCTTTTCCATGGGGATGGTCTTGGTCCCTGTCTCCTGTACAATGTCACGAACCTCCGTCCAGAGTTCATCAGGCACTCTATCAATCAGATCTAGTCCCTTAAATCTATTTCTCACTTCCACTGTATAATCATAATGGATTTGATTGAGGTCATATCTGAATGGTCTAGTGGTTTTCCCTACTTTCTTCAATTTAAGTCTGAATTTCGCAATAAGGAGTTCATGATCTGAGCCACAGTCAGCTCCTGGTCTTGTTTTCGCTAACTGTATACAGCTTCTCCATCTTTGGTTGCAAAGAATATAATCAATCTGATTTCGGTGTTGACCATCTGGTGATGTCCATGTGTAGAGTCTTCTGTGTTGTTGGAAGAGGGTGTTTGCTATGACCAGTGCGTTCTCTTGACAAAACTCTATTAGCCTTTGCCCTGCTTCATTCCGTGCTCCAAGGCCAAATTTGCCTGTTTCTCCAGGTGTTTCTTGACTTCCTACTTTTGCATTCCAGTCCCCTGTAATGAAAAGGACATCTTTTTTGGGTGTTAGTTCTAAAAGGTCTTGTAAGTCTTCATAGAACTGATTAATTTCGGCTTTTTCAGCATTACTGGTTGGGGCATAGGCCTGCATTACTATAATATTGAATGGTTTGCCTTGGAAACGAACAGAAATCATTCTGTCATTTTTAAGATTGCATCCAAGGACTGCATTTCGGACTCTTTTGTTGACCATGATGGCTACTCCATTTCTTCTAAGGGTTTCCTGCTCACAGTAATAGATATAATGGTCATCCGAGTTAAATTCACCCATTCCAGTCCATTTTAATTCACTGATTCCTAGAATGTCTATGTTCACTCTTGTCATCTCCTGTTTGACCACTTCCAATTTGCCTTGATTCATGGACCTAACATTCCAGGTTCCTATGCAATATTGCTCTTTACAGCAGGACCTTGCTTCTATCATCGGTCACATCCACAACTGGGTATTGGTTTTGTTTTTGCTCCATCCCTTTATTCCTTCTAGAGTTACTTCTCCACTGATCTCCAGTAGCATACTGGGCACCTACCGACCTGGGGAATTCCTCATTCAGTATCCTATCATTTTGCCCTTTGATACTGTTCATCATTAGAGAAATGCAAATCAAAACCACAATGAGATATCACCTCACCCTGGTCAGAATGGCCATCATCAAAAAGTCTACAAACAATAAATGCTGGAGAGGGTGTGAAGAAAAGGGAACGCTCTTTCACTGTTGGTGGGAATGTAAATTGATACAGCCACTATGGACGATGGTATGGAGATTCAAAAAACTAGGAATAAAACAACCATATGACCCAGCAATCCCGCTGCTAGGCATATACCCTGAGGAAACCAAAATTTAAAAAGACACATGTATCCCATTGTTCATTCAGCACTATTTACAATTGCAAGAACATGGAAGCAACCTAGATGCCCTTCAACAGATGAGTGGATAAAGAATCTGTGGTACATATACACAATGGAATATTACTCAACCATAAAAAGGAATGCATTTGAGTCAGTTCTGATGAGGTGGATGAACCTAGAAACGATTATACAGAGTGAAGTGAGTCAGAAAGAGAAAGATAAATGTCGTATTCTAACACATATACATGGAATCTAGAAAAATGGTACTAAAGAATTTATTTACAGGGCAGCAATGGAGAAACATACATAGAAAATAGACTTACGGACATGGGGAGAGAAGAGAGGGTGAGGTGTATGGAAAGAGTAACATGGAGACTTACATTGCCATAAGTAAAACAGCCAACAGGAATTTGCCGTATGGCTCAGGAAACTCAAACAGGGGCTCTGTATCAACCTCAAAGTGTGGGGTTGGGAGGGAGATGGGAAGGAGTTTCAAAAGGGAGGGAATATATGTATACCTATGGCTGATTCTTGTTGAGGTTTGACAGAAAAATAGCAAATTTCTGTAAAGCAATTATCCTTCAATAAAAAATAAATAATTTTTTTTAAAACACTACTTGAATGTAGAATAAAAGAGATACAGGTATGTGAAATATATGCAGGGCTTAGCACAGTGCCTGGCACAAAGGAAAAAAAACAAAGAAATTAAAACAATCATGGCACAGTTCAGTCAGCTGGAAGGCAGTACTATTGTAAAAAGCTCCATCCCTTTGGTCACAGCTTCTGGAAAACTGCAAAAAGTTTCAGTTGAGAGGGAGCAATAGATGGATCACATTATGTCACCCGGCCACAGATACACACCCACACCCACGCAAAACACCTTCACCAATGGTAGGATAACAACAGTGTCCTGGTTTGTGAAGGTCAGCATGTGCTCTGGACATAGAACACTATTAAAAAGACAATGGCATAATGCATCTCTCTAGAACATACATATTCAATGCACAACTCCCTCCAGTGTAATCAAGTTCTTTTATCATAAAGAATTCAATAAAAAATGCCGGGGCCATCATCAAATTGTGAGTCATATAATATCTAAAGGTACTTAGAGATGACCTCATCCAACCCTACTTATTGGATAGAGGTGAAGATGAGAAAGATGATTGGGTGGGGGAGGATGGCTGACAAAAGAGTTGCCCCAGGTCCCACGACCAACCAGTGACAGAGCTGAACTTAGAGGCAGGCTTCCTGATTCCAGCTCCACACTGTGCTACACTGCCTTCCATTCCCACATCCTTCACCACACTCCTCAGAATCTTGAACCCAGTATTAAATCCAGCCTCTCTTCACATCTCTTTCTTTCCCTGAGATGCCCCACCCTTGGAGACTTCTAAATCCTTGTTGGCTGCTGCCACCTAGGGAATTAAAGTGAGTCCTCCTCCTGGGGCTGTTGCCTTGGGGCAGTGGGCATGCACCTCCATCCCGTTCAATGCCTATCTCCTTATCAAATCATCCTCAGTGTTCACTCACCAAATAGAAGAACTACTGGTATCCCAGATATTCAGGTAATACCCATCTGACCCTCATTGATGAACTCATCCTTTTATTTGCTCTTTGAAATGTTGTTAGGGAAATACTCACACCCTGAGTTAAAAAAATACTGCCCCAGGGAGTATTGACAAGTTCTGAGATCCAGTTTGATATCTGACCCTTTACAAGGTGTGGATAAAAAAGGACTCCTCTACTTCATCCCAAATGCTGCAGGTAGAATAGCAGACCAATGGACTCAGGTTCAGTGTGTCAAGACTATTAACTCAAGTTCATTGTTAACCATACTTTCACTTTCCTTGGGTCACTCCCTATTATTCATATTTTTATAGCCAGATGCTAGTAGTTGACAACATAATAGCCATTCATTCCTTTGTCCTTGATTACTTAAGGCCTTCGCTGAACCACAAACACCAATGAACTTGATCCCCTACGTCCTAGTGAGTCCATCAACTGGTGTTAGAAATGATGAAAGAGGCTCCTGACAAACAATAACAGCCCAGGCTGACTTTCTATGCAATTAAAGCCAGACTCCAGAAATTTCCAATTCAAGAACAGAATAAATGAAAATAATTATAGTTGATTATTTTTCTAAGCAGAGAAAGTTAGAAAGTTTCCTATTTTAGCATGTAAGCATTTTTTTCCAGCTGCATCATTATAGCATGCCACATAAAGACATGAAAGTTCCCCTTTTTGCTAACTACTATTTTAGATTTTTAAAAGATCTTCTGAATAGTTCTGCAGCCTGAGTATGTCTCCATTCACTTAGTATTCTCAAGATGCACAGGAAAGCACAGTGGTTTAAATATTTGAGCTTAGAGGCAGACTTGGGTTCAAATCCAAGCTCTCTCTTCCACCTATACATAGTGTGACCTTGTGCAAGTTTCTTAAAATTCCTAAGCTTCAGGAAACAGTGATAATAATACTAATTTCAGTGTAAAGTCATTGAGAGAACTGAATATTTGATGCTTAGCACATTGTGATGATTTAGTGGCTAAGTCATATCTGACTCTTGAGATGAGACACCATGGACTGTAGCCCATCAGGCTCCTTTGTTCATGGGATTTTTTAGGCAAGAATACTGGAGTGGGTTGTCATTTCCTTCTCCAGGGGATCCTCTGGACCCAGGAATCAAACCCAGGTCTCCTGCATTGCAGACAGATTTTACCATCTGAGCTATGAGAAATCTTAGCACATTGCTTGGTCGATAAAAGTTAGCTAATATCATCATCACTCACTTCGCCATTGCCAATATAGGATCTCCAGTTACGTGGAGAACCAGGAAAATAGAGAAGTCCTCAGATGGTTCTGGTAAAGTAAACAGTGACACTGAAGCCAGAACTGAAATATATATGCTAGTTCAGAGCCCAGATCCGTATGAACATTAGAAAGTACTTAGCTTCTCTGATCCTCAGTTTCCTTATCTGTAAAATGGAGATAATAACAGAAAAGTTAGAGTGGTATGAAGATTAAATGAAATAGTGGCACTTAAAGGATCAAACCCAGTAACCTGGCCCACAGGGAACAAACTTTCCTTCCTTTCTCTACTAGGAGTCTTGCCCTTGGTCCTACCTCCTGCTGATGAGGTGAGGGTGGCAAACCCTAGCGAGGATGCTGGCTTCATGATTCAGATCTTTTTGTCCCATAACCCCTAATATAAAGAAGGCTCTTGTTGGGTCTCTATTTAGTATATGAGAAAATAGATGAGAAGTGAGCAGATTACAGTGGCTGGGAGACCTGGAGAAGGCAGGTCCTAGGAGATCGAGGAATACCAGCAACTTTCGGCTAGGAGCCACAGATATGTGCAGGGGGCCAGGATAGGACAAGCAATGATGCGGGACTGGGATCTAGCATTCCTTGTGGTCAGCATTCCCAATTTGGTGACTCATATCCTTCTAGCTTTGGGCAGGCTAGGCTAAAAATCTACTATTCAGTGAAATTTAAAAGCTCTCTGAAATATGGGCAGCATTTTCTCTCCAGGTGTATTTTGAAAAGATGACATGATTTGGACACAAAAAATTTTCTAACCTGAAGCAATATTTACACACTGTGTTAATGTATTGAAGTCGGTCAGCTTGTCTAGTTAGCGCGTGCACATATAGTACTCTCCTGTATGGTGCACAACACACTCACACATGTCAGTTACCTTGAAACGAACTGTTATTTGTTTGGGGTATCACACCCTAGAGCTTTCCACCAGCTAGTCTACCATGTAAGGTCAATACATGTTCAGGGCTTCTTCCCTGGTGGCTCAGTGGTAAAGAATCCACCTGCCAAGCAGGAGACGTGGATTCTATCCCTGGGTTGAGACGGTCCCCTGGAGAAAGGAATGGCAACCCACTCCAGTATTCTTGCCTGGAGAATCCCAAGGACAGAGGAGCCTAGAAGGCTACAGTCTATGGGGTCGAAAAGAGTCAGACACCACTTAACAACAATACACATTGTATTACTATCTAAATAACTAAGTCTTTGACAGGTCACCTACCCTTCTCTCCTCCCCTGCAAAAAAAGACCAAGAGAGCTTCTAACCACGCTGATACAACACGGAATGCCCACCCCGAGGCGACCACATCACAATTATGCAGATCTTTCCCTTCCTCCTCTGCTGATGAGACGGAAGCCATGTGTGCCCCCTAGTGGCTCAAGGGCAAAACTGTACTCCCAGGCCTTTTCTCCCCGTTAAGAACAATTATACCTGTCAGGCTGTGGCCAATCTCAAGTATCAAATTCAAGGATATTTTTGGACTTCAGTGTGGAAGTTTATTTGCAGCTAGTGAAGAGCTTAAAGGTCTTTGGGTCTGTGGAGCATACGGCTTCCTGTGTTTGTGTATTTCCTTTAGAGTTTCCTTTTCCTCACATAATGTGAGAGGGACTTGTGGCCTCCTCTTGCAACAACCCCCATCCCAAAGGCTTTGCTCCATCTTCTCTGCCAAGTTTCCTGTCCTCTGTAACCTGTAGCTATACACATTCTGCAGTGTGTGTGAGTGGTTGTCCCAGATGGTCAAAACTGGAACCCCAGCAAACCCCGTGTTTAATTTGGTCTAATTGTCCAAGTTCATTCCCAGATCTTGCTTTGGAGTTCCCAGAACTTCATCTCATCGATACCTTTAAGGGCTTCAATGTACAATTCTGCCACACCAAGAAAACAGCCCTATCCAGAATATTTGTGGAATTCGCTTGCTCAAGAAACCATCATAGTAAAGCTCACATAGGAATTACCACTTAAAGCAGAGGTCTGATAGAAAACAAACTTATGACTATCAAAGAGGAAAGGGTGGTAGAGGGATGAATTAGGAGTTTGGAATTATCAAATACAAACTATTATATGTACCATAGATTGACAAGTTACTACTGTATAGTACAGGGAACTATATTCACTATCTTATAAAAAACTATAATGGAAAAGAATCTGAGAAAGAATATACATAAAACTGAATCATTTCTCTGTACCCTAAAATACTAACCCAGCATTGTAAATCAATTACACATCAATAAAAATAAATAGAGGTCTGTTTTCAGTGGTCCGCACAGCTCACTGTACATCCCGCTACCCTAACAGCCACAGAGTCAGTCCTTAACCTTTGCTGTTACTGTGGCAGTCACTCACGTCAGACTCTTCATGACCCCATGGACTGCAGCATGCCAGGCTTCCCTGTCCTTCACTATCTCCCGGAGCTTTCTCAAACTCATGTCCATTGAAGCGGTGATGCCACCAATCATCTCATCCTCTGTCATCCCTGTCTCCTCCTGCCTTCAATTTTTCCCAGAATTAGGGTCTTTTCTAATGAGTCAGCTCTTCACATCAGGTGGACAAATCATTGGAGCTTCAGCATCAGCTTTGACTACGTGGACTTTTGTCAATCAAGAGATGTCTTTGCTTTTTAATATGCTGTCTAAACAAGAAGCTTTTTAAGGCACAGACTGAAGCGTCTTCAGAAAGTATCCTTCCCAGCACCCAAAACAGGGCACAGTACATGTTATGGACTGAATTGTGTTCATCTCAAACCCTAACCTCCAATGAGACTGTATTTGGAGATAGGCTTTTAAGGAGATAATTAAGGTTCAATGAGGTCATAAGGGACCCTAACCCAGTAGCACTGGGGTCCTTATAAGAAGAGGAAGAGACACTAGAGAATTCTCTCTCTCTCTCTGCTTATGGGCACATAGGAGAAGCCACCAGAGGACACAGAGTGAAGTGGCCTCTACAAGTCAGGAAAAGAGGCCTCACTAAAATCCAGTCTTGCCAGCACCTTGATCTTTGACTTCCAGCTCCAGAATGGTGAGAAAATTAGTTTCTGTTGTTTAAGCTGCCCAGTGTGTGGAATTTTGTTACAGCAGCCTGAGGAAACTAATACAGAAAGAAAAACTTTTAAACAAAATATCCACAACCAGACCGTAACACGATTCTAAATTCCAAGGAAGGAGGGATGACAGAATCCATTAATAATATACATTGAGAGCCATCGTATGTGGCAGCTTTGTGCCAGCTGCTTCTCAAAGAAATTCACCATCTGTCTCCTTATCCTGGGGAAACTTGTGTGCATCCATCCAAGCACCCGGGAGGGAAGACTTGCCCCCGGCGTTGCTTTTCTTCCCCCAGAACTATTTCCCAGCTGCTGGCTGTTTGTGATTTCATGGGTGTGTGAGCTTGGGATCAGCTGTTCACTAGGTGAGATGAGATTAGGCAGCCTGAAGCTCTCCTGTCCCCTAGTTATTGCTCCTAAATGTCCCATGGACATCTGTAAGCTCCCGGGAGTAAATGCTGTGCTTCTAACACTGCTTTGAATTTTACGGCCTTCGTTCCATTTTGATCAACAAAACTTAGTGAGAAACTCTGCTTCCTCTGAGGAATGAACCAAAACCAGGGTCAGGTTTTCATCACGAACCTTGACTTTCTCTTGAATAACAGACATCAGACCACCTGCAAAAACACAGCCACAATTACCGACGACTTTTCAAAAGATAAATATTCACTACAGATTTGTGTGGGAGGAAAGGCTATTGCCTCTAAACTTCAAGTAGACCAATAGAACCTTCTGATCTTGATCCTGGAAGCGAGGCATGTGGGTCAGAGCAGAGAACAGTTTGGCTTCTCATCCTATGATGTTGGGTTCTTCAGAAGCTGCTGAACTTGAATCCTGAAGATCCTTCACCAGTCAGTAGATGCAAGGCCTTGACCAAGTACCTTAACTTGTGCATGTCTCATCTGCATTTTCTCATCTCAAAATTGGTGGTGCTCATATCACAGCAAGGATGAAATGAGGTAATACATACAAAGTGCCCTCAATCAAGCAGCACAAAGAATAAGCCTTCTAGAAGCATTAGCCAGCAGCTGTCTTCTCATCAGGCAGCAAAGTTGGTAAAGAAGCCATCTTCCAATGCAGGAGATGCAAGAGACGTGGGTTGGATACTTGGGTCAGGAAGATTCCCTGGAGGAGGGCATGGCAACACATTTCAGTATTATTGCCTGAAAAACTCCACGGACAGAGGAACCTGGCAGGGGCTACAGTCTACAGGGTCACAGAGAGTTACGTGTGACTGAGCATTCACTGGCTGTCTCTCTATCAGGAAGAGAATAAGAGGAAGGAAAGTAACTGTAAAAAAATAAATATAACCTTCTCTATAAAAAAAAAATTGCCTCAAAATTTTTTCCTGCAGCTCCATTTGTTGTAAAAAACATGGAAAGAGCACCTGGCAGGATAGTACTTTAAGATGTTAATCAGCAGTTTTTCCCCTGTTTCCTTAAAAGTACCCCTCCCTCCTCCCACTCAGTGGAAGGCTCTCACTGAGCCAGGGAGGGGTGAAACTGAAGAAAAGAAGAAAGGCCTAGGATTTTGGTTTGCAAATCCCAGACTAGGACAAGGAGTATGTGAATAAACAATAGATTTGGAAGACTGCAAGGTGATCCAAGAAGCAATTTGCCTGTCCCAAAGGAGCGAAAGATTCTCTGGATAGAAATTCAAAAAACAACCCTGAGAAGGGATTCTGTGTTCTACCCATCCCAGCCCCAGTCCCTCGCCAGTCCCAGGGAGGGTGAAATGGCAAAACCCCATGGGAGGGTTTCGGGCATGTGGGCGGAGCTTCAGAGGGTCACAGGTGTTACTCAGCATCACCAGACGCAATGTAAGGCCTGGTGGCAGGCATATCCAGGCCCCTGGGGCTGTGATGGCCTCAGAAGTTTCCTATTTCCTGTGAGGATTGTGGTGTGTTTAGTCACTCAGATGTGTCCAACTCTCTGTGACCCTTTGGACTGTAGCCCGCCAGGCTCCTCTGTCCATGGGATTTTTCAGGCAAGAATACTGGAGTGGGTTGCCATTTCCTCCTCCAGTGGATCTTCCCAACCCAGGGATCAAACCTGAGTCTCCTGTGTTTCCTGCATTGCAGGCAGAGCCATCAGGCAAGCCATCAGGGAAGAGGTTCATGGAGCAGCTGAATATTTCCCAGGAGTGCTTGGAAGCCCTGAGAGAGAATCTGACCGGGAGAAGTTTTGGACCAGCAAGGACACTCTAGCATCAGTCTGATCAACCAACTCCTTTGGAGGTCAGATGGGAATCAGGGTGGCTTAGCAAGGACAATGTCACTGATGAAGACTATGGGGATGCCATGCCTTCTTTGACCCGCTCCTAATCTAGTGCCACCGTGAGGGCTTCCTGGAACTTACCTAAAGTGTTAAAAAAGTGGGGTCCTAAATTAGCAGAGCCTGGGACTACCACACACAGGAGCACATCTTGTTTGTTGCAGAGAGACACACCAGGAAGCAGGTGGAGATGAAAACTGGTTTGCGCTTTGCCATCACACCACATGTGCTGGTGTGGCAGTGCACTGGCCTGGAGGGGTACTATTTTGTATTTGCACAATGATGTCATGGGACATTGGCAGCTTGATTGAGTCAACCTGATTTGCAGAGATCTCTCTGAATTGACTGAAAAGTTTTCACCACAAGCAGATGGAGGCTCTAAGTAGGAATTACCTGTATGCAGGTCAGGAAGCAACAGTTAGAACTGGACATGGAACAACAGAGTGGTTCCAAATAGGAAAAGGAGTATGTCAAGGCTGTATATTGTCACCCTGCTTATCTAACTTATATGCTGAATACATCATGCGAAATGCTGGGCTGGAAGAAACATAAGCTGGAATCAAGATTGCCAGGAGAAACATCAATAACCTCATATATGCAGATGACACCACCCTTATGGCAGAAAGTGAAGAAGAACTAAAGAGCTGCTTGATAAAAGTGAAAGAGGAGAGTGAAAAAGTTGGCTTAAAGCTCAACATTCAGAAAACTAAGATCATGGCATCCGGTCCCATCACTTCATGGCAAATAGATGGGGAAACAGTGGAAACAGTGGCTGACTTTATTTTTCTGGGCTCCAAAATCACTGCAGATGGTGATTGCAGCAATGAAATTAAAAGACGCTTACTCCTTGGAAGGAAAGTTATGACCAACCTAGATAGCATATTAAAAAGCAGAGACATTATTTTGCCAACACAGGTCCATCTAGTCAAGGCTATGGTTTTTCCAGTGGTCATATATGGATGTGAGAGTTGGACTATAAAGAAAGCTGAGCGCCAAAGAATTGATGTTTTTGAACTGTGGTGTTGTAGAAGACTCTTGAGAGTCCCTTGGACTGCAAGGAGATCCAATCTGTCCATCCTAAAGGAGATCAATCCTGGGTGTTCATTAGAAGGACTGATGTTGAAGCTGAAACTCCAATACTTTGGCCACCTCATGCAAAGAGCTGACTCATTTGAAAAGACCCTGATGCTGGGAAAGATTGAGGGCAGGAGGAAAAGGGGATGACATAGGATGAGATGGTTGGATGGAATCACCGACTCAATGGACATGGGTTTGGGTAAACTCCAGGAGTTGGTGATGGACAGGGAGGCTTGGCGTGCTGCAGTCCATGGGGTCGCAGAGTCAGACACTACTGAGCGATTGAACTGAACTGAACTGAACTGAATAATAAAGGTATCTCTCTTGCATATCTGAATCTGTGGTCTGATGTTTGTGATCATTATACAAAGAACTATGTAAGAAACCCACGGCCCCTCAAATAACATCTATTTGCATCATGTTAATATTTTGGTGTATTTTCAGTTTTTTTTCTCTATGTAGTTTTTACATCATTAATGAGATGCATTTTCTACTTGTATCACAGGGGAAATCATAGACAATGGATCTTAAGCTTGTCTGAATTTCTGAATGCCTGAGGTGAATACACAAATGCCAGTCCCTGAGGCCATTTTCACAGACAAAGGGAATCAGAAATTTAATATGCTACCAGGTGCTAGAATCTCTAACTCCAGGTACAACGGAGTAAAGATGTCTGAGGACTGAGTCTTGGAGAACTCCTTACTTAGATCAGTGCTTCTCGAATGTGAATGTGGGGAATCACCAGGAGATGTTATCAAAATGCAGTTTCTGATTCAGCAGAGCTTGAGTGGGGCCTGGGAGTCTGCATTTCTCACACACTCATATGTGGTTCATACACACCAGTATTCTTGCCTGGAGAATCTCATGGACACATAGACAGAGGAGTTTGGTGGCCTACAGTCCATGGGGTCACGAAAAGTCAGAAATGACTGAAGCAATTTAGCATAAACATGTGGTTCAGGCTTAGAGGTCAGGAAAATGAAGACGGAAAATCATTTATAAAAATAGCTTAAGCATTTTTGCAAGCTATTAAAAACTATTTCTAACTATTATGTTCAATATTTACATTATTTCATAGGATGAATAGGCCAGCCATATTTTTCTCTTAAATGTTTGTCAATTTAATTGTTTTAAATTTTGTTATTATAATCAATTCAGTTGATTGCATATGTCTTTATCCTCAACTTTTAAATGTGCAACTAGAGAATTCCTTGGCAGTCCAGTGGTTAAGACTTCACCTTACTTACAATGCAAGGGATGCGGGTTTGATCCCTGTTTGGGGATCTAAGATCCCACAGGCCTCACGGCCAAAAAAACCAAGACATAAAATGGAAGTAATGTTGTAACAAATTCAATAAAGACTTTAAAAATTGTACTCATTAAAAAAAAAAAAAAATTTTTTTTTTTTTAAAAACAAATGAGCAACGAATAGCAGAAAAAATGAAGGTAAAAGTGGGCCCATCCAAGGCACACATTTCCCTTCTGGCATGGCCAGTGTGACCGTGTATCCTCAGGCAAGTAGAGCTATGGATTTTTGCCTCCCTTTACTCTTGCTATAAAATGGGCTTTTTCTTCTCACACTCTTAGAATAAAAGGAGTTCATAAAGTGATCTGCAACTCAGTACTTCCTTCTGTGGAGCCACTGTGTCATGAAATATTCATCACAGCTCAGGGACAATCACCCTGTGTGCCAACTACAGCCCCCAGAATCACCCTACCCTGAATCCTACCAGGTACAGGATCACTGGTGCCATACTAATGAGCAAACACTGGGATTTGGCCCAACCTTGGCTGTTTGGATTTCAGTGCCAGGGTAGGAGGTCTGAAAAACATGAAAAGAAATAGCTGAATTCCAAGACACTCCTTCAGATAAAGTTTCCTTTAAAACATTTGTACCATTCTTCATCAATATTTATAAAGTGATGACTAGATACAGCTACATTCCTCTTGGGCCATGTCTAGAACACACCCATAATACCTGATCAAAATACAATTGTTTGTTGGGAACAAGCGGACATTTTTAGAGGCAAGCTTCTTTGAAAAATGAGGAACCAAGTCAGCCTCACATAGTAAAAAATAAAATCAGTATCAGTTACATGAGCACAAAAAGATGAATGCAATTTTTTTAATGGCAACATGGTGTTGTAGAGAGACCATAGAATTTAGGGTCTGGGTTTGAGTCTCAGGTTGGCCTCTTGCTAGCCATACTGGGATCAAGTTAATTAACCATGTGGAGCTCCAGTTCCTCCCTCAGGAAGCACTATACAAGTGATTATAAATGCAGAGAAAAATACTTCTCTAGAAGGAGTTGATCTCTCTGGCCTTTCAGGCAGGCAGGACCTTAGTAAGTACTTGCCAATATGTTGAAGATTGAGGCCCCTAAGCATTTCATCCCATAGTCTTAGGCTAATCTTTGAGAGACACCAGAAAGCTCTTAAGTAAGTCCCTCAGTCGACGCCACGTGGTGCCTGGAATTTCCAAACGATTCATCTTTTGGGTTAGGATTCTCATCCTTTGCTTATACTAGAATTACCTGGGAAGAATTTTTTAAATGCCAACGTCCGGGCCCCGCCCTCAGCCAACTAAGGCCATGCTGTGGTATTGTTTACGGAGCTTCCAGATGATTCTATTGTACAGCCTGAGCTCAGAACCACTGAGCGACAGTCTTAGACATCTATTGAAAATCCAGGGCAGGTAAAACGAGTTCATTTTCCTTCCAATGACAGTTTCAAGAAATTTGTCACATTAGCTCATCAGTCCCTCTGTAGTGCACACACACATAGCTAGTCAGTCCCTCCACAGTGCAGTGTGGGAAGGGACATAAACAGGTGATTCAGGATATCCAGATGATTTTCAACCCAGAAGAACTTAGAAGCCCTGCACCTCTACAGAGAGAAAAAGTGAGAATAAACTTGTTCAACCTCAACATCATCAATTACCTTTTACTGAGTCACTACTAGGTGCCAAGTACCATATGCCAAGCATTTCACATTTTATTTTTATAGTGCTTGTGTGGAGGCTGCAGACAGGGATAGGAGTGGTGAGCAGAGAGTTGTAAGACAGTGCAACTTTTCTGGAAAACAACTCAGCAATAAGTGCCAACAGCCCTCAAAATGTTCACGTTCTTTGGCCAAAGAATTCCACCTCACGGTGACTATCCCACAGAAAGGGTTACAAATGCAGGTGGTGCTTTTGTTCACAAAGATGTTCATTGCAGCAAAGTTTATGTTAGTAAGAAACGGAATAATTTGAATCCCCAAAAAATCAATAGTGATTGCATACATGTTGCTACATTATACAGTGGAGTATAATGCAACCATCAAAGATGGATAATTTTATGACAAGGAAAATTTTATATTACAAAATATTCCTTATACCAAAGTAAGATTTAAAATAGTATCTATGGGCGTGATTGAAAGTTCTAAGAATGGCAAGGAGTTGTACAATTTGTTATATTACAAAGCTGGTTGCAATTGGCAACCAATTCTTTCAGATAGCAAGCATCAAATGGTTAAAAACTCTGTTACCAAAGTTACACTCTTTTAACAGCAAACACTTTGATTGAGCACATCATGTTGCTGGGGAGTCATCCCTGTTTTGTTTCATGTGCTAAGGCTTGAGTGTGCGACCCCCTCTCCAAAGTCCAGGTAATGTAAACAGAGGAAACAGAAAACAAATGACAACTGATTTAGAATACAACCCAAATATTTGTTTCACAAGTTTTCCTCACTACTAGAGTCGAGTTCTCTGCAGTGTGAAAAGAAGAGGAACTGAGAAAGAAGGAAAAATTTGCAGAGGACAAAACAAAAATGGAGAATGTGGGGGAAGGCAAACAATTACATCCCAGTTTGCCTGTGGAATTTCAGGTCTCCCAGTCCCCACGCAAAAGCTGTTTATTCCTCACACAGCAAGGTGTGCTTTGAGGACATGGCCACTTTCTGACATTTTGCATTTCTTCCGGGGATGGCCTGAGCAAAACTGATCCCTCTACATTTTTCAGGGCCATGTTTTTCTGTTGCAACTTCTTTGTGCATCTGAGTCCCAAAACCTAGGTGCCCTTAGCCTTCCTGCCTGCCCAGTTTAGGACAAGACTCCATTCCCAGGTGTGACAGTGCCAGGCTTTTCCAACTGGAGAATGTTTTATTTATTAAAGAAAAAAAAGGAGTGGGGAGTGGTGAGGAAGTTCCTGAGTAGTAGTTGTGCTCTCTGGTTGAGAATACTTAGCATGACCAAGGCTACTATAAATTCAAAACTGACTTTTAATGAAGTTGATTTTTTTTCAGATTTTTATCTATTTGTTTGGTTGTGCTATGTGCAGGCTTCTCGTTGCAGAGCATGGGCTCTAGGCTTATGGGCTTTAGTAAATGTCGTGCACAGGCTCAGTAGTTGTGGCACACAGGCTTAGCTGCTCTGCAACACATGGAATCCTCACAGACCAGGGATCGAACCCATATCGCCTACATCGGCAGGCAGATTCCTATCCACTGCACCATCCGGGAAATACTGAAGTTGCATTTTGAAGAGCATAACAGCTCCATATACTTCTGAGAAATGGAATGTGTGAGGCATTTTGTGTATGTCACCTACAGACCATGCTTGACACTTAAGAGATTTCAAAGACAGGCCTAGACTCAGGAGTCTCTACCTGCCTACCACCTTGGCCTCTATCTGTCCTGTCTCTTAAGGCCTGTAGATGAGATTAATCCTTATGTTCCTATCCTGCTCCTCTTAGCAAGCTCCCAGGTAACAACCCTCATCACCAAACGGAGCAGGATATTAACATCTTTTGAATCTGTGCTAAATTCCAGGCACTTCCTACCTGCATTTCTGAGAGCTTCCTTGGTGGCTCAGTGGCAATCTACCTGCCAATGCAGAAGACACAGATTCAGTCCCAATGGCAACCCGTTCCAGTATTCTTGCCTGGAAAATTCTGTGGACAGAAGAGCCTGTCAGGTTGCAGTCCACAGGGTCGAAAAGAGTCAGACACGGCCAAGCACACACTCCTGTAGCACCTGCATTTTACAGATGGAAAACTGAGGATGAAGAGATGGAACTAGTCAATGCTGGAACTGGGGTTGTGTGATTCCAGAGTCCTTTCACCTGCGATCTACATGGATTGTCTAACGTTTCACCCTCCTGGGTAAAATGACCTTTATATTAAAGGGGCATTTAGGCACCTAGCAGAACTATTTTGCATATAATAGCTCAGATGGGGGCACCTGTCTTCTGGGCTGGGTCACTTTCAGCATCCTGGGCTGCTAATTTGGCCAATTTTATGATATTATGATACATCATATAATAATGATATATATGATAATTGTATAATAAAGAATATAATGATGACATATCATAAAAATAGGCTACATCTTTCAGTTCTAAAGATAAACTTTAATGAGAGCAGCAAAACTGAAGCCTCAAAAATATAGAAATTTGATCTTGTGTCAGGTTGCTGTGCACTGGAATGTAAAATTACTCTCCGAGTATTTCAGAGCCAGGCAGATGATATTTTTAGCCTAAAAGCTAACCAGTTAAATTAAATCAGGCTTTGAAGTTCTTTCTGAATACCACCGTTCTTTAAAATTCTCTTGTAATCCAGATGTTTAACTCTTTGTCCAAGACTCTGATTGGGGCGAATCCACCTGGGAACATATCAAAATTGAGCTTCCTATGAGATTTTCCTCTTTCTTCATCGCATTCTGGTTCCCATTAAGTCTAAGCCATCCCAGTGACTTGTCTCTTAGCACAGTGGCCCTCCTGTTTCAAGGCAGATCATGTAAACATTTAAATTAGTTGTAACAGTTTGTAAAAATTGCATTAAGGATCCAACTCTCTTCTCCAATGTAAAGAGGCACCACTATTCCCCAGTGTTTGAGATCATCTTTGCTTTTAATGCCCAAACAAAATATCACTTTAAGAAATCCATGCGCTCCACACATATTCTGGGAGAATACACTGTCCTGGTGCTTGCCTGTCACCTCTCACTCCAAACCTCTACTCCTGGTCTCGTTTCCATGTCCTCTGCATGCCTCATCACTAGTCTTCTCAGCTGCTTTTTTTAAAGATTTTTTTAAATCATAGAACTTTGTCTTTATTGAATTTGTTATAATGTTTCTGCTTTACGTTTTGTTTTGTTTGTTTGGTTGGTTTTTGCTGTGAAGCATGTAAGATTTTAGCTCTCCAACCGGAGAACAAACCCATACCCCTTGCACTGGAAGGTGAAGTCTTAACCACTGGACCCCCTGGGAAGTCCCTCAGCTGCTGTGCTTTTCACAATCACTTTTGACCCCACTTCCTCATTCTCCAAGGCAATGCTGTCTTATGTAATAGATTTCTCTGAGTGTTTGCAGTTAACAAAGAAGAATCAGAGTGAAAGTTAAGAAACAGTTCAGAATTAGATATGCAACATCAGTGTTTTTTAATTTCCTTGGAATTCTGATATGCTTTCCCAGCTTGCTGTCTCACCACCAGTTCTAACAAGAATTGGATGATAAGGTGTGTCAGAATAAAGCCACCATTATTACTACAAGACCAATTCTGTGTCCCCAGTCAATCCCAGGAGAGTGAAAAAGCTGACTTAAAACTCAACATTCAAAAAACTAAGATCATGGTATCTGGTCCAATCAGTTCATCACAAATAGATGGGGAAAAAGTGGAAACAGTGACAGATTTTGTTTTCTTGGGTTCCAAAATCACTGCAGACAGTGATTACAGCCAAGAAATCAAAAGATGCTTGCTTCTTGAAAGAAAAGCTATGACAAACCTAGACAGCATATTAAAAAACAGAGACATCACTTTGCTACAACAGGTCCTTATAGTCAAAGCTATGGTTTTTCCAGTAGTCACATACAGATATGAGAATTGGGCCTTAGAGAAGGCTGAGCACTGAAGAATTGATGCTTTTGAATTGTGGTTCTAGAGAAGACATTTGAGAGTCCCTTGGACAGCAGGGAATTCAAATCAATCTGTCCAAAAGGAAATCAACTCTGAATTTTCATTGGAAGGACCAATGTTGAAGTTGAAGCTCCAATACTTTGACCACCTGATGCGAAGAGCCTACTCATTGGAAAAGACCCTGATGCTGGGAAAGATTGAAAGCAAAAGGAGAAGAGGGTGGAAGAGGATGAGATGTTTAGATAGCATCACCAACTCAATGGACATGAGTCTGAGCAAAGCCCAGGAGATAGTGAAGGACAAGAAAGCCTGGCATGCTGCAGTTCATGCAGTCACAAAAAGTCAGACACAAATTAATAACTGAGCAACAATCCAGAACCCGTGGGGCTGGGACACACATGATATTACACTCAAAGAAACAGTTCAGGAGCAAAAAGACACTTCAATCTCTAATTGCATCTGTTTACAGATATGAAAGGCATTTCGTTTATAACCCACTGCACCTTTCTCCTCTCTTTCTTCTTTCACTCTTGTGGTTATTCCAGAGCCTCTCAGACTCCAAAATTCCTTACTCCCAGTTCTCTATGATTCTTCCCAATGGCTAAAATGGACTTTTATTTTTTAAATTAATTAATTTATTTTAATTGGAGGCTAATTACAATATTGCAGTGGTTTCTGCCATACATTGATATGAATCAGTCATGGGTGTACATGTGTTCCCCAATGTGAACCCCCCTCCCCATCCCATCCCTCAGGGTCACCCCAGTGCACCATCCCTGAGCACCCTGTCTCATGCATCAAACCTGGACTGGCGATCTATTTCACATATGGTAATATACATGGTTCAATGCTATACTCTCAAATCATCCCACTCTCACCTTCTCCCACAGAGTCCAAAAGTCTGTTCTTCACATCTATGTTTCTTTTGCTATCTCGTATACAGGGTCATCATTACCATAATTTTAAATTCTGTATATATGTGTTAATATACTGTAATGGTGTTTTTCTTTCTGACTTACTTCACTCTGTATATTAGGCTCCAGTTTCATCCACCTCATTAGAACTGATTCAAATATATTCTTTTTTAATAGCTGAGTAATATTCCATTGTGTATATGTACCACAGCTTTCTTATCCATTTGTATGCTGATGGACATCTAGGTTGTTTCCATGTCCTGGCTATTGTAAACAGTGCTGTGATGAACATTGGGGTACACATGTCTCTTTCAATTCTGGTTTCCTTGGTGTGTATGCCCAGCAGTGGGATTGCTGGGTCATATGGCAGTTCTATTTCCAATATTTTAAGGAATCTCCACACTGTTCTCTGTAGTGGCTGTACAAGTTTACATTCCCACCAACAGTGTAAGAGGGTTCCCTTTACTCCGCACCCTCTCCAGCATAAAATGGACTTTTAATGATCTCCGTTTCTTTTAACATTTTATTGAGTATGTCAGTTTAGCCTCTTAGGCTTCCGTTGGTGCATGTCTTTAGGCTGCAGTATTCTGTACTATAGAATAAAAATCTGGGAGTTGACCAACAAGCAAAAGCCTTCCCCCATTGTCCTGTCCTTATTATGCATTACTGTTTTTCTCTGCTGTACTAAAATAGACAGACCCCTAGATAAGCTAAGAACATGGTAGTGACCTGTTAAGAAAGCAAAGTCAGAACTGTCTATCTAGCAGTGGAGGGAGCCAATAGAGCAGTGGTTCTCAAAGTGTGATATTAGCAATGCCTGGGAACTTGTTAGAAATGCCATCCCTCAGATTCCACTCCAAACCTACTGAGCCACACAATCTGGGTGGAACCCAGTTCTCTATGTTTCAATGAGCCTTCCAGATGATTGTGAGGTGACTAAAGTTTGAGCAGCAAACTTTCTTTTTCCTAGTCGGGACTTTCCCAGGCCAAAGGAATCCATTAAACTCAATTCCAGTTCCAGTTCTGCCTCTTTTCAGTTCCATGACCTCACCAAGTCACTAAACTTCCCCAAGCCTCTGAGAAAACCACACTGAACTTGCTGCTGCAGTGTCTCAGGGCTTCTCATGTCAAAGGCTGGCCCTACCACCACTATCTCCATGGCTCCCATGCATTGGGTCTCAATGTGCCTTCTTTCTTCTCTCTTTGGGGACCTGCCATCATCTTTTCCATACCTTGGGGAGTTTTGCACCCCAAGTTTGAGGACCATTTTAATAATAATTGTGATAGTGCCATTTAAATCCTTTGTGGATTTCAACATGATAGTGATAATGACATTGGAATGACAGCCGCAGAATCTACACGGTCTGCTTGTTCTTGGCTACTAATGGAATCAAATGAGCTTGCCCAGGGCAGGTACACTTTCTGAAAATTAGTTTCTGTGGAACTGAGGTAAAGCACTTTGACCAAATACAGTTCTGCTTGGTAAATGGCTCAGCCATACCTAGAACAGGACCCTAGCAAGGGGTTAAAACAAGAAGTGGAAACCATGTTTCAACTTTAAATAGGTCTCTCTCAACTCATCACTTCCTAACCATCCCTCTTCTCCAGTAAGCTCCTAATTACAATGTGTCAGAATTCCCTGTGACTCAGACAGTAAGAATTTGCCGGCAGCGGCAGCACAGGAGACTAGGGTTTGATCCCTGGGTTGGGAGGTTCATTCCTTATTGACTGAAACTCCAAGACAAGAATAGCAGGACAATTAAGGGAGGAGGCGGGGCCCTGCCCAGACCACATATCTCTCATTCCCCAAATCAGGAGACTTCCCCAACCACACACCTGCAGAAGAAAACCCACTCCAGTACTCTTGCCTGGAGAATTCCATGGACAGAGGAGAGTGGCAGGCTACAGTCCTTGGGATCGCAGTGATCTCTGGTGGCCTCAGCCTGCAATACCTTGAAGCGAGGCTTGGATTTCCAGCCAGAGATTGAACTGGGTCGCTGCTGTGAAATCCTAGCCACTAGACCAGTAGTCAGTGACAAGGGCCCTGGTCCCTCGATTTTGGAGAAAAGAGTTTCCACAAAGACAGAAAGTAGTGAAGCAAATTAAATATTTATTAAGAGGAAAGAGTACAATACATGTGAAGAGACACACAGGCTGACTCAAAGGGAGAATCCCTGAGCTGTGCCCTCCTGGAAGTTTAAATCACTTTTATGGTGCATTTCTTCCGGTTTTCCTTTGGTCGATCATTTTAATTTTCCTGGTTCTCAGTCCATATTTGGTATATCTCAGGATCCTTCCAGGTGTGCGCATGCATCTCTTAGCCAAGGTGGGTCCTACCAAAAAGGCATATGAGTAGAGAATCCCTTGACATTGCTCCCACTTTGGCCTGCAAGGAGCTTTTCTGTGTGCATGTGGTCAGGGAGGTCTCCTGACTTCGGGAATGAGAGATATGTGGTCTGGGCATGGCCCAGCCTCCTCCCTTAATTGTCCTGTTATCCTCTTCTTGGAATGTCAGTCAATAGGGAATGAATCTCCAATTGCTTTACCCTGGGGGTGCCCATCTACCTCCTGCCTCAGCAAGAGTCAGACTCTACTTAGCGACTAAACCACCACCCCGAGTCCTCAGTAGCCATTGATTTCATCGAGTCATTTAAAGCTTGTTCTAGGAGCTCTGTCTGTCACTGGGAGCACTGCCTTAACACTTTGCCCATTAGTGCCCAAGCAGAAAAATTTTGTTGTAACAAGGTGTTAGGGGAAGCACGCTGAAACCGCCCGCCCTGGCCAGGCACCATAGTAACCATTTGCATGAGTTATTTTAGGACAGGAGGTTCGGGTAAGGAACATGGAACTAATAAGCCTCCACCAACAGGAAGAGTTCGGGAAAGGTCAAAAGGAGACACCACATGTCCAACCACCTCCCAGAATCCTTCTCTCTGGCATCCATCTTGGCTGAACAAGGCTTGCGCTACCAGGAAGGACTCTGAGTCAGAATGATTGGCTAAGGACAACCCAGAAACTAATCCCATCACCATAAAACCGGAGACTGCAAGCCATGTGGCAGAGCTGTTCTCCTGGGTTCCCTTACCCTACTGCTCTACACCCAGGTGCCCCTTCCCAATAAAATCTCTTGCTTTGTCAGCACATGTGTCTCCTCAGACAATTCATTTCCAAGTGTTAGACAAGAGCCCAGTTTCAGGCCCTGCAAGGGGTCCCCCTTCCTGCAGCAAAGGGATTGTTTCTGGTTGCTAATTCTCTAGGTTCTGGGCTTTTCAGAAGATGGCCAGTTGACCCTGGTCAAAATAAGGCACATCCTTTGGACACAGCAGTGAGCCAGAAACCACAGGGTGGGGAGGAGGTGGGCGTTGGTCGGGGAGGGGGGCAAGCAGGGTGCAGCTTCTCACACTCCCCAGAAGAAACTTCTTCGCTACCTCAACACAGGCTTCTCAAATGTTAATGTGCATATGAATCACCAGAGGATCTTATTAAAATGTACATTTTGATACACCAGTGGGGGTGGGCCTGAGATTCTGCATTTCTAACAAGCTCCTTGGAGATACTGATCCTACTGTGACTGTGCGTAGCCCACATTTTTGAGCAGCAAGACCCTAACGGCTCCATTGGTGAGGTTCTTGGCTAAGAGAAGGAACTGTGACAACACGAGAGATTCATAGCATTTGTGATAGTCACAGTACTGCATTTCAGCTGTGCTGTCATCAACCTCCGCAGGGTAGGTTAAAATGTTATGTTACTCAGGAGTCTGTCTTCTTTTACCTTTTCCAGAAAAAAAAAGAAAAAATTAAGTAGTATGTGTGTGCTGTTGTTTTACAAGTGTCACTGTGTATCATATTTCCATTTTCTTAGCTAAGTGTTTGCTTAAATGCGAAACTAATTCCAAGGTACACGATACTGAAGTGGGAGGGACTAGCGTTACTCCCAGCCAGGGCAGTGGTTGGGTGGGTAGAACACAGAGTTTAGAATCAAACGATTAAGATTCTCAGCCTTGGTCAAGCTATTTTCCAAAACCCTACTTTGGCCAGTGGTTCTCAGGCTTGTTTGAGAGTTTGAGTTCTTGAAAATCACAGTGTTTCCTACAAAGAGAAAATATTTATATTTTTTTATATAATGCCATGATACAATTCTGTTGGCAGAAAACAGGGCACTAATAAAATAACAACTCACCCTAAGTCCTGAAAATGATCTTCAGTTTCATGATTTGTAAAATGAGGATAATAACCCTACCTCCCTGGGGGAGACCTCTGATCCTTGAGTTGGAACCAAAGACTTGCCATGACGTCCACTGCTACTTGCTGCCATTGATTCAGCATCAACCACAAACCAGGCACTATGTTAAGGGCCTTGCAAACTTCTCATTAAACTGGACAACAGCTCAGCTAGGTGAGTATCTTTATTAACTACCAGTTACAGATGAGGGAACTAAAGCCAAGAAAGGATAAAGCAGTGGTTCCCTGACAGGGTTCACTGGTAGGCTTCACTCCTCACTCATATTTCAATAGGTCAGTTGCCAGTGCCGGAGAAGGCAATGGCAAGCCACTCCAGTACTCTTGCCTAGAAAATCCCATGGATGGAGGAGCCTGGTAGGCTGCAGTCCATGGGGTCCCTAAGGGTTGGACACGACTGAGCGACTTCACTTTCACTTTTCACTTTCACAAATTGGAGAAGGAAATGGCAACCCACTCCAGTGTTCTTGCCTGGAGAATCCCAGGGACGGGGAAGCCTGGTGGGCTTCCGTCTATGGGGTCACACAGACTCAGACACGACTGAAGTGACTTAGCAGCAGCAGCAGTTGCCAGTGCATGCACCCATCTCCTTTTCCCACTAGGAATTTGCTTTATTCATCAAGAAATATGGCTTTCGACCAAGGAAATCTCCATGGCAGTATTAATCTTTTTTAAGTCAAAGTCCACTGAAGGCCATAGTCCCTCTTCTCAGAAAGAGAAGCAAACACGCCAACTTGCATTTAACTTCAGGGGGTTCGTGAATCCCAAGCACAGCACTTCTACCTTGTAGCATTTAGAGAGACCAAGAGGGCCTTTTCAGGCATCAAGCTGCTATTCCACACACACTAGCCTCAAATGTTTTCCTTAGTAATTTTCCTGACCATTTTATTTCTCAAATATTTATATTGATAAAAGATTAAACAAATCCTAAATATAAAAATATTCCCTGGCACCAGGATGCCTATAGTGCTTCCAACTTTTTTTAAGCATCAGTCTTCAAAGAGCCTGTCTTTCTATTATTAGTAAAATATATCAGTCCAGATTAGGGGCTGTCCAGAGAATGCTTGTCCCTCTTTCTTTTGGTATCCAAATGAAATAAGACACTTAGAGCAAAACAGCATTATTGCTTCCCCCCTGGCTTCTTGACATAAGAAGAGAATTGAGCTGTTGACTCAAAATACAGAGATGAGAAATAGAGTCTGATGGTTTCTATAACCTTCAAATTAAAAAAAAGAAAAGTGGGTGTGAGGAGGAAGGGAGAAAGGGAGAGAAGAAAGACAATGATCAGATATTCATGTTTAGAATAATTCAAAATTAATTATTGTTATGCATCTTGTAGACCCATGGTTCTCAAAGTGTGTTCCCTGGACCAGGGACATTAACATCATTGGGAACATGCTAAAAAGGTAAATTCTCAGACCCCACCCAGGCCTATAGAATCAGAAACATTAGGGAGGGAACTTAACAGTTTGTTTTGAACAAGCCCTCAAGGAGATTCTGGTGGACACTAAACTTTAAGAAGCAGAGTTGTGGACAGATCTTCTCTCACAGAAGGAACCTCCCAGCTGGTTACCTAAATCAAGCCCCATAATGAAAAGAGAGTGTGAAGAAGAGCTCAGCAGTGTGGGAACTAAAGTTCATGGAGTGACAGCTGTAAGTCAGACACTGTACATTCATGACCTCAGGTCACCCCTTCCATAAGCCCTGAGAACTTTTACTCTTGTCCCCACTGAAAGATTTCTTAAGATGTTCCGCAAGATAATGTAACCTACTCAAGCTTACAGATCCACTAAGTAGTGGGCTTACAGTAGGAAATGTGAAAAGTATAAAAGTTATAAAGAAGAATATAAGAATTACCCACAAAACACTCAAACCACTACTAGCATCTAAGGCATCATTTGTATTTTTTCCTCTGTGTACAACCCCTCTGGATTTAGAGTTCAGGCTCCAGAGAGGGTTCCTTTCTCTGATATAGACCCAGGAAATAACGTCTTAGCCCCCAGCTTTGTCCTGATTCCACTAAAAGACAGATCCTTCGGTTCTGCCTCTGTCCCTATCTTTGATCATATACAGAAGGAAAAGCTTAGCCAATTAAACAAAGTCATGCTAAAAGCTGGCCTAAAACAAAGTAGGAGCAAAGACTCAACTCTAAGTTCGAGCAGAAATGGACTTTGACCCAGATGTGGAACAAGCTAGGCATGCTCTGCTCCCTGTACAGAGGACAGGGGCTTGTCGTGTGCAGGGCGTGTGCAGGGCGGAGGAGAACTGCTGACTCTGGTACACTCACTTCGAGTGCCCGTTCCTGACAGGACACTGTGGTCCCTGCACCACCAGACAAACCTTGTGAACCAGAGTTGGGGAATGGAAGTCATCAAAATTCTGGAAGGCGCTTTGTGATGTTTGGATGGTTCTCTGTTTAACCCCTGTGGAGACGGGTGTGTGTCTGTTTCATGCCAGATTCAGAGAAAATAGTAAAGATAAAAGACAAGAGACTGAGGCTTATAGATGTTGTTTTCATAAAATGTTTGTTTTCATTGCTGTTAAGACCACTTGTCCAAGTGTATCATTCTGAGTTTTATTTGAGTTCTGCAAAAAAAAAAAAAAGGACCAAAATGTTTTTGGACTATATAGCTGTGGGAGCTTAAATATAATGAGCTTCCTCTTTTGAAAAAAAAAAAAAAAAAACAGAAGAAAGAAGGGAAAAGAGATAGAAAAGCTTACCCTTTTTTTCCCAACCCTGCCACTGATTTTATGAAACCTGGAAGCAATTACTGTCCTCCTACCCTCTAAGACCTGAGTTTTCACCAAACATTAAAAGAAAATAAAGATAACCTGCAAAGATTTTTATATGACAGAGATTTGTCATATCCAGCCTGCAGAGAAATTGAAATTTACAATTAACAATTTTGTCAGAAGAAAGCATTTTAGTCTCAGAGGTTCTTTATTACGTATGGTAATAGGACAATTTAGGATAAAGGCAGAAAGTGGATTTTAAAAAGAAAAGCACCATTACATAAGTTAAGGGCACTCACATAGGAGAAGTTTTAATATATTTTACTCACCTACTTTTGAATAGTCAATATATTCATATATAAAATTCAGATGGTACAAAAGGCTAGATAGTGAAAAGAATCTTTTCACATCCTTCTTCTCCACTCCCCAGTTTTCCTCTCCAGGAGAAATCAGAGCCCTTGGTGTTCTTTGCATTCTGGCAGAGGTATGTTATGTATAAAAAGCAATATACATATATTCTTAGACCCTATTTTCTAATGCAAAGAGGAACACACTGTTTGATTACACTGTTCCACACCTTGTTTTTATGCTTAACAATATCTCTTGAATGTTTTCATTTCAGTATATAAAACACTTCCCCATACGTGGTGCCTACCTTAAAATTATGCCCCTTAACAAATTCCTAACTGCCCTCGCTTGTATCTGTTTCGTTGCTTACTTTTTGTTTTTCTTGTCTCTGTTTTCATCGTGACACTTCCTTTCTGTTCTTCTTACGTTGTCTCTGGCTTAAAGGAAGACGATCCATCTCTGTGCTGCAGTCACCCTAAGCTTTCAAGAACTCTGGTGATAGCTTGTCTGAAGAAAATTCCTGAGGTTGGGAGCTTGTGCCTTTCTGGAGAGACAGATATGTAACGGGATGTAGAAGGATCAAGGAATAGGAACAATGAGAAAGCAAATCAAGATGAAAGACAAAGGCAAGGTGGAAGAACCAAACACTCAGGGTGACACATCCCAAGCACATCAGTCATCGATATGGGTGACTGAACCAGCGAAACCTGTTTTTCCACGTGAGAAGTCTGGTGAATGTGCAGAAGGGGTTCACAGGTTAAAGTACAACAGGAGGAATTATGTGCGTACTGCAGTGTGCACAGGGAGCTACAGAAATTGATACAGACTCTACAGATGGGAATGAGTGTAAGTTGATACACTTCTAGTGTCCAATTTATTTATTTAGTTGCTTTAATATTTATATTATTTATTTGGTTGCACCAGGACTCAGTTTAGCATGAGGCATCTTTGATTTCCATTGAGGCATATAGGATCTTTAGTTGTGGCACGCGGTATCTAGTTCCCTGACCTGGGATCGAACCAGGACCCCCTGCACTGGGAGCGCAGAATCTTAGCCACTGGACCACCAGCAGAGTCCCTTTAGTGTCCCATTTAGGAAAAAAAAAAAAAATTAAAAGGATTAAAATGCCCACACCCTATGGAATTGTTCAGGAACTCCTACTATTTTAGGAAAACAAAGATGAACAAAGATATCACTTCATTTAAAACAGCAAAAACTGGGAACCACCTAAATATCAAACGTAAGAATTATTGTAGTAAACTGTGGTGCATCCACAAGCTAAAATGCCATCAGCTATGAAACATGTTTACAGATATCAGAAAATGTTCTCCATAAATTTCAAAATTAAAGAAAAATTATGATAGCAAAAAGACTCACTCTGTACGTTTATTTTAATGTAATGATAATAGCAAGTGTTTACTGAGACTCACCACATGCCAGATAGTCTTTGCAGCATTTTGAATACATTAATGCATTTAAACCTCAGTTCAGTTCAGTTCAGTTCAGTCACTCAGTCGTGTCAGACTCTCCGCGACCCCATGAATCACAGCACGCCAGGCCTCCCTGTCCATCACCAACTCCCGGAGTTCACTCAAACTCATGTCCACAGAGTCGGTGATGCCATCCAGCCATCTCATTCTCCGTCGTCCCCTTCTCCTCCCGCCCCCAACCTTTCCCAGCATCAGAGTCTTTTCCAGTGAGTCAACTCGCCGCATGAGGTGGCCAAAGTATTGCAGTTTCAGCTTCAGCATCAGTCCTTCCAATGAACACCCAGGATCGATCTCCCTTAGAATGGACTGGTTGGATCTCCTTGCGGTACAAGGGACTCTCAAGAGTCTTCTCCAACACCACAGTTCAAAAGCATCGATTCTTCGGCGATCAGCTTTCTTCACAGTCCAACTCTCACATCCATACATGACCACAGGAAAAACTATAACATTGACTAGACGGACCTTTGTTGGCAAAGTAATGTCTCTGCTTTTTAATATATTATCAAGGTTGGTCATAACTTTCCTTCCAAGGAGTAAGCGTCTTTTAATTTCATGGCTGCAATGAGCATCTGCAGTGATTTTGGAGCCCAAAAAAATAAAGTCTGACACTGTTTCCCCATCTATTTCCCATGAAGTGATGGGACCAGATGCCATGATCTTCGTTTTCTGAATGTTGAGCTTCAAGCCAACCTTTTCACTCTCCTCTTTCACTTTCATCAAGAGGCTTTTGAGTTCCTCTTCACTTTCTGCCATAAGGGTAGTGTCATCTGCATATCTGGGATTATTGATATTTCTCCAAGCAATCTTGATTCCAGCTTCCAATACCATAAATAAGCAGTCATGATTTTTTTTTTCAGATTTGCCCATGAGAAGGCTGAGGTACAAAGCAGTTAAGCAATTTGGTTGAGGACGCAAGGCTGGCAAGCAGAAGGCCAGTAACTGGTCCAGGTCTTCTGGTTATACCCACTCACTTAACCACATGCAACGATGCCTTCCGATGTATCAAGAAACCTAGGAGACAAAACAGAAATAGGCTGCTTTTGAATGGTGACTGTAGAGGAGAGAATGACTCTCCGTAGAGAAGGGACTGGTCATCTGAGAAAGCAGCTAACAGAAGCTTTCCGTTGGTGCAAGGGTCCAGTTCTGATAAGGCTAACACAAGAAACTGACAACAAGGGGAAACAAATCAACCTAAGGAGACTGAAAGGGAGGAAAGTACATCAACTCAGTATCTTCAATATAATTCCACAACAAAATATGCCATGAAATTGTTCAGATTTAGAAAAACAAGCATTCAAGCATTCATAAACCTGAACTGACAAAGTGGTCAACTATTTATTTTATCACATCATAATATCTTTAGTCTATAATGATTGCTTAAGAGGAATGCCCTTTACAAATGAACTCTTATTGTGATTTAACGTTTAATTAAAATATTCACAATGAAAGAGTAAAATGAGACTTTCTAAGATAAACAAAGTCTAAAAAACCCTAATATTCAGCTTACATTATTGAATAATTGTGTGGGAAACATTGCTCATATTTCATAATCTTTCCTTGGAAATAGGAAAGGTTTTTATTATTAATGTATTATTCTACATTGCTTTTAACAAATCATTTCACCTACATCATTTACCATGCTTGTCACCAAATGACTAGGTTTCCAGGAGTTCAAATCCACTGACAAATGATGATGATTTGCCACCAGAGAAGCTGTTTTTAAAAATGAACTGCAGCGTTTCAAGATTCAAAGAGATATTCCCATAACATAATGCCAGTGGTGTTAAGATAAGCCTATCTTCCTAAGATGGCTCCTGAGAAATCTGACATTTTGTTTTAAAAGAGAACCAATCACATTACTTTATTATCACATATGTAACTTAGAGTTTTAAAAAAATCTATTGTATAAACTGAGCTATGTGTATACACACGTATCTAGAGTTTATTTCAAGGCTTGTGGGCACAGTTTTCCCTAAAGTACAATAAACACTCTTTTCTTCTTCATTTCATAACAGCCTGGGGCTTCGAGCAAACTAAGATAAACAACACTAATTTTCCAGTTGTATGTTAAGGCCTTAAATCCACCACATAAATATTCCAAAACCAACTCAGAGCAGTAAGCTGGTGGTGGATGGGAAGAACAACCAGAGGGATTACTCCAAGCCTTTGAGGGAGTGGGGGAAACGCATTTCTTGACCTTCTGTTCTGAACGGCTCCTTTTCATCTGGTTTCAATTCTCTTGTTTGTGCACCTTGCCATATTTATTATTGAATTCCTGATTTCTTCTTCTTGTTTCATGTTCCGTGTTCCAATGATTTATGAGAAATTGCTGATCTAGATGTTATCTTTGGCATCCTCCGATGCACAGAGCTCCTTAAGAATGCTGAGAGGAAAAATGTGTTTTGAGTAGGGCAGTGCCATGGCTGAATAGATGTCCATCAGTTCGTGAAAAATGCCAGTCACAGATTCCTCAATAAGACGCATTTTTCTTTTTAAACACAGCAGTAGCAAGGGTGGAGAGGGCAATGGCAACCCACTCCGGAACTCTTGCCTGCAAACTCCCATGGACAGGGGAGCCTGGTGGGCTGCTGTCCGTGGGGTCGCTAAGAGTCGGACACGACTGAGCGACTTCACTTTCACTTTTCACTTTCATGCACTGGAGAGGGAAATGGCAACCCACTCCAGTGTTCTTGCCTGGAGAATCTCAGGGACGGGGGAGCCTGGTGGGCTGCCGTCTGTGGGGTCGCACGGAGTCGGACACGGCTGAGGTGACTTGGCGGCGGTAGCAAGGGTATTTTCAAAATCACTGATATTTTTTCCTCTTTGGTGGATGAGTGTGGTTAGAAATAAGATGTAGTCCTGGAAGCTTTCCTGGTGGTCCAGTGGTTAGGACTCCTCCTTTCAAATGGAGAAGCTGTTGGTTCAATCCCTGGTCAGGGAACTAGGATCCCACATGTGCGTGGTGGGCAGACAAAATAATTTTTAAAATAATAATAATAAGACGATCCTAAATTAGTGATTTGAGGAGAAATCTAGTCAGATTAATTTTTAAGATTTTAGCCCAAAATGAAGTGGCAAGTTTTCCATATCAGCGTTCTGACTTATTTGGTTTGACTAAGAAATAAAATATGCTAAAGACATTTCAGTTCATTTCTAAACATCTCCATTAAGGATGGGAGAAGGCAATGGCACCCCACTCCAGTACTCTTGCCTGGAAAATCCCATGGAGAGAAGAGCCTGGTGGGCTGCAGTCTATGGGGTCAAGAAGAGTCGGACACGCCTGAGTGACATCACTTTCACTTTTCACTTTCATGCATTGGAGAAAGAAATGGCAACCCACTCCAGTGTTCTTGCCTGGAGAATCCCAGGGATGGGGGAGCCTGGTGGGCTACCATCTATGGGGTCGCACAGAGTTGGACATGACTGAAGCAACTTGGCAGCAGCAGCAGCCATTAAGGATGATCTAGTTTATAAATGTGTAGGAAATGAGAGCATTTTTTTTTTCTTTAATGGTGACCGGCTTTCTCTAGCTTAATTAAGTGAAAATTAATTAGCAAGTCTAATATGCTTAGGGAAAATCATCTAATTAGATAAATTTTGTAGGCTAATCAAAATACTGGGGAATCTGTCTACATTTCTTCTTCTCCACTAGTGGGAGTTAAACACACCCTCCAGAAAACATTGCTCTTACTGGGGTCAGTAAGTAAAGTGGCTCAGTGGTACCAATACCAGTGGTTCAGTGGTAAAGAATCCACCTGCCAAGCAGAAGAAGGCAAGACACTTGGGTTTGATCCCCTGGAGGAGGAAACGGCAACTCACTCCAGTATTCTTGCCTGGGAAATCCCATGGGCAGAGGAGCCTGAAGGGCTACAGTCCATGGGGTCGCAAAGAGTCAGACAGGACTGAGCACAGCACATCAAGTATTTTGGGGGCTTCCCAGGTGACTCAGTGGTAAAGAATCTACCTGCAGTGCAGGACATATGGGTTTGACCCTAAAGAATCAGCAGCTGAACAACAACTGAACTTCATCTTTCTAGACAAAGCCTCTGTTTACCAAATCACTATATCAAACACCCTAAAGCAGACTTGTAGACAGATTCCTCACTAGGCTTAGTGTTTTGTGACTTTTTCCATAGAATTTAATAATTTCTCAGTGACTGCAGGGTGAGATGGGTCAATATATCAAGTCCTAATTATTTAAAATGACATTCTTCATTCACTTCCATCTTATTTCTCACAGTAAAATCAGGAAAACAACACAACAAATGAAGACAGGTAAAGCAGTTAAGGAACATTATAATAAAGTGTACTTGCAAGATGCATAATAGAAAAAGAAAAAAGAAATCCCCATTTCTACAATAATAATGGAAAAAGTGGATACTTTTCCCTTGTGTCTGCACTCACAGATATCATCTGTGATAGAAAACCTAGAGCAATAAATGCATTCCTAGTTTGGTAGTTAGGCAAATTCAGCAAGGAAGTAAATAGTTAATGGTTATTTCAATAAATCAAATGTTCGCTTCTGCAGTTCCAAATACTTAAATCCTAGTGTGCTTAAGAAACAACTTTGAAAACTGAATATTTCTCTAATAAGTTTTTTAAAATATTCATTTTGCTTACACCATTTTTAAAGTCTTTATTGAATTTATTACAATATTGCTTCTGTTTTATGTTTTGATTTTTTGGCTGTGAGGCATTTGGGATCTTCCCTCCCTGACCAGGGATCAAACCTGCACCCCCTGTATTGGAAGGTGAAGTCTTAACCACTGGGCCACCAGCGAAGTCCCCTCCAGTAAATTTTAAGAACTTGTCTCTGTACCTCAATCTTGGTCAAAGGCAAATCTTTGATTTCCAGGGTTGTTCTTTATGGAACTCATCAACTTAGTTTCCAAAATTCAAATTGTAACTTTGGTAGGAACCAAGGTTTATTTAAGAGTCCCTTGAACTGTAAGGAGATCCAACCAGTCCATCCTAAAGGAAATCAGTTCTGAATATTCATTGGACGGACTGATGCTAAAGCTGAAACTCCAATACTCTGGCCACCTGATATGAAGAACTGACTCATTTGAAAAGACCCTGATGCTGGGAAAGATTGAAGGCAGAAGGAGAAGGGGACGACAGAGGATGAGATGGTTGGATGGCATCACTGACTCAATAGACATGCGTTTGAGTAATCACCAGGAGTTGGTGATGGACAAGGAGGCCTGGTGTCCTCCAGTCCATGGGGTCACAAAGAGTCGGGACTTAACTGAGCAACTGAACTGAACTCAACTGAAGGTTTATTTCTGGGTGGTGGGATTAAGTATGGTTTTCATTATCTTCTTTATACTTTCCTATTTTGTATTGTTCTTATAGTATTTATCACTTTCATAATTTAGGGGAAGGGTAGTTGAAAAAAGTTCTAGGTTGCTTAATACATATTAAAAAGCAGAGACATTACTTTGCCAACAAAGGTCCATCTAGTCAAGGCTATGGTTTTTCCAGTGGTCATGTATGGATGTGAGAGTTGGACTGTGAAGAAAGCTATCGCTGAAGAATTGATGCTTTTGAACTGTGGTGTTGGAGAAGACTCTTGAGAGTCCCTTGGACTGCAAGGAGATCCAACCAGTCCATTCTAAAGGAGATCAGTGCTGGGTGTTCATTGGAAGGACTGATGCTAAAGCTGAAACTCCAATACTTTGACCACCTCATGCGAAGAGTTGACTGATGCTGGGAGGGATTGGGAGCGGGAGAAGAAGGGGATGACAGAGGATGAGATGGCTGGATGACACCACCGACTCAATGGACATGAGTTTGGGTAAACTCCGGGAGTTGGTGATGGACAGGGAGGCCTGGCGTGCTGCGATTCCTGGGGTCTCAAGAGTTGGACACGACTGAGCGACTGAACTGAACTAGTACATGCTGGTGTACAATTATGAAGAAAGGAGTTTTGTTGAGATAAGCTTTCATAAGGATGGCTACTGACCTACTCTACAGCTAGGATTCAAAAACATAGCCATAGATGTAATCGTGTATCCATTTAGGTTAGATACCTAAGTGTCTTTTCTAAGAATTTTATTAAGCATTTAATTAAGAAGAACCAAGTAAAATGACCTGTACTAAAAGGGCTTCCCTGGTGGCTCAGCTGATAAAGAATCCACCTGTAATGCAGAAGACCCCAGTTTGATTCCTGAGTGGGGAAGATCTCCTGGAGAAGGGAATGGCAACCCATTCCAGTATTCTTGCCTGCAGAATTCCATGGACAGAGGAGCCTGGCAGGCTACAGTCCATGGGGTTGCAAAGAGTCGAACATGACTGAGCGGCTTTCACTTTCAAAGTTAAAAACAGAGCCCAAAAAACCTCTAAACAAAGCCCCCAATATCAGAGTTTCCCAGAGCACACACTAGTTTTAATGTAAAATTACTTAGTGTTTATGCTTTTTAAAAGAAGATCTGGTAACATTTATATTGACATAAAATGATATAATTACATAATATACAATACTTACATAGCTAGATAGCAAAAATGCTGTCAAATTATTTCTACTCATTCTTCAATGGATCCTAGAGAAATTCTGAGTGATGCTCAAATATTAACACGTGATTTCTGGGTAGTGGGTTTTGAGGTATGTCTTTGAACTTTTCATGTTGACTAAATGCTTTTTACCAAGAAAAAAAAAAGCCCCCAAATGAAACAAAAACAATATCCTATAAACAGTATGCAAACAAAACTGTATTATCCCCAAACTGTTCTCTTTAGGATGCAGAAGAAACTGTGAATCAGAAATGATTAGAGAAATTACTAGGGAAGCCATACTCAAAGCCTCTTTCAGTATCATTTCAGGGATGCAGCCCTGTGCCCCTTGCTGGACGGAATCATGTGCCAGTCTCAGTTCTCATCCAACATTTTATTTCTTTATATTGTGCTTGAATTCTTAGTCTTTCTGTCTCCAATTGTTCGAGTCTCAGACTTCAAGAAACAATGTCTTCTTTAATTATATTCTACTTCAGTCTCTAATTGCTGTATCACAGCTCTTTGCAGATATGACTCTGTTCAGATGCCATAAATGTCCACTGTTGTTCTTGGTACAAAACATCTTCTTTTCTTTCAGACAATGAGTGCACGGGTGGAGGGGGTGGGGGTTGACTCCTGGACCTGCCAGGCAGTGCAGTAGTTTTCTTTATAATGAAGAGATAGGCTGTCACTCAACCTCACAGGCTCTCTGTCTTACCCAGCACCAGTGGGCACTTACACCCTGCCTCGTTTTACACAAGACAGTTGTTCCTAGCACTTCAAGATTGTTCTTACTACAGATTTCAAATGGGAAATAGAAAAGAGGTCTTACGTTACACATTCTCAACAAACTGCAGCAAACGTCCAAGCCAATGCTGTCTTTCCTCCCTCGCTCTTCAGCTTTGCTGCCAGTCAAGCTGGGGTTTTCCTTGTCACCCTTCATCCTTCAGAGAACCCCCAGCCCCACCAGCCCCCTTCCTTCCTCCAGTCTCTCATCTCCATCCTGTGCTGTGCTTAGCTGCCCACTCATGTCCGACTCTCTGCCACCTCATGGACGGCAGCCCGCCAGGCTCCTCTGTCTATAGGGATTCTCCAGGCAGGAATACTGGAGTGCGTTGCCATGCCCTCCTCCAGGTGGTCTTCCCCACCCAGGTATCGAACCCAGGTCTCCCGCATTGCAGGCAGATTCTTTAACTGTCTGAAATACCAGGGAAGCCCAAGAATACTGGAGTGGGTAGACTATCCCTTCTTCAGGGGATCTTCCTGACCCAGGAATCGAACTAGGGTCTCCTGCATTGCAGGTGGATTCTTTACCAGCTGAGCTAACAGGGAAGCCCCATCTCCATCCTGCATATTTATATATCTAGTTGTCAAGAAGTTAAGGGTCCTCTTTACAACGTGAAGGGGGATTATGAGTAATGATTTTTATTTTCTCCTGTTACATCCACACTAAGTGTTCATAGCAAGTCTTCATGATCAGTTTCAGCATCCTTGGTTTGCACTGAGGGAAGTCCAGGGTACAAATCCAGCTCTCTCTTTCCAGAGCATCATTCTAAACTACTATACAGAACCTTCCTGTTCGAACCTTGTTTGGAGAAGATTCCACACGCCACGAAACAACTAAGCCCATGACCCATAATTTCTGAGCCTGTGAGCCCTAGAGCCTGTGCTCCAAAGCAAGAGAAGCCATAGCAATAAGAAACTCATGCACCACAACTAGAGAGTAGCCCACACTCTGTGCAACTAGAAAAAGCCCATGTGCAGCAACAAAGACCCAGGGCAACAAAAATAAATAAATTACTTAAAAGACTTACCATACAATGTCTATTTCCTTGTACAATTTCCTTGATATGTATCAAGATGTCTTGATAACCCTCACATAAATCAGTGTGAAATACTCAGATATAAAAATCCAGGCAGTTACAGATATAGTATGGCTTTTATGATTTATGTTTTTGTTTGTCTCTTTGTCCTAATAATGAAGGAAAACATCTCAAGGTTAAGTCCAACTTTGAGGTTGTCTCTCAAAAGAAATGATGCTTGGACACCTACACAGCCTACCCATCAGCATAAGATAAAAAGAAGAAATCATTTTTGGGTACCAAGCTTTTATGCAGAGTAACACTAAGCCACAATTCTTAATCTCCAAAATTTATGTCTCCTGAATTGCATGTAGATTTTTTACCCATTGAGCCATCGGGGAAGCCCTTATAAAGATGCATGCAATAATGAATAAATTGTATGTTGGGGCAGTAGAAGTAGAAATACAGTTGGTGAGGATTCTACACTTTAAAATCTGAACTTGAGGAATGCAGAAAAAGAGACTCAGAAAATCTGCACCTTTATTATCAGTCCTTATCGAGTAAAGAAACTGAATTGCCTGAGGTGTGAGCAACCGTGGGAGACAGAGGATAACAATGAATGGGCCCTTTGGTGCGGGAGGTGCAATGGGGGTGGGGGTTCGGGGGTGAAGAGCCACTCTCCCATAGGCAGCTGGGTTGAAAGATGTGTATCAGTCAGGACGGGCTGGATTTTTATGCAGAAATAAATTTTGAAAATCTCAGTGGCTTGAAACAGTGCTTATTTCTTGCTTACACTTTCATATCCAGATTCAAAAGGATGTTCACTGAGCCATCAGGGACCCAGGCTGATGGAGATGCCATCTCAACATGTGCTTTCACAACCACAAAAGCACAAAAAGGGGCAATGAGAAAACATACACCAACTCTTACAGCTGCCACCCAGAAGTGGTATCTGTGACTTTTCTCTCATATTTCATTGGCTCTGGCAAGTCATATGGCATAGTTAACCTCAAAGGGAGTTGGGAAGGTGCAGTCTCATCATGTGTGCAGAAAGAGAAGTGGAATGTTTGGGAACAGGCTTGATGAGTACCACTAGGAACCTTGATGCTATTTTAATAAGGGAGAAATATTCTTTAATATTCTTCCTTAATTTTTTTTGCCTCCAAAGAAGGGCACAGGCTCTGTCTACATGCTGCCATTTGGATTAGCCTCAACATTCTTTAACGAAGAGGGATCAGAGTTCTGTACTTCTAACTCCATATTAACTAAAACCCATATATCAACATCGGGTTTAGTAAACTGCATATCATTCATTCCAAGGGTGGATTTAGTCATTTCCAGGGGATGCTTTTCGTTATCTTTGAATAAAAATCTTGAGTAAAGAGTCATACCAAAAAGTGATAAGAAAGGGATCATCCCATTTAGGTACCTGACAATTGCATTTAAGATACTTAATACTCACAACCATATACTGCTTGTTAAAATATAATTTGACATAATCCTTTGGAAAGAAATGTGGCAATATGTATCATTCTTTACCTAGCAATTCAACAATTGGGAATCTATCCTAAAGAATCTCACATGTTTAAAACAAAACATTATGTTCACTGCTATACTGTATTAATTTAACATAACCAACAATGTCCAATAATAGAGAAATGATTTAAGTAAATTATGGTAAATCTACATGAGGTACTCAATAAAAATTATGTCTGTGGGAAGGATGATTATATTCCATTAACTAAAAAGTAATTATACAAAATCATTCCTGTAGTGTGATCACAAATATGTTGGATGTACTTATACAATGTATTTTTTGTATTTATTTTGACATTCACTGTGAACAGACTATTTCATATAATGGTTCTAAAAACACCATTTGGATATGATTCATGTTATAAATGCACAACTGAAGGACTAGTATTATTTATTAATTAGTGCCCCAAACCATCACCAACTTGCTGACAATGTGAGGGTATATAATAAAATATTAAGCTGATTTTAGAAAGTTGAAAGATAAATGCAAAGTAGGTTTTTACCAGACTTAGTGCTCTCTCTGTTGTCTCTCTCTCTCTCCATATATATATATATATATGTCTACATAATATATATAATAGGCAAAAACTTATTTTCAAAGTCATCAGAAGAAATTGATTCAGTATAAAAAGAGCTAGCCAGAAAAAAAAATCTAGTGGATATATTATAAACATTGAGACTGTTTTGGTGCATAATTCTGGGACACATGTATATAATAAAAAATGCCCATAGAAAGGCAATCTTCCTGTATATTATGACTTTAATACATTAATGCATATAAGATTTTTATATGTTTTATAATAATTAGAAAGTTTGTAAATGGTTACAATAGAAAAAATCTCGAAGGGAATTGAGATTATTTAAGCTGGAAATAGAAACTGAGAAGAAAATCAATAGATATTCAATGAGGTAAAGGTATATTTGTTAAAATGTTAATGAGTGATTCTTTTAAGGTCATTAACAGTTACTTTATCAAATATCTGCTAAAAGCAGACAGATTTAAGAAAAATTAAGCATTTCCTAAATAGCAAAGTAACAACATTCTGGAATATAATGCCAAGGAAATTAGGCAGTGTCCCTCTGTAAGATTTGTTTCATTTGAAGGAAAGGGAAGATGGTTGCCTCTCTTTCAGAGTCTGAGGTAATTTTGTTTGGGCTGGGGATGACTAAATGATTTCTCCGTTATTTTTTCAGTTTGAACCATAGGTCCCCTATTCTCTACATTACTTTTATAACTTTTTTGAAGCAGAATAAAGCCAAGACATTCTTTTCAAAAGCCATTAAGTTTATTTTCAGTTGTATTACCTATAATGAACTAATTTCAGATTAAAAAAAAAATTTACAGTACTTTCAAAAATAATTTTTTGTATTCTTATTTCTCTTGCTTACTAAAAGAAAGAAAAGTTATCACAGTTTCATGATTTCTTTTCTTTTTTTTTTAGAAACCATGATTTCTTTTCTAAAAGCCTTGGAGACAACTGTACTTTAAAATTCAGTATGTTTCTGATTTTGAAACAATAATATGATACAAATAACATATATTATGTAGCACTCCCAGTGAAGTAGAGGTAGTAATATTTCTACAGTTATACATACAAATATTTGAACTAAGTGAGGTAAAGTCTACTATAAGATAACATCCTATCTATCTAGGTTACATTCTCCAATCAAGTAAGTTTAAAAACTCTTTGGTTTTTGGAATGCATTAAAATCTAAGATGGGCTTCCCAGGTGCACCAGTGGTAAAGAACGCACCTGCCAATGCAGGAGACAGAAGAGATGTGGATTTGATCCCTGGGTTGGGAAGATCCTGAGGGCATGGCAACCCACTCCAGTATTCTTGCCTGGAGAATCCCATGGACAGAGAAGGCTGGTGGGCTACAGTCCTCAGGGTTGCAAAAGAGGCGGACACAACAGAAGCAACTTAGCACGCGCTCACAAGATAAGGTACAGTCTGACTGAATTTGAATTTCAGGTAAATAACAAATACTATAATTTTTTAGCATATGTCCCAAATATTGCATGAAACACAGTTGGACTAGAGAAGTTATTCAGTGTTTATCTAGAATTCAAATTTAACTGAGCTTCCTGGTTTTTTACTTGCAAACTCTGGCTTTTTGGATTTCAGAATTGCAAACAAGTGATTGTGGACCTGTACAGAGAAATATCCTAACTGAAATACTGAAATTTCCTACAGTCACTCTTCCAGGGATAGGGTTTGGTTTGGGCCCTTTTGAAGAAAGTCACAAGAAACAAAGTTGTATTAAATATGTTTTCTATGAACAAAGTATGTAAAGTGTAAGACCTGTGCAAAGGTACCCATCTTAAAACTTTAGATATTTCAAAAATTATAAATAAAATGATTACTCTAAAAATAATTTTAACTTGCAGTTCTTTTCTGTTCCACGTTAAAGTCCATCATCTATCAAGCATTCCTTTTATAAAATTCATTAATTCTCTTGTAACAAAGATATCTCATTCATTTATGCTCATACTCAGTTGAGTCCGACTCTTCGTGACTGCATGGACTGTAGACCTTCAGGCTCCTCTGTCCATGGGATTTTCCAGGCAAGAATACTGGAGTGGGTTGCTATTTCCTACTCTAGGGGATCTTCCCAACCCAGGGATCAAACCTGCATCTGCTGCATTGGCAGGCAGATTCTTTACCACTGAGCCACCAGCTCCATCTAATGGAGAAAACATCTAATTACAGCCCTTCATAGAGCTAGGAATATTTCCATGAGTGTTGGTAAAACTATAAAGTATGTGTAGGCTGCAAACACACAGACACACCACACACAATTTTCTGTGCTGCTTTGTTATTTGAACCAGATAAGACGCAGAACTACTTAGTTGTAGTTCTGGCAGATCCACTCCTTTGCTTAGATTTGAACTAAAAAATGAAATTGGGATCTCTTGGATCCACACCCACTCCTTCCTTTCAAACCAAACCCTCAATGCCTCCTGCCCAAGTAACTATTACAGTCTCCCAGCTAATTTTTTTGAGGGGGCTAATTTTCCAGCCTTCATTCTCTCCCAATTAATACATGTTATTTTCAGACTAAATTTCCTAAAAATGGCCTTCATCATCTCCTGCCTTTGCCCTAAAACACACATCTTCATTTCATTTTGTTTCTTACTCTATCCCACCCTGACTATCGGAATTTTTCCCTCCCTGCTTCCCATTCCCAAGCACTCATGCTCTGCTGGTAACTCCATTTCCTTCTGCTCATTCATACTTTAGTGCCTGGAAGTCAGCGAACAAACAAAGGCTGTGGAATCAGACTATTCAGCTACTTAATCACTCTGAGCCTCAATTACTTCATCAATAAAAATATAAACAGTATAGCCCTGGACTTATCTTTTTACTTAAGTCAGTTTGGGGGTGGGGTTTTATGTCCTTTGCAATTTCATGAGTCTTACCTCTTGTAAAAAAGAAAAGCAACCAGGAGTTGGCCTGGCTGCACAGGCGGACAAAGGTATTTTGTTAAACATAAAAAAATTCACAAAACATTAACATTAGACAAAGTCACTTTGTGACCATGAAGAGCAAGGCAATTTAGTAATCGTGTCTGAGAAAAGGCAAAACAACACTCTTAAAACAACGAAAAGGATCAAATATTTCCATTTTCTGGCTAACATAAGGAACTACTGTTGCTTTATTATCACAATTTTAGCCCCAATGAACTTTTTCTACCTCCTAGGTAAGATTCATAAAGAAACTTAATCACATAACTACTCCAACTTCCTGACAACATCCAAACTTGAGGAAACTGCTCTAGATTCTCCCCGAATCCCCTACCACAAACTGCAATCCTATAACGAGGGCTCATACGGATAAGGTTTATATGCATTTGTCTTGAACCAAATAACAGCAAGGGTAAGGTCAGAGAGAAAAGACATCAAAATCCATTCCTTCAAAATTTTGAGTTTATCTCATTAGGCTTCTTGTTAAATAAAGATAAATAAAAGTTTTCTTACTGATTTTATTTTCCCCAAATTTATATTTAGCATCACACCATTTAGAAGGGAAAACCTTTCGCTCTGGAAGTACTCCAGTAGACATTTCTCAGTACTAATTTTATGAACAAACAAACCATGTCCTCCTTGTTTAAGGTACTTGAATAAGAACTGTTATAATCAAATGTTCATTTATTTTGAAATATCTCCCTCTTGAGGGCATTACTACTTATGCATCAGTATACTGTTAAACTCCAGCCCTCTGATACATATTGGTGGGTAGAAACAGAAATAAATTAATATAAATATCTTGGATGACAATTTGGCAACATCTATTAACATTTCAAAACCCATGAGTACCAAGAGTACTATAGGTAAGGACAGTCACCAAAACTGTAAGCCACCTAAATGTCCAGCACTAGGTGTCTAGTGTAATGCATAGTGAAATCCATGTAACCATTAAAGTTAGAAAATCTATACACACTGACATGGAATTATCTCAAAGACATGCTTGTACACACATACTTGTACACATATAAAAATACCTCCAGATGAAAACTGGTAATAGTTGTTGCCTCTGAGAGAAGAAATGGGTCAGGGGGAGCAAGACATACTTTTTCATGTATACCCTTTCTGTATAAACTGATTTTTAAAACCATCTGTGTTTATTTTCTGTAAATCAAAAATCCAATAAATTAAATATTTTGTACAATTTTGTAAAAAGAACTTACATGCAAAAGGTGTACAAATTTTAAGTGTGAAAGACAGCAAACGTTTATAAAGTCAATATAACCAAGTAAAAAAATTCATGTCAAGTAAAAGAGCACTACTAGTATGTATTTAAAAGAAAATACTAGTCATTTAAAAATTTTGCCTGTAAATATTTCAGGATGTATCCCTTGATAAAAGATTTCAGCCTAGAGTGGAATGGGAGGATATGAAATGGAAAATCTCAGGCATGCCCCCTCAGAAAAATAAAATTTAAGAAGAATGGAAAGACTAATTTCCCCAAACCTGTCTCCTGACCAATGAACAACCACCCAGTGAACATACCTCCCCATTTTCAGTGAACTTGCTGCCTGGACTCTGGCTGAACTCCCTTTCTTTGCACCTTTTACCCAAGAATACCACCTGCCTCAAACCCTCAATAGATTCACGTGTAGCCTGGTGTGTCCTAGGCTGCAATTCCCCTGCTATTTCCAAATAAACTCAATATCTAATCATTTGAGCCTGCTTCAGCTTACCTCTTCATTTAGATTGTCTCTCTCAACACATATCATAATACCACTGATAAAATAACAAGAAACTTAAAAACATAACCATAATGCCATTATCACACCCAGTAAAATTAACAAGAATTAGAATTAGAAATGTTTAATGCTTAAAAATTTTAATACCCAGTTCATGTTCAATTTTGGGTTTTTTTTTATTATCTCAAAAATGTCTGTTTACGTTTGATTTGTTTGAATATGATCCAAAAAGGTCCACATATTATATTTGGTTAATTTTTCTCTTAAATCTTTTTATTCTGTAAAAGTCCTATCCCCTTTGGTTAATGCTACTTCTTTGTTGTTGAGGAAACAGGTCATTTATCTTGTAGAATTTCTCACATTCTGCGTATAGCTAGTTCAATCCTCTGGTGTTGTTTCACACGTCTTTATTCACTGAATTTTTTGTAAGCCAGTAGACAGACCTAGGAATCAATGTGTTTCTTGAGTAGGTAAATAAATGCTATATACTTTGTAAATCAACATATGGAGATTTACAGATAAAGACCTGAAAAATCCTAAAGTGAGGAAATGTTCGATTTTGCTTAACCGTGCATTTCCTACGGGTTTTGTTATTGTTATTGTTGTTGCACTACCTATTATATTCACATGGAACTAGAGTCCTGTTTTACACATTCTGATAAACACTGGAAGAAAAGATCTAAATGGTCTTCTCAGAATTCCATGATTTTGCATGGAGCAAGACCCACTGCAGATCTTTATACAAGTTTGCTTATAGGTGGATCCTGCAGACATTTATTATGTTTTCTATTTATAGAGTATTATACTTGAAAACGCTTCCCTGGTGGCTCAGTGGTAAAGAATCCGCCTGCAATTCAGGAGACCATCTGCAATGCAGGAGATGCCAGTTTGATCCCTGGGTGAGGAAGACCTCCTGGAGAAGGGAATGGCAACCCACTCCAGAATTTTTGCCTGGGAAATCCCAAGGATGGAGGAGTCTATAGCGTTACAGTAGACTTAGTGACTAAGCCACCACCAAATACTTGAAAACATTATTTCTGTTCTCAGAAGTTAAGGCTGAGTTGATGAATCAGCAGGTGTCCAGAAAGCAAATGCACATGGCCATTTAAAGGAAAGGCAGTAAAAAAAAAAAAAAATAGAAAAATCAGCTGTGTAGACTGCAGTCACTTAGCGGAATGGTCTGGTGGGGTTCACTGGGAGGAAACTCCAGGGGTAACGTTGGCTTTGCAGCTGAGCAACAGGACTTGGCAGCAAGTCAGAGCTGAAAAACATCCCAGAAGTCATCTGGTATCGTCTTTTCTTTCACAGAGGACAGAAAGTCCAGGAATAGGAAAGGATTCTCACCGCCAATGAGGGACACAGCTTAGGACTAAAACCCAGATGTTCCTGCTGCTAAATCTAATAATACACTGAAAAAGTCCCTTTCAAAATTATTTTTGTTGTAGGTAAACTGTTTTGTATTCCCTGTGGAAGCTTTTAGGATTTTCTGTTTATACTTTGGAGTTCTGAAGTTTCTTCAGGATGGGTCTAAGTATGAACTTTTCCTTTCATTTTGCCTGGCTTTCAGTCAGCCTTTTTATTATGAAGATCCAAGCGTCCTTAGGGTGAGGGAAACCTTCATTGATTCCTTGCATGTCTATATCTGGGCCAGTTGTTTTGATTTGTTCAAACCAGTCCCTTTTTCTTTGATGTTTTATTCATTTTGAGTCATCCTTGGTTGATCCTTCCATATTTATAAATGAAAGATCCTGTTAATGATCTGGCTTGGAATTCAGTTGAAGTTATATGGATTGGTTTATACAGAAAGGCACGCAGAGGTAAATTTGACCTTGAAGTCTAGTGAGGGAGGAAAATGAGCAAATTAAAAATTCTGTCAGTGTCAGAATGCCTATCGTGTAGTTTAAGCAAAAAGAAAAGGTGGTGGTATTAGTTTGTGTGCCAGGAAATTTCAAGTGCCCCTCCTCCAACTTCGTAGTTACCTCTGGCTCTTCCTGGGTTGAGCTGGAAATGGAGGGGTTGGCAGAGAAACAGACTGAAATGTCTGATGTAAGAGCAATGGTTTGGTGGTGTGGCTCTCTGGACAAGAAAATTTGACCCTTATTCATCTCAAAGGATCTCTAAGCAAAGAATGATCCACCATTCCAGTTCTACAATGGGCAAACGATTAGCCACTGCAGTCACTCTTAGGGGAATTCAGGATAGAGAAAAGCAGGAAATATTCTGTGCTTCTTTTATACTGAAACTAGATAGTGAAGATTCATATCTAGGGAATAATTTCAATAAGCCCAGATTCTTGCATCTTCCCATACACAGAAAAGCACTAAAATCATTAACTAGAGATGTCAAGGAGATCAGTCCTGGGTGTTCATTGGAAGGACTGATGCTCACTGAAACTCCAATACTTTGGCCACATCATGCAATGAGTTGACTCACTGGAAAAGACTCTGATGCTGGGTGGGATTGGGGGCAGGAGGAGAAGGGGATGACAGAGAATCAGATGGCTGGATGGCATCACCAACTTGATGGACATGAATTAGAGTGAACTCCGGGAGTTGGTGATGGACAGGGAAGCCTGGCATGCTGTGATTCATGGGGTCACAAAGAGTAGGACACGACTGAGCAACTGAACTGAACTGATCTTCTGACGTTGGACTACATTTTTTTTTCCAGCAAAACTCATCATACATTTCATGGTTCCTCCCTTACCTCTTCAGAGCAGTTCCTCAAAGCTATCTAAGAGGCTGTCTCCTGGACTACAGTCCTCAGTAAGGTCCATGAATGAAACTAAATTCATAACTTTTATCTTGTATGTTTCTATTTCAGTAGACAACATGTATCTGCATTTCTCAAAGATTTATCACTGAGAATCTTTATTTATATTTATGACATGGGCAGTGCCTCTTCTTAGAACTTTCACTTTCCTCTTGTAGCCTCTGAGTACTTGGTAGTTCATTCTACACAATTTCTTTTTGTTTGGGGTCCTATCTCTCTCCAGGAAATCCTCTTAAGTGGACAAGTATCTAACCCAGGCCTGGTCCTTCTTCATGGATCACAGTTGGTCCAGAGAAACATTTGTTCATCCTTGCATCTGTGGACATGCCTCTCCTGTTGCTCTGCTGCTAGCAAACTGCTCTGGCCACCACTGCGGGCCTCGGATTCTCAAGGTTGAGTCAAACACTCAGGAGTCTAGGTGTGTTTATAGTCCTGGTGTGTAGATAGTGAACTAAGGTTACAAAACTTGAACCTGAGCACCTCTTTGCAAGGTCTACAGAGACTATAAACACCTCACTTGGGAAGTTGGAAAATTTGCCACCCTCAATTTTGTTTTCAGTTTTGTGGATCTCAGTTGAAAAGCAAGAGAAAAGGTCTCATTGTAAAAGTTTATTTCATGCCTATTTGAAAAGTATAGGAGTGGTGAAATACATAATCTTTCAAGCTGTTTCTAGAAAGCAGTGGGTCAGCTCCCATGATTGACTTTATTACAACAGAGATAGGCACCAGACAACTGCTAAAGCAGTTTGTGGGTCTCAAGCAGTAAACAAAATATTGGTTCTCCTAAGAAGCTGAATGGAGCCAGTTGAATGTGTATCACTGTGAGAAAGAACTGCCTGTCAGAGAGAGAGAGAAGTTTAGAAACATTTTTATACTAAGGCCTTTACAGGGAATGACCACTGAAGTCAGATAGACCTGGAGTTTATCAGCCGTGTAACCACAGATAGACAGTTCAGCACTCTAAGCCCTTGGTTTTCTGACTTGTAAAAGGGAAATAATAGCTAACGTGGAGGATGGCTGTGGAGATGAAATATTGGGTGTGAAAAAGACTAAAAGAGAAGTCCCTCCATGAGCAGTAACCACCATAACCATCCTTCCTCTGCCTACAATCCCTTTTTCTCTCTTCTTTGCCCCATTAATTCCCACTCTCCCTTAAAGATAGCTGAGTCAGCCATCTTTTCCTGTAGCTTTCCTGGACTCCGTTCCCCCCTCATTATGGTATAGATGCTTCCAAAGCATCTTGTGATATCTCTACTGTGGCACTAACCACACTTTCCTGAAATTGTGAAGTCACTTCCCCAAGCTGGAACTGTGGGCTCCTTGAGAGGATAGAGAACCCTGTACTCCTGAGAGTAGTGTTATTAGTATCATTAGTATTTCCCACATTAGCAGTGTTATTAGTATTGTCAGTATTTCTCACATGGGAGAAAGAAAGGTAAAATTATGTATACTTCTCAAATTGTATAGTACAGCTCTCGAGACAGGACCTGGAAGAACAGAAATCAATGACCTGGCATTTGTGACATATGTGGGATCTGTGTAATTCACACCATCCCACCTCAGAGATAGGGAAAGAACAGTCTATGTCACTTCTTCCCTCCCTTGGGAGAAAACATATCCAACTGGCCAAAACTGAGATGGTAGGTCCTTGATTCCTAGTCTGGGTCTTTGTATCATAGAACTCTAAGGCAGGAAAAAGCTTTAGAGAGTGCTTCATCATGGCAGGACAGGGGACTATTTGAAGCAGCTTGTGTGTCTTAAAAACTGTACTCAACATTCTAAGTTTATATTTGGAAAAGTTAAAGAAGGGCCTTATTTTGTTGAGTTTGGAATGGAAAGCACCCAAAAACCTCAGCTGGTAGGGATAGGGGTGGGTCAGTCATATCATGAGGAGGGCAACCAGAACTGGGGCAGGGAAGCATGCCCTATCTGTGTTTGTCAAAAGGAGGCAGGCATTACTGAAGCCTGACACACACCAACCTATTTCCAACCACTTATTTGCATACATATGAGGAAACAGGTGTGTCCAAGGAGACACACCGTGTATGCAAGCAGAGGCAGGAGTTGTTTCTGCACTGCATCTCAGCCTGACCATGGCTTTGTGTGCTGAAGAAGTGGCACAGCCCGAAAGCAGGAGGAACAGTGAGTGAGGACAGAGAGGCAGAAGCATGGTGCGATCCTGAGAAAGCCAGTGGTCTAAGACCCAACCTGCTCATATGCCAAATGGGGGAGATAACATTCCATCACATGGGGCTGCTTAAGGACCAAAAGGGAAGACAAATTCTTTTATGACACGCAACACGTTATTTAAAGGTGACCTTTCTAGCATTTGCGGGAGACCAGGGTTTGATCCCTGGGTTGGGAAGATCCCCTGGAGAAGAAAATGGCAACCCGCTCCAGTATTCTTGCCTGGAGAATCCCATGGACAGAGCAGCCTGCTAGGCTACAGTCCACGGGGTCGCAGAGTTGGACACGATTGAGCCACTTAACTTTAACTTTTTATAGCATTTAAATCACCCAACTTGTAAAAGAGACACAAGCTTAAGCTATACCTGTAGACTCTCCAATCACTTCAGCATAACCACAAACAAGGATTTCCAGAAAAGTAGAAAAATTAATGCTAATCAAAACTTTTTTTAGCACTTTTTAATGAGGGGAATTTGTACAAGTGGATAGCCACATGGGAAAAGGAAAGGTAAAAATATATTTACTTCTCAAATTTGCAAACCAGGATAAATTCTAAATAGAATAGAGACCTAAATTTTAAAAATAAAACCATACGAGCATCAATGAATTCTCCTATAACCTAGAAATAGGGAAAACATTTTTAACCCTGACTCAAAAATTCTCAAACAATGAGGAAAACATTAAGATTTAGTTGCATCAAAATAATACTTCAACAAGACAAAACAAAAAACACCATAAGACATAGTCAAATTAAAAAGAAAAATTACACCTTATATCACAGACAAGCCTTAATTTAGAGGGAGCTTCTAAAAATAAAGAATAAAAAGACCAAGAATCCCTTATACATCTTAGAGATGTAAGCAAGTGGCTCACAGAAAAAGAAATGTAAATAGTCCTTAACTTATTAAGTGACACTCAGTCTCATTCATGGGAGAAATACAAATTGAACGATACTGAAAACAATGTCTCACCTATCAGACAAAAATACACAAGTGGGACAATAAAAGCTGTAGGTGATACTGTGGGCAAATGGACATTTTCATACATTGCTGGTGGTGAAGGAGGAAACAGAACAGGCTCTATCTTGAAAGCAGGGCTCCATCTTGGGCTGGACCATGGACTTTGACCTATATGACCAGTATCTATGGAAACGAGATACCAACTGGAAAACCAGGCCCCTGGAAGGAAGAGCCCCAGGCCTTGTACTTAGACTCTCCATCACCTAAAAGAATACCCTAATTATCTGTGTAACCGAATAGAATCATACATTCTATTATTCTTATTGGGGTATGACCACAGGCCTATTGATAATTTTCCACTGTTAACTACCTAGGCTTAAGACACATGAATCACAGGTTAACTTTGATTGTATCTTTCTTTTTCCTTTGTTCAGACTAGTTTCAGGGAATTTCGGGAGGTGGGTTTGCACACACACACTTAGGGTACATAAGGTTTTCACAAAAACTAGTCAGGATCCTTGGCTAAGAGCAGACTCTTCCTTGGGCTCATCGGTGTAATAAACTGCACTCCACTATCTGCATTGTCCTTCTGAGTGAGTTTGTTTCCCGGAACACATGACTACAACAGTGGGAAGGCTACTGCTGCTGCTGCTGCTAAATTGCTTCAGTCGTGTCCGACTCTGTGCGATCCCATAGATGGCAGCCCATCAGGCTCCCCTGTCCCTGGGATTCTCCAGGCAAGAACACTGGAATGGGTTGCCATTTCCTTCTCCAATGCATGAGAGTGAAAAGTGAAAGTGAAGTCGCTCAGTCATGTCCAACTCCTAGCGACCCCATGAACTGCAGCCTACCAGGCTCCTCCGTCCACGGGATTTTCCAGGCAAGAGTACTGCAGTGGGTTGCCATTGCCTTCTCTGAGGAAGGCTACTACTGCTGCTGCTAAGTCACATCAGTCGTGTCTGACTCTGTGCGACCCCATAGACAGCAGCCTACCAGGCTCCCCCATCCCTGGGATTCTCCAGGCAAGAACACTGGAGTGGGTTGCCAGTGCCTTCTCCAATGCATCAAAGTGAAAAGTGAAAGTGAAGTCGCTCAGTCGTGTCTGACTCTTTGTGACCCCATGGACTGCAGCCTACCAGGCTCCTCCATCCATGGGAGTTTCCAGGCAAGAGTACTGGAGTGGGTCGCCAGTGCCTTCTCCGGGGAAGGCTACTAGGAAGGTAAAAAAGTAGAACCCTCATGGAGGAAAATCTGGCAATATATAGTGAAATTATACATTCATTTATCTTTTGACCAAGGAGTCTCACTTCTGGGAATACAGTCCAAAGATTTAATGCCAAAAATAAGAAAAGGCACATGCATGAGGCTTTTAATCACAGTGCTATTTATAGTAGTAAAGGCTTGTAAACAACTCCAATGTCCACCAGTAGGAACTGGTTGACTAAAGGGAATGATGACTCCATGATACTATTAAGGAAAAACAAGTAACATGGAGAAAAGTGAGTACATTAAGCCATCATTTAACAAATGGTTCATATCTCTTTTAAATGGATGGATAAACCATAATGGGCTTCCATGATGGCATAGCAGCAAACAATCTACCAGCAATGTAGGAGACAAAGGTTCAATCCTGGGTTGGGAAGATCCCCTGGAAAAGTAAATGGCAACCCACACCAGTATTCTTGCCTAGGAAATGCCATGGACATTGGGGCCTGGCGGGGAGCCTACAGTCCATAGGTCACAAGGAGCTGGACACAACTGAGAGACTAAACAACCTGATCATAATATCCTTTTTAAATGGCTACCTGCAGGGGAAAGGAGGAAACAGACTAAAGGGGACTAATACAGGAGTTAAATTTCTTTAAAAATACTTTGTTTTGGACTTTGAAGCCTTGTAAATACTTTACAGAAATATAAAACACAAAAAGATTTTAAGCAAACTTTTAAAATCAAAAGCAAAATGAAACAAATGAACCCATGGATCAAGTCTGTGTCATAGCCATACAGCAATGAATCATCTCCACTGACTTTATTTATTTATTTTTTAAATTTACATATTTTTTATTGGAGGCTAATTATTTTACAATATTATATTGGTTGGTTTTGCCATACACTGACATGAATCCGCCCCGGATGTACATGAATTCCCCCTCCTGAACCCCCTTCCCACCTCCCTCCACCCTTTATCCTCCCTCTGGGTCATCCCCACACACCAGCCCCGAGCATCCTGTAACATGCATCAACCCTGAACTGGTGATTCGTTTCACATATGACAACATACATGTTTCAATGCCATTCTCCCAAATCATCCCACCCTCACCCTCTTCCACAGAGTCCCATCCACTGACTTTAAAACACGGGACTTTGTTCAGTCGTAGTGGAACTATCATGAGGACACAAAGAACTGGGAAACAACCCTAAACTGCAGAGTCATCGTATTATAGGTAATAGTATTGCTATTGTTTTTTTGAGACTATTATGTGTGGATTGTAAGGTAAAGCAAATGAGTACTGGTGTTGGTGACACTGAAATTTTCAGCCTGGAAAGAGGAAACATGGCTATACAATAGATGAGGTTAAAAAAATCCTGTTATCCTGAATTTGTGTTGGATTTGTATTATTTAACCAGTGTTAACTCATTAAAGTATTTTCTCTTGAAAAAGAAAAGTATATTTTCTTGCTCTGTTCACTGAAAAGGTCTAGAAACAATGACCAAAGCAGTAGCAAAGAGCACCTCTAACACAGTGGCCAGAGGACCATGTTAGATGATAGTACTGAGGCTGGGAGGTAAGGAATCATGAAAATCCAGATTGTGGGAAATTCTATAGGACAAATGATCTAGTTTTATCAACAAATAAATTGGGAGGAAGAGGGAGAGAGGCAGAGAGAGAGAGAAAACTCTAGATTAAAGGAGATTTTAAAGAAATCAATTAATTGCAACACATGGACCATATTATAATCCTGATTTGCTCAAGTGAAAAGTTATCTGTGAAACTTAAACACTGACTGGACACTGAATATAAGAAAATATTGTGAAACGAATCACCAGTTCAGGGTTGATGCATGTTACAGTATGCTCGGGGCTGGTATGCGGGGATGACCCAGAGGGAGGATAAGGGGAGGAGGGAGGTGGGAGGGGGGTTCGGGAGGGGGAACTCATGTACACCCGGGGCGGATTCATGTCAATGTATGGCAAAACCAACCAATATAATATTGTAAAATAATTAGCCTCCAATTAAAAAAAAATGTTCCAGTGGGGAGGAAGGAGGGAACAACATGAAACAAGATTAATAAAATGTTGATTATGATGTTAAAAATAAAGAAAATATTGTTAATTTATTATAGGTAGGATAATGGTATAATGAAAGTGTTAGTTGCTCAGTCATGTCCAACTCTGCGACCCCATGGAGTGTAGCCCGCCAAGCTCCTCTGTCCGTGGGATTCTCCAGGCAAGAATACTGGAGTGGGTAGCCATTCCATTTTCCAGGGAATCTTCCTGACCCAGCCCAGGAATTGAAGCTGGGTCTCCTGAATTGCAGGCAAATTCTTTACCATTTGAGCCACCTTGGCATAATGGAATTAACTCTCACCTGTATTCTTGCCCACCACCCCCATTCCAACACATATACCACTTAGTTTCTAATTTCACCTCATCCTACTCTCCACCAGGGGCTTCCTTGGCGGCTCAGCTGGTAAAGAATCCTCCTGCAATGCGAGAGACCTGGGTTCGATCCCTGGGCTGGGAAGATCTCCTGAAGGAGGGCGTGGCAACCCACTCCAGTATTACCTGAAGAATCCCATGGACAGAGGAGCCAGACGGGCTAAAGTCCATGGGGTTGCAAAGAATTGGACACGACTGAGTGACTAAGCACTACTCTCCACCACACACAGCTCAGCTCAGAGGCCTCCCTGTTGCTCCCTGCATGTATAAATACCAGAGGCACTCCTGCTTCAGAGCCTTTGTTCTGTTACTCTGTGCCTGGATGTTTTCCCCCAGGTATCTGGTCTCCTTTAGGTCTTTCCTAACAAAAGCTTTTCTCAGTTAACCCTTTCCTGACCTTATTGACAAATCAACAAGACATCTTCCCTACATTTCTTATCTCTGATTTTTCTTCATAAAATTTACCACTACGTACCAAACATTCTGGGTCTTCCCAGGTGGCACTAGTGGTAAAGAATCTGCCTGCAATGCTGGAGACATGGGTTGGATCCCTGGGTCAGGAAGACTCCCTAGAGAAGGAAAAGGCTATCAACTCCAGTATTCTTGCCTGGGAAATCCCATGGACAGGGGAGCCTGGCGGGGTACAGTCTATGGGGTCACAGTAGAGTTGGACATCACTTAGGGACTAAACAACAATGAAAACAACGATCATACACGTTACTATCTTCCTCCACTGGAGTATAAGCTTCAAAAAACAAATGCCTATTTTGTACTTCAGTATGGTTCAGTCCTTGGGTCAGAAGATTCCATGGGGAGGAAATGGCAACCCACTCCAGTATTCTTGCCTGGAGAATCCCATGGACAGAGGAGCCTGATGGGCTACAGTCCCTGGGGTCACAAAGAGTCGGACAGGACTGAGTGAGCACTACTATCAGCAGTTCTAGCATGCGGCTTTTCTCAAAAAAATGTTAAATCAACGTGCTTATCTCAACTAACTTGCCAACTCCTTAAAGGCATGTGTATCTTACTTGGCAAAATGTATCCAAGCTCCAGCACACAGGATCAAAAGTTAAATTGTTTCTGAAAGATTAGGAGAGAAATAAGGTGATGGACAGGGAGGCCTGGCGTGCTGTGATTCATGGGGTCGCAGTCGGACACAACTGAGCAACTGAACTGAAGGAGGCAGTTGGTGTTTGCAATACTTTATCCTCACTCTGCACTCTCCATAGGCAATTTCACCCATGTCCACTGTGCTTTTTACTACCCATGTGCAGAAGACAAGCAGGTTAACTTCACCTAGATCCTTCCTCTGAGCTCAAAATCTATACTATATTCAAGTTCATACTTAACACTTTCTGGACCTCAAATTCAGCATGGCCTAAACCTACTTCTTCCACTGTAACCAAACTCAGCAAACACCAGCATCTAAGCCCACTGCATGTCACCCTTGACATTTCTCCCATTCCAATGTCCATCACCAAGCGCCCAAAATTTTATCCTCTGAAAAATCCCTAAATCATCTGCTTGCCCATCTCCTACACCTCACTCTTCTCTACCATCAAGGATTTAGCCATAAGCCTCCTGTATCCTTGCATCCAGTATGTGCTTAGTTGCTCAGTAATATCCAACTCTTTGTGACCCCATGGACTGTAGCCTACCAAGCTCCTCTGTCCCTGGGGATTCTCTAGGCAAGAATACTGGAGTGGGTTGCCATACCCTCCTCCAAAGGATCTTCCCAACCCAGGGATCAAACCCAGGTCTGCAGCACTGCAGGTGTCTGGGCCACCAGGGAAGCCCAAGAATACTGAAGTGGGTAGCCTCTCCCTTCTCCAGGGGATCTTCCCAACCCAGGAATCCAATTGGGGTCTCCTGCATTGCAGGCGGTACCAGCTGAGCTACCAGGGAAGCATCCAATATGACCTCCACTGAAAACTATTCTCCATAAAGCAGCCACTGATCTTTTTCAAAGTGCTAGCTCATTGGATTCTCATTACCCTCTAATTAAAATTCAGCACTTTCCCATGGCTCTCGATTAAAAGGAGGCATCAACTTCTGTCCTACATGGGCTGCTTCTACTGAACTTTCCAGATTCTTCTCATGACCAATCCTTCTATTCCAGATGCATGGTATGCCAACCAGACCCCCAATGTACTGAGAATTTTACCTATGCTGTTCCCTCTGCCTTAAACACCCTTTTCTTTTTATCCAGAGATGATCTGCCTGTTCTAGGTCAACTCAAACACTTCCTCACTTCCTTCCCTTGACCACATCAAGCTCTTTTAAAACCCCTTTGTTACACTTTAATGCAATTTTCCTCACCATGTGGTCAGTTTCCCTCACAATACCAGAAAGCAGGCTGTTTTTACTTCAATGCATCCACCATGCCCAACAAAGCAAGCACACAGTAGGATGTTGGTGGAAAACATGAACAGTTCAAATAGGGCAGAGTTAAGGGAGGAGTGGCTGTGTTAACTTTGGTGAGTACTTAAAGCTCTTAATAGAATGAAAACATTTCACACTCCCAAAACCAATTACACACACATCTATATTCAGTTGAATAGTCAACATCTGGCAACACTATTCTACTGGCAGGATTCACGGCCCATCTAAGTACTTGAGGTACTACCACCACCCTGGGACCAGTAGAAAAGATATGGCTCTAGTTCCTCTCTTCATTAATTCTCATCTACAATTTGGAGTGTTAACCATTCTGCTTAAAGAGCTCTCAAGGGTTGCTTTATTTGGGAGAGTCCACTGAGTTCCAAGAAACAGAAGACCAACATTTTCTGAATTAGTAGGGAGGTTGAGAGATTCCAACTAGTTGAGTGAATTCTGATTATTCAAAGAACATAGGAGCAGATTTAGTGGCTAAGAGTTCAGATTCAAATCCTTCAAAGGTTTTGTTTCTAGTGCCCACAAGGCACCTGGATCATGATCAACAGGCAAACTGGTTAATAGTACCATGCTCAATTCAGACCCTTTATGCTAATTAGGGAAGTGCTCCCCTGAAGCAAAGGGCAGAAGTGATTCAATACTGAGCACTTATGTTTAAGAACAGTTGTAGGCAATCAGGATTTCATTTACACATTGTACAAAGATAGACTGTTGATCAAATCTAAATACTTTATTATATAGTTACACCCAAAATTGTTTTTGCTATATACTTTTAACTTGAGGACATCTGTAAAACCAATACATTAGAGAAATCCTGAAATTCCACTACCTGTAAGCTATTTAAATATTGCTTATACAAAGTATGGGGGTGGGGTGGACAAAAGCTTATTTACAAAACGGAAGTCAGGTGCAGAAAACTTACGATTACCAGGGGATATGGGGGAGAAGGATACACTGGGAGACTGACACTGGCATACACACACTGCTATACATAAAACAGATGAGAGCAGGAAATGGCAACCCACTCCAGTATTCTTGCTTGGAAAATCCCATGGACAGACTGGTGGGTTACAGTCCATGGGTTTGCAAAGAGTTGGACAAAACTGAAGCGGCTTAGCATACATAAAACATATAACCAAAAAACTGCTGTATAGCACAGGGAACTCTACTCAATACTCTGTAATGGTCTATATGACAAAAGAACGAGTGGATATATATGTATAACTCATTCACTTTGCTATATACCTGAAACTAACACAACATTGTAAATCAACTACACTCTAAAAAAATATAAAAAAGTATTAAAGGAAAGCCAACACCATATAAACAGCATACACTTAAATAAAAGATGAATGTTTTACAGAGTAATGTTTTTTATTCACTGATAAGCTAAAGGTCCATTTCAAAAGGTTTCTTTCTTTTGTATGCTTAATTTGTTTTATTAGCAAGCAAAGCCCTATGAAGGATGGCATCATCTAGTCCTCAGACTCAGATTCATCTTCATCTTGACTAATCTGGAAGTAACGAAGCTCATAAGTCTCCTTGTCAGATGCAACCACACGAAGCCAATCACGAAGATTGTTCTTTTTAAGGTATTTCTTGGTAAGGTACTTCAAATACCTTTAAAATAAAAATAAATTTCATTAAATATAATACTTACTACATAAGGCCTATGTAAGATGCACTGTCATATTCATCTTCTGTGTTTCTTCCGTTCCGTTCCGTCGCTCAGTCGTGTCCGACTCTTTGCGACCCCGTGGACTGTAGCCTACCAGGTTTCTCCGTCCATGGGATTCTCCAGGCAAGAATACTGGAGTGGGTTACCGTTTCCTTCTCCAGGGGATGTTCCCGACCCAGGGATCGAACCTGGCTCTCCCGCATTGGAGGCAGATGCTTTAACCTCCGAGCCAAGTTCCCTCTAATTATTTTATTTGTACTAAATATTGAGCAAGGCTGCTAAGGATATAAGGTAGCATTCTCAACCCCAATTACTATCAGTTTATGCCCTACAACAAAACCCTTACTCTCCCCCGCCCCCGCAATAAACTTTATATGCTGGAGACTAATATGAGGCATAGCAGTAATAGTAGCTTCCTCTTCAGTCTTACTGCAACATTAGAATTTTAAAATTAAACAATATGATCTTATTCTTCAAATGTTACATGCTCCACATTCTCTTCACCACCAATCTCCCTAATCTCAATTCCATCTTGGATCAACAAGAGGCAACCTGTCAACAGGTCTGAATCCTATTCACAAGTTCAAGATTATCCAGTCTTGCAACCTGCATATGGCGTAGTCCTTATAAAAAAAGCTTTCAGCATGGCCTGATTTCATTATTCCAATCACTCTCCCTTTACATTTTACAATTCTGAACTCCTACGCATTCCTCAAGCCTCCCTGCCCTTTGCCAATGTTGCTCCCCATTAGCAATCTCATTCTTCTGGCAACACTCAGGTTCTCTGCAAACTCCTGCTATCCCAATCTCTACCTTCAATGCAGCAATTACAATATTGCATTTATAACAGTTATCTGCATGTCCATAAGAACCGTGGGGACAGATTCTTCACCTCCAAATCCCTAGTGATTAATTCACAACCACAGCTACTATGCACCACCACCACAGTCTTTGGCTCATTACTGTATTTCATTTAGATGAAGCTTTCCCTGACCATTTTAAACATCAACTTTCTTTATGCACTTACACACAGCTCTTATCAACTACTTACATTACTGCATTTCATTATCTCTTCTTTTATGCTTAAATTTAAGTTCCTTGGTAGTGGCTACCTAGTGTGCTTGGTTCACTGCTAGGCTATGCAGTAACAAACGGTGCTGTCATTATGAAGTATTAATATTTACTATGTCAAGAAAATTTTAATGAATGAAAACTGGCCACAGGATGAACATTAGAGAAATTTACCTTTGATTGGCTGCTTCTATGAGAAGGTAGGACACTACTCCCGTATTACACAACATACATGTTTCTTCAAACACATTCTAATATTCAAGCACCCAACACTGTTTAAACAAAACACAATGGAAAACACATACCAACCTTTTAGAGAACTGTTTCTCAGAAACGACTATGATTTTATTCTTGAAGCGTTCAATGTGAACGACATTCCCAAGATTTCCAGTTTTTCCATTCACTTTAACCTTCTCCCGCAGAAACTGTTCCTATTTCAAAACAGAAAAAATGCCACACTAGGGAAGAAAACCCTAGATATTCACTAGGGAAGGTACCCTAGGAACAGAGACTAGGTTAAAATCCAAGATTATATAATTCACTATTAGAAATTCTACTAAATGATAAAAACAAGCTGAGTAGAGTGATACTTACAAAATTTCCAGAATCAAAAATTCCATCTTCTACTGGATGAGTAAGATCCAAATTAAACTTCCAGGTTGACTTCTTAGGCTTCTTGTCTTTCTTCTACAGAAAAGTTAATGTAAGTATGGCTCTCTACAACAATTTATTCACATGTAAAATCAAAACCCTGTATCAGTGCAGAGATGTACAATGAGGCTATATATATGCATGAAATGGTGCAAAATTCTACACCTTAAGTTTTTCTAACCTGGGTATGAGTAGGGGAGTACACTCATTAACTTGGTTAAAAACCAAGTTTCATGAAATCCACTGGAAATTTTCCTTGTTCATCATATAAGTGTTTCACAAGTGCAAAATTCAAGAAAGCTCAAAGTACATGGTGACCTATAGTTTCCTTCACCGGAAGATTCCCAAGAATCCTATTTTTCAAATGGAAAAAATTAAGAGACTCAACCTCCTTTCAACAAGTTACTCAGAGCTTGATCAGAACTTCTAATCAAGTCCATTTTTTCCCCTTAAATTATGACTAAGTTCTGTGGGCTTTTATTATTTTCCAAAGGGTACATGTTAATTTCAAATTACCAGGCATGTCTTTACTACTGCCACCCCCAATGCAGGTGGGGAATAAGGTAGCCTACCACTTAGCTGAAGTTCAGCAACAAGCCAGGATGGGATATTCCGCCCACTTACCACTAGAAAACTCAATCCTTAATGCTGTTATGGGTGAGGAAAAGGACTCTAATCTGTTCTGATTTTTTAAAAAACATTCGTGTCAAAAAATTTTATCCAAACTTTGAAACAATCGATCGTTTTTCCAGTAGTCACATATAGATGTGATAGCTGGACTATAAAGAAAGCTGAGCGCTGAAGAATTGATGCTTTTTAACTGTGGTGCTGGAGAAAATTCTTTATAGAGTCTCTTGGACTGTAAGATCTAACCAATCAATCCTAAAGGAAATCAGTCCTGAATATTCATGCTGAAGCTCCATTACTCTGGCAACCTGATGAGAACTGACTCACTGGAAAAGACCCTGATGCTGAAAGTACTCAAGGCAGAAGGGAACAACAGAGGATGAGATGGTTGGATGGAACCACGGACTCGAAGGACATGAGTCTGAGCAATCTCTTGGAGTTAGTGACGACAGGGAAGCCTGGCATGCAGCAGTCCATGGAGTCGCAAAGAGCAGGACACGACTGAGCGACTTAACTGAAACTGGTAGAAGAGAATACTAGGAGTTGGACTTGACTGGGCAATTTATAACTCTGAATATCAATTGGGTTTAGAAATGCAGTTTTACCCTAACATTTCAAACGCTCTTTGGATGGCTTTAAAGCTCTTTAACCGGCTTTAGGAACTGGTCCCGTTTTTAAGTAAGTAAAAACTGTGAAAAAAGCCACTTTTACATTCGACTAAGAGTTCTGGCTTTCACCATTTAAAAAACTTGTTATCGAGAGATAATGAAGAAACTTCTTCCCTAACTTAAAAGTTCTCTGAAACTTCTGCAACCGCGTCTATCCCGGAAGTTGAGTGCCTCAGCTCTCTCCCTCCGCCTGGCAAAGTCATTAGACCTACCGCATTAGCCACCGTCGCTTCCTAGTGGAAACAAACAGGGTATCAACAGCGTTATCAGGCGCGAGATAAAGAAAAAAAAAAAAGTAATGGCCCAAAGGCTGTCCCACTAGCCCCGTTCACCGTCCTGCCTCTTCGTTCCCTGCGCTGCCACGACCAACCATCGTAAGCCAATTCGGGCCTACCTCGAAATCCACAAGACCGCATGGCAGTCCACAGGCGTAAGAAAAAAAAACCCTCCCAATCTTAACGTTCTGCTTGTGTTCCTAACCCAAGTCTCCATTTTTACCCTTCCTCTGCCTAAAATTAGACGATCTCAACTCGCCAGCTACAAAACTCATCTACAACGGGCGAAAATCAGTTCACTCCCGGCAACAGCACGAACACTCACCGGCGCCATCTTGAAGGCTTGCCGCGCGGTGAGAGGGAAAGGGGCGGCCGGCCGCACCTATTTATACCAAAGCGTGCTGCGTCACGCGCCGAGTACGTAAGATCGCCGTCTCTCTGAAGGGGACTTGGGAGGAGCGCGGAGGCCAGTAACCCAGGAAACCAGAGGGTGACTCGGAGGGCTGGAGGCGGTCAGTTTACTAGGGAGCGCCGGCCCGCGGGTAGGAGAAACCATTCACGATACAGCGCTGGAGACTGCAAATGCTGGTTGACCGCACTGGTGTCTGCGGTTACTTTCTGGGAGACCGCTCAAGCTGCACACACCCGAGGGATGTAGGAGACGTTTTTCACTAATCGCCTGGGTCTTTCGTCCAAATCAGGGCAAGGCAGTGTCTCAGGTTCCTTTGGGATCTCCTGTCTTATATTGCAATTATAATCCTCTAGCAAAAAAGTTATTTCTATATATATGCTTTGTCTCTAAGTCGTTTTCTAAATGACTGTTGAGGGAAATCAGTGTTTTGGGGAGCCAAAACTAGGTTCTTGAGGGTAAAAAGAACATCTTTTAAGAGAAAAATGTGTTGTGCTCACGTATTCACACATTGTGTGTAATTTATTATATTTTATTCTATTTATAGGTTTTAGAGTTAATCCTGGGCTTCCCTGGTAGCTCCGCTGGCAAAGAACCCGCCTGTAATGAAGGAGACGTCGGTTCGACTCCTGAGTGGGGAAGATACCCTGAAGAAGGGATAGGCTACCCACTGCAGTACATTTGGGTTTCCCTGGTGGCTGAGATGGTAAAGAATCTGCCCGCAGTGCGGGAGACATGGGTTCGATCCCTGGGTTGGGAAGATCTCCTGGAGGAGGGCATGGCAACCCACTCCAGTCTTCTGCCTGGAGAATTCCCGTGGACCGAGTTGCCTGACAGACTACAGTCCATGGGCTCTGAAAGAGTCGGAAAGGACTGAGGGACTAAGCACAGCACACAACACAGAGTTAATCCTAGGACTTCTGACTCCATCCGCAATGCCTCCCAGTAAACATTCGAGGAATATTTTCAGTTCAGTTCAGTCGCTCAGTCGTGTCCAACTCTTTGCGACCCCGTGGACTGCAGCACACCAGGCCTCCCTGTCCATTGCCAACTCCCAGAATTTACTCAAACTCATGTCCATTGAGTAGGTGATGCCATCGAAAGAATATTTTGCTGGACTCTAACTACTAAAATGTACAAGACACAAGAGGATGGATATGTGATTGTGACATACTTGACGAGAAAAGAAAAAAAATAGTTTCTGCGCTTTGAAGGATTCTGAGTTTATGTTGTTTCAGAAATGTGGAATGCCTCTCAGCGTTCTGCAGTATTTTTGTTTGTTGAGGTGAAACTGTCATGCAAGGGGATGGGGTGGGCAAGTGTAGAGGCTGGGGTGGATTTTTGTTAATTTGGAGAGCGACCCTAGAAGGGGATAGCTGTGTATGTTCTTGGTGAAAATGATTAGTAATAGAGCTATGTTTAATGAAGCATACAACGTGTAGATTCTAAATAGAAGTGCTGACTTCCTAGAAGAAATTCATTTCAACTTTTTATGCTTGTTTGCTTCAGGAACCACTGTAATTTTATTTATTTTATAAACATTAAGGAAAAAGAAGAACAGTTGGCATTTTCTCCTCCAGGGTTGCCCAGGCTGAAAAGTAGAAATGATCCTTGTACTGTTGATATTAAGAAAATAAGCCATTAATTGAGGCACTTATTACTTTATTGCTTGTTTTTGGCAATCTTGCATGCAATGACCAAAAAAAAAAAAAAAAATCCATTTGTATAAAGTGGATATCAAAAACAATATATTTTTGAAAATAACTAGTAATCCCAAGATAATTAAATAGAAACTATAACAGAAAAAAATCTTTTAATTATGAAAAAAAACTTAAGGAAAATATTAACCAGAAATGAGAGATAGTAAGATTAAATATTATAAATAACCAAATTTTAAACACAGATTCTCTCTCTCCATTATACACATAGTATATGTACATACATTGCCTATCAACACCCTACAAATATTTTTTATTTTGACAATAGATTCTAAAACATATGAAATAATAGGTGTCTAAAAAGAGCCAAGATAATTTAGAACAATGAAGGGAAGTTGTCTTTTCTGCTATTCAAATATAGATACTATAATATGTGATAGATATATTTCTAATATAACCTTCAATCATTGGATCTATAATAGTGCCTGAATAGAGCAGTAAAGTATTGAACAATATGGCAGGTTAGATTCACAGGGACACCCTCCCATATGAAGCCACATTTAAAAACTCGATAAAATATAGTTATCAATAATTTCTAATGTATGGTTAAGTTGGTGAAAAAGCTAAAGATTTTTTGGAGGCAGAAATGACCAGTCTTCATGCTCATAACAATTTAGAGCTAGAATTAGTTCTGCTCAAATGGTATGAGAGCTAGAATTAGTTCTGCTCAAATGGTATGAGACAGCTCCAGCCCAAAAAGACAGTTTAAAAGTGTGCTTGGCTTGATAGTACCAGGCAGAAGCAAATACAAATAGCTATCTTCAATATATTTAAAAGCTAAGACTATTTAAGATATGATAAAAGAAACAGGGACAATTGAAATTGGCCAGGAATTTTCTAAAACCAAGAACAAAATAGAACTTCTAAAAATTAAAAACAAAATCTTTCATTAGGAAGAGTGGATGAGTTAAACAGGAGAGTGGACAACTGCAGAGAAATTCAGTGAATGGGAAATTACTTAAAATGCAACATAGACAAGCAAAGAGAAAATGTAAAAAGGTAGGTTAAGAGACAAAGATGTCGGAGTAAGAATGTTCTAGTTATGTCAAATGGGAGATCTAGAAGGTCAGTAACATCCCCTGGAGAAGGAAATGGCAGCACACACCAGTATTCTTGTTTGAGAAAATCCCATGGACAGAGGAGCCTGGCAGACGACAGCATGGGGTTGCAAAGTCGGACATGACATAGCAACTAAGCACACACACACGCACAGAAGGGTACAATAGAGAAAATGGGGGTAAGGCAAAATTTAGAGAAATAATGGCTAAATTCTTAGATTCAGGAAGCCTCAAGCAGAATAATTGAAAAGAAATGCATACCTAAACACATTGTAGTGAAACTTCAAAACACAAACACACACTTATTTCCAAAGCATCCAGAAAGAAAAACCAAAATGTTTATTAACAGGAGATATATTAACAGCTGATTTCACATCAGCAACAATGAAAGCCAGGAGAAGAGAATTATTATCTTCAAAGTACTAAGGGAAAAAAAAAAAAAAATGGAGAAGGGCATGGCAACCCACTCCAGTATTCTTGCCTGGAGAATTCCATGGACAGAGGAGCCTGGTGGGCTACAGGCCATGGGGTTGCAAAGAGTTGGACACGACTGAGAAACTGACACATACACAAGAGAAAATAGCTGTCTGCCTAGAACTAAAAAGTTTAAAACTACCTTTCAAGAGTAAAGATGCATTTAAGATATTTTTAACAAAACAAAATTTGATATTAACAACAGACCCCTAGTAAAGGAATTCTGCAAAATATACTTTGGGATAAAGGAAAATAATCCTAGAAAGAAGGGCTATCTGCCAAAAGAAGTAGTGAGCAAAGAAAAGGTCTAAGATGTGAGTAAATCTAAACAAGCACCTACTGCATATAAAAAAAGTTTATTTTGTGGGTCTGTTGTGCTAGTAATGTACTGTTTCTTGATCTTGGGAGTGGTTACATAAAGTGTGTGTGGTTTGTGAAAATTCAGGCTCAGTAGTTGTGGCCCAGGGGCTTAATTGCTCTACAGCATTTGGGATCTTCCCAGACCAGGGCTCAAACCTGTATCTCCTGCACTGGCAGGTGGATTCGTTACCACTGAGCAACCAGGGAAGCCCTCAGTGTATGTTTAGAAAAACCAAAGTTATTTTAAAATTATTTTTAACAATTTGCAGTTTCAGAAGTAAGATTTTATTGCTATACAGTGCCAAAAGAATTCTGAATAATTAATCAACCTTTAAAATAATAACAAGTATCTGTTTTCATTGCTTAATTTTATTACTTGTCATTTTTATCTTAGTCATTCACGTATTTGTGTCCATTTAGATTATTTCCATTTTTTCACTACTATAAGCAATGCTTTGAGAAACTTTTAAAGAACAAAATTATTTGGAGAAGGAAATGGCAACCCACTCCAGTGTTCTTGCCTGGAGAATCCCAGGGACAGGGGAGCCTGGTGGGCTGCCGTCTATGGGGTCGCACAGAGTCGGACATGACTGAAGCGACTTAGCAGCAGCAGCATGCTGAAATAAATGGCTCATGAAGGAAATATAAAGAAGTAATAAAGATAATGCATAAAAATATCTAAAATCACACCTTCTTAAAATAGCTATTTAATCCTTTGGAACATGCATGTTTATGAATGTGTATTTATATATCTATATCATTTAGATTATACAAGTAATTTTATACATTTGTAAATATTAGTTGGTCCAATACATATTTTTTTGAAATTTAAAAAACTTTATAAAGTATTTCAAACTTAAGATTGTAAAAATATTTCAAAACACAATGTATACATATATAAATACATGAAAATCTGGTAAAGAATATATAAATATATATGTGTCTATATATCCTTTATCTAGACTTTTACCTACTATTAGCATTTTGTTCCATTTATTGTTTTTTATCTACAATATATCTATATATCTATAAATCTGTTTATTGTATCTGGATTTTCAGTCATAGTTGAAAGGAAGCCAAGTTATAGAGAAATTCACCCATATCTTCTAGGACTTGTAGAGTTTATTGTTTCCATTTGGACCACTGCTTCATTTGGAGTTTATTCTTATGTGTGTTGTATGGAATTCATTTATTTTTCCAAGTGTTTTTTTTCCAACTGTCCCAGCACAATTTAGCTAAATAAATATTTGCCCAGTGGTTTGCAATACTACTTTTATCAAATACAGAATTTCTGTATATATATTTGGGTCTATTTTGAGACTTCATATTTGACTCTTTTGTTCTTTTATTTGCCAGTACCTCACTCTTTTCATTATAGAGTCTTTGTGTGTGTGTGTGTTAAGTTGCTTCAGTCCATGTCCGACTCCTTGCAACCCTGTGGACTGTAGCTTTCCAGGATCCTTTGTCTAGGGCATTCTCTATGACAAGGATACTGGAGTGGGTTGCCATGCCCTCCTCCAGGGGATCTTCCCGACCCAGGGATTGAACCCAGGTCTCTTATGTCTGCTGCTTTGGCAGGTGGGTTCTTTACCACTGGTACCACCTCTGAAACCCCATAGAGACTTCATGCTGCTGCTAAGTCACTTCAGTTGTGTCCGACTCTGTGTGACCCCATAGACGGAAGCCCACCAGGCTCCCCCATTCCTGGGATTCTCCAGGCAAGAACACTGGAGTGGGTTGCCATTTCCTTCTCCAATGTGTGAAAGTGAAAAGTGAAAGTGAAGTTGCCCAGTCGTGTCCGACCCTTAGCGACCCCACGGACTACAGCCTACCAGGCTCCTCCATCCGTGGGATTTTCTAGGCAAGAGTACTGGAGTGGTTTGCCATTGCCTTCTCTGAGAGACTTCATAGTAAGTTTTAATTTCTGTAGTGCTAGTCCCGACTTATAGTTCTTTTCAGTATTTTTCTAGCTATTTCTAGCTCTTTTCAGTATTTTTCTAGCTATTTCTTGTTTATATTTCCACATGAACTTTTTAGCAACTTGCTTAGCTCCATAAAAAAGCTTGTGGTTTGAGGGGGCTGCATTAAGTTTATAAATTAAGTAGAGCTAGCATCTCAATGGGGAGAAGGTAATGACACCCCACTCCAGTACTCTTGCCTGGGAAATCCTATGGACAGAAGCCTCGTAGGCTACAGTCCATGGGGTCGCTAAGAGTTGGACACGACTGAGTGACTTCACTTTCACTTTTCACTTTCATGCATTGGAGAAGGAAATGGCAACCCACTCCAGTGTTCTTGCCTGGAGAATCCCAGGGACCGGGGAGCCTGGTGGGCTGCCGTCTATGGGGTCACACAGAGTCGGAGACTGAAGCAACTTAGCAGCAGCATCTCAATAGTGTTGAGCTATCAGCTAAGAACAAGGAATATCTTTCCACCTGTTTAAGTCAGATTTGTGTCTTTCAGTAGTATTTTATAGTTCATATATATTTTGAAAAATTTTTTGTATGTTTCTTCATTGTATTTTATCTTTTTGCTGCTACTGTAAATAAGGTCTTCCTTCCATTATATATCTTCTAATGGTTATTATTTTTGCACATAAAAGCTGTTGTATGTTAATCTTATATCCTTCTACTTTGATGAATAATTCTATTGAGTTAGCTTTATCATTGATTATCTGGGATTTTCCAGGTATTCTATCAGATCATCTAAAAATAGGAAAGCTTCTTCTCTTACAATTCTAATGTGTCTTAACTGTTTTCTGTCGTGCAGTAGTATTGGCTGATACTTCCAGAACAATATAATAGCTGTCAAGATAGTGGGCATTCTTGTCTATTTCTTGACCTTACTGAGAATGCCTTCAGTGGTTTTCCATTAGGTAAATGGCTAGCTTTTACCACACATGTAATGTTATATATACCATGTTATCATATGTAAATGGAGATATATTTATGGTAAATATTCATCCATCTTTTTTTCTTTCAAAGAGTTTTTTTTTCCACCAAGTTCAGGTGAAATAATTTGGTTTCAGAGATCCCAGATAATCTCTGCTGAACTTTGGTCCCAACTTTGGCGGCACTGGTCTGATCTTGCAGTTAGTAAAACCTAGTTACCTTTTTAAAAATGGCCCACTTGGGTTGTTACAGAAACCTACCTCTGCTTCATGTAAACAAGTTGTGGGGGGAAATTATATTTATTGCACATGGAACATAGCACTAGTAACACAAATAAGGAATTTTTCTATAATTTCACGAACCTGACACAGCTACCATTTTAGAGAGATGTTTTGAGGATGGGTTTTGTTTTATCCAAAGTTTTTTTTCAGCATCTATGGAGAAAATAATATAACCTTTCTCTTTAGACTCATTAATATAGTGAATACTATTAAGAGAGATTTCCTAAGATATTAATCTATTTCCTTGGGAGTGAATTGATAGATTTCATAATTGATTTATTTTTGCATCTCTGATGTAAACTCCATGTGGGTGTGGGTATCATTTTCTTCATGTGTGGTTTGACTCTATTCACTACTAGTATAGTATATTAAGATATTTGCATGAGTATGTATATTTATTTTTGTTATCAAGTTCAGGTATCAATATTATACTTGTTTTGTAAAAAGAATTTGGAAGTTCTAATTTTCTATGCTCTAAAACAGTGTATATAACTTTGAAACCATCTGGACTCTAAAATTTGGTAAAATTCTCCTGTGAAACTATTTGCCTGATTTCGTTTTTGGTTGTTGGGTTTTTTTTGTGTGTGTATGTGAACAATTTCTTGGTAACTTTCTTTTAAAGTTGTTCTGTTTAAGCTTTCTCTTTCTATGGAGGTTGATTCTAATAACTGTTTTTTCCTAAAAAATTGTATCATCTAGGTTTTCAAATTTATCCACATAGAATTTTCATTTTCCCTCTGCATTGTTAGTCATTCTTTCTTGTTTTGTGTTTTCTTCATTTACCTTAAATAAATTAGCCAGTGATTTGTTAGTTTTTCAAGAAACCAGAATTTTTTTTTATTTCAATTTTTCTATTCACCTGGTGGTTTAGTCACTAAGTTGTGTCCCACTCTTGCAACCCCATGGACTGTAGCCAGCCAGGCTTCTCTAATAGGTTTTCCCAGGCAAGAATACTGGAGTGGGTTGTCATTTCTTTCTCCAGGGGATCTTCCCGACACAGGGATCAAACCCACATCTCCTGCATTGCAAGCGGATTCTTTACCAACTGAACCACCAGGGAAGCTCTCTAGTCACCTAATTCTGTTTTTATCATTTCTTCCCTTATGCTCTCTTTTGGTTTCTTTTTTTCTGGTTATTTGATTTAGGAATTTATTTACATTCCTTTCATTTTTGATATAGATGTTAAAGCTATGAATTTTTCTATATACTGCTTCACATAGATTCTGATATAGAGTTTTCATTGTTTTTCAGGAATTCTTTGTTTGTAGTACTCCTTTCACTATAGAATTATGTAATAGGTTTTCAAATTTCCAGGTAGAAGGGTCTTTTTATTTCCACTTAGGATTGGTATCAGCGTTATTTTTACCATTTCCTCTTTGTAGAAATGGTTTTCTTTGTGCCCTTAATGTCCTTTTCTTTTTGGAAAGTTCCACGTATTTGTATTTTTTTTCTCTAAGATTTACCTCAATGATTGTACAAAATTAAAATGCACTAGAGTGGCAACAATTTTAAGTGAAACACACATCAGTGTGAACAAAAAAGGCAGACACACTATCAATATTAGGTAGATAAACCTCCATTCTCCCAATTAGAATCTTTGTCAGGGATCTGATAGCGATTGTGGTTGCTAAGTCTTTTTGCCCTTCTAAACACTAGGACACAAGTCATTGTGATGCTGGGTAGTACCCATGGGTGGGATCAAAAATTTTGACTGGATTCAAATAACTCATAAATTGGACAGTGGATTGATAAAACATTGTGGGTGGGTTCTTTTGAGCCGATACACACCCGGTGATTGTAACTGATCCTGCTGAATGTATTGTGGGAATCAGTATTTTAAGTTCCCAGTGGAACATACTTTAGACAGTACGAGTTCTAAAAGTGACAATTCCATAGGACACATCCTATCTGGATAGAATATTCGTTTAAATATGAGGTTGGGCGGGGGGGCTTGAAGAAACTCAAGCTGATATGTGACGTACAGTTAGTCCCTTTTCCCTCTTCTTTTTTCCCTCCCATGTCTATTTCTGGGATACAAGTTATTAGTGTTTGCAAGTGGCAAAAAAGAGTGGGGCTGAGGTATGCAAGTGCTTCTCCCACTGCCCAGTTATGCTTGCTGGATCTGGAGGGTTATGTGTAACAGTAATACTGATCATAGATACACGGTGACAACTATGCTGGTAGTCTTGGTATGATTCATATGTCAGGAAGTGAGAGATGTTCTAGAATGGTACAGTGGGTAAAAAGAAGAAACTGCTGCACTACCTCAGGATGAATCTGTCCAGATGATGTTGAGTAGATATGATGAGGATTGGGAAAAGACTTTGCTTCTGGGACTCATCACACCATTCACATCAGTATAGAAAGCGAACAGCAAGTCTGATAGGGAAGGAACACCTCAGACCCTGATCAGGGGTTGGGACGTGATCTCTCTTGCATTATGTCCTGGAAGAATGCACAGGAAGAGGAGGAAGAGATGTATTTATTCTTGTATCTACAGAATTTTGAACCATGTATTTTATATATTCTAAAAACTATTAAAACCTTAAAGATTTTTTTAAAAAGTATATCTAAACCTGGAATTGAAATTTAGAAATTAACATTTCCAGATGTAAAGCTAGGGTGCTGTACAATAAGAACCTAAAATATAGAAAAACAAACAAAATACAACTTAGATTTTCTTTTAACAGTAGTTAATTTTCTAGTATGAAAATGTCTCTAGGAATGTATATATACAAGAATAGTATAAGCTGTTAAATTAACTTTATTTTTATTTAATATAACTGATGAAGTTAACAGACAAATATATTGTAATGTAACAAAAAGTTATAATTGATAAGTTTACTATCTACATTTTAAAGGATTTCACAATTATTTTAACATAGTCAAAGGCTTAATATATGAATTTTACCCACTTTTGAAATGTAAAATACACAATTATAATAATAATATCCATACTACATATCTTACAATTTTAAAGTGTTAGCTAAAACATATGAGTCTCTGCAGGTAAGAGCATGAGTTCTCTTATACCTATGACAAATAAAATGTATTACTAATAAAGTGCCACTGGATTAGACAATGCCATTTCAACGATTTCCTTTTTGAAGAGGACAAAAACAGTACAGAGCGAGGAATTTGCATTATTCTTTATAACAAGCACAAGAGTGCTTATTGATAGTAGCTATTAACCACATAAAGGATTCCTCTCAAGAAAGATCACAACCGCGACTTGTGACAAGCTGTATAGTCACCACTGAATAAAGTTTATATCCAGAGTTTTAAAAAAGTGCAATCTTGAACTATGATAAACTTAAGTCTACCAATATCAAGACATAGTTTTAGGGACTTTATATAAATAAAGGAACCTCTCTTTTAATTGTAAAATAGGTTGCAACCTGTAATAAGGAGTCAGGAATAGTGGTGGATGGTAAGGTTGGGCAACAAGAATGTTTTTTTAGCAGGTGAAAGCCTGATATGCATTGCCATAAGATGCATCTTTCATGTAAGGAAAACGTGTATAGATATATACAGCACTTTTCAGGCACTTGACCTCACTTGGTAGTACTTTGATGGTCATTTAATGAAAAAATATTAAATTATATAGAACTTCAAGTCATGTTCCCATAGAACATCTGTGTTCCGTAAGCTAAATCCAAATGTTCCCTGCTAAAATCAAATAATACCATATGCCCAATTCAGAGAAAGAAAATTTAATAAAGTTAATGGATTGAATTTTCCCGATTTTAAGGTTTTTCACAATAAATTTTTCTTAAGCCTTTGTTACCTATTACTTGTCCAAATGCTGGGAGGAAAAAAGCTTGAAAACTGAAATATTATGCCTAGATGATATCAGAAAACTTAAAACTGTTGACCAATTAATATTATGTTGTTTACGGAAATATGCTTATAGTTTGTATATATACTGCTTAAGAGTCATATTTTCTTATAATAAATTTGTTACTAGTTCATATACAGAATTCAGTCTGTAAACACTTTAATAATGTATCCCCAAAAGTATTACGAATTTTAATTCTGTTGTCCCTAGACATGTTTTGAGAATCACCACATCAAAGTTTGGCTCTAAAGCTATCTTTGGGGTCCATGCCAAAGGAATGCTTTCAGGTGTATCATTAAGGATAAGGTTCTAAAGATAAGACGACTAAATTCTTTTCTAAAATAAAAAAATATGGCAAGATTCCAGTATAGATGTTAGCAATGTTCCCATCTTTTGTTTTTGAATATTTAGCATATAGTTTAAGTGTGTTGATATTACAGATTTTTATTTGTATGTATCATTGTATTACAATGTGGGAAAATTTTACAATATTCTTTCAGGCAGTTAGCTTTAAAATAAGGAAACTTCAGCTCTTAGCACAAACAGCCCTGAGAACAATGCATTCAAATTACAACTAGAAATAATCTAATTGAGAAACTTTAAAGTACAAAAACAAATTCTGGAAAAGTTGTAAATTAAAAAAAACGTTACCAACATTTGAGGCACTACCAGACTACAGTACTTTTAAGAGTTGGAAGAACTTTGTAAAAAGAACAAACATAGAAAGCTATGTGTGCATATGCACACATGTTGTGCTATAATGAAAAATTGTATCCCCAAATTTTATAGCCTAAACATTTTATTGCAGCATCTCCTATTAAAGATTTCATGCTCTGGCTGCAGGAGAGTTTTGGTAATAGTTATAAAGCATCCATACAGAATTTTGTACCACAAATGGAAATGGATTCAAGAGCTTGGTTAGCAACAATTTCAAGTGACTTGACAGCCCTTGGAGGGGAGCATGAAAGAAACATCATAATTATGTTTATGATGCAAATGCTAAGTCCAAGTAGCAATAATTTGATCTATTTCAGAGGGTATACAACTTTGTAGCAAATAAGATATAACAAAGTCTTCACAGTAGAAATAAAATATGTTGTTCTAGAAAGAAACAAATATTCCACTTGTTAGTATAATACTGTATATAAATTGGTGAAATGCCTGCAGACAAAAAGGTATATCACTGTATAATCTATCAACATGACAGTCTACATTCTACATGTGGTAACTGTGACAATTAACATTTACTACAAAAAAGTACAACAAATACTAGGAATCAACTTTTAACATTTCTGATGTCAAAAAAGAATGAAGTAATTTCTGTTCATTAAAAAATGTTTCCTGCTTCCTTTTAATACAATTTATAAAGCTTTTCTAAATGAAATATATTGTTCAAGAGAAACAAGTATTGACTTACATGAAAATAAACAGTCCCATATCTTTAAAATCTACACCTATAATTATATGTTAGAGGAGTATTTACACTTTATTATAGTACTTGAAATGCATAAGTAGCTTTTGCCATTCAATATATGAAGTATAGGTGCATTATTATAATTTATATATACTTTGCAATTGAAATACTTTACCTTGCAATTGAAAATATGTGAAGTTTCATAAATTAGGAAGAACAAGGGCATGCTAATCCAGAATTAATACGAAACCAGAATACTAGTGTAGTTAACTGGGGTCATATGAATGGCCAGCAAGAAGCACAGATTGGTAACTTTCTGGAATTCCTGCAGGTAACGATGCCAACCAGTCACAAGTAAGATACATACTACAGAGTATTAAAAAGAACTAGAGCAGTATCTTGTAGATACCTAAATGGAATTCCGGAAATGAAAGAATTTAGCCTAATTACTAATTGTGCTTTAGATGGGCAAAAGATAAAATGTTATACTAAAAAATGATTAACTACAACATCAATATTTCTTGTGCTTTAGAATTCCTCTTGCATTTCCTTAAAGCATCTTGCTTCTTCTCCAAGTGGTTTTGCTGAGGCCAATACAAGATTTAAAAGCATGGGCAAATTAAGTAACTAAAACTGGGATCTTTTGTTCCTAATGCTATTTCCAATCACTGAGTAGACCGATTATAGCATCATGCAGATTTTCCTCTAGGTGATCGGGTACAAAGGCCTTTTAGAAGTCAATGTATGATGGGAGAGGTCTTATAATCAGTCTTAGAGAATGAAAGTCTTACTGAAATGGTGATTTTGTTCTAAGTTTCACTGCAATATAATGGCTGCTATTGGGTCAAAAGTCCTCACAAACCCTGTGATAATGCCTAGAATTCTGGAAATAGATATATGATCCAAAAGACTGAACAGAAATGTAGCAGAATCACCTAAAATACTTTTAAAAGTAATTCAGTTTATAGAAATCTTTCCTAGCTATATTTCACACCACTAAGTGAATTAAGTCACATGACAATCAGATAAATACATATTCTTCAGTTAAATAATAATCATATAAAGTAACTTTTCTTCTATGATTCACTTTCATGTTAGAAAAAACATACATAAATTTAACAAGCATTCCAAATAATTTAAAGTAAGAATTTCCAGTTTTTGTTTAACAAATATTCTGATGTCAAAAAAAGTCTACTTAAAAATGTCTGGAAAGGAGTGATTACTATAAATATCAACTATTCAACATAATCGATAAAAAGTACTGCATAGTATCCTGTAAAGCATGTCACTCCTTTAAATAGAGAAAACAAAAGTTAAAAATGCAAACAGAAACTTCCTATTTTTATGCTGATTACAAAGGCCTCAAATAAAAAGCTACAGCTTTTACCAACACCCTCTGCCACTGTCCTTTGGGCCTTCTGTACAATATGACTTGCTAACAGTCACACAACAGTTTAATGCCTCTATTAACCACAACAAAGTACTAAAATGACCATAATACAGATTATATTAAGTCTGCCAGAAATTTGGCAAAGAACAGAATGACTGAGGTAACACAGGTGGGCTGCACACGGTTACTAAGATAACTGGCACTTTTTGATAACATGATTTTTGTTTAAGGATCTGTATTAGTCACACCCAGGCTGAAATTCTGACAATTCCAATCCATAATCTACTTATTCTATGATATTAAGTTTGAAATTAATGCAGAGCAATTCAACTTAAATGTGGTACATCAATACCACTGGATGCTACATTGTTTAAAACCCTGGTTTATTTATCATTTAACTAAAATTCAGGAATGATTTGCTCAGACAAATCACATCTGCTGAAGCTATCTCATCTGTTTCTTGGACTCACATACTGAAAACCACAGGAATGTTATAGTAAAGACACCTACAAAATTAAAAAAAAGTTATATATCTTGATTATTTTTTAAAATTACTAATTGCCTGCAAAACTAACTCAGCACAATTTCAAAACAACTGAAAAAGAAATGAGGTTGCTTATGAAGGCTATAGCTTTGGTGACAACTTAGAACCAAACTTTAGATCTGTAGTTGATCCAGACCTAAACAGTTTGCTCATGCCTGATGTTCCCATTTATTTGCAGGGCTTTATGGCTACAGCATATTCTTCACTCATCGCACACATGACAGACACCTAGAAGAAAAAAAAAAAGCAGGTAAAAAGTTATTCAAAAGGCAATATCTATATAAGATATATTTAATTCATCATACACTGGATAATTGTGGATCTATTTTTCACCCTGCTTATTTAACTTTAAAAAAGTTATTTTTAACTGGAGGATAATTGTTTTGCAATATTGTACTGGTTCCTGCTATACATCAAAAGGAATCAGCCATAGGTATACCTATGTCCTCTCCCTATTGAACCTCCCTCCCACCCCTCTAGGTTGTCACAGAGCACTGGGTTTGCGCTCCCTGCATCATACAGCAAATTCCCACTGCTCATCTATTTTGCATGTGGTAATGTATAAGAACAGACTTGTGGATACAATGAGGGAAGGAGAGGATGAGGTGAGTATTTGTGGATGTTTTATACATATTTATTTTGGAAAGAGGCATTCCAAGATCAAATCATCTTTCTCGACAGTTTTCTAGAGAAGAATTTCTTAAATTGTGGTTTTAAAAACAATTTCCAGGGAACAGGAGAATAAGAACTATAAAATGCCGCAATACTTAGATGTTATACTTCTGAAAGTTATAACAAAGATAAAATAAATCACCTTCACTCTTTAGAATTCCCATAACATCCTTTCTTATCCTTCAGAATAGTTCAGGCTGACCTTCAAAACAAATTTGGGGTTGACAGTGTCTATGTAGTGAAAAATGAACTTTGATACTTTCTTTGGGAATGGGCATGGTAAAAGGTATCCTGGGAAAACTGCCTAGTTCTCGAGTTCCTTTTCAACATTTCAGCAGTATTTAACAGCTGTATTTCTTATAGTATTTTATGCTAACTACTTTAAGTCAAAGCTTTTATAAAATGGCTTTAAAAAAAAATCTCCCCATAGGTCTTTACCTGTACATCTTCACCTGCATTATATTTTCCTTCTATTTCTTTGCCTAGTTCACCCTCTGGAAGCTTAAGATCCTCACGAACTTCACCAGTTTCTGTTAGCAGGGAAAGGTAACCATCCTGAATGCATATCAGCTATTGAAAGAAATTATATCATTTGCACTGATTAGATTATATCCACTCTTTTGTAATTTTAACATGAACTTCCATTTACATTTATTTGTATAAGTATATAGTAATACATTAATAAATTTTTGGTACTTAAGAATGCTACACATACAAAAGTAGAAGATAGGTATAGACAAAAAGTATAAGTTCATTCCTTCTTGCATTCTTCCCTCCCCCAAATATCTACATTATTCAACAATTTGGGTTTTTTTAATAGGGTATCCAGAAGTATTTACATTTATGTACACAATACAGATATAGTTGTTTTCAAAAATAAATGAGTTAAGTATTTTTCAGCAAGTTGTTTTCACTTAAAATATGTCTTAGAAATCTTTCAATTTTGGAAAATATGGACTTACCTTAATCTCTTTAATCACTTCAGAGATGCATGGATACAGTTACTGATTTAACCATTTTTGTATTAATGGGCATAAAAGTTATTTTCAGTTTTTCATGACTATAAACAGTATGGTTTATAATTTGATTATAAACAAACTGAAATGGAAAATTTTTAGCCTCCAGCTCACTGCTAACCACACTAGATTTTTTTAAAAAGAAAAAAATTAGCTTGTTGATGACATTAATGCAACAAACCCAGTCATCAACCTCACCTGCAAAAAGACAGTTTTGATATCATTGAATTTTTTTCATTACAGGTATGAGGAAACTGGCAGGCCACATTCATTTATTCTAAAAGCAGGTACACCATCAGTATGCCTAGAATTTCGAGAGGTTTTATGAAAAGCAACCAGCCAGCACGCCGGATGCTAACACTGAGATACACAAAAGGAATCAGAGACACGGTCCCTGGTCCCCTTTAGCCACTATGACATGACACAGGCATACCCCAGAGATAGAGTGTCAAAGCTCTCCTTTATGGCCCTACCAACTCAGGCAATGGCTTTCCACAGAAACTGCACCTACCACAGGCGATTTCAGTTTCTGCACATGTCTATAATCTCAAAAACAAAAAGCCACCCTATTGAGCCACCACAAACACTTTAATCTTTTGGTCACTCAAACATTCGTGAGGTAGCTGGCAGAAAAGGCGGGAGCAAGGAGGTTGAGGCAGAAGTGTAACTTTTAGACAACCACAGGCTCATTGTTTTTATTTTAGCTCCATTAGCAACTCCCTGAGGTAGAACCTGTCAATTTCAAGAGTTAAAAGGTTCCCACTCCATTAGTGACTGAATCAATAAGCCAAATAATAATATTGGTATTTTGAAATTTATATGGTATTTTATTTTTTAAGAGCAATTCATAACATAGCGTTCATAAGCCATGGGATGAACTATAAAGCATTTCAAATCCAAAAATGTACAGACATATTATAAAACATCTACTAAAATATTTGTTTATAAACATTAAAATAAATTGCTATAATAAATAAAATTAAAATTTTCAAAAATAAAACTAGCATAGAAAAATGAAATTAAAAATGAATTATTTGATCTTCTTAAAGAAAAGTTGTAAAAGTAATGCAATGAAATCCTTTGTCTTTTACTTAAATTTACTCTTTGTTAACTTTTAACCATGAGATTTTTTAAAAATCTCTAGTATATATGGAATATATAAAATGCTTCCATACACATTCTTATTCTTTTATTTTTACTGAACCATTTGAGAGTAAGTTTCAACCATCATGACTCTTTAGCAATAATACTGTGTTCTCAAGAAAAAGGACATACCCTTATATAATCACAGTTCATTTTTCAAAATCAGGAAATTCAATATTGCTAACATATTGTTTAATATACAATCTGTATTCAAAGCTGCAGTATTGTCTTTTTTTCCCTCCCAGCTCCAGGATCATGCCTGGTATTTTTTGGCAATCATACCAGTTCAGTCTCTTAATTTGGAACAGCTCCTGATCCTTTGTCTTTCATAACACTGACGTTTTTGACAAGCACAGATTCACTGAATTATAGAATGTTTCTTATAACAGTTTGAGTTTGTCAGTTTCTTAATGAATAAGATAGTACATTTTTGGAAGGATTACTGCATAAATGATGTGTCCTCAGAGTATCACATCAAGAGGTAAATAATGCCTATTTCCTATTATTGGTGATATTAACTTTGATCACCTGGCTACAGTAGTATCTGCCAGATTTTTCCACTTTCAAGGTACCATTTCCCCTTTTGTCATTTTCAATCTTGTAAAAAAAAAAAAAAAGCTAACAGTGTCATTTTTGTGTTTCAAGCATATTTCTGTGCAACTTTTTCAATCTTTCCTCAAAGCCCTCTCTGATTCTATAGTCAGAAGCAGATGGTGGTAAGGAAACAGTTATAATTCTAAATATTTCCTTCTGATCCTTCACCTTAAGCAAATCTACTCATTGGCTACACTAAGGCCTTTGACTATGTGGATCACAACAAACTCTGGAAAATTCTTCAAGAGATGGGAATACCAGACTATCTTACCTGCCTCCTGAGAAATCCATAAGCAGGTCAAGAAGCAACAGCTAGAACCTTACATGAAACAATGGACTGTTTCAAAATTGGGAAAGGAGTACATTAAGGCTATATATTGTCACCCTGCTTATTTAACTTACATGCAGAGTACATCATGCAAAATGCCAGGCTGGATGAAGCACAAGCTGGAATCAAGATTGTCAGGAGAAATATCAATAACCTCAGATATGCAGATGACACCACCCTTATGGTAGAAAGTGAAGAGAGGAACTAAAGAGCCTCTTGATGAACATGAAAGAGGAGAGTGAAAAAGTTGGCTTAAAACTCAACATTCAAAAGAAGAAGATCGTGGCAACCGGTCCCATCACTTCATGGCCAACAGATGGGGAAACAATGGAAACAGTGACAGACTCTACTTTCTTGGGCTCCAAAATCACTGTGGATAGTGACTGCAGCCATGAAATTAGAAGACGCTTGCTCCTTGGAAGAAAAGCTATGACAAACCTAGATAGTGTATTGAAAGCAGAGACGTTACTTTGCCTACAAAGGTCCATATAGTCAAAGCTATGGTTTTTCCAATAGTCATGTATGGATGTGAGAGCTGGACCATAAAGAAGGCTGAGTGCCAAAGAATTGATGCTTTTGAACTGTGGTGTTGGAGAAAGACTCTTGAGAGTCCCTTGGACTGCAAGGAGATCAAACCAGTCAATCCTAAAAGAAATCAATCCTGAATATTCACTGGAGGGACTGATGCTAAAGCTGAACCTCTAATTCTTTGGTCACCTGATGTGAAGAGCCAACTTGTTGGAAAAGACCCTGATGCTGGGAAAGATTGAAGGCAGGAGGAGAAGGGGACAAAAGGGGATGAGATAGTTGGATGGCATCACCGACTCAAAGGACATGAGTTTGAGGCAAGCTCTGGGAGATGGTGAAGGACAGGGAAGCCTGGTGTGCTGCAGTCCATGGAGTTGAAAAGAGTCAGACTCAACTGAGCGACTGAACAATACTCACTTGGTAACTTTGAAATGTTATGAACAATTTTTTTTGGTAGAAAAAGAAATCATTTTGTTAATAGTAAGCAAGGAGACAGGAGAGGCAGGGTCAGAAAACTTGTAATAGAAGAGTCAATCATGCAGTGGCATACCAAGCTACTGAATGACATCTGAAATTATACCATACCCGCAAAATACTAGTACCAGAATGTGGTATCTATTATTCCCTACTAAATGAATCCAATGTATGGTGTTATTTCTCTCTATAGGGCTCCTGAGAAAATGGATAATTCCAGGTCCAGAGTAGGAAGCATACAAGATGTGAAAGCATGGTGATCCATATCAAAGGGATTCAGGAGCCAACTGAAATAAGGGCCCTCTGGACAAAGATAGAAAAATTTGAGAAAGAATAATGATAATAACTACAATATACTGAAACATAAATGTGTTTCAATGCTTGAGTTCAAAGTGGCAAAAAAACATTTCACTGGTCATCTTCAATAAAAGCCAGAAAACCAACTAATTTTGAAAACTGGTAATTAAAGGGAAAGAATCAAGTATTTATATTGCCTTTCCTATTATATACTGTTCCAAGGGTAATCAAAAAAGCTAAAGGAAAGTTTCTCTTTATAGAAGTGTTCTGGCTTTTTTTTAAAGAGTAACTGATTATTATTACTTTGTCTTCCCTAATAAATTAATGGCTTGAGGCAGTTATTACATATCTAATAATATCACAAAAGAGCAAACCATAAGATTCATTTACTTGATGACTGCACAGAACATCACCTTTGGAGTAGTTCTTGTTAAAGAAAAAAGATGAAAAAAATAAAAATCTAAACTGGATCTGTACATTTAATTATCCATTTTCAGAAACATGTGGGACAAAGAAACATGTTAAAGAACAAGGAAAATGCAATTAGCAAAATAAAGCCTGTGGGAAAGTCTACAGAACAACGTTCTTCATCAAAAAACTGAGAGGCGGGCAGAGAGAGAGAGAGACATAAGGAAGGGAGGAAAGAGAGACTCAAATGCATGTATGAGAGAGGAGAACCTATAAAGCAGTTTTAAGAGATACCTCAACCAATTTCAATGTGTGGACTTTATTTAGGTCCTGATTTAGTAAAACTACAAAATAAAAACAGTAACTATCACATCTGAAAAAGCAAAACACAAATACAATTAAGAAAATGTAGATATTGATTGGATATTTGAAGACATTAAGGAATTACTAATTTTGGAGGTGCCAGAGTGTGCTTTGATCTTGCTCTTTACAGCCCTTACCTTTTAAAAATGTGTATCAAAATATTTGCAGATGAAATGATAAATAAGATAATGTCTGGAATTAGCTTCAAAATAATCAAGAGATAGAGGATACAGGAAATAAAAGTAGATGGGGGGTATAAATGAAATAAGATTTGCTATGTATTGAATTGGACATGGAACAACAGACTGGTTCCAAATAGGAAAAGGAGTACGTCAAGGTTGTATATTGTCACCCTGCTTATTTAACTTATACGCAGAGTACATCATGAGGAACGCTGGGCTGGAAGAAGCATAAGCTGGAATCAAGATTGCCGGGAAAAATATCAATAACCTCAGATATGCAGATGACACCACCCTGATGGCAGAAAGTGAAGAGAAACTCAAAAGCCTCTTGATGAAAGTGAAAGAGGAGAATGAAAAGGCTGGCTTGAAGCTCAACATTCAGAAAACAAAGATCATGGCATCTGGTCCCATCACTTCATGGGAAATAGATGGGGAAACAGTGGAAACAGTGTCAGACTTTATTTTTTTGGGCTCCAAAATCACTGTGGATGCTGATTGCAGCCATGAAATTAAAAGATGCTTGCTCCTTGGAAGGAAAGTTATGACCAACCTAGATAATATATGAAAGAGCAGAGACATTACTTTGCCAACAAAGGTCTGTCTAGTCAAGGCTATGGTTTTTCCATGTATGGATGTGAGAGTTGGACTGTGAAGAAAGTTGATCGTCGAAGAATTGATGCTTTTGAACTGTGGTGCTGGACTCTTGAGAGTCCCTTGGACTGCAAGGAGATCCAACCAGTCCATTCTCAGTTCAGTTCAGTTCAGTCGCTCATGTCCGACTCTTTGCGACCCCATGAGTCCATTCTAAAGGAGATCAATTCTGGGTATTCATTGGAAGGACTGATGCTAAAGCTGAAACTCCAATACTTTGGCCACCTCATGCGACGAGTTGACTCACTGGAAAAGACTCTGATGCTGGGAAGGATTGGGGGCGGGAGGAGAAGGGAATGACAGAGAATGAGATGGCTAGATGGCATCACCGACTTGATGGACATGAGTTTGAGTGAACTCCGGGAGTTGGTGATGGACAGGGAGGCCTGGCGTGCTGTGATTCATGGGGTCGCAAAGAGTCGGTCACGACTGAACGACTGAACTAAACTGATAATTTTTTAAGGTGGATGATGGGTATAGGTTCATCATATTTTGAAAATGTCTACTATAAAAAGCAAAAAAGAAAAATGCTGTGGTATATCAGAATTCTAGAAAGAGCACTGTAACCACTAAATAGTTGGAGGCACAGGGAGCTGGGAAACAAAGCATGAACTGAAAGGAAGTATGTGGGGAAAGCCAGTGACTGGAGATCCTGTCCATGATGTGGTCAGATAAGAACATGAAAAAGGAAAATTATGGGGCAACTTTTGCCTGTATTTGCATTATTGGTACATAATAGCAGAAAGCTGGAGAAGGAATCGCATCATACAGGTGCCTTCTTAGCCTTAACTTCTGAACTTAATTTTAATTCTCAATATATTTCAGAACAGTCAGGCTTTTAGGTAAGACCTCCTTTTTTCTCCTTCCTTTTCCTCTTCCTCCAGCACTCTCAAGCTACTTCTTTAGACCTGCTGGTCCCTGGCGGCAGGGGGCGGGGGGTATAGGGAGGAGATTGGGCAAGAATGCTTGACCATTGTTATCAAACAACACAAGTAAATAACACTGTTATCAACTAGAGTGCTCCCTGACCCACCAAGCCATAAAACTGGGTATGCACAGCACCACTTCATCATCCAGTGGAAGCTGCATATATGAGACCCACTTGAGCAGGCCCTGAAGTCACAAGCAAGCTGTATGAGACTCAGAAAGTACCTTCTTCTGCAACATCCACCACTTCTCCCTCAACTCATACCAGTGGCTTTGTGGGGGAAGTTCCCTATGAGCAGCTGACTGAAAAGTAAAAATTCAGAGTGGCTTCTAGATGGTTATGCATGGTCTGATGAAACTACTCGGAGAGATAGTGAAGATGAGAACTTCATGCACTGGACTCAAAGAATAAAGAACTGAAGATTTAGATTTACAATGATGATGGGCAGCGGCTAAGAGTCTGTATGGAAGTTCAACCACAATGAAAGAACAAGATGGGAAAACTGCTGACAATAAGGTCTGGGAGAGCGGTACCTGGAGGGGCCTCTCTGAATAGAGAATGTGTCCGTATAAATGCTTACCAAGGGGACATGCTACTGAGGAGGCAGATAGTTAGGTGACAAGATGATTCTGTCAGCGAATGTCACTTAGTTTCTTACTGTAGTCTTCCCAGTCCTTGCTCAGTTGGCTTATCAATGACTGGCCATTGTGGCATAAGCTAATTGACACAGATTTTTTCTCACCAAGGCTGATGTGACCTACAGCCACTACTGACTACAGTTGCTGCTGGTACCTCAGAGCAGAGACCAATGCAGAGTCACTGATATGGCACTATTTCCTAGGGCAAAGGTCAGGGGCCTGAGGTCAGGGGCGGCAGCCAAGAGGAGCTACCCCACACCCGAGGTCAGGGGCCGCGGCTAAGAGGAGCTACCCCACTTCCAAGGTAAGGAACAGCAGCTGCGCTTTGCTGGAGCAGCCGTGAAGATATACCCCACATCCAAGGTAAGAGAGACCCGAGTAAGACGGTAGGCAATGAGAGAGGGCATCAGAGGGCAGACAGACTGAAACCACAATCACAGACAACTAGCCAATCTGATCACACAGACCACAGCCTTGTCTAACTCAGTGAAACTAAGCCACGCCGTGTGGGGCCCCCCAAGATGGACGGGTCATGGTGAAGAGGTCTGACAGAATGTGGTCCACTGGAGAACGGAATGGCAAAGCGCTTCAGTATTCTTGCCTTGAGAACCCCATGAACAGTATGAAAAGGCAAAAAGATAGGACACTGAAAGATGAACTTCCCAGGTTGATAGGTGCCCAATATGCTAGTAGAGAAAGAACTCCAGAAAGAATGAAGGGATGGAGCCAAAGCAAAAACAACACCCAGTTGTGGATGGGACTGGTGATAGAAGCAAGGTCCAATGCTTCAAAGAGCAATAATGCATAGGAACCTGGACTGTTAGGTCCATGAATCAAGGCAAATTGGCAGTAGTCAAACAGGAGATGACAAGAGTGAACATTGACATTCTAGGAATCAGTGAACTAAGATGGACTGGGATGGGTGAATTTAACGCAGATGACCATTATATCTACTACTGTGGGCAGGAATCCCTTACAAGAAATGGAGTAGCCATCATAGTCAACAAAAGAGTCCGAAATGCAGTACTTGGATGTAATCTCAAAAACGACAGAATGATCTCTGTTCATTTCCAAGACAAACCATTCAGTATCACGGTAATCCAAGTCTATGCTCTGACCAGTAATGCTGAAGAAGCTGAAGTTGAACAGTTCTATGAAGACCTACAAGACCTTCTAGAACTAACACACCCCAAAAGATGTCCTTTTCATTAGAGGGGACTGGAATGCAAAAGTAGTAAGTCAAGAAACACCTGGAGTAACAGGCAAATTTGGCCTTGGAGTACAAAATGAAGCAGGGCAAAGGCTAACAGATTCTGCCAAAAGAACGCACTAGTCATAGCAAACACCCTCTTCCAACAACACAAGAGAAGACTCTACACATGGATATCAGCAGATGGTCGACACCAAAATCATATTGATTATGTTCTTTGCAGCCAAAGATGGAGAAGCTCTATACAGTTAGCAAAAACAAGACCAGGAGCTGACTATGGCTCAGATCATGAATTCCTTATTGACAAAATCAGACTGAGATTGAAGAAAGTAGGGAAAACCACTAGACCATTCAGGTATGACCTAAACCAAATCCCTTACGATTATACAGTGGAAGTGACAAATAGATTTAAGGGATTAGATCTGATAGAGTGCCTGATGAACTATGGATGGAGATTCATGACATTGTACAGGAGGCAGGGATCAAGACCATCCCCAAGAAAAAGAAAAGGAAAAAGGCAAAATAGCTGTCTGAGGAGGCCTTACAAATAGCTGTGAAAAGACAGGAAGCGAAAAGCAAAGGAGAAAAGGAAAGATATGCCCATCTGAATGCAGAGATCCAAAGAATAGCAAGGAGAGATAAGAAAGCCTTCCTCAGGGATCAATGCAAAGAAATAGAGGAAAACAATAGAATGGGAAAGAGTAGAGATCACTTCAAGAAAATCAGAGATAGCAAGGGAACATTTTACACAAAGATGGGCTCAATAAAGGGCAGAAATGGTAGGAACCTAACAGAAGCAGAAGATACGGAGAAGAGGTGGCAAGAATACACAGAAGAACTGTACAAAAAAGATCTTCATGACCCAGATAATCACAATGGTGTGATCACTCACCTAGAGCCAGACATCCTGGAGTGTGAAGTCAAGTGGGCCTTTGGAAGCATCACTACGAACAAAGCTAGTGGAGGTGATGGAATTCCAGTTGAGCTATTTCAAATCCTGAAAGATGATGCTGTGAAAGTGCTGCACTCAATATGCCAGCAAATAGGGAAAACTCAGCAGTGGCCACAGGACTGGAAAAGGTGAGTTTTCATTCCAATCCCAAAGAAAGGCAATGCCAAAGAATGCTCACACTACCGCACAATTGCACTCATCTCACAAGCTAGTAAAATGATGCTTAAAATTCTCCAAGCCAGGCTTCAGCAATATGTGAACCGTGAACTTCCAGATGTTCAAGCAGGTTTTAGAAAAGGCAGAGGAACCAGAGATCAAATTGCCAACATCCGCTGGATCATGGAGAAAGCAAGAGAGTGCCAGAAAAACATCTATTTCTGCTTCATTGACTATGCCAAAGCCTTTGACTGTGTGGATCACAAAAAACTGTGGAAAATTCTTCAAGAGATGGGAATCCCAGACCACCTGACCTGCCTCTTGAGAAACCTGTATGCAGGTCAGGAAGCAACAGCTAGAACTGGACATGGAACAACAGACTGGTTCCAAATAGGAAAAGGAGTATGTCAAGGCTGTATATTGTCACCCTGCTTATTTAACTTATATGCAGAGTACATCATGAGGAATGCTGGGCTGGATGAATCACAAGCTAGAATCAAGATTGCTGGGAGAAGTATCAATAACCTCAGATATGCAGATGACACCACCCTTAGGGCAGAAAGTGAAGAACTAAAGAGGCACTTGATGAAAGTGAAAGAGGAGAGTGAAAAAGTTGGCTTAAAGCTCAACATTCAGAAAACTAAGATCATGGCATCTGGTCCCATCACTTCATGGCAAATACATGGGGAAACAGTGGAAACAGTGTCAAACTTTATTTTTCTGGGCTCCAAAATCACTGCAGATGGTGACTGCAGCCATGAAATTAAAAGACTCTTACTCCTTGGAAAGTTATGACCAACCTAACAGCATATTAAAAAGCAGAGACATTACTTTGTTAACAAAGGTCCGTCTAGTCAAGGCTGTTGTTTTTCCAGTGGTCATGTATGGATGTGAGAGTTGGACTATAAAGAAAGCTGAGCCCAGAAGAATTGATGCTTTTGAGCTGTGGTGTTGGAGAAGACTCTTGAGAGTCCCTTGGACTACAAGGAGATCCAACCAGTCCATCCTAAAGGAAATCAGTCCTGGGTGTTCATTGGTGGAACTGATGGTGACGCTGAAACTCCAATACTTTGGCCACCTGATGAAAAGAGCGGACTCATTTGAAAAAACCCTGATGCTGGGAAATCAATATTGAGGGCAGGTGGAGAAGGGGACGACAGAGGATGAGATGGTTGGATGGCATCACCGACTCGATATACATGGGTTTGGGTGGACTCCAGGAGTTGGTGATGGACAGGGAGACCTGGCGTGCTGTGGTTTAGGGGGTCACAAAGAGTCGGACACGACTGAGTGACTGAACTGAAGCTAGGGCAAAGAGACAGCCGCCTGGTGATAGTATATTCCCTCCATCATGGAAGAGGCAGCAGTTTGTGCTCACTGCAATATATTCTTAACTTTACATATAAATTTGCCTTTGCTGCCTGCAGTGCTTCTGCTGAAATCTCATCTGTGGATTTATAAACTGTCACACTCCTTCAGTACCTCACACAGTATCATTTCTGGTTAAAAAATTCATTTGACAGGCGAAATAAAAGACAGCAGGACAATGCTCAGAGGATTCACTGCTCCATGTACTCCCATCATTCTAAGAGAGTTTGCACTGGCCTACTCATCTTTGCCACCTGCTGGACAATGCAGGCCTGGGTGCTGTTTTACAGGTTACAAGATATTCCAATATATGGTACTATTTCTCCCCAAGGTAAAATACACAGGCCTAGCAACCAAGGTAGAAGGCTCTTCTCACTACTACCCTCACTGACCCTGTAGCAAAATATCTGTTTCTTCTCCCTGCAATACTGGGATCTGCTGATTTAGAGGTTTTCTATTCCAAAGAAACACTGCTTCTACTAGGGAACACGAAGATTCCACAAACAGGTTAAAAAGTACAAAAAGACTTCAAACACAGAGAATTCACTGCATCATTATTTTCTTCATTGTTCTAAGTTGCAACAATAAAATTCGACTCCTTATATAAAAGGCATACACTTATTTGAAGAATATACTAGGATTTAATATTCATAGTTTTGGCAATTCACCCATAATCCAAAGATACACAATCTATACTTTAACATGTCCTGTAGTGATTAGCTTTCCTTCTGAAAAGTGATCTTTAAATGACAGATAAATCTTTAGTGAATGCCAAAAACACAGTTAACTTGTGGTGTGGTGCACAGGAACATAGAACGTTCTAAAGCAGTATGATTCAAGGGAGTAGCAGAGTTTGAACAAGCGTTTCTATATTTAAGAGTCTGGGGATTCCAAAAAGTGTTTAAGTGTATTTATATTTTACACTATCAGTGAGCCCCAGACAACCATAACTAGTTTTGAGAGAAAGGATGGAAATTAGCAATTCCAGCTACATCTTGGAATGGAATTCAGGGGACAATTTTTCTTTCATTTTGAACTTATTTTAAAATACATAAAATGATAAATACCTTTCTTTTCTTAAACAAAGATTTACCTTTTAATTATTATAATGAATAAACACACACACATATGTATATATTCACTTCAGCTGACTGCCAAACTGGCACTTGAAATACTAAATTCAGCAAACACAAAGGACTACAAGTAGCCAAATAATAAGTAGAAACTGAATCAAGCCACTTGGATAGTGAAGACCACCACAGCACAATGAATATAACTAGAAAGGTTCATCGAACTAATTTTTTAAATGAACAGAAATAAGTATTCTATGCTGACTTGATAATGAAGGGGTGTGATCACTGAGTGCTCACTCTGCAAGGCACTATTCTAAGAATTAACTAATTAATCCTTACAGTGATTCCATGAAGTTTATTATTCTTATCCTTATTTTATAAATACAAGAGATTAAATAACTCGTCAACCAACGTCATGTAATTAGTAGGTGCCAAAGAAAGGATCTGATCCTAGACGGCTAGGCTTCAGCCATTTTCTTATCAGCTCTGTAACACAGACTATATACCAAAGGCTGGGACTACAGTGAACCAAGTGAGGCACTTGTTTTGGGTGCAGAATTTAAGGTGGTATGCATGTGCACACAAACACACAAAACCCTCAGTGATCAGGTTAAGGTAGTATTTTTAAAAATTAGAATGCAAAAATTCTATAATGAACAAATTTTCGGACAAGATCACGATTTCTGATTTTTCCCTTCTGACTTAGGCCCCTATGTGGCTTGGCATTGTTACTGGTCTTGTCTTTATGTAAAATTTTGTGCTTGAGGCAAGGGCTTTACTAATCTCATTTCCCTCATTCTAGTTCTGGTCCTGCCAAAATACAACTCAAACCAAAATTTTCCTTTATGTTAATCCTGAGTTCTAATCAATGATTGGCTAATTTGATCACAGTGGTAGTCATCTGAACTACTTTTCTGAAACACTCAAAGGCAAAGCATTATATACTGAATGAATATTAATGGATATTGCATATTCAAACCATTCACGTTAAGGATGAAAACAAATTCATTTTTGGCAAAAGAAAATTCTATGCTTAGCTTTAGTTGGCTGTACCATCCTTACCTCAATGAATAATCATGTATGCATTTAACAAATGTTTACCAAGCACCCACAGAGCTGGATACAACTGAAGTGACTTAGCAGCAGCAGCAGCAGCACTATATGCAATGTCTAAATTAAGTACTCTAAGAATAATGCAATGATTAAGTGAAGTTTTTATACAGGAAAAACTACTTTGGGGCATATATCTAATTAAGAGGTAATTATGGGGCACATATTCTCATTTAATATTCCTATTATCCCTCCTTTGTAGATGGGAAGACTGAGGCTTAGAAAGATTGCATAATTTGTCCAAGATCACCCAGCTTGAAAGTGGCAGGACTAGACTGAAACTCACATCTGCCTGAATTAAAAAAAATTTTTTTTCTATTATTCTAAGACAATTCAAATTTCTACAAACTTTTAAACAACAATAGAAAACATTTATTAAGAGGGAAAATGAAAATATAAAACTGCTTACTAGATTAAAATTGTATAAAAATATGTTTACATGTGGACAAAAACTAAAAGGAAATCATTGGATATTGCTGTTAATGGTAACAGTCTTTAAAAATTATAAACACAATATAAGGTGTAGAAATAAATAAATTTAAATTGGGTAAAACAAATTGAGCATCACATTTGTATTTTTCACTATGTAAAATGAATACAAAAGAATTCTACATATAGCATGTTTGATAAAGAAATTGAAGACTTTCAAGAAAGACTTTAGTTATGACCTATGAGGTCAGTGGTTTAGTTACTATCAATACTCCAAACAAGAAAATGCTATCATTAAACATGACTTATCCAAACGTATAATTGGAACTAAAAGTTGCAGTTTATACCTATAATTTCACAGCATGGTCACTGAATATAAATAAAACAACTACGAAGTTTTTTTTTATTTCCTTCACCCTAGTCAGTGACCATACACTTTATCCTTTGTATTTATGGTTTTCAACTTATTTCCCTATTTAAGGACACCAAATTCTGACACTCATTCATTAATACATACAAACTTGGTTGGTGGAACGTGAATTCCAAAAATTTCTTGAGAATCTTAGGTCTGGGAAGGTAAAAAAAAAAAATACCCAGAAGGGAATTATTTAAACTTGAAATAATTTACAGCAAAGAAAATACGAATTTTACTAAACACTGGACTCACAATATGGAGTCACTTGATCTGAAAAACAGGAAGTGTTCAAATTTTTTAAAATACAATAATGTTTAAGGGCAAACTGGCAGTCATCCTAGATAAAGTACAAGTACTATATTTCTCCAATTTCTAAGATAAGCAGTACCTAATAACAGGTTAGAAGAACGTACAAAACTATTTGTGGGTTTTATTAAATTACAACTGACAGTAGAAAGTATTTGCACCTTTAGGAAACAAGTAGTATTTTAAAGGAAATTAATACTTACTTGATAATCATTTCTCTTAATATTTGGAACATCCATGTTGTGAGTAGAAGGGCAAATATCTTCATACTTTTTGCCCGTGAAAATATCAATTCCAACAAGGTGAACCTAACAGAGAAGGGAGAACAGGAAATCTGCTTAATCTTTGCCAAGATATCACTCATTACATACACAGAAGCATAATACCAATGCTGATTATGACAGATTCTTTCTCCTTCCAAGGTCATCTAATTTTACTTTCTTAAAAAAAAAAGTAGTGTACATACAACTGAGAAGCAGTGAACAACTAAATAGTATCATGACATATCAAGACCCAATATCATACAGTCTAGTAATTCAATCATAAAAGTGCTTAAGAAAAAAGAAGTTAGTTTCCTTAGAATGATGTTAGAACAGGTTTTCTCATTTGCAAACTGAATAGATTGCCTAAGTCACTAGGATTCAGGAAAGTTTCGATTCCCAGTTAATGAAACATTATTAGGGCCCAAGAAGGAAATGCTACCTTTCAGTATTCAAATAGCTGATCACCCAGTAATTGTGGGAAGAAAAAAAAAAATGTGTTCTTATATACTTATAAGTTCAGAAACCTCATGTTCTGTAATGGAATACAAATGATCAAAACCTCAACACCAAGGCAGACCAGGAAGGGCATTTACCTTGGCATGACCGTGCTTTCCAGTTTTGGAAGTTGACATCTCCACTATCTTGCATGGTCGTCCTTTGAGCACCACGAAGCCGTTTTTGCGCAGGGCGGAACACTGCATAGGGTAAGTGCTGGAAGCCCCAGCATCTCCAGTAGTGAAATCAATTTCATCCGCCATGGTGGGCTGAGGAGATTCTTCTGAGGGTACTATGCAAAAAGTTTGTTTGCTTTTTAACAACTAGCATGCAAGCAGGGAAACGCCTCATTTCGGACAAGTTACGAGCCAAGCATCAGGGTTCTATTATTTCTGCATTTATAGAACACCCACCCGGAATAGTGGGCACTTTCTAACTCCGGCCTGACAAACTTTTCCATCCTTTGGTGGGGAGGTGGGAGGGAAGTCGCAGCAGAGCTCGCTGGGGTTGGGGAATACCCGCCGAGGGCGCTCACCCGCTCGGGGGGCAGCAAATCCCGGCCCCCACCGTCCCAACGCAGGACGACCTTCCCGCACCGCGCCGCCCGGCCCTCCGCCGCCGCCCGGATCCTCAGTGCGGGGGGCCCAGCCCAGGCCGCACATCCCTGCGAATGACGGGGATAACAGGACCTGGCCATCAGCACCTGGCCCTCGGGCAGTGGGCGCACACTTCTCCCCTCAGCCTGCAGCGGCGTCACTTCGACCTCTCAGACACCCTCTGTCCTACCGACATCCCCGGCCCGGCGCCTCACGGGCCTGAGCCCTGGCGGGTCCCGCGCTCGCCTCGGTCCCCCATCCATCCTTCCTCCTCTTCTCGGTAGGGGCTCGGCTCTGACTGCCCACCCCAGCCCTTCCTCGCTCCGGTCGCAGCCCCTCCACCTTTTCCCCGAGTCTTCACCTTTCAGAAGGTAAAGAGAGCCTTTTGCCTGCGCACCCGCGCCGGTCCCGCACAGCTGCGGCGGCGGCAGCTGTGGCGGCCGCGGCAGTTCCAAGAAACGGGGCGGGGCCGCCACACTTTCCACACCCCGGCCTCCCCGCCCTTTCCCGCCCCCACCTCAGCCCCACTTCCGGGATAGGTCCCAGCGCGTCATAGGCACCGCCCTCTCGCGCTACCATTGGCTATAAGCTTCCTGAGGCCCCGCCCAGTCACGTGAAGAGCGCCCTGGCAACCCCACGTGCTGCGGATTAGTGCACTTCCGGCGTGAAGAGCAGTTTATGGAGTTCGCTTGCTGAGGTTAAACTCGCCGGCAAGGAAACTTGCTCTCTCAAGCTTCCAGGTGCGCTTAAGTTAGGGTCCCTCTCGAACTGAACGGAAACCAAGCCACGCATTCGATGGCCCGTGCCGTCAGGTGTTGTGGTAGTTGTCATGTGACGGCTGTCAGAACTCACAAGGCGTGCGAATTCAACGAGTGTATCTCGTGGCTTTGGAGGGAACTTTAGGTTCCAACTTCTGGCCCCACGAAGCCCTACTTGGCGTTCCAAACCATGCTTTTTCCTTGAGGAAGAGCCAGAGTGCAGAATGGTGTTACCTGGCTCCCACTGTGGGCTTCGCGGGAGACACTAGCCACCCACAATAAGATTCTGGCAGCGGCTGCCACTGATGATCCGCTCTCAAGGGTAAGAACTCCTGAGACATCCACGAACTAAAAAGCAGCGGTGAAATGACCTAAGTCTCTCCTCACACTCCTCACATCAGAGGCTGTTACTGAGTTTTGGAGGCAAATGGTGTCTGACTCCTACTTCATTGTCCAGCAGAAAGATGTTCTGCCAAACTCAGCTCTTGCATCCTCCTGGCATTGGCATTCCTTCGAGTTTGAGGTATGTCCGTACTTCATTAGGCCAGTTGGGTTGTCTTGGAATTAATGTGGAACCAGTAGTGACTTGAATAGGATTAGGACCGAGTTTCTTAAAAAGAGATGCGTTCTCCTTTTCTCAGTGGTTTCACAGCCCACCAAATTCTACTACCTTGCAGAGGTGACCTTAACACCCCAGTTTATGTGGCCCTGTGATTTTGTACTGCTGTCTCATGAAAAATTCCATTTCTCACTTTTCTATGTGACTCCATGGTTTACACAGATGTTTCACACGTGTTGTCCAATCTAAGATTTACAGTAAGCAAGTGAACACCGTAAACAGCATCTAGCTAATATGTGAAAGAGCCAGATTAGGACCCTGGTTCAGGAGTCCACTTTGCTTTTCATTACACCCCCTAACCTTTCCCTCTTGTTGTTCAGTTCAGTTCAGTTCAGTCGCTCAGTCGTGTCCGACTCTTTGCGACCCCATGAATCACAGCACGCCCGGCCTCCCTGTCCATCACCAACTCCCGGAGTTCACCCAAACTCATGTCCATCGAGTCGGTGATGCCATCCAGCCATCTCATTCTCTGTCGTCCCCGTCTCCTCCCACCCCCAATCCCTCCCAGCATCAGAGTCTTTTCCAGTGAGTCGACTCGTCGCATGAGGTGGCCAAAGTATTTACAAATATTTAGAGTACATAAGCAGGTAGTGCAGTAAATGTTTTATGTGTGTTATTCCTTTAATCTTAACTGTTACTCCTTTTTCAACCTTCAAATTTACTGTTAGAGTTTATACAAAGTGAAATTTACCCTTTTAAGTTCTATGAGTTTTGAAAAACATAGGCAGTTATGTAACTACCACTGTAAACCTATAAACAAGATATAGAATATTTCTTAAAACTTTCTTTGTGCCTCTTTGTGGTCAGTCCCCTCCCCCAACACCGAACCCAGGCAACCATTAGCAATTATTTTGTCTGCACGTTCAGTTGTGGAAGAAGGCAGAGAAAAGTTGAATAATTTGCCCCAAATTACACAGCTAGTAAGTCAAAGAGCCAGGATTGAACTCTAAGGCAGTTTGTCTCCACAGTCACTGTTACTACCAAATACTACTGCATGCTGCCTGTTTACCACCATATACTGCATTCACACAAGATTTGGATTTAGAATCAAATGATCCAGCTTCATGCATTCAACAAATATAGTTAATTCTAGTCAAGTTGCTGGAACACTGCATTAGTGAATATTGAACTGTTGCTACTAGAGGAAGTACATATTACATTCTTGTGAGCATCACATTTTGGTCAGCTAATTTATATATAATATTGCTTTATGTGTGCTTCTGTTTGAAGACACTGTATTTAATATAAATTGGTTCATTAACATTTAAGTGGCAGCCAACAGCACCATAATTCATGTACAAAGGAAGCTTATCTAACACATGTGTGTTCTCTGTAAGGCACGTCACAGCCTACATGTGCTTAGGAACACTAGAGAGCACTACAATACTATATTTGGGGACCATTTTAAACAACCAAATCATCAACGAAAGTCACAAAAAAGCAAAAAGCAACACAAATAGACTGTGAAAAGAACACTTGTTTACAGTTTGATATCTGAAACAAGAAGGCAGAGCACTGCCTTCTTTGACCTTAGCTAGGAAAATGTGTATTGACTGACTGAAATATTCTCCTATTTTGTAAACGTCCACAAATAAAAAGAAAGCACATCAAAATTTGATTTTGGGGTCACAAATAAACTATAGTAATCAGGCATATTCATAAATATGGAATCTATGAAAAATGAGGGTTACTTTTTATCTTGGTACACTCAGCACTGTAATGACTGTGTTGATCAGGACAGCGTTTTGTTCATTAGGTACTTGCTGTCCAGTGCAGGATACAATCGAGTAATTTTAACAGATCTAATGCTGCTAAAGAAATAACTACAGGGTGATGAAATAAAGGTCTTGGCCCTCTTTATCTGATCTAGGTATTGTTCAGTTGAAATATAACAATCCATAAATTACTAAAAAAGAATTATAAGTCAGTAATCAAAAACTCCCAACAAAGAAAAGTTCCAGAACCAGATGGTTCCACTGGTGCATTATAAGAGACATTTAAAGAAGAATTATTACTAATTTTTTTGTAAGATCTTCTAACATGTTAAAGGTGAGTGACCATGAACTTCCAGATGTTCAAGCTGGTTTTAGAAAAGGCAGAGGAACCAGAGATCAAATTGCCAACATCCGCTGAATCATGGAAAAAGCAAGAGAGTTCCAGAAAAGCATCTATTTCTGCTTTATTGACTATGCCAAAGCCTTTGACTGTGTGGATCACAATAAACTGTGGAAAATTCTGAAAGAGATGGGACTACCAGACCACCTGACCTGCCTCTTGAGAAATCTGTATGCAGGTCAGGAAGCAACAGTTAGAACTAGACATGGAACAATTGACTGGTTTCCAAATTGGGAAAGAAGTACATCAAGGCTGTATATTGTCACCCTGCTTGTTTAACTTATATTCAGAGTACGTTATGAGAAACTCTGGGCTGGAGGAAGCACAAGCTGGAATCAATATTGCTGGGAGAAATATCAATAACCTCAGATATGCAGATGATGCCACCCTTATGGCAGAAAGTGAAGAAGAACTAAAGAGCTTCTTAATGAAAGTGAAAGAGGGGAGTGAAAAAGTTGGCTTAAAGCTCAACATTCAGAAAACTAAGATCATGGCATCCATTCCCATCACTTCATGGCAAATAGATGGGGAAACAATGGAAACAGTGTCAGACTTTATTTTTGGGGTCTTCAGAATCACTGCAGATGGTGATTGCAGCAATGAAATTAAAAGACGCTTACTCCTTGGAAGGAAAGTTATGAGCAACCTAGATGAAAGTGAAAGAGGAGAGTGAAAAGTTTGGCTTGAAGCTCAACATTCAGAAAACGAAGATCATGGCATCTGGTCTCATCACTTCATGGCAAATAGATGGGGAAACAGTGGAAACAGTGTCAGACTTTATTTTTTGAGGCTCCAGAATCACTGCAGATGCTGATTGCAGCCATGAAATTAAAAGACGCTTACTCTTTGGAAGGAAAGTTATGACCAACCTAGATAGCATATTAAAAAGCAGAGATATTACTTTGACAACAAAGGTCCATCTAGTCAAGGCTATGGTTTTTCCAGTGGTCATGTATGGATGTGAGAGTTGGACTGTGAAGAAAGCTGAGCGTCGAAGAATTGATGCTTTTGAACTGTGGTGTTGGAGAAGACTCTTGAGAGTCCCTTGGACTGCAAGGAGGTCCAACCAGTCCATTCTAAAGGAGATCAATCCTGGGTGTTCATTGGAAGAACTGATGCTAAAGCTGAAACTCTAGTATTTTGGCCACCTTATGCGAAGAATTGACTCACTGGAAAAGACTCTGATGCTGGGAGGGATTGTGGGCAGGAGGAGAAGGGGATGACAGAAGATGAGATGGCTGGATGGCATCACTGACTCGATGGACATGAGTTTGAGTGAACTCCGGGAGTTGGTGATGGACAGAAAGGCCTGGCATGCTGCAATTCATAGGGTCGCAAAGAGTCGGACACAACTGAGTGACTGAACTGAACTGAACTGAGACAGCATATTAAAAAACAGAGACATTACTTTATCAACAAAGGTCCATCTAGTCAAGGCTATGGTTTTGCCAGTGGTCATGTATGGATGTGAGAGTTGGAGTATAAAGAAAGCTGAGCCCAGAGGAATTGATGCTTTTGAATTGTGGTGTTGGAGAAGACTCTTGAGAGTCCCTTGGACTGCAAGGAGATCAGTCTTGAGTGTTCATTGGAAGGACTGATGTTGAAGCTGAAACTCCAGTACTTTGGCCACCTGACTTATTTGAAAAGACCCTGATGCTGGGAAAGATTGAAGGCGGGAGGAGAAGGGGACGACAGAGGATGAGATGGGTGGATGGCATTGCCGACTCAATGGACATGAGTTTGGGTACACTCGGGGAGTTGGTGATGGACAGGGAGGCCTGGTGTGCTGCGGTTCATGGGGTCGCAAAGAGTTGGACACAACTGGGTGACTGAACTGAACTGAACTGAAACCAAAACCAGACAAAGACACTGCAAAAAGGGAGAATGATAAGCATAGTGCAATATGAAAGTATTAACAACATGAATTCAGGAAGGAACAAATTTGAGGTATGGGATTAATAGATAAAAACTACTGTATATAAAACAGATAAGTAACAAAGACATACTGTATGCACAGGGAGTTATATCTACTTACCTGTAATAATCTATAATGCAGTATAATATGCAAAAATACTGAATCACTATACTGTTCACCTGAAGTTAACATAATATTGTAAATCATCAATACTTTAATAAAAAGGAAGTCCATTTGTAATTTCTTCAAAAAGAATAAAATTCTAGGGAATAAATTTAACCAAGGAGGTAAAAAAAGCTGAAAACTCTAAGACTTTGAAATTGAAGAAGACACAAAATATATTCCATGTTTATGGAATGGAAGAAACAATGTTGTTAAAATTTCCATACTATTCAAAGCAATCTAATATTCAATGCAGATCCTATCAAAATTCTAATGGCTTTTTTTTCACATAAATAAAAAAATCCTAAAATTTGTATTCAGTTCGGTTCAGTTCAGTTGCTCAGTTGTGTCCGACTCTTTGTGACCCCATGAATCACAGCACGCCAGGCCTCCTTGTCCATCACCAACTCCTGGAGTTCACTCAAACTCATGTCCATCGAGTCGGTGATGCCATCCAACTATCTCATTCTTTGTTGTCCCCTTCTCCTGCCCCCAGTCCCTCCCAGAATCAGAGTCTTTTCCAGTAAGTCAACTCTTCGCATGAGGCGGCCAAAGTATTGGAGTTTCAGCTTTAGCATCAGTCCTTCCAGAGCCACAAAATATCCCAAGTAGTCAAAGTAATCTAGTGCAGGAAGAAGAATAAAGCTGGAGGCATCATGTTTCCTGATTTCAAACTATACTACACAGCTGTAGTAATCAAACAGGATGGCATTGTGCAAAAACTTGCACATAGATGAACGAATTATAAAAGTCGTCCAGAAATAAACTCATGCCTATATGGCCAATTTGATGACAAAGGAAGCAGGAATATACAATGGGGAGAGTATAATCTCTTCAATAAATAAGGTTGAGAAAATTGGTTAGCTAGATGCACAAGAATGGAACTGGTCTCCTATCTTATATTGCACATAAAAATTAAAATACATGAAAGACTTGAACATATAACCAAAACCATAAAACTCCTAGAGGAAACCATAGAGGGTAAGCTTCTTGACATTGATCTTGGTAATGATTTTTTTGGATAATTCATTAAAAGCAAAAGTAGCAAAAGAAAATATGAACAAGGATTACATCAAACTGAAAAATTTCTGCATAGTAAAGCAAACCATCAACAATGTGAAAAGACAACCTATGGAATGGAAGAAAGTATTTGCAAGTCATGCATCTGATAAGGTGTCAGTATTCAAAAATACATCAAGAATTCATGCAAAATTCAGGGAGTTCCCTGGTGGTCCAGTGAACAAGAATCTGCCTTGCAATGCAGGGGACATTAATTCAAGACCTGGTTGGGGAACTAAGATTCCTCAAGCTGAGGGGCAACTAAGCTCTTGCACCATAAGTATAATCTGTTTGCGACAGTGAAAGATCCTGCATGATGCAATGAAGATCCCGTGTGCTGCAACTAAGACCTGATACAGTCACATAAATAAATAAATATTAAAAATAAGCAATTATTAGAGCTCTTGAATACAAAATTAGCCATTGTTGTTTTTAAAAAAGCATTCATGCAATTCAGTAACAAAAAAAAATCTGATTTTATTATTTTTTTTGGTGTTTTTTTTTTCTTTTTTATTTTTATTGGAGGCTAATTATTTTACAATATTATATTGGTTGGTTTTGCCATACATTGACATGAATCCGCCCCGGGTGTACATGAGTTCCCCCTCCTGAACCCCCCTCCCACCTCCCTCCTCCCCTTATCCTCCCTCTGGGTCATCCCCGCATACCAGCCCCGAGCATCCTGTAACATGCATTGACCCTGAACTGGTGATTCGTTTCACATATGATAATATACATGTTTCAATGCCATTCTCCCAAATCATCCCACCCTCACCCTCTCCCACAGAGTCCCAAAGACTGTTCTATACATCTGTGTCTCTTTTGCTGTCTCGTATACAGGGTTATCATTTGCATCTTTCTATATTCCGTATATATGCGTTAGTATACTGTATTGGTGTTTTTCTTTCTGGCTTACTTCACTCTGTATAATAGGCTCCAGTTTCATCCACCTCATTAGAACTGATTCAAATGCATTCTTTTTAATGGCTGAGTAATACTCCATTGTGTAAATGTACCACAGCTTTCTTATCCATTTGTCTGCAGATGGACATCCAGGTTGCTTCCATGTCCTGGCTATTATAAACAGTGCTGCAATGAACATTGGGGTACATGTGTCTCTTTCAATTCTGGTTTCCTCGGTGTGTATGCCCAGGAGTGCGATTGCTGGGTCATATGGCAGTTCTATTTCCAGTTTTTTGAGGAATCTCCACACTCTTCTCCATAGTGGCTTTACTAGTTTGCATTCCCACCAACAGTGTAAGAGGGTTCCCTTTTCTCCACACCCTCTCCAGCATTTATTGCATGTAGACTTTCCGATAGCAGCCATTCTGACTGGTGTGAAATGGTATCTCATTGTGGTTTTGATTTGCATTTCTCTGATTATGAGGGATGTTGAGCATTTTTTCATGAAAAAATCTGATTTTAAAATAGAGGGATGGAATAGACATTGTTCCAAAGAAGACATACAAATGGCTCACAGGTACAAAAAAGTTTCTTAACATCACTAATCATCAGGGAAATCAAAATCACAATATTATCACCTCACTCCTGTTAAAATGACCATCATCAAAAAGACTAGAGATAACAAGTGCTGGCAGGTTGTGGAGAAAAGGAAATCTTTGTGCACAGTTTTAAGAACTGTAAAATGGTTCAACCGCTATGGAAAACAGCAGGGAGGTGCTTCAAAAAATTAAAAATAGAACTACCATATGATCCAGCAATCCCACTTTTGTGTATATATCCAAAGGGAATGAAAACAGGATATTGAAGAGACATCTGCACTCCCATGTTCATTGCAGTATTACTGACATAATCAAGGTATGGAAATAACCTGTTTGTCAGTGGGTGAATGGATAAAGAAGGTGTGGTATATATTCACAATGAATGCAATATTATTCATTCATGTGAAAGAAGAAACTCCTGCCACTTTTGACACATAGATGAATACATAGATGCTAAGTGAAATAAGCCAGGTGGAGAAAGAAAAATACTGAATTTAGATTTCGTTATATGTGGAATCTTGAAAAACAAACCAGAAACAGAGAGCAGAAAATTGTGGCCAGGACCTAGGGAGAAATAGGAAGAGATTAGTAAAGAGGTATGAACTTTCAGCTGTAAGATGAATAAGGTATAAGGATGTATTGTATAGCATGATGAATCAACACAGTGTTGTGTAAGATAGTAGAATGTCAGTGTTCTCACCAAAAAAAGATAAATATATGACGTATGACATGACGGATGTGCCAATTAACTAGATGGGAGGAATCCTTTCACAGCATGTGTGTGTGTGTGTGTGTGTGTGTACTCAGTCGTGTCTGACTCTTTGCAACCCTGTGGACTGTAGGCCACCAGGCTCCTCTGTCCATGGAATTTTCCAGGCAAGAAAACGAGTGGATTGCTATTTCCTACTTGAGGATCTTCACCACCCAGTGATCAACCCCTGCCTCTTGCATCTCTGCATTGGCAAGCAGATTTTTTTTTTTTAAACAGGGCTAAGAAGTTATTTTCATGCCCAGGTCAGCACAGGCCTGGCAGACAGCAGTACCATAGGGCAAAGAGTGAGGGCAATGTCATATGGAGCTGAGCCCAGGGCTAGGCCAGCAGGAGGCTCAATGCAGGGGCAAGAAAGGGATCGGTGAGGTAGGCAGAAGCTGGAGGCGCCAAGGGGAGGTGCCCTGGGTGGAAGAACAGAAAGAGAGGCAGAGAGAGCAGCCAGCCAGCAAGGGCCAGACTACCACTGCATGTTGAGCACATGGGCAGAGTGCCAGTGGTGCCAGTCCTGGAGGTGGGTATGGCATGGGCTCTGCAGCTCCAGGACACAGTTTTCCTTGGTTTCTTCAAGTCCTCCTCATCAGGTCTCGCATGAACTAGGTGCTCGTGAGGTGGGTGAGGATGCAGAAGGAATGGGACTAGCCTGTCCCAGCCCTCGGCTGCCAGTCTTCCGTGTCCTCCATCAGCCGCTACTTGCTGAGCAGCTGTCCATTCTGCTACAGGGCACTGTCAGCGAGCGGGGTTGCCCCGAAGGTCCAGGTGTATTGTTGAGGGAAGCACTGGGTGCAAAGGTGTACTGCCTGGGCGGGGGTGGGAGTGGGGTGAGGGGGGTCCATGGTGAGGGGCCAGGGCCTTCTGCTGTTTCCTCTGAGGGGGCTGACCCCTGCTGAGACCAAAGCTGAGTCTCTCGCCACAGGCATGGATCTTGTTCTGGGCTTCTTTGTGTATGAGGCCCCCTGCATTCTCACCATCAATACTCAGCACCCAGTCACCCACAGCCATGCTGGCCTGCGCAGCTTTACCTCCAGGACTGAGTGAGCTAGGAGATGGAGAAGGACACATTGAAGTCCTTGCCCACCTGTGTCCAGAAGGCCCAAAGTCCTGGCCCCTCCAGCACCACCTTAAAGTACTGCTCCTGCTGGGATTGTGAAGTGATTCCCAGGTGGCGCCTGTGGGCAGAACTCCAAGTAATAAATTTTTTAAAAAAAAGATAAATTGAATGTCATCAATATTGAAAATGTTTGTACCTTGAAGACCAACATCAAAAAAGTGAAAATAAAATCATATAAAGGGAGAAAATATTTGCAAGTCATATATTTGATAAGGGATCTGTATACAGAAATGTAAAGGTCTCTTACAACTCAAAAATAAACAGATAATTTTTAAAAATTGGCTAAAGATTTGAATAGATGTTTCTCCAAAGAAGATATGGAAATGGCTATTAAGCACAAAAAACTCATCAACATCATCAGTTATTAAGGAAATGCGTATCAAAACTACAGTGAGATACCACTTTACACCCACTAGAATGACTGAAATGAAACACAGTAACAATCGTTGCAAGGATGTAAAGAAATTGGAACCTCGTACATTGCTAGTGGGGCTGTAAAATAGCACAGCTGCTTTGGAAAACAGTTTGGCAGTTTCTCAAAATATCAAACTTAGAGACAGATATGACCTAACAATTCTACACCTAGTTGTATGCTCAAGAGAATTGAAAATATTCATCCCTGCATAAAACTTGCACATTAATGTTCATAACAGCATTATTCATCATAGTAAAAAACTAGAAAAAACTTAATTGTTCATCAGCTGATGAATGGATAAATGAAATATGCTATTCTATATAATGGAACATTCAACAATGAAGAAGTACTTATAAATAGTAAGATTTAGTAAATAATGTGGATTATCCTTAAAAAGTGTGCTACATGAAAAAAGCCAGTCACAAAGGCTGCATGTTGAATGATTTCATTTATATGAAATGTCTAGAATAGGCAAATCCATAGAAACAGACAGTAGATTAGTGATTGCTGGGACTGGGTGGAGGAGAGAATGAGGGATTATTGCTAATGGGTACAGGGCTTCTTTGGGGGTGATGAAAGTGTACTGATAATAGATAATATGATGGTTGTACAATTCTGAATATACTGAAGTGAAGTCGCTCAGTCGTGTCCGACTCTTTGCGACCCCATGGACTACAGCCTACCAGGCTCCTCCGTCCATGGGATTTTCCAGGCAAGAGTACTGGAGGGGGTTGCCATTTCCTTCTCCAGGGGACATTCCCCACCCAGGGATTGAACCCAGGTCTCCCACACTGGAGGCAGATGCTTTCCTATCTGAGCCACCAGGGAAGTCTAAATATACTAAAAATCACTGAATTGAAGACTTTAAAGGGGAAATTACATGATAAATGAATTATACCTCAATAAAGCTATTACTTAAGAAAAGATAAAAAGCGAGGATTAATACTCATCCACTCAGCATAAATAATTTCACCATAGTACAGTGAGTATCCTTTTGCGAACTTACACCTTTATATGCTTTAAATGAAAAACTCAATTTGTTGTCATTACTTTCCTGAATATTAATTAAAAAGAGAAAAAATCAATATATTCACCTCATTAATAGAAAAATGTTGAAAAACATACAATTATCTAAGTGGATGCAAAATAAAAAGTGACAAAATTCAGAACCCATTGCTGAGAGAAACCAAGAATATAAAGGAACTACTGTAGGGTGGAGGTGGCCAACTAATACCATATTCAATGATGAAAGACTGAACATATTTTCTCTTTATTTCTTTTCTATTGTGCCCCACAACAAATTGCAACAAATTTAGTGCCCTAAAATAACACTTATTTAAAAATTACACAGTATACATCAGAAGTCCATGCCAGTGTGACTCAGTTTTTTCTCTGGATTTTAACAGGCCAATTTCAAGGTTTCAGCAGAGCTGGGTCTTTTTCTAAAGGCTCTGAGGATGAATCCACTTCTCAGTTCATTCAGGTTGTTGACAGAATTCAGTTCCATGCAGTTTTAGTATTGCAGTTCTATTTCTCTGATGGTTGTCGGATGGAGATTGTGCTCAGCTTGCAGAGGTCACTTGTGTAACTTGGCTTATGGCCCCTTTCCTCCATTTTCAAAATCAGCAATGGCTAGTCAAGTCCTTCTTATGCCTTGAATCTCTTTGACCACCCATTCTTCTTCATCTGTCATCTACTGCTTCTCCCTACTACTTCGCCTCCTTCAGCGTCTCTCTGACTCACTTTTCTGCCTTCTTCCACTTTTAAGGGTTTATGTAATTACATTGGACCCAGCACGATAATCTTTCTAATTTAATGTTGAGCTGATTACTACCTTAATGCCATCTTTAGAGTCCCTACACAGCATACCCAGGTTGGTACAGACATACCTTACAGATATTGTGGGTTTGATTCCAGACCACTGAAATAAAGGGAATATCACAATAAAGTTAGTCACACAATTTTTTTTTTGGTTTCTTAGTGTATGTAAAAGTTATATTTATACTATAATATAGTCTAATAAGTGTATAGTAGCACTATGTCTTTAAAATGTATGTATCTTAATTTAAAAATGTTTTATTGCTAAAAAAAGTCCAACCATCATCTGAACCTTCAGCAAGTTCAGTTCAGTTCAGTCGCTCGGTCGTGTCCAGCTCTTGGCAACCCCATGGACTGTGCATCAAGGTCTTTTCCAATGAGTCAGTTCTTTGCATCAGGTGGCCAAAGTATTGGAACTTCAGCTTCAGCAACAGTCTTTCCAATGAATATTCAGGACTGATTTCCTTTAGGACTGACTAATTTGATCTCCTTGCTGTCCAAGGGACTCTCAAGAGTCTTTCTCCAGTACCACAGTTCAAAAACATCAATTCTTCAGCACTTTCTTTGTAGTCCAACTCTCACATCCATACATGACTATTGGAAAAACCATAGCTTTGACTATATGGACCTTTGTCGGTAAAGTAATGTCTCTGCTTTTGAATATGCTGTCTAGGTTTGTCATAGCTTTTCTTCCAAGGAGCAAGCGTTTTTTAATTTCATGGCTGCAGTCACCATCTGCAGTGATTTTGAAGCCCAAGAAACTAAAGCCTGTCACTGTTTCCATTGTTCCCCATCTATTGGTCATGAAGTGATGAGACCAGATGCCATGATCTTTGTTTTTTGAATGTTGAGTTTTAAGCCAGCTTTTTCACTCTCCTCTTTAACTTTCATCAAGAGGCTCTTTAGTTCCTCTTCACTTTCTTTCAGAAGGGTGGTGTCATCTGCATATCTGATGTTACTGATATATCTCCCGGCAATCTTGATTCCAGCTTGTGGTTCATCCAGCCCAGCATTTCACATGATGTACTCTGCATATAAGTTAAATAAGCAGGGTGACAATATATAGCCTCGATGTACTCCTTTCCCAATTTCGAACCAGTCAGTTGTTCCATGTAATGTTCTAACTGTTGCTTCTTGACCTGCATACAGATTTCTTAGGAGGCGAATAAGGTAGTCTGGTATTCCCATCTCTTTAAGAATTTTCCACAGTTTGTTGTGATCCACACAGTCAAAGGCTTTAGCATAGTAAATGAAGCAGAAGTAGATATTTTTCTCAAATTCTCTTGCTTTTTCTATGATCCAGCAGATGTTGGTAATTTGATCACTGGTTCCTCTGCCTTTTTAAAATCCAGCTTGAACATTGGGGAGTTCTCAGTTCATGTACTGTTGAAGCCTAGCTTGGAAGAATTTTGAGCATTCCTTTGCTAGCGTGTGAAATGAGTGCACTTGTGTGGTAGTTTGAGCATTCTTTGGCATTGCCTTTCTTTGGGATTGGAATGAAAACTGACCTTTTCCAGTCCTGTGGCTACTGTGGAATTTTCCAAATTTGCTGGCATATTGAGTGCAGTACTTTCACAGCATCATCTTTTAGGATTTGAAATAGTTCAGCTGACGTTCTATCGCCTTAACTAGCTTTGTTCATAGTGATGCATTCTAAGGCCCACTTGACTTCACACTCCAGGATGTCTGGCTCTAGGCGAGTGATCACACCATCATGGTTATCTGGGTCATGAAGATCTTTTTTGTATAGTTCTTCTGTGTATTCTTGCCACCTCTTAATATCTTCTGCTTATGTTGGCTCCATACCGTTTCTGTCCTTTATTGTGCCCATCTTTGCATGAAATGTTCCCTTAGTATCTCTAATTTTCTTGAAGAGATCTCTAGTCTTTCCCATTCTATTGTTTTCCTCTATTTCTTTGCATTGATCACTTAGGAAGGCTTTCTTATCTCTCCTTGCTACACCGGAACTCTGCATTCAGATGTATATATCTTTCCCTTTCTCCTTTGCCTTTTGCTTCTCATCTTTTCTCAACCATCATCTGAGCCTTCAGCAAGTCATAAAAGTAACATCAAAGACCACCGATTACACATCACTACAACAAATATAATAATAATGAAAAAGTTTGAAATATTGAAAGAATTGCCAAACTGTGACACAGGGACATGAAGTGAGCAAAAGCTGTTGGAAAAATGATACCAATAGAATTGCTCGACATAGTGGTGCCACAAACCTTCAATTTCTAAAAAGTGCAATATCTGCAAAGTGTGATGAAGTGAGGCAGGATAAAATAAGGTATGCTTATATTTGAATAATTAGGAGATGGGAATCTTGGGGGACATTTTTAGAAGTCTACCTACCAAGTCCTCTAAAAACAGAAACAAGATAAGGGTTCCACTGTAATCACTTGTATCCAACATTGTTTTGAAGATGCTACCCAGTGCAACAAGATAAGAAAAGTATACAGATAAGAAATTATTTATGATGTCATGAACATCTAGTTGAAAATTCCACAGTATATAAAAAGGGGACTAAAATTAACAAATGAGTTTACTAGAATTGATAAATGAGGATACAAAGCCAACAGGAAAATCAGTTATATTTCTATGTTAGTGACAATTATAAATTAAATATTTTAAAAAGGAACCATTTATAATAGCATCACAAAATTGAATACTTATTAATAAAATAGGTGCAAGACCTATATATTGAAAACTGTAAAATAATAAAAAATGTTCTGGAGGTAAGGTAAAGAAGACTTAAATAATTGGAGATATGTGCCATGTTCATGGATCAGACAACATAATATTGTTAAGTTGTTTTCACTTCCTAAATTGATCTATAAATTAAATGCAGTCCTAATAAAAATTCCAGTAGGTGTTTGTAAAGAAAGTGACAAACTTATCCTAAATATATATTGGAAATTCCAAGGACTTCAACTAACCAAAATAATTTACAAAAAGAAGAACAAGGTTCACTACCTTATTTCAAGACTTATAAAACCTCAGTAAAAAAATCTCAAACAACAAAAGACAGTCCATTTTTTAAAAATGGGCAAAGGACTTGAACAGACGTTTCTCAAAAGACTATACAAATGTTTGAAATACATATAAAAAGATGCTCAACTTTATTGGTCCTTCAGTTCAGTTCAGTTGCTCAGTCGTGTCTGACTCTTTGCGACCCCATGAATCACAGCACGCCAGGCCTCTCTATCCATCGCCAACTCCTGGAGTTCACTCAAACCCATGTCCATCGAGTCGGTGATGCCATCCAGCCATCTCATTCTCTGTTGTCCCCGTCTCCTCCTGCCCACAATCCCTCCCAGCATCAGAGTCTTTTCCAGTGAGTCAACTCTTCACATGAGGTGGCCAAAGTATTGGAGTTTCAGCTTTAGCATCAGTCCTTCCAATGAACACCCAGGACTGATCTCCTTTAGAATGGACTAGTTTGATCTCCTTGCAGTCCAAGGGACTCTCAAGAGTCTTCTCCAGCACCACAGTTCAAAAGCATCAATTCTTCGGCACTCAGCTTTCTTCACAGTCCAACTCTCACATCCATACCTGACCACTGGAAAAACCATAGCCTTGACTAGATGGACCTTTGTTGGCAAAATAATGTCTCTGCTTTTTAATATGCTATCTAGGTTGGTCATCAGAGAAGGCAATGGCACCCAACTCCAGTACTCTTGCCTGGAAATCCCATAGATGAAGGAACCTGGTAGGCTGTAGTCCATGGGGTCGCTAAGAGTCAGACATGACTGAGCGACTTCACTTTCACTTTTCACTTTCATGCATTGGAGAAGGAAATGGCAACCCACTCCAGTGTTCTTGCCTGGAGAATCCCAGGGATGGCAGAGCCTGGTGGGCTGCCATCTATGGGGTCTCACGGAGTCTGACACGACTGAAGTGACTTAGCAGCAGCAGGTTGGTCATAACTTTCCTTCCAAGGAGTAAGCGTCTTTAAATTTCATGGCTGCTTAGGTAAACGCAAATCTAAACCACAGTGAGATACTCTTCACTTTCACTAGAATGGCTGTAATTTAAAAAAGCAAAACAACAACACGTATTGTTGAGGAAATAGAGAAATTGGAATGCTTGTGCATGCTGGTGGGACTGTAAAATGCTGTAGCCACTGTGCAAAATAGTTATGTCATTTTTCAGAAAGTAAATATAGTATGATCATATGACCCATTAATTCCACTGGTAGGCATATACCACAAAGAACTGAAAACAGATAAGCAAATACTTGTACACAAATGTTTATAGCTGCATGTTCACAATTGCCAATAGGTGGAAACAACCACGTCTTATTCATGGATGAATGAATAAGCAAAATGTGCTGTATGCATACAATGGAATATTACTCAACCATAAAAAGGAGTCAAGTATTGATACATGCTACAACATGAACTCGAAAATGTTATGCTATGTGAAAGAAGCAAGATACAAAGTCACGTATCTATTATTCCATTTATATGAAATATGTAGATTTATCGGGGTCCAGCCCCGATATGACCCAGGGTATCCTCGGGATGAACGGCGTCGGCGTCAGAGAGAGAGAGAGAGAGAAAGAGAGAGAGAGAGAGACAGGGGCTGATGATTCCTTGGTTTACGCTGGAAACCAATAAAACCCCAGCACGGGGCTTGCTCTGTTTACGTAGGCCGCAGGCGCCCTCTCGAATCACTTGAGGCACCCCACCAGGGCACCCCCTCGAGTGGGTCTTAGAAGCCCAGGCAGATAAGTAAACTCAGAGGGCCCAGCGCTCCAAGGATCTCAACCAGAAAAAGGAGAATAGAGAAAAGGACGGAAAAAGAGAAAGAACGACACGGGGAGACCAAGCTTCAGTGAGCAAGGCCCAAAACTTTATTTTCCAGTGCTGCTTTTATACCCTAAGTTATGCGCATAAGAAACAGAGAAAGGGAGGTATAGATTCACACCAAAATCACGTGGGGTCAGCAGTCTTGACCCTTATCAGGATCAGGGCTTATTTTTGTGTGATAAAAGTTTTAGGTGATTTACATCATCTTCTGGCCAGGGGGCCTGCTAACAGTTTTATGGCCCTCTCTCCTGACAATAGGTTAGTTAGCAAGTAAAAGACTTTTCTTTTAAGGTGACTTTCCTAAAGTTAGGTGGTAGACACATAACAAAGTTACATTCCTATAAAGCACCGGTGTAGTGAGCTGCAAGAAAGGAATTTATTAACTTAAGATCTGATGTGGTTAAATCAAAGGATTAATATATTTCCAAGGATACAATAGAGGAAACTGCAGCAAGCATTGATTCAACAATGAAATCTTTTCTAGTACTATTCTAATGATTTTAACTTCTTCAACAGATTCCTGTATTTTAGAATATTAGGCTTTCTGTCCTTGCATGGCTGGGAGGCTATAAACAGTCACACTCATAGTTGTAAGAGCCCGGACAAACTTGTCATGCAAGTTAGAAAGCTATCAGAGGGGCTTGGATTGGAACACTCCTATTAAGCCGAGGAGAACTTTTAAACTACAGCTCTGAATTAATGTTTTCAGAGAAAGGTGGTTGGGGGGAAACCCCCGTAAGTATTAGAGGACTTGGTAAGAGGCGTAAGATAGTAAATCAGTCAGATTCCGGTTTTCTTTGGGGTAGATGCTCAGGTAAGTCCAGGGGGCTCCTCGAGCCCTGATTAGCCTTTGCCCGTCAGGCCTCTTCCCCAATTGACCTTTGCCACGGGTAGGATTTCCCTCGCTGGCTCCCGGCATAGATTAAGTAAATTTGTAGAGGTGGAAAGAAGACTGATGGTTGCCAGGGCTAGAAGGAGGACAAAAATCGGGAGAGACTGCTTGTGGGTGCAGAATTTTCTTTTGGGGAGATAAAAAATTATTAAATACATAGAAATATTTATAGATGTATGTATTGTCAAGGTTGGTATACATGTATGTATTTCCTTGCTCTGTCAGCTGAGAAGGCCTGGAAGTATGATAGCAATAAGCAAATCTGTTGCCCAGATCTTTGTTTCTAATATCATTCTGCAGTAAAAGGAACTAGGACTTCTTAGAGAAATGTCTGATTCTACAGTTAGAGCAGGAAATACGCAAGATAAGCCTAGAGCATTTTGTAAGTCCAGAATGTGAAAGTGAAAGTCACTCAGTCGTGTCAGACTCTTTGCAACCCCATGGACTATACAGTCCATAGAGTTCTCCAGGCCAGAATACTGGAGTGGGTAACCTTTCCCTTCTCCAGGGGATCTTCCTAACCCAGGGATCGAATCCAGGTCTACCACATTGCAGGTGGATTCTTTACCAGCTGAGCTATCAGGGAAGCCCCCAGAATTTAAGGAAGTGCTCAAAAAATGAAACAGAATAGAACCAAACCAAAAGAAGGGGGATGAAAAGAAAAAAACCTTACATTGTAGAACACCTTGAACAGCAAAATAAAGTCACACTGGATGATAACCCAAAGTATAAAACAAATATTCATGAGTACATACTGATATAGGCAAGTGATTAAATTAGTAAACAAATGGGAATAATAGATAAGTTATCAGCACAAAAGAATTCAAAATAATTTATGTAGCTTTTCCAGCCTTAAGGAAGTGAAACATGACTCCCTGTTCCCTAAGTTTGAGCTTCATATAGTGACCTTCTTCCTAAGAGTTATGGAAAGGGAGAAAAAGTATCAGTGGGGAAGCCTTTCAAACACTACCTTAGCCAAATGATCAAGGTCAGCAGCAATGAATGAATAGTGTTAGATTATAGCTCTAAGTATAAAAATCATGAGTCCATGGTGATATAAATAAATGATTGAATAAACAAGGAGGAAATGAATGGAGGAGAAAAGACAAGTCTCCCTTGTGGAAAAATTCCAAATAATTTATGTAGATACTCTGCCCCCATACAGAGGGCACATAAATCCCAGCTGTGCCTGGTGATTACCTTTCAAAGAGTACAGTATATATAGAGAAAAAAACCATGACTTTAGGCTGGAGAAACATGTCAACACTACTTCAGCGAGGTGATCAAGGCCAATATCAACAGTGGCAAACAATATTGATAATATGTACCTTTGATATAATGTGAAAAAATGACACTTTATCTCTGTAATCTAAAGCCCCTATTAGTCTAAAGCCCTGAAGCCCATATTCCCAGTCTAATCATGAGAAACACAGCAGCAAATTCCAATAGAGGGACATTCTACAAAACACTTGACTAGTACTCCTCAAAACTGTAAGATCATTAAAATAAAGGAAGTCTGAGAAACTGTCACAGCCAAGAGGAACCCAAGGAAACAGGATACATGGAATTAATATCTTGATAGGATTCTGGAACAGAAATGTACATTAGATAAAAATAAAAACCTAAGGAAACTTGAGTAAACTATAGACTTTAATTAATAATATTGATTCATTAATTTTAAGAAAATACCGTAAGATTTTCTTATGTAAGATGTTAATAACAAAGGAAAATGAATGAGGGAGTCTATGGAAACTCTCACTGTAGACTCAATTTTTCTTTTTTTTTTTTTGATAATATACATGTTTCAGTGCCATTCTCCCAAATCATCCCACCTGTGCCCTCTCCCACAGAGTCCAAAGGACTGTTCTATACACCTGTGTCTCTTTTGCTGTCTCGCATACAGGGTTATCATTACCATCTTTCTAAATTCCATATATATGCGTTAGTATACTGTATTGGTGTTTTTCTTTCTGGCTTATCACTCTGTATAATAGGCTCCAGTTTCATCCACCTCATTAGAACTGATTCAAATGTATTCTTTTTAACTGCTGAGTAATATTCCATTGTGTATATGTATCACAGCTTTCTTATCCATTCGTCTGCAGATGGACATCTAGGTTGCTTCCATGTCCTGGCTGTTGTAAACAGTGCCGTGATGAACATTGGAGTACATGTGTCTTTTTCAATTCTGGTTTCCTTGGTGTGTATGCCCAGCAGTGGGATTGCTGGGTTGTATGGCACTTCTATTTCCAGGTTTTTAAGGAATCTCCACACTGTTCTCCATAGTGGTTGTACTAGTTTGCATTCCCACCAACAGTGTAAGAGGGTTCCCTTTTTTCCACACCCTCTCCAGCATTTATTGCTTGTAGACTTTTAGATAGCAGCCATTCTGACTGGCGTGAGATGGTACCTCACTGTGGTTTTGATTTGCAGTTCTCTAATAATGAATGATGTTGAGCATCTTTTCATGTGTTTGTTAGCCATCTGTATGTCTTCTTTGGAGAAATGTCTGTTTAGTTCTTTGGCCCATGTTTTGATTGGGTCCTTTGTTTTTCTGGAATTGAGCTGCAGGAGTTGCTTGTATATTTTTGAGATTAATTCTTTGTCAGTTGCTTCATTTGCTATTATTTTCTCCCATTCTGAAGGCTGTCTTTTCACTTGCTTATAGTTTCTTTTGCTGTGCAGAAGCTTTTAATTTTAATTATGTCCCATTTGTTTATTTTTGCTTTTATTTCCAATATTCTGGGAGGTGGTTCATGGAGGATCCTGCTAGATTTATGTCAGAGAGTGTTTTGCCTATGTTCTCCTCTAGGAGTTTTATAGTTTCTGGTCTTGCATTTAGATCTTTAATCCATTTTGAGTTTATTTTTGTGTATGGTGTTAGAAAGTGTTCTAATTTAATTCTTTTACAAGTGGTTGACCAGTTTTCCCAGCACTACTTATTAAAGAGATTGTCTTTTCTCCATTGAATATTCTTGCCTCCTTTGTCAAAGATAAGTTGTCCATAGGTGCATGGATTTATCTCTGGGCTTCTATTTTGTTCCATTGATCTATATTTCTGTCTTTATGCCAGTACTATACTGTCTTGATGACTGTGGCTTTGTAGTAGAACCTGAAGTCCGGCAGGTTGATTCCTCCAGTTCCATTCTTCTTTCTCAAGATTGCTTTGGCTATTCAAGGTTTTTTTATTTCCATACAAATTGTGAAATTATTTGTTATAGCTCTGTGAAAAATATCGTTGGTAACTTGATAGGGATTGCATTGAATCTATAGAGTAGTTTGGGTAGTATACTCATTTTCAAAATATTGATTCTTCCAATCCACGAACACAGTATATTTCTCCATCTATTAGTGCCCTCTTTGATTTCTTTCTTTCTGTAGATCAAAAACTTTTGTAAAAAATATATATATGGGAAGTGGCTTATATTCCTACTAATTAAGAAAATCCTAATAATAAATGCAAACAATAAAAAAATGGGCAAATGACTTGAACAGATACTTCTCAAAAGAAAATATATGAATGCCCAGTAAATGCATGAAGTACTTAATATGACTAATCAGCAACGAGAAGAAAAAGTAAAACCATGATGAAAAAAACACTGTAAACCTACCATAATAATGAAAATTAAAAAGACTGAAAAGACCAAATATTAGCCAGGATGTGTAACTCCTGGGATTATAAAATGGCACAACACTTTTGGAAAATTTTGACGGTTTCTTATAAAACAAAACAATTCCAATTTTAGTTACTTAAGCTCCAAAATGAAAAAAAAAGTATGTAAAACAGTTTAAACATGAAAGCTTATTGCATTTTCACTCACAGTGGTCATGTATGGATGTGAGAGTTGGACTGTAAAGAAAGCTGAGCGCCAAATAATTGATGGTTTTGAGCTGTGGCGTTGGAGAAGACTCTTGAGAGTCTCTTGGACTGCAAGGAGATCCAACCAGTCCATCCTAAAAGAGATCAGTCCTGGGTGTTCATTGATAGGACTGATGTTGAAGCTGAAACTCCAATACTTTGGCCACCTGATGCAAAGAGCTGACTCATTGGAAAAGACCCTGATGCTGGGAAAGATTGAGGGCAGGAGGACAAGGGGTCGGACAGAGGATGAGCTGGTTGGATGGCATCACCGACTCAGTGGACTTGTGTTTGGGTGGACTCCGGGAGTTGGTGATGGACAGGGAGGCCAGGTGTGCTGCAGTTCATGGGGTCACAGAGAGTCAGACACGACTGAACGATTGAACTGAACTGAACTGAACTGACTCACAATAGCTAAAAACTGGAAATAATCCAAATGTCCATCAATATTTATTGAATAAACAAGTTGTGTTCTATTTATAAAATGGAACATTCAGTTCAGTTCAGTCGCTCAGTCGTGTCTGACTCTCCGCGACCCCATGAATCACAGCACGCCAGGCCTCCCTGTCCATCACCAACTCCCGGAGTACACAAACTCATGTCCACAGAGTCGGTGATGCCATCCAGCCATCTCATTCTCTGTCGTCCCCTTCTCCTCCCGCCCCCAACCTTTCCCAGCATCAGAGTCTTTTCCAGTGAGTCAACTCGTCGCATGAGGTGGCCAAAGTATTGCAGTTTCAGCTTTAGCATCAGTCCTTCCAATGAACACCCAGGATCGATCTCCCTTAGAATGGACTGGTTGGATCTCCTTGCAGTATAAGGGACTCTCAAGAGTCTTCTCCAACACCACAGTTCAAAAGCATCGATTCTTCGGCGATCAGCTTTCTTTACAGTCCAACTCTCACATCCATACATGACCATGGGAAAAACCATTGCCTTGACTAGACGGACCTTGGTTGGCAAAGTAATGTCTCTGCTTTTTAATATACTATCAAGGTTGGTCATAACTTTCCTTCCAAGGAGCAAGCGTCTTTTAATTTCATGGCTGCAATCAGCATCTGCAGTGATTTTGGAGTCCAAAAAAATGAAGTCTGACACTGTTTCCACTGTTTTTCCATCTATTTCCCATGAAGTGATGGGACCAGATGCCATGATCTTTGTTTTCTGAATGTTGAGCTTCAAGCCAACCTCTTCACTCTCCTCTTTCACTTTCATCTAGAGGCTTTTGAGTTCCTCTTCACTTTCTGCCATAAGGGTAGTGTCATCTGCATATCTGAGGTTATTGATATTTCTCCCAGCAATCTTGATTCCAGCTTGTGCTTCTTCCAGCCCAGCGTTCCTCATGATGTACTCTGCATATAAGTTAAAAAAGCAAGGTGACAATATACAACCTTGACGTACTAAGCAATAAAATGGAAAAAACTACTGATAAACTCTAGTGATATGCATGAGTTGGAAGAAGCCAGAACATTGTGCTAGATGAAAGAAGTCAAATATGAAATAATTCATACTGTAATATATTTTATATGATGTTCTAGAATAGGAAAAATTAACTATGGTGGGAAAAATCAGAAAAATTAATTCTAAGAGAATAAAAAATTATTCTGAGAGGTATATGGATGGGGGGCATGAGAGGACTTTCTTGGGTGATTTAAATGTTCTGTATCTAAACGTGTGGATTACTTGGATGTATGCATTCATCAAAAGTCATTATATTGTATATATATGTGCATTTCACTATAAATTTTACCTAAATAAAAAACTCTTAAGAGATGAAGAACAAATAGAATTTTGAATTGGTAATTTTATTAAATTGAACAATTATTTTTAAAGAATCCTTGAATATTCTTTATGTTTAAAACACTATCAACAGATACTTTAGAAAAAAAATTCAAAATTAGATAATTTTCTCCAGAGATTTTTGCTGAGAAGAGGTGGAAAGAAATATTATGACAGAGTCATATGTGGAGTCAACAGAAAGTTATTTTACTTATTTGTATATAAAGTTTCTGTTTTGAATGAATCTTAGATTTATAGAAGTGTTACAAAGATAGTCAAGAGGTCCTATATACCCTTTACTGAATTCTCCCTAATGTTTATATATTACATAACCATTTTACATTTATCCAAACTAAGAAATTGACATTAGTACAGTATTATTACTAAAGTAGAAATTTTACTGAGATTTCATCAGTTTTTCCATTGATTTTTATTCTGTTTCAAGATCCAATTCTGGATACCACCCCATTCTATTTCATTGGTTTCCTCTAGTATATAACAGCTTCTCGGTATTTCTTTGTTTTTCATGACTTAGATAGTTTTGAAGAGTACTGCTGAAGATATTTTGTAGAAGGTATTTTTTAGTATGAGTTTATGTGATATTTTTTGTCCTGTGTTTCCTTAGATTCTGTATTCATCTATTTGGCATCCTTACTCACAGAGCCAAATGAATGGCCAAAGTTCTTTGCATTTCTCCTGTAATTCAGCCTTCATCTGCTGCTGCCGCTGCTAAGTCACTTCAGTCGTGTCCGACTCTGTATGACCCCATAGACAGCAGCCCACCAGGCTCCCCCGTCCCTGGGATTCTCCAGGCAAGAACACTGGAGTGGGTTGCCATTTCCTTCATAGGCACATGAAAATCATTTTTTTATAAACCCTCTAGCCAATCTGGGTCCATACCCCCAACCATCTCCTTTATCTAACTCTCATATACCAAGCCAGTATTTCCCCTGCCTAAAATCACCCAAGGTACTAAACGTCCTATAGATCAGAGTGTATTGACATTATTCAAATTAGTGAATCCTAAGCTTTTCCCCCTGCCCTGCTTTGCCTTTTCCTTGGAAAACACAATGAAAATTTTAGATCATGCTTTCTATATTTCTATTCAGTGGAAGCAAATCACTAAATCCAGCATACCCTCAAGAAGATCTATTAATGTTCACCTTTTGGTTGAAGAAATATCAAAGAATTTATGGATGTATATTAAAAATGCACCACAATTATTCATAAATATATCGGGATAGGTATTTCAAGGCTATACATTTATTTGGTCTCTCCTTAAAGTTTTTCCTACAAATTATAGCATTCATCCATGGATCTTGCTTGAAACAGTTGTTACTATGGTATTTTAATGGTGATTTCCTATTTCCCCCACCCCTTCTTATTACTTGAAATTCTTCTATAAAGATTTGTCCCTTCTATTTGTTTATTTATTTTCATCAATATGGACTCATGGATATTTCTTTTTTATCTGGTGTATAATCAACAGTATCACTATTTTGTAGTTTAAATTTTTCAGGCTTTGGTTATTGGGAGCCTGTCTCCTTTTGACATGGCTCATGTATTTTGTTTGTTTGTTTAAGTATTTCCTCACTTTTGGGGATTATACGATGCACCAGGTTCATTTTGTATTTTTCCTGCCTACTTCTGAAATCAAATGGTATTTGTTTACATATCAAGATCTTATCTCTGTTAGGTATGTTTGCTGCTTTTAGGCTGTCTGTAGACAGAGCTAGGAAATTTGTGTGTGTGTTCTGAGTCAATTCAGTTATTTCCAACTCTTTGCGACCCCATGAATTGTAGCCCGCCAGGCTCCTCTGTCCATGGGTTTCTCCAGGCAAGAATACTGTGGTGGGTTGCCATGCCCTCCTCCAGGGGATCTTCCCGACCCAGAGATCAAACCTGTGTCTCTTACTTCTTGTGCATTGGCAAGCAGATTCTTTACCACTAGCACCACCTGGAAATAAATATATATATACCAAGTCATGTGTACATACTGTGTGTGTGTATCCTTCAAATGCATTAATCTTTTTTCCACAATGCCAAATCTGCCATTAATCCCATTCATTGAAATCTCATCACAGTGATTTGGTTCTTTTATAAATTTCTAAGTATTTACTCAACTTTTTGAACACATGAAATTCAGTTGTAAAAACTGTCTGAATGTCTTTCTATGCTGATTATAACATCTTTGTCAGTTCTGCATCTTTTTCTAATGATTGATTATCTTCCTTTTTGTGTGTTATGTTTTCCTGTTCTGTGCATGCCTGGTAATCTCTGATTGGATACCAGACATTGTCAACTTTTCTTTGCTGCGTGTTAAGATATTTTTGTATTCCTATAAACTATCTTGAGCTTTTCTCTCAGATGCAGTTAAGTTACTTGGAAAAAATTTGATTCTTTTGAGCCTTGGTCTTATGATTTACTAAGTGGGTCAGAGCAGTGCTCGGTCTAGAGCTAATTATTCCCCACTTCTGAGGCAATACCTTCCTGATTTATGCCCCTGAATTATGAAATTTTTACAGTCTGGCTAGTGGGAACAGTCACTGTTGCCAGGTCTGAAAGTTCCAAGCGTTTTTTTCTCTGTAATCCTTTCCGATAGTTCTTTCCATGGCTTCAGGTAGTTTCCTTACACACATATACTGAATAATGATGGGAACCCTCGATGCAGTCTCTGAGGCTCTTTCTCGGTGCAGCATTCTCTTCTCCAGTCTTTCATCCTTTGAACTCTAGCTGCCGTGGCCTCTTCATACTCTCAGCTACATCTCCTCAATTTAGGAAGACTGCTGGGTTCAGCCTTTTTTCCTTAGTTTCCCTTGTTGTTTTCTGCTTGTTAGGGACTACTGTTCTTTGTTTTCTAATATCCTGTGCCTTGAAAACTGTTGTTTGATGTATTTTGTATAGGTATTTTGTTGTTGTTAAGGCAGAAGAGTAAATCTTATCCTTTTAATGAAATTTTGACTGGAAGCAAAAGTCTAGATCAAAATTTTTTAAGGAGTAAAAGAAAAAACTGTCAGACTAGACTTCTCTATCTGGTGAAAATGTTCTTAAGAAATGAACATAAAATATAATTTTTTACATGCAGGCCAAAGTAGATCAAGAAAAGTTAAGGATATATATTGTAATTTCTATAGTAACCTCTGAAAACTTAATGCAAAAATGTGAGAGGAAGTTCTATAAGCTGAGGAGAATAAAGCCAGAAAGAAACTCAGAATTTCAGAAAGGAACAGTAATATCAGAAAAGTTAATATATATATAAATACGAAGCTTGTTTTTCTTATTTTAAAATATACATATATACAATACATGTACACATATGCACATATTTAAAGTACATATAACTATTTAAAGAAAACGTTATAATACTGTTTTGAAGTTTATAATATATGCAAAATGATAGGATACTGAATGAGGAATTCCCCAGGTCGGTAGGGGCCCAGTATGCTACTGGAGCTCAGTGGAGAAATAACTATAGAAGGAATAAAAGGATGGAGCAAAAGCAAAACCAATACCCAGCTGTGGATGTGACCAGTGATAGAAGCAAGGTCCGGTGCTGTAAAGAGCAATATTGCATAGGAACATGGAATGTTAGGTCCATGAATCAAGGCAAATTGGAAGTGGTCAAACGGGAGATGGCAAGAGTGAACGTCGACATTCTAGGAATCAGTGAATTAAAATGGACTGGAATGGGTGAATTTAACTCGGATGACCATTATATCTACTACTGTGGGCAGGAAACCCTTAGAAGAAATGGAGTAGCCATCATGGTCAACAAAAGAGTCCGAAATGCAGTCCTTGGATGCAATCTTAAAAATGACAGAATGATTTCTGTTCGTTTCCAAGGCAAACCATTCAATATTATAGTAATGCAGGCCTATGCCCCAACCAGTAATGCTGAAAAAGCCGAAATTAATCAGTTCTATGAAGACCTACAAGACCTTTTAGAACTAACACCCAAAAAAGATGTCCTTTTCATTATAGGGGACTGGAATGCAAAAGTAGGAAGTCAAGAAACACCTGGAGTAACTGGCAAATTTGGCCTTGGAGCATGGAATGAAGCAGGGCAAAGGCTAATAGAGTTTTGTCAAGAGAATGCACTGGTCATAGCAAACACCCTCTTCCAACAACACAAGAGAAGACTCTACACATGGACATCACCAGATGGTCAACACCGAAATCAGATTGATTATATTCTTTGCAACCAAAGATGGAGAAGCTGTATACAGTTAGCGAAAACAAGACCAGGAGCTAACTGTGGCTCAGATCATGAACTCCTTATTGCCAAATTCAGACTTAAATTGAAGAAAGTAGGGAAAACCACTCGACCATTCAGATATGACCTCAATCAAATCCCTTATGATTATACAGTGGAAGTGAGAAATAGATTTAAGGGACTAGATCTGATTGATAGAGTGCCTGATGAACTCTGGACGGAGGTTCGTGACATTGCACAGGAGACAGGGACCAAGATCATCCCCATGGAAAAGAAATGCAGAAGAGTGAAATGGCTGTCTGAGGAGGCCTTACAAATAGCTGTGAAAAGAAGAGAGGCGAAAAGCAAAGGAGAAAAGGAAAGATATAAGCATCTGAATGCAGAGTTCCAAAGAATAGCAAGGAGAGATAAGAAAGCCTTCCTCAGGGATCAATGCAAAGAAATAGAGGAAAACAACAGAATAGGAAAAACAAGAGAACTCTTCAAGAAAATTAGAGATTCTAAGGGAACATTTCATGCAAAGATGGGCTCGATAAAGAACAGAAATGGTATGGACCTAACAGAAGCAGAAGATATTAAGAAGAGGTGGCAGGAATACACAGAAGAACTGTACAAAAAAGATCTTCACGACCAAGATAGTCACGATAACATGATCACTGACCTAGAGCCAGACATCTTGGAATGTGAAGTCAAGTGGGCCTTAGAAAGCATCACTACTAACAAAGCAAGTGGAGGTGATGGAATTCCAGTTGAGCTATTTCAAGTCTTGAAAGATGATGCTGTGAAAGTGCTGCACTCAATATGCCAGCAGATTTGGAAAACTCAGCAGTGGCCACAGGACTGGAAGAGGTCAGTCTTCATTCCAATCCCAAAGAAAGGCAATGCCAAAGAATGCTCAAACTACCACACAATTGCACTCATCTCACACGCTAGTAAAGTCATGCTCAAAATTCTCCAAGCCAGGCTTCAGCAGTATGTAAACCGTGAACTTCCAGATGTTCAAGCAGGTTTTAGAAAAGGCAGAGGCACCAGAGATCAAATTGCCAACATCCGCTGGATCATGGAGAAAGCAAGAGAGTGCCAGAAAAACATCTATTTCTGCTTCATTGACTATGCCAAAGCCTTTGACTGTGTCGATCACAATAAACTGTGGAACATTCTGAAAGAGATGGGAATCCCAGACCACCTGACCTGCCTCTTGAGAAACCTGTATGCAGGTCAGGAAGCAACAGTTAGAACTGGACATGGAACAACAGACTGGTTCCAAATAGGAAAAGGTGTATGTCAAGGTTGTATATTGTCACCTTGCTTATTTAACTTATATGCAGAGTACATCATGAGGAGTGCTGGGCTGGAAGAAGCACAAGCTGGAATCAAGATTGCTGGGAGAAATATCAATAACCTCAGATATGCAGATGACACTACCCTTATGGCAGAAAGTGAAGAGGAACTCAAAAGCCTCTTGATGAAAGTGAAAGAGGAGAGTGAAGAGGTTGGCTTGAAGCTCAACATTCAGAAAACAAAGATCATGGCATCTGGTCCCATCACTTCATGGGAAATAGATGGAAAAACAGTGGAAACAGTGTCAGACTTCATTTTTTTGGACTCCAAAATCACTGCAGATGCTGATTGCAGCCATGAAATTAAAAGACGCTTGCTCCTTGGAAGGAAAGTTATGACCAACCTTGATAGTATATTAAAAAGCAGAGACATTACTTTGCCAACCAAGGTCCGTCTAGTCAAGGCAATGGTTTTTCCCATGGTCATGTATGGATGTGAGAGTTGGACTGTAAAGAAAGCTGATCGCCGAAGAATCGATGCTTTTGAACTGTGGTGTTGGAGAAGACTCTTGAGAGTCCCTTATACCGCAAGGAGATCCAACCAGTCCATTCTAAAGGAGATCAATCCTGGATGTTCATTGGAAGGACTGATGCTAAAGCTGAAACTGCAATGCTTTGGCCACCTCATGCGACGAGTTGACTCACTGGAAAAGACTCTGATGCTGGGAAAGGTTGGGGGCGGGAGGAGAAGGGGACGACGGAGAATGAGATGGCTGGATGGCATCACCGACTCTGTGGACATGAGTTTGAGTGTACTCCGGGAGTTGGTGATGGACAGGGAGGCCTGGCGTGCTGTGATTCATGGGGTCGCGGAGAGTCGGACACGACTGAGCGACTGAACTGAACTGAACTGAACTGAATGCAATATATTACATATTAATATTACAACTATAGCCTAAAGGATGAGAGGTTTCATGAGCCAGCTGATTGCATAGTTAAACTATGTTTTATGTAAAGTGATATTGTCTGTGGGCTTCCCTGGTGGTTCAGCTGGTAAAGAATATGCCTGCAATGAGAGAGACCTGGGTTCAATCCCTGGGGTGGGAAGATCCCCCTGGAGGAACAGCTACCCACTCCAGTATTCTGACCTGGAGAATTCCATGGACCATATAGTCCATGGGGTCACAAAGAGTCAGACACAACTGAGTGACTTTCACTTTCACTTTTTCAGACGGAGAAAATTTAAGGATATATTTTGTAATCTCTGTTCAGTTCAGTTCAGTCACTCAGTCGTGTCCGACTCTGTGACCCCATGGACCATAGCACGCCAGGCCTCCCTGTCCATCACCAGCTCTCAGAGTTTACCCAAACTCATGTCCATTGAGTCGGTGATGCCATCCAACCATCTCATCCTCTGTCGTCCCCTTCTCCTCCTGCCTGCAATCTCTGTAATGACCACCAAATATTTAATGCAAAGAGGTATAACTAAAAAGCAGTGGATAAATAAGTTAAATTTTTTAAATTAAGATATTTCACTAAATAAAGCAAAAGGAAAAATGGAGAAACAAAAACCGGGTAGCACAAGTAGAAAGCAAAATAGTGAAATGATGGACTTAAGCTAGATTAACAATTACATTTCATAACATAATAAGACACTTAGGAACACTCCAAGTAAAATATAGAGATGATCAAATTGGATAAAGAAGCGAGACCCAACTATATGCTATGTAAGAGGCACTGTAAGTGCAATTTAAACAACTGTCAACTTAAAATAGACTCTAGTATACACAGGTTGCTATATATGACCCTCACGGTAACCACATACCAAACCCTGATACATATACCAAAAAAAGGAAGACAAAGAATGCAAGAACACTAAAGAAAGTAATGAAATCACAATAGAAGAGAACAGAAGAAGAAAGGAGCAAAGAAAAACTACAGAACAGCTAGAAAACAGTGAACAAAATGCAGTAAATATACCTATCAATAATTATGTTAAATGTAAATGAACTAAATGCTCCCATCAAAAAACATAGGATGGCTGAATACATTAAAAAAAAAACAAGACTAATATGTCCATATTGCTAAAAAGAGACTCAGATTAAAAAAGTATATACTTGCGATGAAATACCATTCAGTCATAAAAGAAAATGAAATCTTTCTTGCCATTTGCGACCGCATGGATGGAACTTCAGGGCATTAGGCGAAGTGAAGTAAGTTCAATTTCACTTATATATGAAACCTAAACATCAAAATGAACAGAACAAAGCAGAAACAGACTCATAGAGAACAAACTGATGATCGAAAGAGGGAAAGGGAGTCAGTGAATGAGGGAGATTAAGAGGTATAAGCTTCCAGTTATAAATTAGTAAGTCATGAGGTATAATATACAGCACAGAGAATGTATGTACATTACAAAAATACTGTAATGATTGGTGATAGATGATTATTAGTCTTATTGTGGTGATCAATTTGTAGTGTAGATAAATGTCAAATTGCTATGTTGTACAACTGAAACTGATATTTTGTATGTCAACTACAGTTCAGAAAATAGCAAAAACACTTATGTTTCTAAAAGTTTTATTTTGACATTTAACATGTGTTTCCTGCTATTCAACAAATGTGAAATATCTAAAACATAGAGTTGGAGATGATTAACCCCTTGATGGTATTTAATAAAAGATGTACATCTAAAATTTTATTTTACATAGACCATAGATTTATACATAAAAGCAAAACTAAAGCTTTTAGAAGAAAATATTAGTGCATCTGTGACTTACCATTAGGCAGAGTTTTGGGGGGACAAGACACAGAAGAACAATAACTATAAAAGAAGAAAAATATATGAATTGAGCTTCATTATAATTAAAAGCTGCTCGAGAAAGTAAATAATACATCCATAGAATGGGAGGAAATATGCATGAAACATATATCTGATAATGAACTCATATTCAGAATACATAAAGAAGTCCTTCAACTCCATCATAAAAAATAAACAATCCAGTAAAAAGAGGGAAAAGATTTGAGGGGCTCTTCACCAAAGAAGATAGGCAAATGGTTAGTAACCATATGAAAAAGCAAAATCTGGGTGCTCAGTATGATGTTGCTACTGTAATACCATTGTTTATACAATTGTGGACAGAACTAAGAAGTATTTATTTCCTTAAATCATGAGTTAATAGTTGATATTTCTAGTTCAATTGTAACATTATAGCATTTTTTCATACTTTATATGTGGATCTCTTTTACAGTGAAATCTTGTTTCCTAATTTCATGAATATATTTATTTGCTTTATTCTAGAATTATATTAAAAAGTTTCAGAATTACAATACCTGTGTAATTACTAAGAATATATTAACCAAGTAAAGTTTAAGTTTTTTTTTTTTTTTTTTAGTTCCTTTTGTCTTTAGAATATATTTCACTAAGGATGTACAAAGTCCTTGGTCAAAATCTACTTGAGTCTCAATTATTCTCGCCTTTGTTATATTGGTTTGATCTATAGTTAGATTAATCAGTTTCTGTTTAGTAATGCGTGTCATAAGAATGGTAGAATATCATCATTTTGCAATTCCCAGTGCAATAAGCTGATTCAAGTAAGGATTGTCATTGTATGTTAAAACCTTTGGCTAAAACTTTGCCAAGGTCAGGGTATTCACATGGCCTCAAAATAACACCCCACACATGATATATTTGCAGTTACGACTTAATCAGTTGATCAAACATAACAACACCAGTGATAGGACAACCTGATATTGTGTTTCCTGAAGTGATGCAATAAAAAACACACAAAGTCACTTATGAAGTATTCTTGCCAAAATATTTAATGTGAATCTAATCATGAGGGTAATAATAAGGCAAATCCAGAATGTGGGACATTCTACAAAATAATTGGTCTAGATGCTTAAAAAATGGCAATGTCATGGGAAGTAAAAAAAAAAAAAAGTAGCGAAAATTGTTCTAAATTAAGAGAGTCCTCGGAAACATAATCAAATGCAAAACAAATCTTGTAGATTAAAAAATGCAAACTTCAAAACATTTTTAATGAAATTTGAATAGCAATAATAATATGATGATGTAAAATTATTGTTAATTTTTCAGGTAAGGTGATGGTATTGTGTTTAAGTAGAGGATACTCTTTTCTTAGGAACTTCATGCAGAAAATTTTGAAGTGTTTCAGTGTCTATAGTTTACTATCAAATGACTTTGCAGATATATATACACACACACACACATATAGAAAGAACTAAAGGCAGGCAAAGCATTAACAACTGGTAAATACAGATGATCATATAGGGTGGTATAGGGGTGTTTATTTTAGTATTCTTTCAACTTTCTATATGTTTGAAATTTTTTCAAAAAAAGAAAGGTATAATTCAGGACAGTTGGGGTAATCTGAGTTACTGTCACCAGGTGGTGCTGATGCTTTTCAAATAAAGCCAAATAAACAGGTCAATTAATTGAATATTTATTTAGGAAAAATTTGGATGGGAGGGATTACAGACTATAAATCCAGCTTTTAAAATTTGCCAGTATTCACTCTTGCTTGCTTTATTTTGTCCTACATATATTGAAGAGTCTTAGCTATAAATTTTTTTTTTGTCTCACTGTCTGCCTCTCTTCTGCCCGTTTTCTGTTACTGCTCACAAGGGCTGCTGTAATGATTACAAATGCCGAAAGCTGCTTTGATCCACACTGCTGACACAGTGATCTTCCTGCAGTATTTCTCTCCCCTTCATCAGCTCCCCATTTCCTTCCAACTAATTTCCACTCGTCAGTAAAATGTTTAAGGTTGATACCAGTCTGCTTCCCCAGTTTATCTCCCATTAGATTTGTCTTGTATTAACTCTACTCAGGAGACACCTTGATTGCTGTCTTTTTTTTCCCAAATGAATTTTAGATACTTTGTTGCCCTTTAGTGTTTCGCTTCATGTGTCTCCATATCCAAGGTGCCCTTCTGCCCACACTAGACCAAGTCTGACCTTATTTTCATCAGAGCTAGATTAAATGTAATTTTCTTTATGTAATCTTCCCAGACAACCCACTCAGAAATCTTCCCACAGCTCTCATTTTCTTAACGACTTATCACATTTTGTATTATATAATAATTATGTGTGAATACTAAATTACAAACACTTTCAAGGAAGCAGTTTGTTTTTATAGCCTCCACATTGTGCTTAGTTCTATGTGGCATTCACTCAAGGTCAGTGGAACTGAATTTCAGGATTATTCAAAGCTAGTTAACAGAAGCGGTCAAAGTGCTGACTAATCACCACCAATTGCCAGGCTTACTCTGGTTTTTCATTTCACAGATATGCAATGAAGGACCGCTATAGTGAGAAACCAACCTGGATGAAGGATGTCCATGGCTTGTCAACTACCACTAACCAAAAATTAACAAATTTGAAGGAAAATTTCCACCCAATTTGACACTTTAGGTGAAAACACTTAAACCTTCTTATGTCATTTGATGTATATTTCACTCTTAGGTAAGAACATGATAAGAATGCTCAAAGATTTGTTTGAAGAATATTTGAAGGACATATTTATAAAAGATAAAAATTGGAAATAGCCTAATTAGTCAACAATACAGAGGTGGTTAAACAAATTCATACAATTAATTACTGTGGAGCCATTAATAATATTTAATAAACTGAGACTTCTCTAAATATTTAGAGAATAATATTTAGGGACATAGAGGTGTCTGATGTATTAAGTGGAAAAAAATTACAGAATAGTGTTGACATCATAATACCTTATAATGGAAGGAATAAAATACATATGTATAGAAAAACTAAACATGATGGCAGAGATATTTGTAGGTTTGGGGATTATTTTTAATTTTGTTACTTTTTAAGTTTTAATGATAAGCAGCTATATTAAGAAAAAATAACAATTTATTTTTAGAAAATAATTATATCTCATAAATTATTCTATACCTAAAATTCAGTATACATACAGTATTCAGAATACATATTGTATACATCAAATTCGGTAAGACAGGACGGAATATCAGTCTCTAATACTAGTCGTTGGGCCTCACATAGAACCAGGGGATTGGAAGGGTCAAATGATGACACAAGGGAAGACAGGATTAGAGAAAAGGTGAGGAACCCAAAGAGGGTTAAGAAGTATGGCTCCCATGCTTAGGAACAGAGGGACACAGGAGTACAAGTAGAACCAGAGAAATCAAGCAGATACCAAGATTGTAATATAGTAGGAAGATAACTGCATTTAGAAATCTGGTAACAATACTTAGTATTTTTAAAATGTATGTATATATTTATATGTTTTGGTCATCCCATGGCTTATGGGATCTTAGTTCCCTGACTTGGGATTGAACCCGTGCCCCCTGCAATGAAAGCATGAAATCTTAACCACTGGACCTCCAGGGGAGTCCCTAGATTCACCTAAGGAACTTCTAAAAGATGAGACTGTAACCATAACCAGTCTCATCCCAGAACAAAGCCCCCAGCAGATGTGGGAATAGGTAGGGAGCCAGGCAAAATTAATTTCTTTTCAAACTTCTCAAGTAATTCTTTAAAAAAAATAATTTATTTGTGCTCGGTCTTCATTGCTGTGCTCAGGCTTTTTCCAGTTGCGGTGAGAAATGGGGGCTGCTCTCTAGTTCCAGGGCACGGGCTTCTTATTGCAGTGGCTTCTCTTGTCTTGGAGCATGGGCTCCAGGCACACGGGCTTCAATTGTTGTGGCACACATTCTTCAGGAGATGTGGCCCGTGGGCTCCAGAACACAGGCTCAGTAGCTGTGGCACGCAGGCTTAGCTGCTCTGTGGTATGTGGAATCTTCCTGGACCAGGGATCAAACCCATGTCCTTTCATTGGCAGGTGGATTTTTACCCACTGAGCCACCAGGGGTGTCCTTCTCAGGGAATTCTAATGTGCATATATGGTTCAGTGTCCCTGTCTTAGATGAGTGCTATTATCTCAGCTAAAGCAGTTAGGCCACACTAGGCAAAAGACGCTGGTGGTTACACTGAAGAGGCACTTTGATTGTAGTTGACGTTGGCAACTGGGAAATAAGAGTGCTAGAAAGGCCTCACAGCAGGCAGCAATCCCCAGTGGCTGAGCACCATCCAAGCCATGCCACCACTGTCTGCAGTACACAGTGATTTGGACAGTAGTGCTAAGTCACTTCAGTCATGGATTGTAGTCCACCAGGCTCCTCTGCCCATGGGATTCTCTAGGCAAGAATACTGGAATGGGTTGCTGTGCCCTTCTCCAGGGGATTTTCCCGACCCAGTGATCGAACCCGAGTCTCTTATGTACCCCGCATTGACAGGCATGTTCTTTACCACTAGCGCCACCTAGGAAGCCTTTGGACAGTAGCAGCTGTAGATACTTTGTAAACAGCAGGCTGCCAACCACACAAGAAGGCAGTTACTCTATTCTTATTTTAAATTACACACACACACAAAAAAAAAATGCTTGAATTTATCACCAGAATGTAATTTTTGAATATACAAATTCAAATGGCCTAATGAGCTTTGTGAAAGGCTCCCAGATAAGCTAAATGGTGGGAACATGTGGAGGGTACCAGTTGCCTTGACTGGTCCCAGTGGGGCAGTTCATGGGTCTGGGAAGCTGTTTATGTAAAGGATCAGGAACGTGGTATGGGAGAAGCACACTTCACAACCAGGTTGCAAGAAGCATCAGTCACCTGAGAAAGTTTGTCCATCAGCTGTTGCCTGTGGAAAGAGGAGTGGACAGAGGGGAGGCAAGCAGGTTTCTGTTGGGGCATCACAAGCTGCCTTTTCTACAATGGAGTCTAACTGCAACTTTGTACAACCCAGAGATGGGAAGCTTCCAGTTTCTCCAGTGGATGATCAACACTGAGGACAGCTACACACAATAATGCTGAAGTATTATTCAGAGGACCAGAATAATTTGTTTTTATTACTCAAAATACTCTCTCCTTCCTAGGAAGGGAAATTGGAGATAATATGCTCAGTTGCTCAGTTGTGTCCACCTCTTTGCGACCCCATGGACTGTAGCTCGCCAGGCTCCTCTGTTCATGGGGTTTCCCAAGCAAGCATACTGGAGTGGGTTGCCATGTCCTTCTTCAGGGGTGATAATAAGTGCACATTTATTAAAATATCAGCATGTCAAGTGCTCTACATTTTAGCATTTCATTTACACTTGAAGGCATGTGTAATCATGCCCAAACTCACAAAACTGGTCAGAGTGACGAGAGCAAAATTAAAACCCTCTGGCTGATTCATATCGATGTATGGCAAAAGCTGCCTCAATATTGTAAAGTAATTATCCTCTAATTAAAATAGATAAATAAATTAAAAAAGAAAACCCTCTGGCTCCAGATTGTGCTAGCCTTCCTGGGAGATTGAGCAAGCATTTAGAAGGCTGATCAGGAGACAGAAAAAAGGGAGAGGAACTCTCCTGATGGAAATTTAATGAAGGCCATAAGAATATTTGCACTACACACATCTCATAAGGCGGTGGATCTCTATGGTAACCAGAATGATTTAGGTTGTCAAATACAGTGTCTCTCTTTTTTTTCAGAATGCTATATAATCCTTATTTCTTTTTTTCTTTAACTTGCTGAAGGCCAACAGAGAAGTAAACAAATTTTAAGTTTATACTTAAGAACTCAGTGAACTGATATGGCACTACATATCATAGTGCCATCACCTAGATGAAGTTAAACATTATCAGCAGTGCAATAGCTTCCTTCTTGTCCCCCTAGTCAAAGACCCACTTCATCTTTGGTCTCCATCCCAGCCACTATTCTGAACGTATAGATTTGTTTTGCTTACTCTAGAGCATCATATAAATGGACTATATAGTATGGATCCTTTGGTATTTGATGTCTTTCATCCTACACTAGCCTGTGGAATTCATCCATGTTATTGTACGTAATTCTTAATACAAACCACATGGTCCAAGAAGATACCTGTTCTAGCCACAATCCCAGCCTCCAAGCAGTCAGATTACTCGTATTTGATTAGACTTAGTCATTTTTAGTTATAGTGCTGTTCCGAGGACACTCCCTGTACACCCAGATTGGACCTCATATATATCTCATATCCACGTCAACTAGATATACAGGCATGATTTCTTAGGATGGGCAGTATCTATAGAGGTTTTAGATACCCACTATGTGCTTGTCCTTATTGTTATCACTCTCAATAGTAATTTTCTTCCGTTCAAGTTACTGCCTTTTAGCTACCATAGCTCTCTCTTTAAAAAAAACAAAAAAACAAAAAAGCTTTGGGTTTTCTGTGTTTTGTTAATGCATTGCTATCTCTCAGTATAAACAGTTTCTTTCAAGAGGGGGATTTTTACTAAATATTGTGTTTTTCTAATGCAAAGAATTTCTGTGGCTTGCAGGGAAATCTTGTAATGGTGATAAATTGTTCCCAGGTTATTGTGTGTATGACTCCAAGGTGTAGAGAGGTGGAGCTGTTTACCTTCTTTATTGTCCGTTGCTCACATCTGGACCACCACTCCCACTGCTCTCTATTCCTTCTGCCAATATTGGACACTGAAGTCTAACCCTTCCCACAAATAGATGGAAGGAGGGCCAGTTTTCAATGACTCACAGCACATACACTTCTACACATCCTTCCTCATTAAAAAAATATATTTCCTGATCATTACCCATTTTATTGACAATTGAATTCTTTATAAGAGCCAGCAGTATTATTATTCACCTACTACCTTGAAACTCCAATACTTTGGCCACCTGATGTGAAGAACTGACTCACTGGAAAAGACCCTGATGCTGGGAAAGATTGAGGGCAGGAGGAGAAGGGGATGACAGAGGGTGAGATGGCTGGATGGCATCACCGACTCGATGGACATGAGTTTGAGTGAACTCCGGGAGTTGGTGATGGACAGGGAGGCCTGGCGTGCTGTGGTTCATTGGGTCTCAGAGAGTCGGACACGACTGAGCAACTGAACTGAACTGAGCTGAACCTTCTCCCGCCTCTCTTACCTTGTTTTCTTCTCTCTCTTCAGTCTTTCGTTTTGTCGTTATGGCTGGGGAAAAAATTAAGAAGTTGTAATCTTGGCATGACATTTTTCAGAAATTTCCAAGTCTGATGTTATTGGAGGGGAAAAATAGAAAGATCTAAAGAGAACATTTTGAAAAACTGTTTTTGCCCAGAATTTTTGTTTGTAACCACCCCCCACCCGCACCCCGAATCCAATTACACAGTTCTAGGTCAGGAACAATCACTGTCTTACCCTTGTTTACTTTTTTTCATTTCTACAACCAGGACTTCTTTTTGGTGGTACTTGTTATTATGAAGAACTTATTATTACTTGCTTGTTTGGTTGGTTGGTTTTAACCAGTTCATGGGACTTGGTGCATTTGTTACAATCAGTGGAGAAAGGTAAAACCATGAATACTTTGAATACTTTAGTCAAGTTTGGGTGATGATGGTCTATTGTGCTTTTGTTTCCACTTTGACAATACATTTCTGAAGAATCACCCATTCCCCTTACACATACCTACATACAGTGTTTGAACTAAAGTATTTACAAAGAAAAGATAATTGAGTACATGGGGAGAAGTTATATGCATTCCTTTCTAATTATTTTATACAAGTAATTTATTTGTATTTAGCAAAAAATCAAAAGCAAGAACAAAACTTTTTATCTTTCCCTTTCCTAATGTAATATATGTTTATTGTAGAAATTTAGAAAATACAGATCAATGAAATAAAAAATAAAAATTAATTTCTGATTCTATTGTAGAGAAAAGCATTATTGCCATATAGGGCTATAACATAGCCTTTCATAATTTTTATGTGTACTGTATATACCATTTTGTTTCTCCTTTCCTTTCTGGCATGCATGCACAAAAAAAATGGTTTTAATTTTTTAAAATATTTAATGTATTGAGAATATACTTCCATGCTATTAGCCATTAGTTTTCAGCATCATTTTTAATAGAAGTCCAATATTCTACTGGGTGAACAGATCATAATTTATTTAATTTCCTACTGTTAAATATTTATGTTCTTTCACTAGTAAGCAGCATACAACAAGCATAAAAGCAAAGCATAAAAGCACAAAGGCCCTTTAACTTCTAGCATGTGCGCAACTGTGTGTCTTTTATTCCCTAGGTTTCATTCCTGGATCTAGTTAGACAGCCATTTAAATTGTAGAACAACAGAATGTTACCACTGTTTTATTACATCCTTTATTCATTTATTTAACAAATACTTACTGACTGCCTACTTTGTGCCAGGATCTGTGCAGTATACTCAGGATATACTGATGATGAAGGTACAAGTAATCGTTAATCTGAGGAAGTATAGTTTTATGTGAGAGAAACACAATAAATAATCATAAAGACTTTAGACAGGTGCCATTGTAGAAGAAGTACACTCATCCAAGGGGGCTTGTCAGTTCAGTTCAGTCGCTCAGTCGTTTCCAACTCTTTGCAACCCTATGCATCGCAGCACGCCAGGCCTCCCTGTCCATCACCAACTCCTGGAGTTCACCCAAACTCATGTGCGTCGAGTCAGTGATGCCACCCAGCCATCTCATCCTCTGTCGTCACCTTCTCGTCCTGTCCCCAATCCCTCTGTTCAGTTCAGTTCAGTTCAGTTGCTCAGTCGTGTCCGACTCTTTGCAACCCTATGCATCGCAGCACGCCAGGCCTCCCTGTCCATCACCAACTCCCGGAGTTCACTCAAACTCATGTCCATCGAGTTGGTGATGCCATCCAGCCATCTCATTCTCTGTTGTCCCTTCTCCTCCCACCCCCAATCCTTCCCAGCATCAGAGTCTTTTCCAGTGAGTCAACTCATCACATGAGGTGGCCAAAGTATTGGAGTTTCAGCTTTAGCATCAGTCCTTCCAATGAACACCCAGGACTGATCTCCTTTAGAATGGACTGGTTGGATCTCCTTGCAGTACAAGGAACTCTCAAGAGTCTTCTCCAGCACCACAGTTCAAAATCCCTCTGTAAGAGACAACTCTTCCAGACTTTGAGGAAGGGTAGTTAAGGGGAAATGTTCACATTGCATGAGAATTTCCTGTGCCATATATTTTCATGGTGAGTAAAGACTTCAGATGTCATTTAGCTCAAACCTCTTTTGCTGCTGCAATTTTCCGTGTCAGCTGGTGATGCAATACACAAGGCTCTGCAGTATGATCAGTGGAGTTAGAATGCCTGAATGTGAGTCCTGGCTCTACTCATTTAGGGTAGAGCACATATGATTTCAGGCATATAGTATATGATACTCAACCTACAGTGGTTTGACTTAAGATTTTTTTACTTTAACTGAAAACTGATGCAAAAGTAATAGGCGTTCAGTGCAAACTGGACTTTGAATTTTGATCTTTTCCCAGGCTAACAATATGTGGTATGATGATACTCCTTCATGATGCGGGGCAGTGGCAGTGAGTCTCAGCTCCCAGTCAATGAAGTCACAAGGGTAAACAACTGACACCCTATGTGTCCTGTGTTTGAACACATTTAAGGTAGGCTAGGCTAAGCTGTGATGTTCAATTGGTTAAGTGTATAAAGTATTTTCAACTTACCATGTTTCCAGCTTATGATGGGTTCGTTGGAATGTTACCCCACCATAAGTGGAGGAGCCTCTATGCATATAATTCATGTACACTCAATTCATGCAATGGTCATGTTAGTAGGAAACTCACTGTCCACCAAAGCTTTTGATTGTTAGAAAGTTATTCTTCATTATAGGCTGAAATTGGGCTCCTTTAGCTTTTACTTGGAAGATATTTCCACCTTAAAAAATGGAGAAATTTCAGGGAGGCAACTGTTGGTTCAGTTTAATGAAGTCGTTTCCAACTTTTAGAGCTTTCTAACACAAATGGACAGCTAAGGAGGGGTGATTTTCACCAGTTACAATAACCACACAGCCTCTTGATTGCAGAGAGTTCCCTGGATAAAATCCAGACTTCATAGCTTATCTGTACTGCAAGTGGACTCTGAAATGCATTCTGAAAGCACGTGAACACAGGCACAGTAAACTTTGATTTTGTACTGTAGTGACATTTATTGGCAAACCCAACTTGAAATACAGATTTACGTAAGAACATGAGCACATTATCTTGCATTGGATTCTGCAAAGGAATTAATATTCCCACAACACTCAAGTTAAACTCGGCTCTACAAGAGAGAACTGGGGATCATTCTCCTTTGTTACTATTGAATCAGTTAATACTTGTGATGAAATTTAGATTATGACATTGGCAATCAAAACCAGCCCTCGACCAGGGACTCCTGCAATGAAGAGATATTAGAAACAAAAGAAACCATGCTGCATTTTGTTAAGCTGGTTTCCAAGGTTTAACTGAACTAAATATGCTTTTGACTGAGTGACATTCTCACCATGGGTTTCCTAGTGTGAAAGGTTTATGGCAAATTTTAGGCTAATGGAAACAACTATGCTTTGGAACAGAGTTGATGTGTGCTTATCAGTTTTGAATTGATTTACAATTCATAAAGCCCTCAGATGGCAGAAAAGAATGACCACTCCATGAAGCACCTTGGTGAAGATAACAGGGTTAGTCAGCAGAGGTCTACGGTAAATCAAGACTGTGAATGGAGACTTGTAGGCCCACTGCTACTGCTGCAGTGGCCATTCAATAACACAGAGGGGCTCACCCTCCCCTCCTGTGTGGCATTTTCATGTCCTTCAATATATAATTTGAGTTATGTAGCTGAACAGCTTATTCTTTGAAGATATGACTCAAGTTGGATTATTTCTAGGGTCAAACTACTATAATTCCTAGCAATTGCATAAAGATTTACATTTGAAAATTAGAAGTATTATATAGAAAGGGCTTCCCTTGTGGCTCAATTGGTAAAGAATCTGCCTGCAATGTGGGAGACCTGGGTTCGATCCTTGGATGCGGAAGATCCCCTGGAGGAGGGAATGGCAACTGACTCCAGAATTCTTGCCTGGGGAATCCCATGGACAGAGGAGCCTGGTGGGCTATAGTCCATGGGATTGCAAAGAGTTGGACACAACTGAGTGACTAAGCACACAAATAGTATAGAAAAACATTATAGTATACTGTTTTTTTCCTTTTAAAAAAAGTAGGTCCTCAACTTTTAGGTGAATTTGCCAACTTAGAAGGGGTAATTTCTTTTGGTCATTTGAATTCAAAACTACTTCCTTATCTTGCTCTTGAAACCACTTTTATTTCTCAGTTAATTTCAGCATCATCTATTCAAGCCAACCAGGCTCAAATCTGAATCTCAAAGCAGTAGTGTCTCATCAGTTCAGTTCAGTTCAGTTCAGTCGCTCAGTCATATCCGACTCTCCGCGACCCCATGAATCACAGCACGCCAGGCCTCCCTGTCCATCACCAACTCCCGGAGTTCACTCAAACTCATGTCCATTGAGTCGGTGATGCCATCCAGCCATCTCATTCTCTGTCTTCCCCATCTCCTCCCGCCCCCAGTCCCTCCCAGCATCAGAGTCTTCTCCAGTGAGTCAACTTGTCGCATGAGGTGGCCAGAGTATTGGAGTTTCAGCTTTAGCATCAGTCCTTCCAACGAACACCCAGGATTGATCTCCTTTAGAATGGACTGGTTGGATCTCCTTGCAGTCCAAGGGACTCTCAAGAGTCTTCTCCAGCACCACAGTTCAAAAGCATCAATTCTTCGGCGATCAGCCTTCTTCACAGTCCAACTCTCATTGGAACTTACAGGATCCTCAGTCTAATCACCTGTATGCTACTTAAAGCTTTACCATTATTTAGTTTGTGATTCCCCAAGTATTTGAGTACCTACTCAGTACCAGGCACTGTACTCATTCTACTGAGTAGTACTGATTCTAATCATTTTGCCCAATATGAAGCACGTCTGGAAAGAAAGGAGATATGCAGCCATGAAATTAAAAGACTCTTGCTCCTTGGAAGAAAAGCTATGATAAACCTAGACAGTATATTAAAAAGCAGAGGGATTACTTTGCTGAAAAAGGTCCGTCTAGTCAAAGTTATGGTATTTCCAGTTGTCATGTATGATGAGAAAGTTGGACCGTAAAGAAGGCTGAGCATCAAAGAATTGATGGTTTTGAACTGTGGTGTTGGAGAAGACTCTTGATAGTCCCTTGAACTGTAAGGAGATCAAACCAGTCAATTCTAAAGGAAATGAACCCTGAATATTCATTGGAAAGACTGATGCTGAAGCTGAAGCTCCAATACTTTGGCCACCTGATGCAAAGAGCCGACTCCCTGGAAAAGACCCTGATTCTGGGAAAGACAGAAGGCAGGAGGAAAAGGGGAAGACAGAAGATGAGATAGTTGGATGGCATCACCGACTCAATGGACATGAGTTTCAGCAAGCTCCGGGAGATGGTGAAGGACAGAGAAGCCTGACCTGCTGCAGTCCATGGGGTCTCAAAGAGTCGGACACGACTGAGCAACTAAACACCAACATATTCATAGCAAGTCACAGCCTGCACTAGTGGAAGAGACATCTAAGAACATTTTAATACGATGAGTGAGTGCTTTGCAGGGGTCATGTTGAGGACTGCGGAAAAGAGAGGAAGGGTGTCTAGTCCAGAGGAGGCTCCAGGAAGGGAAGTTGAGCTTGCTTTCTAGAATAAGGAACACTAGAACTGAATCCTGAAGGGTGAACAGGAGTGATCCAGGTGACTGGCAAGTGTGTGTCCCAGGCAGGGAAAGGGCAAAAGTGCAGAAAGTCCATGTGTATCTCTGTGAATCTTGGTCTTCTCATCTGTAAGTGTTTACTTTATAGGAGCGTTGTGAGGTATAAATGAGAAAATGCTTATAACAAGCATACTAAGTGCTCACCAAATTATTATTGTTATTATTCTCATCATCATCATTGTTATTACAACTGCTGTAATATATCAATGTAGAGATATACACAGTAACCATATAGCAACAAGATGACCTCCCCAGGCCCCAAATTCTGGCCCAATAAATATCCTAACATATCTATAGTTGGAGTGTTCCAACCTGAAACAATCTCAGAGCCTAAAGTTACTAGATACCTAAAGTCATAACAACTCCCCTTGCTTGCTGACATTCCATATTTACTAAGAACCATGTTGGTTTGCCTTCCCTTAGATCCCAGTCACATGGCAAATAGATGGGGAAACAACGGGAACAGTGAGAGACTTTATATTCTTGGGCTCCAAAATCATTGCAGATGGTGACTACAGCCATGAAATTAAAAGACTCTTGCTCCTTGGAAGAAAAGCTATGACAAACCTAGACAGCGTATCAAAAAGCAGAGATATTACTTTGCCAACAAAGGTCCATCTAGTCAAAGCTATGGTTTTTCCAGTGGTCATGTATGGATGTGAGAATTGGGCCATAAAGAAAGCTGTGTGCCAAAGAATCGATGCTTTTGAACTGTGGTGTTAGAAAAGACTTTTGAGAGTCCCTTGGACTGCTAGGAGATCAAACCAGTCAATCCTAAAAGAACTCAGTCCTGAATACTCACTGGAAGGACTGATGCTGAAGCTGAAGCTCTAATACTTTGGCCACCTGATGCAAAGAACTGACTCATTTGAAAAGACCCTGATGCTGGGCAAGACTGAAGGCAGGAGGAGAAGAGGATGACAGAAGATCAGATGGTTTGATGGCATCACTGACTCGATGAACATGAGTTTGAGCAAGTTCTGGGATCTGACAGGAGTTGCCAGCCCATGGCCCAGAGGCTGGGGACTCCTAGTTTAAGATATCAAAAATTGGTTTCCCTATATATAAAATATACTTTTAGCACCCTATATATAAAATATTAGATGAATAATGGAAACAGCAGATCCTATACACTGGGAGATAAAAATTAAAGAAAGTAATCATGGGATGGAGAAATACCTAATGGGGTAGATGAAATATTGTTCTGACTTTCCCAGGATTTTGCTTGCCCATGCCCTCCTGCTGAGATAGATATGCTTTTGCAAGGCAGAACTGGAGATAAGTAAATAGGATGGTGGTTATCCACTTTTATCATCACAGCACTTCACATCACAGTTCAAGAAAATGCTAATGAAGAAAATTCTGTGAGTTTGTGGAATCAGAACCCAAATTACTTTCAGAATTTAAAAGAATCAGAGTAGGAGGATTCTCTGGTGATCCATTGATTAAGACTTCACATTCCAATATGGGAGGTGTGGGTTCCATCCCTGGTTGCGGAGCTAAGATATCCCACATGCCTCACGGCCAAAAAGTCAAAACATAAAACAGAAGCAATATTGTAACAAATTCAATGAAGACTTTAAAAAGTGGTCCACTTAAAAAAAAAAAAGAATCAGGGTTAGTACAGCACCAACCACTTAATCCAATGAAACAGAAAAGCACTGATGACAATGATCTTCAAGCATTAGGAAAACAACCCCAGGGCTCCCGCTGACAGGACACTTTTCCCAAAGCACTATTAATTATAAAGCATTATCAGCTAACTGCAGGCAGTGGACACCCTTTCTATCTTAACTAGAGTGCAACAGCCTTTTAGTTAGTGGGGCTTGCTCAGTCTTTGAAATTGTCTTAATCATTAGTGAACTAGTTAAACAATAACGTTAGGAGATAAAAATAATCAGCAGTGTCACTTGGGAACAAGTCTAAAGTAGAATTGGTGGCTAGAGGCTCTGGGTACAGGCATTCCTGATTGTGCAGATTGATGGCTGACAATTCCAGCCAGAGCGTCATCCTGGCCTCATGGTTACACAATATCATGAGATCATTGTTGCAGGCTGATTTCTGCTCAGTGTGACATGTGTGTGAGATGGGAAAAGTGCTACCAAGGCATTTCTAGTCCGCTCTCAATCATTCAGAAATTGATGATGCAGTTAGCAGATTTTTGAAACTCGTGTTCCTTTCAGTGCTCTCTTTTTTGGGTCCATTTCACTGATTGTTAATGGCTCCACCTGGGGAGGTCTGGCAATGATGCTGAAACTCAGTCAAGCCTCCTTGACTGTTCTGGATAAAGGTTTTGAGTGTCAGCTCAGAGACTGTGAAGAGAAGCTCAAATCGTGCTTCAGAATTATCTCTGAGTTTTGTTGATTGGCATATTACTCTTCTACTGCAAGTCACCCATAGTTAACAGAATAAACAAGGCTTAATTTATTTGGTTTTGATTCATGTTTTGATGACTGACCAGATGTAGAAAAAGATGGGGAAAAAAATCTCTCTTAAAGTAACCTGAGACAATAAGAAGACATTGCCTTTTGTTTTATCCAGCTTTTACAAAACACTAAATTTACTTTTTATGAACTTTATACATTAAAATTCACTTTATTTGATATACAATTCTATTTTTGACAAATATATATTTCAATAAACCATCATTGCAATCATAATAATTTGTATTATTCCTTCAGCCTGAAAAAATGCTTAGAAAATGTCTTTAGAATTTCTTTTACAATAGATCTACTGGTAACAAAAATTCCTTGTTTTTTCCTTCATCTGAAAATGTTTTTTCTTTCCCTTCATCCTGAAGGATATTTTCCCTAGGTATACCACATTTCTTTTGGTCCTTCTAGTTGTTGTTTTCCAAATTTGGTACTTTTCTCCATTTGCGGCTAATTGTTTTGGCTAGTGTAAAGTAGGCATCTAACTTTATTTTTTCTAACTTGTTAGTATATATTTGGGCTTCCCAGGTGGCACTAGTGGTAAAGAACTCTCCTGCCAATGCAGGAGATTAAAGAGACGTGGGTTCAATTCCTGAGTTGGGAAGATCCCCTGGATGGCATAGCAACCCACTCCAATATTCTTGCCTGGAAAATCCCATGGACAGAAGAGCCTGGAGGGCTACAGTCCATAGGGTCAGAAAGAGTCGGACAGCACTAAATCGACTTAGCACTGCACAAGCATATATTCAGTAGCATTTGTCATGTTATAAATAATTTCCCTGGTAGCTCAACTGGTAAAGAATCCCTCTGCAATGCAGGAGACCCCAGTTTGATCCCTGGGTTGGGAAGATCCCCTGGAGGAGGGCATGGCGACCCTGTCCAGTATTCTTGCCTGGAGAAACATGGGGTCACAAAGAGTCAGAGATGACTGAGCAACTAAGCATAGCATGTATACTTTCCACTTGTTTGAAATACCCATTTTATCAAGTGTTAATTACTTTTATATAGTTGTAATTCTATTTTGTCATAAGTATGTGTATTTGTTGATGTTGTCATTCAGTTGCTAAGTCATATCCAACTCTTTTCGACTTCATGGACTGTAGTATGCCAGGTTCCTCTATACTCCACTAACTCACAGAGTTTGCTCAGATTCATGTCCATTGAGTCAGTGGACATGACTCTAACCATCCTATCCCCTGCTGCCACTTTCTCCTTTGCCCTCATTTTTTCCCAGCATCAGAGTCTTTTCCAATGAGTCACCTCTTCCCATCACGTGGTCAAAGTATTGGAGCTTCAGCTTCAGCAACAGTCCTTCCAGTGAATATTCAGGGTTGATTTTCTTTAGGATTGACTGGTTTGATATCCTTGCATTCCCAGATGGAGGGGACACATGTATACCTATGGCTGATTCACATTGTTGTATGGCAGAAACCAACACAACATTGTAAAGTAATTATCCTCGAATTAAAAATAAATAAATTTAAGAGAAAAGATCACACTGCTTTTAAATGCTAAAAAAAGAAAAAAGAATCTTCAGCACCATGATTTGAAAGCATCAATTCTTTAGCGCTCAGTCTTCTTTATGATCAAACTCTCACATCGGTACATGACTAATGGAAACGCCATAACTTTGACCATACGGATCTTTGTTGGCAAACTGATGTCTCTGCTTTTTAATATGCTGTCTAGGTTTGTCATGGCTGTTCCTCCAAGGAGCAAGTGTCTTTTAATTTCATGGCTACAGTCACTGTCCCACAGTGATTTTGGAGCCCAAGAAAAGAAAATCTGTCATCGCTTCCACTTTTTCCCCTTCTATTTGCCAGGAAGTGATGGGACTGGATGCCATGATCTTAGTTGTTTTAATGTTAAGCTTTAAGCCAGTTTTTTCACTTTCCTCTTTCACTCTCATCAAGAAGCTCTTTAGTTCCTCTTCACTTTCTGCCATTAGAGTGGTATCATCTGCATATCTGAGGTTGTTGATATTTCTTCTGGCAATCGTAATTCCAGCTTGTGATTCATTCAGCCCAGAATTTCACATGATGTGCTCAGCATTTATGTTAAATAAGCAGGATGACAATATACAGCCTTGTTGTACTCCTTCCCAATTTTGAACCAGTCCTTTGTTCCATGTAAGGTTCTAACTGTTGCTGCTTGACCAGCATACAAGTTTCTCAGGAGACAAGTAAGGTGGTCTGGTACTCCCATCTCTTTTCCCACAGTTTGTTGTGATCTGCATAGTCAAAGGCTTTAGCATAGTCAATGAAGCAGAAGCAGATGTTTTTTGGAACTCCCTTGCTTTCTCCATGATCCAGTGAATGTTTGCAATTTGGTTTCTGGTTCCTCTGCCAGCTTATACATCTCAAAGATCTTGGTTCACATACTGTTTGAACCTAGCCTGAAGGATTTTGAGCATAACCTTGCTAGCATGTAAAATGAATGCAATTGTACAGTAGTTTGAACATTCTTTGGCATTGCCCTTCTTTGGGACTGGAATGAAAACTAACCTTTTCCAGTCTTGTGGTCACTGCTGAGTTTTCCAAATTTGCTGACTTAATGAGTGCAGCCCTTTGACAGCATCATCTTTTAGGGTTTTAAATAGCTCGGTTGGAATTCCACTACCTCCTCTAGCTTTGTCTTTAGTAATACTTCCTAAGGCCCACTTGACTTCACACTCCAGGATGTCCAGCTCTAGATAAGTGACACACCATCGTGGTTATCCAGGTCACTGAGACTTTTTTTGTAGAGTTCTGTGTATTCTTCTGTGCTGCCTCTTCTTAATCTCTTCTGTTTCTGTTAAGTCCTTGCCTTTTCTGTCTTTTACCATGCCCATCCTTGCATGAAATCTTGATATCTCCAATTTTCTTGAAGAGATCTCTGGTCTTCCCCATCTATTTTTTCCCTCTGTTTCAAGAAGGCCTCCTTATCTCATGCCACAATTTTATATTGATACATTTTTAGTATTGCTGGAATTAGCAAATGAAAATATGGGCCACTCAGTTAAATTTGAACTTCAGATAAACAGTGAATAATTGTTCAGCACATGTATGTTTCAAACATTTCATGAGATTCCAAAATTCAGATATAACTGATTCACCTGTATTTTTCTCAGTCACTCAGTTGTGTCTGACTCTATGTGACCTCATGAACTGCAGCACAGCAGGCTTCTCTGTCCATCACCAACTCCCAGAGTTTGCTCAAACTTATGTCCATCAAGTCAGTGATGTCATCCAACCATCTCATCCTCTTGTCATCCCCTTCCCCTCTGGCAATAATAAATTCCAGTGTCTGCCACACCTATTTCCCACAATCCTTTTTCTTTTACAGAATGTTCTTTTTTTTAAAAAAAAAAAAAAGTGAAGAGTAAAATCCTTTAAGAAATTGATGGGTAGGTGTGAAAGAGTACCCCAGAGGGACTTCTCTTGTGGCCCAGTGGTCAAGAATCTGCCTTGCAATGCAGAGTATGAAGGTTTGATCTTTGGTCAGAGAACTAAGATCCTACATGCTGCAGAGCAACCAAGCCTGTGTGCCACAACTACTGAGCCAGTATGCCACAACTAGAGAGTCTGTGTGTTGCAATGAAAGATCCCACCATGACACAATGAAGATCCTGCATGCTGCGACTAAGACCCAACTCGGCCAAATAAATAAATGTTCTTTTTTTGAAAAAAAGACTGCACCAGCAAAAGTAAACAAAAATGGGCTACATTTTCATTCTTCAAAATAGAATATTAAAACATGTTAATTCCTCCAAGACAAGTTGGTCCTGTTTCTACTTCCAGCCCTCCCCCATTGTGTCTTTTCTTTTTCTCTCCTGAAGGTAAAACTTCCTTACCATTTGTTATAGACTGAATGTTTATGTCCTCTTAAATTCATATGTTGACATCCTAACACTGAAGTGACTCTCCTTAGAGATGGGGCCTCTGAGGAGGTGATAAAGGTTAAATGAGGTCATAAGGGTAAGCCTCTAATTTGATAGAGCTGATGCCCTTATAAGAAGAGGAAAAAACACTAGAACGTTTTCTGCCTTGTGAAGAGAAGTGACCATCTGCCACCCAGGAAGAGAGCCCTCACTAGGAACCAAATCAGCTGGCACCTTAATCTTGGACTTCTTAGCTACTAGAACTGTGAAAATTTCTGTTATTGAGCTTACACAGTCTATGGTATTTTGTTATGGCAGTCTGAGAAGACAAACACATCATTTGAGGACTAAATTATGTACATATTTCATACTGCATTTCAGTTAAAATTAAAAAAAATTTATTGTACCTTGCAAAATCCTATAATGTAAGCAAAATCTGTGCTATCTTTATTTTCATTTCACATTAAGAGCAAATGATTGAAACTTTAGAGAATTGTGTAAACTGCCCAAGATGACTCAGCTGATAATTCTATAGGCAGGGTTTAGCATTAGGGTGCAATTGATTTATAGGAGTTGGTTCAGGAATCGATGATCTTCAGGATTCCTGCTCAGGGTAGGAGCTCATCTAGTACTTTCTCTGCAGAAAATGAAGAGTCAACCTTATACAAGCAATCTCAACTTTTTTACTGTTTGTCTCAAAATGTCTTCATATCGTTTTTCATTTAAAATTTTTCTCTCATCTGTCTCCTCCTTTCTGATATCACTGCCTATAAATTTTTTTATGTTAAACTTTCCCATGCTTCACTTATCCTCTCTCATGTGTCTTAAAATTCTTCTCTATTTCTCTTTTCCCTTAGTCTGTAAATACATTCATGCATTCCTGCGTTGTAATAAAGTTCTTTATTGTTCTGCAAACTGCAGACCTATTTCTCCTTTTCTTCTCACCATCTATTTCTGAAAGAAGTTTAATTCCCCCCCACATTTTTTTTAGTCTATTATAAGCATAATATACATGCACAGTGAAGGAAACTTGGACCACATGCTCACACACACATACAAACATACACATCGGAACACCAACCCCAACTGTAACCCTAATCTAGCTGAAATCCATCATCTATCCATAAGCACTAACTACTGTGCATTCTTTTTTCCTCTCTCCCTCCTCTCTCTTCTCCTTCCCTTTCTACCCCTCTTTACTCTCTGAGCCTCTCTCATCTATCTAAAATATATTTGGTATATATAATCTCATCCACCTTTGTGCTGTGTAACATTTTATCAGTTGATTCACTAGTTTAAAATATTTATTGTTATGTAATAATTTTTTATTTTTATAAAGTAATGCATGTCTATAGTTTACAGGTCAAATAGTAGTACAGGCTTATGTTACATATATTTGAAAAAAACACAATAAGTTCTTGCCCCAGCCTTCTTCAACCATGAATTTTCTTATAGGTGAATATTTGAAAAATTTTTGTAGTTGCTGCTGTTTAGTTGCTAAGTTGTGTCTGACTCTTTTGCAACACTATGGATTGTAGCCCACCAGGTTCCTCTGTCCATGGGATTTTCCCAGCAAGAATACTGGAATGGGTTGCCATTTCCTCCTCCAGGGGATCTTCACAACCCAGGAATTGAACCTGTATCTCCTGTATCTCTTGCATTGGCAGGTGGATTCTTTACACTGAGCCACCAGGGAAGCCCCTTGAAAAATTTTTAACTGTTTCTTAAAGCTTTAGGAGAGTGAAAAGGTTGGCTTGAAGCTCAACATTCAGAAAACAAAGATCATGGCATCTGGTCCCATCACTTCATGGGAAATAGATGGAAAAACAGTGGAAACAGTGTCAGACTTCATTTTTTTGGGCTCCAAAATCACTGCAGATGCTGATTGCAGCCATGAAATTAAAAGATGCTTACTCCTTGGAAGGAAAGTTATGACCAACCTTGATAATGTATTAAAAAGCAGAGACATTACTTTGCCAACAAAGGTCTGTCTAGTCAAGGCTATGGTTTTTCCCGTGGTCATGTATGGATGTGAGAGTTGGACTGTGAAGAAAGCTGATCGCCGAAGAATCGATGCTTTTGAACTGTGGTGTTGGAGAAGACTCTTGAGAGTCCCTTGTACCGCAAGGAGCTCCAACCAGTCCATTCTAAGGGAGATCGATCCTGTGTGTTCATTGGAAGGACTGATGCTAAAGCTGAAACTGCAATACTTTGGCCACCTCATGCGACGAGTTGACTCACTGGAAAAGACTCTGATGCTGGGAAAGGTTGGGGGCGGGAGGAGAAGGGGACGACAGAGAATGAGATGGCTGATGGCATCACCGACTCTGTGGACATGAGTTTGAGTGAACTCCAGGAGTTGGTGATGGACAGGGAGGCCTGGTGTGCTGTGATTCATGGGGTCGCGGAGAGTCGGACACGACTGAGCGACTGAACTGAACTGAACTGAAAGCTTTAATTTCCACGTGCAAGTTCATATGTTGTATTGTTTGGGTCTCAACAGAAGCAGCTGACCCACTGTAAAGGAATGGTTAAAGAAGCTTAATGAAGAAACAGTTTACAAAGGAGGGGGCCAAGTTAAGGAACAGCAAGGGATGGTCAAGTACCTGGGAGTAGTAGTAGTAGAATTCACAGTAGTATGATGCCGTTACCAACTCCGGGATTAAAAGAGGCAAGATTTGGGGGAATGATTACCAGAACCCAGTAATGAGTATAACTGGAGCTATACAGAAGCTCTGGCCATAAGTGGAGGAATACAGTCACTGCCCAAGGAGAGGGAGGCTGGAAGCTGAAGGAAACAATAGCCTTTCTTCTCCCTCTTCTTATCCTTCCATTTCCCACCAGGGCAGCCCATTAAGCAAACTCAACTAGAAGCCAAAGACAAGGAACCTAGATGATACAGTCTGAAGAGACCTACTTTCTGCATCACAGAGCAGAGTACAAGGGGTAAACATAGGCTGCAGGAGCACTGGGAAAATTACCAGCGCATAGCCTCATATGGATATTTTTTGCTTTATAGATTTTGGTGGCTATGTGTCAACAACTTACTGTGTTAATTATCATTGAGCTTTTCCTCACAATTCTTCACCTTTCTTTTCCACGGATCTCGTAATACAGTACTATTAGAAATTTTATTTGAAAATGACAATTGTAACAATATCCAGTGTTTTACATAATTGTGTAAATAATTATTCACCATTGAGTTAAGTAGTGCAACAGGACATTTGTTTTCTCTGTTGCTCCCTACCACACTCTCTCCCCAGGAATTCATAATCGGCTCGTATTTGCGTTTGTTCAGTTTTCTATGTGTTTGGCACTATTCTTTTTTCCGAAAGGTTCCAAATTATTCCTCATGTGGCCAAACACATCAGAGGATATTTTAGTTCTGTTTCCCCAGAGCCTTCTCTTGCTTGCTTCAGTCTGAACTGGCTGTCTTCTAGGCCCTGGTGCTTGCCGTCACCTGACTCATGCCCTGAGACTTTTCTTTCATTCTCCCCTTTTGCTGAATTCCGTGTCTTCCACTCTCAGTTTTTCCTCTCTCTCTCTCTTTGGCACAATACACATTCCTCTTGCTTCAGGAGAGAAAGCACAGTATAGGTAAATTTTTGAGTCTTGCATGTCTGGAAATATACTTAATTGTACTTTGACACTCAGCTGATAGTACATCTGGGAACAGAATTCTAGGCTGAAAATCATTTTCCCTTAGAATTTTGTAGGTATTGCTCCACAGCCTTTCAGCTTTCACAGCTGCTGTTCAGATCTGACATGCTTTTATGAATCCTGTTTCTTTGTATGTGACCTGTCTTTACTTTCTGGATGCTTTTATGTGTATTTTACTTGCTAGCATTCTTAAATTTCATGTTGAAAATTTAAAAATAAGAAAATAAATAATTTCATCAAAAATGGTTATGGTGAGTAACAAATTACTATGGTAATTAAATGCTATTGGATAAATAGAGCATAGCAGTTTTTAACTGTATATATATCTTTTGATAAGTTATATCCTTTGCAGCTATTTAAACATATGATGAAAAATTTTAGATGTCAACTAAAAATTTTTAAAACCACTAACTTAGTTTTTCCTCTTCTGTCCCTTGTGCCACAACTATTTGTTTTTAAAGTTTAGCTTCTTTATGAGAATGCAGGTGATTGAGGATAGGGACCATGTTTTCTAAGCTTTGTATCTTTTACAAAACTTTAATAAAGTGTTGTGTTCATAATAGGAGCTCAATTAAATACTTACTGAATTGAAGTATTTCTATTTTCATCAAAGGGAGTCCTTCATTCCTCTTCAACTGTTCTTACCTAGCCTACTGGTTAGTTTTCCCTACTAAACTGATATTCAAAACAACTGCTTGATGGAAATAATATTGGATTTAAAATGCAACTCACATATTATCTTTAAAATGAGAACAGGAAAAATACTGTGAGAAGGAAATTATTATATACAGTAAACCAATACCAATTTTCTTAAATGTGGTTATTTTCTATATAAAATAAAGTAACACAATAATTAGAAATATATTTATTGACATAAAACTGTAGCATATACACACCTAAATGCACCTAAAACCAGTGCATTTTCATGATGATTCTTTCTAACGTGCACCCAATTGGAAAGCAGTAAAAACACCAGCAGATGGCTCAAGAGTGGTTGGCAATAAACCCTTTCTCCTCAGATCACTAATATATGATTGTAATGAAAAATTATATTTTTTCACACTTTACTCAGCACCTTTGTTTAGGACACTGTAAGCACAAGATACTGCGTAACATTGCTTTGCTATGTATACAATAATAAGCTAGCAAGAAATATTCATGTACACTAGTTTTTACACTTTTGTCATTATTTTTACACCTTTTTAGGTAATTTAATATTTTAAATGTTTTTAATTTTATTTCCATATTTATTTGACTGTGCCAGATCTTCGCTGTAGCACACAAGATCTTCCATCTTCATTGCGGTACACAGAATCTTTTAGTTTCGGCATGTGGGATCTAGTTCCCCCACCAGGGATGGAACCAAGCCCCCTCCACTGGGAGCACAGAGTCAGCCCCTGGACTACCACAGAAGTCCTCATTTTTGTACTTTTTGCATCTCATCAAGAAGGCTTTTCCTTGTCCTATGATTTAATCCTGTTGTTACATTTATATATGATACATAGCATTTTATTTTGTACTTAGCATTATCCAAAGAAATAATACTACATATAGACCTCTTAAAAATAACTTAGGCAAAAGCAAATTTAAAAAATACAAGAAAAACTCTTATACCCTACTTAGAAATATCAAGTATGGTTTAAGTATTAGACAGCCTAATATTCCCCCTAATTCTAACAATTCCCTTGTCATTGTGGGATTGTTGCTGGAAGTAAGAAAATATTATATTGCGCTTATAAAACTTTCTTTTATTCAAAAGAAAAAAATTGGAACTATCTTATATATGATAGTTCTGTGTCCTAACAGTATTGTCATGAATACTAACTTTAGGTAACATTTATTGAGTGCCCTCTCTGTACCAGGCACTCTGCTTAGCACTTTATGTTTAATCCTCACAGCTCTCTGAGGTAGGTATATTACTGAGTGCATTTTATTTACAAAGTGCTCTTCACTGAAGTGACGGAAGGCAGGAAATGCAGGTGATCTTCCTGAACTCAATAGACTGAGCTCCTTGAGGCGAGGCATTCTCTTACTGCGTCTCAGAGCACATGACAGTGCTGATCCTATAGAAGGGAGTGGGGAAGAGGAAGTGAGAGGAGATCCCTGCACTGGTGTCAGGACAGGGGACAATACTAGATGTAGCAGATGAACGACCGGATCATGCTCCGAGCAAGTGAAGAGAAGATCGCATGTAAGGATGTTTGACTATGAAAACGACTCCACAGAAATGATAGTGTACTATGAAAATTAAGCATTCAAACTCACATCTAATTTCCCTGGGATTAAATCTAATTAATTAGTGCCAATCTTATTATATATTATGATGCATATTACTGAGAACCTAGGAGTTTTTATTATCTTAAGCTAGTTCCTTTGTTTTAGTATGAAGCTTTAACCACTTATTTCATCTGAATGTTTCTTTTCAACTCACTTGTATCTTTGCAAGGAAAAAATTATGAAAGGGAAACAATATATGCTATTTACATTTCTCTGAGGCAGAAAACTTCAGGGTCTGAGTTTTGAGTATTTGTGGTCAGTCAGAAAAATTAATCAAAACTGAAAAGGGGTCTTGTGGGTTCTTTATTTAAACTCTTACTTCTTCTTGTTCAGTCACTAAGTCATGTCTGACTCTGCGATCCCACGGACTATAACCAACCAGGCTCCTCTGTCCATTGGGTTTTCTAGGCAAGAATACTGGAGGGGTCAAGCCACTCCAGTACTCTTGCCTAGAAAATCCCATGGATGGAGGAGCCTGGTAGGCTGCAGTCCTTGGGGTCGCTAGCGGTCGGACACGAGTGAGCGACTTCACTTTCACTTTTCACTTTCACACATTGGAGAAGGAAATGGCAACCCACTCCAGTGTTCTTGCCTGGAGAATCCCAGGGACGGGGGAGCCTGGTGGGCTTCCGTCTATGGGGTCACACAGAGTCGGACACGACTGAAGTGACTTAGCAGCAGCAGCAGCAGCTATTTCTTTCTCTAGGGGATCTTCCTGACTCAGGGATTGAACCAGCATTTGCTGCATTGGCAGGCAGATTCTTTACCACTGGCAGGCAGATTCTTTACCACTGAGTCATCAGGGAAGTCCTAAACACTTACTACTTTATTCTAAATGAAATCAGGAATAGTGATTTGAATAAATCACATTCATCACCTGTAAATATGTTAAATTTCTTTACTGGTGCAACTTTGGGCTTCTCATAGGCCACCAGCATCCTGAAGAAGACAGGAGCCAGGGGATGAGCCATTTTCCTGCTTACGCCCGACTCCAAGTCCCTACTTCTCTCTCTTTTTTTTTTAACTGAGTTCACAGTTTAGAAGAAAAAGGTCTACCAAACTATTTAAGCTCACATTGTGTCCTGGAACAGCTAAGGGAACATAGTTGATCCCAAACTGGCTGAAAAGAGACAAAAATCAAAGTGAGAAGAAATAATTTCATGTAGCTTGGAATGTCAAATTACATAAAGGTAAACAACTTTGGTCAAAGAAAAAAAAGAACAAAACAAAACAAAACCCCTCAAGTGTTCCGTATTTTTCTTCCAGTCTTAAAAAGAACTTTTAAAAAGAGAAAGTGCCTTTCTCTTCCATACATTAAAGCAAACGTAAAAAGGATTGATTCAGCACTCCACTTTGTGAGGAAAAGAGCCTGGAGATATTTCTGCTCCCTGCTAAGCCTTTGGTATCCTTTAGAACTCTATTTCCATAGTTGCAAAATTGACTGAGTGAAAGTCTGTTTAATCATCTGTGTATTTCCAATTTGTCTTCATAGGTAAAAGCACTTAGTACTTGGCACATAAGTAGTGTACAATAAATGTTAGCGATTGTAATAAAACAGCTTAGATAGCTCCATATACTGCAAAACCAAAAAGGAAACACCAAAAAGAATGATTGCTTTATGTTTGGGAACTCAGTCTTTCCAGGAAAATTAAATAAGGATTTTGATCAAGGCTGAACGTCAATGTTTTTGAATTTTCAGGAGGTCACCCTCAGGATCTTCCAACCCTACCTTTTCAACCTATTTTAAAACATGATAGTTCAGAAATATTTTTTAACAAACAGAGCAATCTTTTGCTTCCAATTTCCTGCGTTAGACTGCTGTTATCTTATTTGAAGTTTGAGGAGATAAACAAATGTTTGATTTATCACTGTTTGAGTGTATTTTATAATACAACTCAGAAAACCAGGCTGTGGTCAATAAAAAAGCAAAACAAAATATAGCTCAAGGGATTGAGCCAGCAAGGAATTAGCACAAGTTTATGACAGTTGTTATTATTAACTGATAACCCATGCTAAATGACCAGGCCTTTTAGTGTTTAATTTTACAAAAACCATTTGGTCATCAAAGTAACAAAAAAAAATTTTTTTTGGTACTAAATGTACTTGCCAGTTAGTGTAACAAAATGAGCTAGATTTTTTGGTTTTCTTACAGTCTTACCACAGAACATAGATTCTCTAAGTTAAAAGAAAAAATACTTTTTTGTAATATTTGATGATACTTCTGATCAGAGCCTATAAAGTCTCTATAAAAAATAAAACAATACTTCAAGATACAGATATAAAATTCTCAAAAAAGTGTCATTAAAAAAACACTGCTCTCTTCCTGTTATTGTTCATGTCAAAAAGCAGGTTATCTTTACATGGTTTCTGTAGGTCCGAGGAATTCCATTTCTACAGCAGCTTTTGGCGTTTCAGCTGAACCCCTCTTCTTTCGGAACTCTGCTGCAATTTCCTCAAAGGATTTTCCTTTGGTTTCTGGAACTTTAAAAAATGTAAACAGAGTAAAGGCCAAGACCACACCAGCAAAAAGGAAAAACACATAAGGTCCACAGAAGTCCTGCACAGAGAATAAACAGAGTTCCAGTTAGCATCTGTTAAACCTTATCTCCTGTTCAGTAAGTTTGCACAGAATTAGGCTGCTTACCGCAATGTACTGGAAACACAGAGCTATAACGAAATTGCCTGTCCAATTGCTGAACGCAGCTATTGCTAAAGCAGCAGGGCGTGGTCCCTGACTGAAAAACTCAGCCACCATGAACCAGGGGATGGGGCCTGGCCCAATTTCAAAAAAACAGACAAAGAGGAAGATGGCTGTCATGCTCACGTAACTCATCCAAGGCAATTTATTCTGAGGAGAAAAGAAAAACAAAATAAAAGTGGAGCTGGGATCACTGACTGCTTCTTCCTTTAGCTAAGTCCTTGTTGAGTTCAGAGGGGACATAGCTTTCTTCCTGATGTGCTTATGTTCAATTAAGTATAAGTTATTCTAGTTGTAGACGAGGTTTTTTTTCCTAGTCTGAGTCATCCTTAAATCTTTTGAGCTATAAGAAATCCTCTGGATTCGTATTTTCTCTGCCTCCTAGTTACTCTTTTCCTGTGGAAGAAGCAAAGCAAGAATCCAGTGACCTCTGCTTCTACTCATACCAAGGTCAGTAGACAGGATACGCGACACCCGGTAAAGTGGTAGAAAGGTCTAGGTACTTGTTCAAGGTCACACAAGCAGCGGAGTAGCAGAGCCAGGATTGAAACCTGGTTATTATACACCCTGCATCTCTGGGTGACAAGCACCATTTACTTGCTGATGTTCAGTCTTTAAACCCTGAAGCTAATTCTCTTTTTCTTTACATTTCTCTTTTGTTTTATATGCTGTTCCTCTTGCTTTATTTTGTTAAGTAAGTCTCAGATGTTTAACTTGGGGCTCAGAAGTGCTATCACTGGGTAACCAAAAATCTCAGTGCAGGCACCAGACTCACCAGGAGCACAAGTCCCACCGACATGAAGATTGCACAAACAAACATTCCACTCATTCCAATCAGGAACAGAGAGCGTCGCCCTGCCTTCTCCACAAGGAACACCTAGGAGAGTTTGAAAACATACTGGCTTTATACTTAAAATAGTTTCTACTGCCAAAGAGATCTTTTAAATTTATACAGCCGAAAATAAGCCATTCTATTATCCCATTTTGCAGATGTGGAATTAAGGAGGGAAGTAACTCTTGCCCAGAAAGGTAGAACTGGTCTCAGTGACCAGAGATGATTATCAGATAGTGTCTTCCTTTTGTCACGATGATTTGAACAGGTCATTCTAGAGAAGGAACCATAGCATTATCACCACCTGATGTTCACCACTTTGGGTGCAGTAGTTAGAGACTGGACATCTTGGATGTCCAGTATTTCCTCTACCCTTAAAATATGAAGGCTCTACATAAAAATGACATTAATTTCCCTTATGACAATTATCCTAAGTTAAATTAAAAGTGTTTGCGCACTGCAGACTTCTGAAACAGTACAATTATTGATGTGTCAACTATCGTCATCCAACTTCCTTACTGCAAACAAAGTCAAATTGTGACCACTCAGGGGAAACCTACAGAATTTGATCATCTCATCAAAGAGTCAAGTCTGTATTTTTTGGTGAGCCTGAAAGTGCTTGGTCTTGGTAATGAACTATCCACTTGAAAAGATAAGACTTTAAAGCAAAAGGTTAAAGTGCTTTTTTGTCCTATTTTAGGAGACTCGGCATCAATTCCTTTGGGTCAGGATCTTTGCACTAATGGTTAAGATTTACAGTTAGCGAGGATCAGAGTTTGCTGAATAAACTCTGACTTGATCCTTGGAATACTGCCAAGGTTGTTGAGTCACACACACACAAAAATTACCTGTCATAATTTCTCACTTGGCTGTTCTCATAAATCTATCAGTAAATCAATAGCAATCCAATACTCTTAGTGCAGTGAACTTTGGCTCTGAAAATATCTGAGAAACATTTCTTTTCACTTACAGGGAAAGCCCCTTTCTTCTCAGGCTTTCAGATCACTCCAGAGTGGTAAGCAGGGAACCCATATTTAATTGTTGAGAATGAAGTGTGAAAAACAAACCTTCCTCTAGTTCATAAGATTTCTCTCTATATTTTGACTCTCTCTATATTATGACTTTTAAAGTTGATTTGATGACACCATGTCAAGCCGCCAAGGAAACTGGAGAATTTCTTCAGCAAAAAGGGCTTTCACTATAACTGTTTCTTCTATTTCTGAACAGGTATTACTGATAGGATTATAAATTCTAAAATTACATGCCTTGAAAACTGAGTCAGACTCCCCTGGGGCCAGGTGAGCAGTGACACAGGGTGAGACTTGGTCAGGTCTTAGCGGCCTGGCTGCCTGACCTTAACTGCCATTTTCCCCACAGACAGCGTGCAGCACTCAGATCCTCGATGTCTACTTGGAGGCGCACTTTCTCCTCTAGACCCATGCTGTCTTTCAGTTCCCTTCATATTTCTTTCTGTTTTGTTTTCTCACTCAAGATTACAGGTTTCCATCTATTGGATCATTAGTGTAAAAGAAAATACAAAATATGGAACATCATTCAGCATCGAGTTTAGAAAGTCTCTCTCTCCAAATACTCATTCAGGGAAAAAAAAAAAAGGATTATATTCCCTCCAAATTGTTGAAACATTACTATGTTATCAGTACATATTCTTATTTACACATCTTTATTTGAATGGATACACAGAATTCGGTAACACTGGCTGATTTTGGCAAGAGAATCTGGATGATTGAGAGGTTATCCTTTTTGTATTTCTTTGAACTTTAAAACTTTTCAAAAATAAATATAATTAAAAGTGTTAAATATTATTTGTAGTCCTGGAGGGTTCATTAGATGGCTGATTAGAGTTGATTTTTTTAAATTATGTCACTCCTGCAAAAATGTTCACAGAATAAAAGGATGAGTTCTAAAAAGGTATATTCAAAATAATCAGGACACTATTTTTGGAACAACTCCTCCCACTCCATGGAGTTGGTGGGTTTGGATGGGTGGACAACAATGGAATATTTTTTCTTTTTTTTTTTATTGGAGGCTAATTATTTTACAATATTATATTGGTTGGTTTTGCCATACATTGACATGAATCCGCCCCGGGTGCACATGAGTTCCCCCTCCTGAACCCCCCTCCCACCTCCCTCCTCCCTTTATCCTCCCTCTGGGTCATCCCCGCACACCAGCCCCGAGCATCCTGTAACATGCATCGACCCTGAACTGGTGATTCGTTTCACATATGACAACATATATGTTTCAATGCCATTCTCCCAAATCATCCCACCCTCACCCTCTCCCACAGAGTCCCAAAGACTGTTCTATACATTTGTGTCTCTTTTGCTATCTCGTATACAGGGTTATCATTTGCATCTTTCTAAATTCCATATATATGCGTTAGTATACTGTATTGGTGTTTTTCTTTCTGGCTGGAGTATTACTCAGCCATTAAAAATAATGCATTTGAATCAGTTCTAATGAGGTGGATGAAACTGGAGCCTATTATACAGAACAATGGAATTTTACAGTAGTTTTCTTTTTAGGCATTCTTAAAGTTTGGATTGCCCTGATCTTGATAACTTGATTCTTCACATAGCAAATCCCATTCACATAAAATATTTTAATCACAGTCTCTATATGAGAAAAATATGTTGAAGTGGGATTTGCAAAAATATTATCTCAGGAGACAAAAGAATGCAAATAGTTGCTAGGATTCCATCCCAGTACCAATCCTTTATTGATTTTAGAGTGGCCTTTTGGATTGAACAGGCATTAACTCTAAAGGCATAAGCACTGGTGTTCCCTTATTATCTGTTCTTCCTTCTTTTTCCAAGGTCCAGTTCTGTTTAATGTGGTCTGGACAAATTTGCCTTTTGATCTAGGTAGCAAGGCTGTAATTATTGACTATTCTAGGTAAAAGTTAAAAGTCCATGTGCCGAGAATGAAAAACAAGGGATCCCATGAACTGTAGCCAGCCAGGCTCTTCTATTCATGGGATTCTCCAGGCAAGAATACTGGAGCAGGTTCCCATTTCCTTCTCCAGGCGAACTTCCCAATCCAGGAATTGAACCCAGATCTCCTGCACTGCAGGCAGATGCTTTTCCAACTGAGCTACACGAGAAGCCTCAGAGCTGCCTGGAAGCTCTGCCCAATGGCCTACATCATAAGAATCTGCTCAATCAGTTTAATTTTGCTAGAGGCTTAGATATCTAATTGAGAGGACAATGTTTATTCAAAAAAATTTTTTTCCCCTAAGATATCAGAATAAAAAATTTCAACCATGGAAGGATAGGAATCAAGGTGGAAGATCCAGTACTGACAGAAATGACAAGCTGTTTGCTAATATCAGAGGCTTCCCAGGTGGTGCTTCCCAGGGTGCTTCTCTGCTTCGCTGGTGGCTCAGACAGTAAAGAATCTGCCCTGGATCCAGAAGATCCCCTAGAGAAGGGAATGGCAGTTTGCTCCAGTATTCTTGCCTGGAGAATCCCATGGACAGAGGAGCCTGGCGGGCCACAGTATATGGGGTCACAAAGAGTCGGACGTGACTGAATGACTAACAACTTTCACACTTTTTTTCCCAGGTGGTACAGTGGGTAAAGAATCTGCTGCCAATGCAGGAGACGCAAGAGGGTTCAATCCCTGGGTTGGGAAGATTCCCCTGGAGTAGGAAATGGCAACCCACTCCAGTATTCTTGCCTGGAAAATTCCAGAGGAGCCTGGTGGGCTACAGTCTGTGGGGTTGCAAAGAGTCAGACACGACTGAGCATGCATACACACATTTGCTAATATTAAGGGACTTAAGTACAGAACAAAGGAGAAAAAGCCTAGGTATTTACACAAAAATACCAAGTGTCCTGTCCCCAAGTGAGTTCCTGACTCACAAGTGAGTGACAGATGACATCTTTGGGAGATAGGGAGAACCATTGATCCACGTGTTCCGTTATGCCTACTCTCACTACAGTGATTGGTTATTCACATCTAGGACTCTTCCTGTGACTCACATGGTTCTATCTACATATCCAGTACATGCGGACAATAAATCACAGGTTGCTTTTATGTTACGAGGGTTTTTTTTCACTCCTATTTCTGGACTGAGGAACAAGCAGAATATTTATCTAGAGTATTACACTTACAGAGACAGCAGTGAAAACTGTGTTGACAGCACCAACTCCAATGGTTGCATAAACAGGTTGGCTGATTCCAGCTGTCTGGAAAATGCTGGTTGAGTAGTAAAATATCTGAAAGATAAGAATAGTTTAGCTTTAATCAAGAAGCCTAGTGCTAAGGCTTTAATGCAAGAATTATTTTAGGTTGTTTATTTTTTGAGTGTTTCAATGGAACCAGAATTCCAAGAGATCCCAAAAGGTTTTATCGTCCCTCTTCTTCCAGAAAAGGAGAAATCATAATCTTCCTTTAGTGTGTAAAACTTCCAATCATTTAAAATTTCCTTATATTCAGCCGAAAACTCTGCATCTGCATCTAACTTTTTTCAGTTTTAAAACTTTTCTTAAAGTTAAAATACATGCAAAAAGGTATATATATCCTTTAAGTGTACAGCTCAATTAATTTTCACAAACTAAACACACCTGTATCAGTTCAGTTCAGTTCAGTCACTCAGTCATGTCCTACTCTTTGTGACCCCATGAACCACAGCATGCCAGGACTCCCTGTCCATCACCAACTCCTGGAGTTCACTCAAACTCATGTCCATCGAGTCGGTGATGCCATCCAGCCACCTCATTCTCTGTTGTCCCCTTCTCCTCCCACCCCCAATCCCTCCCAGCATCAGGGTCTTTTCAAATGTCAGGTGGCCAAAGTATTGGAGTTTCAGCTTCAACATCAGTCCCTCCAATGAACACCCGGACTGATCTCCTTTAGGATGGACTGGTTGGATCTCCTTGCATTCCAGGGACTCTCAAGAGTCTTCTCCAACACCCCCTGTATAATCTAGGTAAAAAATAAATCATTTCCTGCCTTCTGGAAGCCCCCTAAATGTCACCCCCTTTTCAAAGGAAACTCTTTCAACTTCAACCATTGTAGATAAATTTTGCCTAGTCTTGTACTTGATATAAGTGGAACTGCTTGATGTATATTTTATATCTGGTATCAACATTACCTTTGTAAGAATCATCCACATTGTTGCATTTGCAGGCTGTTTATTATCACTGCTATTTAGCATATTATTGTAATAATATACCACAATTTAGTTACCCATTCTACTCTTTTGTCACCCATTCTACTATTGGTTATTTAGGTAGTTATCATTAGAGTGATTATGAATAGTGCCTCTATGAACATTCTATTCTAGTACAAGCCTTTTGGTAAAATACGTACACATTTACACCTAGGAATAGAACTGTTGGATCACAGTGCATGTGTGTTCTCAGCTTTGATTGATACTACCAAATAGTTTTCCAAAGAAGCTGTGTCAATTTGCACTCTTACCAGGGAAAAGGCAGAAGAACCAGAGCTCAAATCACTGAACATCCATTGGATCATCAAAAAAATAAGAGAGTTCCAGAAAAACATCTACTTCTGCTTTATTGACTATGCCAAAGCCTTTAACTGTGTGGATCACAACAAACTGTGGAAAATTCTTAAAGAGATGGGAATACCAGATCACCTGACCTGCCTCCTGAGAAATCTGTATGCAGGTCAAGAATCAACAGTTAGAACTGGACATGGAACAACAGACTGGTTTCAAATCGGGAAAGGAGTACATCAAGGCTGTATATTGTCACCTGCTTATTTAATTTATATGCAGAGTGCATCATGAGAAATGCTGGACTGGATGAAGCACACACTGGAATCAAGATGGCTGGGGGAAATATCAATAACCTCAGATATGCTGATGCCACAACACTTATGGCAGAAAGCAAAGAAGAACTAAAGAGCCTCTCGATGAAAGTGAAAGAGGAGAGTGAAAAAGTTGGCTTAAAACTCAGTATTCAGAAAGCTAAGGTCATGGCATCTGGTCCCATCACTTCATGGCAAGTAGATAGGGAAACAGTGGAAACAGTGACAGACTATTTTTGGGGGCTCCAAAATCACTGCAGGTGGTCACTGTAGTCATGAAATTAAAAGACACTTGCTCCTTGAAAGAAAAGTTATCATATTAAAAAGCAGAGACATTACTTTCCCAACAAAGGTCTGTCTTGTCAAAGCTATGGTTTTTCCAGTAGTCATGTATGAATGTGAGAGTTGTACTACAAAGAAAGCTGAGTGCCGAAGAATTAATGCTTTTGAACTGTGATGTTAGAGAAAACTCTTGAGAATCTCTTGGACTGCAAGGAGATCCAACCAGTCCATCCTAAAGGAAATCAGTCCAGAATATTCATTGGAAGGACTGATGCTGAAGATGGAACTCCAATACTCTGACCACCTGATGTGAAGAACCAACTCATTTGAAAAGACCCTGATGCTGGGAAAGATTGAAGGCAAGGAGGAGAAGGGGACAACAGAGGATGAGATGGTTAGATGGCATCACTGACTCAGTGGACATGAGTTTGAGTAAGCTCCGGGAGTTGATGATGGACAGGGAGGCCTGGCATGCTGCAGTCCATGGGGTCACAGAGTTGTACATGACTGAGCAACTTTGAACTGAACTGAACCAGTCTGTATAAGAATTTTGGTTTCATTGCACTTAATCCAAAATTTTCCACTCTTGTCAGTACAAATGGAGAAATCTGATTCACAGCCTCCTGAATAGCCTTTGTTATTTAGTTACGTCTTTATGTGTGTAACAGTCATTTTCTTTTGTTGTGTCATCCTCTGTCATTCCTTTCCTACAGCCTCATCCTGCAGACAGGGCTGATGCAGGAGGACTGTTCAGACTGTGTTCAGTGAGGAATGGATTACTCACTGCACACTATCCTACCCCAAAACCTCTGGTTCAACATTTCCTGGATGCCTCTAAGCCAGGCACTGGGATGGAAGCTAAAGCAGGGACACTCAGAGAGATTAATGTTGTGCCCTTGGATACACACTCAGAGCTGAGAGAGAGCTCAGAGAGATTTGATCTCTGAGACGCAAAGTTATAAAGAATTAAGAGATTAAAAAATCAACATCAAGGACCCTTAAAGGAGGACAGAGGCCAGAGCAGAGCATTCAGCTTGTGGAATGAGGCTCAGGTCTCCTTTTGCTTCACCTCAGGGGAAGTACTTTCTTTGCTTCCTCTAAGTCTCTGCCTATCCATCAGTCACCCCCACGGTGTCTATGAATCTGGGGTTGACTCACTGCTGCTGCTGCTGCTGCTGCTAAGTCGCTTCAGTCATGTCGACTCTGTGCGACCCCATAGACGGCAGCCGACCAGGCTCCGCTGTCCCTGGGATTCTCCAGGCAAGCGCAAATCACATTTTTAACAGCATTGAATAGGGATAAGTGGTTTTCAAAATCTAGTTTCTCAACCAGTGCTTAATTTTTTTGTTCTAGCAGCTAATCATCAGTAAGACAATTTTAGTCTGCATAATACAAAGATTTCAAAACCTAAAAGCTAGCTAGTTTAGTACTCAGTATGTTTTTCAGTCATGTCTTTTCTATTACCCTCACTCATCAATATCATATCAGTTCCACTGTTTATTTTGTGTGCTCTCTCCCCAAACAGTGAAAATTTCTTGGATGGATGGCAGCAAACTTCTTTGCACCAGGCTATCTGCTATACTTCATTTAAATAGATAGCAGGAACCACGAGTCCTTCTGCCTAGGCTATCTGAAATCCTAAATTTGATACTCAACTCTAGAAGCCCCTGGTAATTCAGTCTTCTTGGTATATTTTTTGCCCTCTTTTGTATTTATTATGACTTGCCTTTTAATCTTCATCTTAATCGACATGCAGACCACTGGTCACTGACATCTTTTAAAAATTGTAATTTTAGAAAGCAGACGAGGCAAGATAAAATAAATGCTCATTCAAGATATTTGTGATGTCAGCATTTTAATGTGTCCTTCAGTTATTTAAACTTAAACTCCTGTCCTCATCTGTCTTAATTCACTTTGCTCTTAAGAGTGAGGGAGGGTGTTCTTGAACTTACCGCATTGATTCCAGAAAATTGCTGAGCCAAGTGCAGCATCAGTGCCACTAGAATAGGCTGTCGGTAGCTGGAACTGGTGAAGAGCTGAATTATGGAGACTTTCTTTTCATTTGATGCTTCTTCCCTCTCTTTTCTCATCTCAGTGATGTCTTTGGTGACATCATCACTTCCTCTGAGTCTTTTCAAGCCTGTTCCCCAAAATTAGGTTGACACAACTCAGGTCAAAACAAAAATAAATTTATTTTTGTTATGCTAATGAAGGAACTACAGTTCTGCATAGCCCATTCTATTACCTAATAGAATGGGTGTTGGAAATCCTTTCTTGTTAAATCCTGCCTTTTTGTTTTTTAAGAAAGCAAAACATTTGGCGTCATCTTATTCCTCATTATCATAGAAGCATAATGTAGGAAAGGTCTGTTAGAAGTCTCTGAGTTCAATACACTGCATGTGGATTTTCTATTTGGGCTTGTGTGAATGTTTATGGTTGCAAAATGACATGTACCAGTCATATTAAGTGATCGTGCATATTCTTACATATAATCACTGACTTCACTTAAAAAGCACTGGTACCAATTTCATGAGTATCCATTCATGTGCACTGTTTCTCATTAACTGATAATTCCAAAACAATAGGAAGAAAGGAAAACCACCATAGACTTACTTTTCTTTGCTTTGGCTTCCTCATCCAGCTTGATGTAAAGGTATCTGGGGCTTTCTGGACAGAAGAAGAGCAGCAGACATTGGAGAATGGCTGGCACAGCAGACAAACCAAGCAGGATGTGCCATAGTTCATGATTGCCCAGGATAAAGTCAAGGCCAACGATCTGAAAAGGCAGGGAGGAAGCATATCAACTAGACATCACTTTGGATCTGCCTTCTGAAACAATTTGTTGAAAAAGCACATTGGCTCTTCGATAGTAATTCCTGACAACTTTGATTCAAGTATGCACAAGTATGCTTCAGATGGAAACTATTACTAGTATGTCTCTCCTTAACTGAGTTAGGGACTCTGCTTTACAAAGAATTCACCTAGATTTGTTTTCATTAACTCCTATGGGACATTTAGGATAGAAATCAACCAAACTTTTAAGAACACATTTGATATCTAAAACAACAGCAAAAATCATGCATAATTTGGACGATTACCCAGAACTTAAACAGAATGGGTTACATAGATAAAACAGTTACTCTGAGAGAACTATTTTTGTGATCCCTATTGCAAAGTAGTTTATCCTCTGGATAGTCATGATTTTGAGGTTCTGAGGACTCCCTCTGAGAACACAGGAGAGAAGGAAAGAATACAGGTAACTGAACAAGAACTGCTACTGCAATCCTTTGCATTTTAAATCTGAGCAGGAAAGATCCTCAGAAAAAAGGAAACCCAGGCAGCCAAAATTTTCAAATTTTTTTCCCTTGAAATCTAAATGGAATAATTTAATTCTGGAATATCTCCAGTAGTTAAGACTTGGCTTACCAGGTCACCTTCAGTGCCAACTCCACCACAACTTCCAGGGGAAAAGTGAGGCATGGATTAGTAATATTTTAACTGAGCTAAAAAGCCTATGTCTCTGTACTGCCACCTCCAAGACCACTTGTGGAACTGTCTTTTCCTCTGTGTTGTTTTACAGTAAGAGTGGTCAGTCAGGGGGAGAGAAGTTGGGTAAAGTAGAGGGAGGGTGAGGGAGGGGATGGGAGTTTTTACCTGACTAATAAGAATGCCCGTGACGATGGCCAGCTGATGAAGAGCACCAATAGCACCCCTGAGTGTGGTTGGAGCAATTTCACCAATGTACATTGGAACCAAGCCTGAAATTAGCCCTGAGTGAAACATGAACATACATGTTAAAGTGTAATCAGGATGACATCAACAGCAGTAACTTTGTTTAAGTACAGTCAGTATTCTTCCTGAGTTTATTGGAAGGAAGAGCCCTTGTCACCAACCGCAGACACGATTTATGCAAAGAATGTTTGCTGATGAGACTCCAAATAAAATTGCAGTTGGAGATATAAGTAGAAGGAGATGATTAGTCATTCATCTGGCAATTATTCATAGCATTGTCTTTATTTAGTTAAAAAATTCATGTTAATATTGAGTTTGTAGCATAATGCCTTAGGTTATCTTCAGAAAAGAGATTGAAGAATGCTTTAACAATATTCTTAAAAATACAGTAATATTCTTACTCTAAAATCATGGGATTAAAGGCAATTAGAACATATCTATGCCAACCTCTTTACCTGATAAAGGTGAGAAATGACTTATGTAAGATCACAGTGCAGTAAAATATTAGCAGGAGAACTACAAGCCCTTCTTGAGTTTCCACAATGTGAAGGTGCCTCAGAGTCACACTTAAGAGTTGAGGGGCGGGGTGTGGAGAGAGGTGGTAGGGGTTAAGGGACTCAGCTACTCTTCCCCCAATTACCCCAACCAGAGCAACCTAGCTTCTTTATTCTCTCTAAATAATGGGCTTCAGAAAAGATTTTATTTGAATAAAGACTTCTGATTCTTGCGTGGATGCTAAGTTGCTTCAGTTGTGTTCGACTCCTTGCGATCCTATGGATTGTAGCCTGCCAGGCTCCTCTGTCCATGGGATTCTCCAGGCAATAATACTGGAGTGGGCTGCCATGTCCTCCTCCAGGGCATCTTCCCAACCCAGGGATTGAACCCGCATTTCTTATGTCTCCTGCACTGGCAAGTGGGTTCTTTACCACTAGGGCCACCTGGAAAGCCCTCTGATGCTTAAAAGAAAACAAAATTTTGAAAAGCTCTAGGCCATTATGCCTTCTGTAGTTTTCCTAGATGCAGATGTAACCAGTCATGTTGAAAATGGCGGAGAATCTAGCCATTTGCTAAGAGCATAAAAAGGTCAGAGACTAGTCAATGAGCAAAACTGAATGCAATGTTTGCAATTTTCTGAAAATAAGATTTGTCAGAGGCTTCCTCTTAGATATACTGCGGGCCTATCAAATGGAAATGTATGGTCTTTGTATAAAAGATGCTTTTGAGAATTGTTTCAATATTTTTTTAATGCTTCAAATTGTTCTTAATATCCCATGAACATTTGCATGGCTGATACACATCTAAATTTCTGCTTTTACATGCAACTCTACTGTGTGGTCTCTTGATCTTAAAAAAGCAGGGGGAAAAAATAAATGTTGTTTGGTCCTGTTCTGGGCTGAAGTATTTTTGTTAAGGTCAAACATTATACCTGAAGAACAAAAAATGCAGATAAGTTCACAGGTCTGAAGTCTTCAGTCTTAACCTCTCTCCAGCTGAGCTATTTTGGCCACCTTGTCTGAAGTTTTATGAACCTGAATCAAATTGAATTTTCTATTAATTTTTATTAATTTATTTTCATTAATTTTTAGCTATTTTAATGGTCATAATAGGATCAGACATAATTTTAGAAGGTGCTTGGAGAGTACAAGTTCCTTAGTTATGCTAGTAATAGGTTGCTGTATATAACATCTATTTTCAATTTTACTAAAAATATTTTATAATATTTTTCTTATTAGATTTCAAAAAGTAGAGAAAAAAATAAAGAAGAATCTTGATTTGAACCTCTTTGATGGTGTTATTAGTTGGGTTTTACAGTCAAGTGAAAGTGAATTTGAGTCTTCAAAACTGTAAGAAAACAAATTTATGTTGTCTTAAGCCACTAAGTTTGAAGTAATTTATTAGAGCAGTAAGGGGGAACTAATACTGAGAAGGAAACCGATCCTTCTATTCAATTACTAAGGCCAGACCGAGACAGTGCCAGAATTGATGCTTTCTGAATCCAAAGCTCTTCCCATAAGTGAGTTGCCTCTTCACCTTGATCAAGCTATCATTTCAGTTATTTTATTAACACTGAAAATAACAAAAAGAGCCATTTAATTAAATAATCTTAGACTTTTATTTCGAGCTTCCCTGGTAGCTCAGCTGGTAAAGAATCTGCCTGCAATGCAGAAGACCAGACTTTTGGTTCAACCAATCATTGAAGATGCACAGAATTTTAGTCTTTTCTCTTTTTCAGGTAAAAGTGTTAAAAATATTTCATACAGCACTTTGTGCCCTCATCTTCCCTCTCTCACCCACAGTGGTTATTAGTGGCTGTGATTTGGGACAATGGGTATTACTGGGAATGGGGAGCAAAAGATTTGACTATTTTAGAGAATGGACTGTCCTCCCTTTCTTCAGGCCACTGCTGCTAAGTTGCTTCAGGAAGATTGAACAGCTGTTTCCAAGAAATAGTGATTCAGATATTTAGATGGCAAAAGCACCTTTCCTCCATTCTGAACTCCTCTACCAGCTGCTTCTGCCTGAGCCCCTTCCCTATGGCCACATTCACTTTAACACTTGGACCAACCAAGTGTGGAAGCAGATAGGGTAAGGGAATGTGGCGTGAGAGATGGGCCAGAACATCAAGGTCTTTCCAGATAGGAGAGACAGAGACATCAGTAGCAGGGCAGGTCATAAGGGTAGAGTTAGGGGCTCTGGGCATAGCAGTCTTCCAGTGTCTACTGAACAACAGGAGTAATAGTAACAGGTAGCTGTAGTCAGATTCTATGCTGAACATATTACATATATTCTCACAAGCGCCCCCACGAGGTAGATATTATCTTTCTCATTTAATGGATAAGAAAACCAAGAGTTAACTAATTTGTCTTGGAGCATATGACTAGAAATAATGTCATTGCTGTGGATAAGAACATCTCATTACATCTCCACTTACTGGTCCCAAACCTCCCTGACTCAGAACTTAAACTTTGTGCTCTTGCCTTTCCTTTTTGTGATGTCACCTTATGCTCAAAAATTCCCTACTTGTGACCACATCTACCTTGAGAATAATTTTCAGATGTACATATGTGTTTATGTGGAAGGGTATGTGTGTGTGTGTGTGCACGACTTACCACAGTAGAGTCCTGATATGCCTCTTCCTGAAATTATAAGAATGTGAGATGGTCCCAATTTCGAAAACCCCATCAAGAGAGCTCCAACTAATGAAAGAATGTTTGCTACAAACATGGCTTTGATTCTGAAAATTTGAAAAGCAAGGATTATAAATTTAGCATCGAAACTTGATAAAAAGGATTTGCTTTCAGAGCATGCTGAGATTTTTACCAAAGAGTGATTATTTTAATTTTGTTGATAGAGCTAGCCGGGGAATCTTAAACCATGATTGCTACTTTGATTTGTCTGTGTGTTAAAGCATTAACAATACATAATATTTATAATGAGAGAATTTGGGTTGCGTGTACCTAATCTCCACAATTTGATAGAGATGATTTAATTGTGATGATGACTAGTTTGCTTTAAGATAACACTTCCGAGACCTTTTCAAATAGTTAACAATTCATTTTCTACATGCTGACTGTTTTGAAGAATAAACGCCTGGTGATAGCTAAATTTAATTCTGTAGCTGTAACCTACGACACTGACACTTTTTTTTTCTTTTAATGGTACAAGATTTTAGCTGCTATAGATCATGAAAGAACTTTAAAATTTAAATTTTCTTTAGTATAAATTATTTGGAAGTAGATTAAAACATGCTTTTACTTTAAGCCTTATCAGAGAACTGTAATATTCTTATTTTATCATTATACGCCAGCATATTTCCAGAATCTATGAATCAATGTCAACCAATGCAAAATACATAGTAAAGATGATAATAGCAAAAACACCACCATTTTCAAAATTTGTCATACAAAAATTGACATTTGCAGGTATCTGATACTCTTCTTCCTGTTAAATGGGAAAGTGATGTACACAAAAACATTCAAAGTTCAGTCACTGATGATAAGGCCAATAAAAGAACCTGAGTGAATAAACGTGAAAATATTTGTCTCACAAAGAAATGTAAGTTTCTTGTTATATTCTGTTTCAGTGTTTCAAACTTTAACAGGTGAGCTTTTCCTAAACAAGTATCTTAAACCCCAAGCAGATTGTTTTTTTCTAGAAGAATAAAGCTATATAATCTCATACTCATTTTCCCAACAAACCATGTGATGAGCTGGATAATACCCCACAATAGTCAACATCTTAATCTTCAGATCCTGGGAATATATCACTTTATATGGTAAAGGGATTTTGCAGATCTGATTAAATTAAGGATTAAATTGGATAATGTCTTCATCACGAAATTGGGCCCAATGATGTACTTATATTAGGAAGGCATAAGAGAAGGTGATGAGACGAAAGAAATAAATCTTTGTAGTGATGTGCTTTGAAAATGGAGGAAGAGGCCACAGACAAGGAGAGAGCTGGCCACCAGAAGCTGGGGCAGGGTAAGGAAATGGACCCTTCCTTAGAGCCTCCAGAAGGAATGGGCCCTGCTGACACCTTGACTTCTGCCAATGAAACTGAATTTGGTTCTCTAGAACTGTAAGGAAACAAACGTGTTGTTTTAAGCCACTAAGTTTGTAATAATTCATTAGGGCAGTAACAGGAAACTAGTATATGGAAATTATCAACAACCCAGAGGCAGGCAGATAGAGTGATTTAGAGCTGACCAGCTTCAAAACTGCAGAATAGACAAACATAGGGGTGTTTCTCTGTCAAGTTTTTTCTCTACACAAGGACAGAGGGCAGGCAAATTCAGTAATTTACCTTAGGAAATTGTTACTAGCTAGCTGATAATATATTCTAGTAGGGGAAAAAAGAGAAAAAGTCATACCAGAGACAGATAGCCTGAAAGTATTTTTGATACCAGATTGCTCTAAAGTCCCTCTTCCTTACCACCAGTGGCTGCTGGAGCATTCTATACAACTTAAAAGGATTTTAACTTCTGCTCTGATGTGAGAAAGAGCCAAGAATAAATAATCTAAAAATACATAAAATGGTTGAATCAGGGAGAAAGAAATATGTCTATTTCTTTAAATCATGCTCTGAGTGCTTCTGTTAGTGTAAGTTTCTTCATTATCATCGTCTACATTTGCTGCCTGCTCACTTTGTGGCAGGCAGTGTACTAAACCTTTTATATTCATTTTCATTTAATCCTCACAATAATTCCACAAAAGGAGGTGTTTTTTTCCCCCCACATAGCAGATGGAAGGAAATGTCTTAGAGAACCAAGGTAACTTGCTCATTAAGTTACAGAGCTGGGACTTGATCTCTGTGAAACCAAAGGTTAATGCTTTATTTTGGTAAGTTCCATTTTTGGTTTAAAAGGAAGAACACATTCAAAGGCAACAAGCTATGTATATCCTCCCTCACTCATGGTAACATGGATTGCCCAGATCATGGACTCCCCCACCTTACCCTGGTCCTTAAATTTTAAATAAAATTTGACCTAGAGAACCCAAATAGTGGCCACAGATACCTATTAACACAATTATAAGCAAAGGGTTTTTTTTAAAGTAGTAACAGAGTGAAGTAAGCCAGAAAGAAAAATGCCAATGCAGTATACTAACGCATATATATGGAATTTAGAAAGAAGGTAACGATAACCCTGTATGCGAGACAGCAAAAGAGACACAGAGGTATTGAACAGTCTTTTGGACTCTGTGGGAGAGGGCGAGGGTGGGATGATATGGGAGAATGGCATTGAAACATGTAAAATATCATATATGAAATGAATTGCCAGTCCAGGTTTGATGCATGATGCAGGATACTTGGGGCTGGTGCACTGGGATGAGCCAGAGGAATAGGATGGGGAGCGAAGTGGGAGGGGCGTTCAAGATGGGGAACACATGTACACCCATGGTGGATTCATGTCAATGTATGGCAAAACCAATACAATATTGTAAAGTAAAATAAATAAATTAATTAAATTTTTAAAAAAGCAGTAATGGAATAGTACATTTTTATTTGTTTACTTTTAACGAGTGGAGCAATGACCCTGGCAATAGGGACAATCATGTCATTTCTCAGTGACTTTTCCTTGGAAAATAGTTTTTTTATAGAGACTCAACTGTTTTGTGTTAATTTTGAAGTTAAAATGATTAGTTTTAGGGCTCTCAAGGAAGTGAACATTTTTCATTTTTCTACTGAAAGCTAGAAGAAACCTTGCTTTTAATCTACCATAAATAATTAGATAAATCATAATTTGACATTGTTTTGGGGTATGACCGTTGTCAATGCTAGATCCTAGGACCTGAGAAGACATGCACTCTGTTTTCATCAGCAGGACACTAAATGTAGAGGGAGTCACTGAATTGTTAGAATCTTGTCTCTAAATGAGGGACAAGGGCTCACATTTTTTTCTTCAGTGATGAGAAGTATAAAACATCAATAACTGCTAAAAGAATTGGTCTGTCCATGTTTAAAATTTTAATTTAGCTTTGTTTAATTTTATTTATTTTAGAGATAAGTAATCTAGAAAATTTTCCAATTACTGCTTAAACTTGGTTCAAACTGAAATAATTTAAAAAAATTTAAAATAAGTAAAGCCAGTTAATGACCGGCATAATTTATGAATACTGATTTAAAGTTTAGCTAAGGGGCTTCCCTGGTGGCTCAGTGGTACAGAATCTGCTTGCCAGTGCAGAAGACATGGGTTCAATCCCTGGTCTGGGAGAATTCCACATGCCTGGGGACAGTTAAGCCCCTGAGCCACAGCTATTGATCCTGTGTTCTAGACCCCGGGAGCCACAACTATTGAGTCCATGCACTGTAATTACTGAAGCCCTTGCATCCTAGAGCCCATGCTCCACAAGAGGAGAAGCCACCTCAATAAGAAGCCCGCACACTGCAACTACAGAGTAGCCCCTGCTCACCACAGCTGAGGACAGCACTTGCCACAGTGGAGACCTAGCATAGCCAAAAATAAATAAAATTATTTAAAAAAACATCTCAGCTAAACACCAGTAATTTGATAAATTAAACCATTTTCTTTTATGGTAGAGGGAAGTCCCTTTCAAATAAAAACAAGAATAAAACTTGTGTTTCTGTGATACCTATTACTTTAGAAAAATTCTTACAGTCTTATTAAAATCTCCAGTACAAAAGGAAGAAATTATCAGAACTTAATAACCAAAGACGGAGAAGGCAATGGCAAGCCACTCCAGTACTCTTGCCTAGAAAATCCCATGGACGGAGGAGCCTGGTAGGCTGCAGTCCATGGGATCGCTACAAGTCAGACGTGACTGAGCAACTTCACTTTCACTTTTCACTTTCACACATGGAGAAGGAAATGGCAGCCCACTCCAGTGTTCTTGCCTGGAGAATCCCAGGGATTGGGGAGCCTGGTGGGCTGCCGTCTATGGGGTCGCACAGAGTCGGACACGACTGAAGTGACTTAGCAGCAGTAGCAGCAGCAATAACCAAAGAGGGAAAACTATAAAGTAGGAATTTTAATAATTAAATGAATTGTAACCCAGTATGCCAATGCATGAGATGTAAGAGATGCGGGTTCGATCCCTGAGTTGGGAAAATCCCAGGGAGAAGGGCATGGCAACCCACTTCACCATTCTTGCCTGGAGAATCCCATGGACAGAGGAGCTTGGTGGGCTACAGGCCACATAGGGTGTCGAAGAGTTGGACATGACTGAGCACACACATTACTAAGGTAGTTGCCTATATCATTTATTTATTTATTTTTCATTGGAGGCTAATTACTTTGCAATATTATATTGGTTGGTTTTGCCATACATTGACATGAATCCGCCCCGGGTGTATATGTGTTCCCCTTCTTGAAGCCTCCTCCCACCTCCCTCCTCTCCTTATTATCCCTCTGGGTCATCCCCGTGCACCAGCCCTGAGCATCCTGTACCATGCATCGGACCTGGACTGGCGATTTGTTTCACATATGATAATATACATGTTTCAATGCCATTCTCCCAAATCATCCCACCCTCGCCCTCTCCCACAGAGTCCCAAAGACTGTTCTATACACCTGTGTCTCTTTTGCTGTCTCGCATACAGAGTTATTGTTACCATCTTTCTAAATTCCATATATGCATTAGTATAATGTATTGGTGCTTTTCTTTCTGGCTTACTTCACTCTGTATGATAGGCTCCTTTTTCATCCACCTCATTAGAACTGATTCAGATGTATTCTTTTTAATGGCTGAGTAACACTCCATTGTGTATATGTACCAAAGCTTTCTTATCCATTCGTCTGCAGATGGACATCTAGGTTGCTTCCATGTCCTGGCTATTATAAACAGTGCTGCAATGAACATTGGAGTACATGTGTCTCTTTCAATTCTGGTTTCCTTGGTGTGTATGCCCAGGAGTGCGATCGCTGGATCATATGGCAGTTCTATTTCCAGTTTTTTAAGGAATCTCCACACTGTTCTCCATAGTGGCTGTACTAGTTTGCATTCCCACCAACAGTGTAAGAGAGTTCCCTTTTCTCCACACCCTCTCCAGCATTTATTGCTTGTAGACTTTTGGATAGCAGCCATTCTGACTGGTGTGAAATGGTATCTCATTGTGGTTTTGATTTGCATTTCTCTGATTATAAGGGATGTTGAGCACCTATATCATTTAGATTTTTAAAAGTTTTTGCATTTTCTAATTTTTCCATATTTGCATATTTTTATCATCAGAAAAAAGTGACAAAAAAGTGGATGCAAAGATCAGAAAATAAATATAAAGAAATAACTGTTTGATTTTCTGTTTTATTTCCTTTCTATCAATAACTTCAAATAAGCAGATGACACCCTTATGGCAGAAAGTAAAGAGGAACTAAAGAGCCTCTTGATGAAAGTGAAAGAAGAGAGTGAAAAAGCTGGCTTAAAACTCAGCATTCAAAAAACTAAGATTATGGCATCGGGTCCCATCACTTCATGGCAAATAGATGGGAAAACAATGCAAACAGTGACAGACTTTATTTTCTTTGGCTTCCAAATAACTGCAGCTGGTGACTACAGCCATGAAATTAAAAGACGCTTGCTCCTTGGAAGAAAAGCTATGACAAACCTAGACAGCATATTAAAAAGCAGAGACATTACTTTACTGACAAAGGTCCATATAGTCAAAGCTATGGTTTTTCCAGTAGTCATGTATGGATGTGAGAGTTGGACCAAAAAGAAGGCTGAGCACCCAAGAATTGATGCTTTTGCACTGTGGTGTTGGAGAAGACTCTTGAAAATCCCTTGGACTGCTAGGAAATCAAACCAGTCAATCATAAAGGAGATCAGTCCTGGGTGTCCATTGGTAGGACTGATGCTGAAGCTGAAACTCCAGTACTTTGGCCACCCGATGTGAAGAACAGACTCATTGGAAAAGACCCTGATTCTGGGAAAGATTGAAGGCAGGAGAACAAGTTGACAACAGAGGACAAGATAGTTGGATGGTATCATCAACTTGACGGACATGAATTTGAGCAAGCTCCTGGAACTGGAGATGGACAGCAAAGCCTGGTGTGCTGCAGTCCATGAGGTTGCAAACAGTTGGACATGACTGAGCGACTGGACTGAGCTGATGGGGGTGGAGGGAACTCCAAGAGCTTTAGTATTTCACATGACTAAATGAAATTTGGATGTAAAAGAGTTCTACTGATGTTTTTAATCCAAAATAGGAAGTTTCAATCCACAATAGAAAGTTGAGAAATGGAGATACCACTTGCTTCATTTGTGGTTGGGTTTTGAGATGGCAATAGCAGCAGCTAGAAACCCCCCATCAAGTACATTGGGCAACTGGGAGTTGGTGATATTGACTTAACCTTACGACTGGATTGATCCAGATGTCAAATTCTAATCTGAAAATGAAAAACTGGGTGTCTGAGAAATGGAGCAATTTGGTGAAGCCAACAATAGATTTAAAAATTCCATGCTTGACTCTTCCCTTGAGTTCCTGAGTAAAGCACTTGGGCTGTGGTTTCTTAATATGCTTTATGAGTTATAAAGTCAGAGAATCAAAGTGATTATCTAGAAATACACACCAAATTCACTTTTTCTGTAAATATTTTCACAGTTAAATAGTTTACTGCAACAGCTTTTTCCATTATTTGGTCCAGAGAGTAAAAATGTTAGTATCTTGGTTGTGTCCAACTCTTTGTGACCCCATGGAGTGTAGCCCGCCAGGCTCCTCTGTCCATGGAATTCTCCAGGAAAGAATACTGGAGTGGGTTGCTATTTCTTTTTCCAGGGAAACTTCCTGACCCACAGATCGAACCTGGGTCTCCTGCATTGCATTCAGATTCTTTACCATCTAAGACACCAGGAAAGCCCTTATTTGGTCCAATACCAACCTAACTCATAAGGTCGTGAGTTGAAAAAAAACAACTCTAAAACTATCCCACAAAATGGAAGATTATCTCTTTCTAAACAAATTCTGAAACCGCAAATAGTGACTTTTCTGTGTGCATGCTTATTTATGAAAGTTGCCTACCTTCCAAGCTTGTCCCCAAGCAACCCTCCAAAGAACGATGCAATCATTCCACCAACTGCAAAGCTGGACACAGACAGGGACCAGAACATGGTGATGAAGCTGGCTGATGTCATAGTCTCTTCCTCAGCCCAAGAGACTGGTGTTGGATCTCCTGGGCTTGTGGGCAATTCCTCTGTACTGTTGAGAGCATAATTGTTGATAGCTTTTCGGTCATCCAGTGAAACACCCAGAACATGTCTATAGTGGGTTATAATTACCTAAGGAGATAAAGAAAAATAGCTGAAATATTTCAAACATTCTGTATATTTTTGGTTTGTTTTTCCTTGAAACTATTTGTAGGTTTTCAAGCAGAATTATTTCAATTATGTGTGTTATGCACATATTCATGCACATAGATTGCTTATAGTTGACCACATCCTATAAAACAAGAGGTCACAAATTCCACTGCCAACAGGACCGTGGCAGGAACAAACAAGTAAACGAGGCAAGAAGAAGCTTGATAACTTGAGGGCTGAAATATGGTCTATACTATGGAGAATATGGGCTCCAGTGGTAAACAATCTGCTTGCTAATGTAGGAGACGTGGGTTTGATCCCTGAGACAGGAGGATCCCTGGAGAAGGGAATGGCAACCCACTCCAGTGTTCCTGCCTGGATGATCCCATGGACAGAGGGGCCTGGTGGGCTACAGTCTGTGGGGTCACAAGGAGTCTGACACGACGCAGTGATTAAACAGCCACCATTGAGAGTAAAGTGCTGAGCGGGCAGGATTTATTTGTCCCATCTGAAGGAGGAAGCTGCGATTTGAGACTAGCACTGCATGGCCTTTAATTTTTAAAGAGAAGCCAGACGTGTGTAGTTTTATGTAAAATTCTTCAAGTTTTAAAGATTGGCAGCTGTCCATATTGAAACTATCCTGCAAGCTGAAAAGATACATTTTCATGCCACTGTTAGCCCTGCATCATAGCAGGATTTAAATTTAAATTGGCTACTGTAAATATTTTAACTGAAACAAAAAAGTGGGTATAAGAAAAAAGTTTGAGAAAGTTGAGGCCAAAAATAAAGTTAGCATACAAAATTCAAACACCAGGTGCTCTACCCTTGCTTTAGGTGAGCTATAAATTTATTAATAAGTGTCCTAGCAGCCAGTGAAAAGAGAGGAAAACAATCACGTATATTGGTGAATTCTGAAGATCAAAACCAACTCAGAAGTCCCTGAGAAGGTGCTGGAACCTAAAGGAAGTGTCTTGTGTGGGTCCTCACTGAGGGCAGTAGGTAACAGAGCAAACTGTTCAAAGCTAGATTTCACAGAGCTGTATCTTATGTCTCAGTAGAGGCAAACTCAAACAAAAGTATAACTGAGTAAAGACACATCCTTCCGGCTCTTCTTCCATGTCATTCCTCCGGATGATTTGGTCACCACTTGGCAGCAGTGGGCTGGGGGGACCTCTAACAATGACCTGGAATGCAGCTGTCCTCGGATGCCAGACATGGGCAGTCCTATGTGGTGAAGTCAGCTGATGAAGGAGAGAACGTACATCCTCTTATGATAAAAGAACTCTGATCCAGACCTTTGCCTCGTGGGAAGGTCACTCTGTATGGATAATATACACAGAAGAAAGGCTGAAAGGAAATAGCCCAGATGTTTTCAGCAGTTTGCTCTACATGAATAATCATTAATGGTTTTCTTTCTGAAACTTTTTGCAACAGGTATGCATAGTTTTCACACTCATAAAAAGTGTGATTTAAAACTACCCTAAAATAATTCCAAATGTCATTCTGCTAATAAAAAACAAATTCTTCTTACATAATGGCGTTTAAACAGCTCTTAAAATACAGATGGAAGGGGCTGTCAAGACGGCACTAATCCTGATGCCAGAGAGGGATGACCTCTGTTGTCAGGTCTGGCTGTAGGACTTGGATTAAAGGAGGGGAACCTTAGATTAATTTTTACATTCAACACTGAAGAGGATGGTTTAAATAAGGATTTGAAAAGTTCTCCCTCAAGAAGAGAAAAGGTTATACCAATGCCAAATTTCAGCAATCCTGCTACACTGGCACATGTTATCAGCCACAGAAAAAAGATATGACCCCCTAGAGTGATTCCCTAAATCTCTCAGCCTTGGCAAGACCTGCCACATTCATGATGCTATGTGGTGCCTAACCAGAGAGCATCTTTTGGTCCAAGAAGCAACCCTTTTCAACAGACGGACTTGGAAAGTACACATTTCACACATTCACACCCTGTAGTCTCTAACATTTTCCTTAGAGTCCACTATGTTAAGAGAAGCAGACGAAAAATGATGGGTTCACAGAGAACTCCCAACAGAAGCTTGTGTTGTCACCTTATGCCATCCCTTCCCCCAGCTTCTCCTCTGTCCCTTTCTCCTTCATTCACTAAACACTTTGTGTTTCTGTCAATCACTGTGCTTGGCACTGGTGTTAAGAGGAAGAACACGACATCAATCCCACCCTAAATGACCTGATGGTCTGAGAAAGGGCAGAGGGAATGAAATCCTGATTTCCCCCACTTACAAACTGTGGGATCTGAGACAAATGACATCCCTCTCCTGTGTATTTCCTGGAAACCAGAGTAGGGATGCATACAGGAAAAGTGAAAAATGATAGAAAGTATCCAATATTAAAAACACCCAAAGAGTCATGGAGAAAACCCAAACTTTATGGGACTTCTTGACTTATTTAAAGGTTTATATTATTTTACTTGGATCACTCATGGGAGACTGACGTAGAGGGAAGGACTAGAATCTTTCCAGTGTTAGGCTCCTACAGGGTTTCTCCTTTGCTTGTCTTTTTTTTTTTTTTTTTCTTGTGATGCAAACTCTTAGGATTTACCCTCTTAGCAACGTTCATAGATAACACACAGCTGTATTAATTATATTTAATTATATTTGTCACGTTGAACATCACATCCCTAGTACTTACTTATCTTACAGTTAAAAGTTTGTACCTTTAAACGACCTTTATCCGATTCCACCCACTCCCTACCCAAGGCTCCAAAATGCTTTGATCTGGACAAAAAAAATGTGCATAACCAGGTTGTTGGATGAATCAGCAGGGGAGAGCCTATGTTGGTGCCTGACATACAGTGAGTTGGTGCTCAGTACATGTTTCTGCACTGAAAAAAACCTACACTTCCACCGTTTCTTCTTACACCCTGGCATTTCCATTTTTGGCTAGGAGCTCTGAATATATGCTGCAATAAGCTCTTAAGCTTTTTTAAATCCTTTTGGCACGTGGCATTCTGGCTGAAGTTTTCTGTGAGCTCAGCGAACAGCAGAATCAGAGATCAAGAATTATTCATTACTCTTTCTTTTGCTATGAGGGTTATTAAATGAGGAGTAAAGGTCAAGTTATCAGCATTGGAACCACGCACGTGGTACCTGACAGAAGACCAGATTACCACGTGTTCCCCATGTGGGCACACTTTATCTCTCTGAATGAGGAGCTGATATCTTTCTGCCACTGACAGAAATTGCCAAAAAGAGAACTTGTACATTTCACTTGCCTGTTGAGGTGCATTGATCACACCAATGTCATATCCAAACTGGAAGGAACTCAGCACAGCAGTGAAGACAGCCAAAACCAAGGTCCCGGTGACCTGCGGGGAATGAAACACAGGGCTGGGAAACACCAGGCAATTTCAATTACCCACCGTCCATCAGTCTGCAGCATGGGCTTCTGACAGGTTCCATGGGCTGGTTCTTGCCACTTGATACTCATTCATCATATACCCCTATGTTCCTGGAAGGGCTCATTCATATGCGACTGTGGGTGTCTTTCATTTCTCCTATACTGCCAAAGCAGCGAAAAGTTTGGGACAGCTTCATCCAGGGAAGGAACCAAACATCCTTTTGCACATGTGTATATGCTAAGTCACTTCAGTTGTGTCCGACTCTGCAACCCCATGGACTATAGCCTGTCAGGCTCCTTTGTCCATGGGATTCTCCAGGTAAGAATATTGGAGAGGGTTGTCATGCCCTTATCCAGGGGATCTTCCCGACCCAGGTCTCCCACATTGCAGGCGAATTTTTCACCATCTGAGTTACCTGGGAAGCTCAAGAATACTGAAGTGGGTAGCCTATGCCTTCTCCAGGCATCTCTTTCATTGCAGGTGGATTCTTTACTGAGCTACAAGGGAATCTGAGTTCTTTATATGAATATGCAGGGTTTTGAGATAGGAGACAAGAGGGGTTCCTTGTGTCAGACTCAGCGTGTACTGGGAAGCATGAAAAAATTTTCAATTAACACAAAACCCTAAGTGATGGGATCGGGGCATATATGTTTAAAGAAGCACCCACAGGACACGATACTAAATTGTCTCCGAGAACTGCTTTACAAATGGAGTCACTTACTTTGCATCTTGACATGGAACATGATGCTGTATGTGCAGAGTTGTAAGTAGCACCCGGAAACTTGAACTTGAGAACCAAACCAGAAATGCAACCAGGAGGGCAGGGCATGGAGCTTACAGAACGCAGCAGAGCAGCAAGGCAGGAGGCCCAGCAGCCGCTGGCTGGAGACCACCTCTCCCCACAGCGCTCAGCTCTGCATTTGGCAGGCTGATGTTTTCTCCTAAAAGACTGTTGTGCGCCTGCTGTCATATATGGCTCTGCATTCTCATGTTTGTCATTAAATCTCCTCTCCTATAAGACAAGGGGCTTCCCAGGTGTGCTGGTGGTGGAGAGCCCGCCTACCGATGCAGGAGACAGATGCGGGTTTGATCCCTGGGTCAGGAAGATCCCCTGGAGGAGGAAATGGCAACCCACTACAGTATTCTGGCCTGGAGAAACCCTTGGACAGAGGAGCCTGATGGGCTATAGACCACGGGGTAGGACAGAGTCAGACATGACTCAGTGATTCAGTATCACTTCACACACACTTCGTGTATGTGTGTGTGTAATCGTTTTCTCTTGTCGCTATTACAAAAAAAATCAACAAACTAGTGGCTTAAGTAACACAAATGTATTACTTTACAGTTCTTGTAGGTCAGAAGGACCTCTGTGCTGGCTGTAAAGCAAGGGCCATTCCCATTTCTGGAGGCCACAACATCCCTTGATTAGTTGTGCCCTTCCTCCATCTTCATAACAGAATCTCCCTATCTCACGGTCCATAACAGTAAAGATGTTTGTAAAGCCCTTTTTTCTGTATTAGGTAACAGATTCACACGGGACAAAGAACACAACCAGGGACAAAGCTATGGGTATCTTTTGAGGGCCCTTATTCTGGCTCAGAGGTTAAAGCGTCTGCCTCCAATGCGGGAGACCCGGGTTCAATCCCTGGGTCGGGAAGATCCCTTGGAGAAGGAAACGGTAACCCACTCCAGTATTCTTGCCTGGAGAATCCCATGGATGGAGAAGCCTGGTAGGCTACAGTCCACGGGGTCGCAAAGAGTCAGACACGACTGAGCGACGAAATGGAACAGATTCTGCCAACAGCACTCCTCACAATGTACCACTAGTATCCCTATGTTATAGGTAACTAGACTAGGTAGCAGCAGCAGCAGACTAGGTTATGGCACCCCACTCCAGTACTCTTGCCTGGACAATCCCGTGGACGGAAGAACCTGGTAGGCTGCAGTCCATGGGGTCGCTAAGAGTTGGACACGATTGAGTGACTTCACTTTCACCTTTCACTTTCATGCACTGGAGAAGGAATTGGCAACCCACTCCAGTGTTTTTGCCTGGAGAATCCCAGGGACGGGAGAGCCTGGTGGGCTGCCGTCTATGGGGTCGCACAGAGTTGGACACGACTGAAGCGACTTAGCAGCAGCAGCAGCAGACTAGGTTAAGGTCTTACAGCCAGTAAATTGTAGAATAATGATTTGGATCTAGAACCTATGCTTTTAATTACTTGGTTATTTTGAATTTCTCATGAATCAGAAACAGACATTCAAAAGCCAAACATATCTGAAAATCTAGGATCCTAATCTTTCTAAACTGGAAAAACTATCCAAGAGTGCACATATTCACAGAATTTGCCAATTTTGATGCTGAAGCCAAATGACCAAACACCCACCAATTCCAAGAGCATTTTCCCACCACTCACCACACAAATGCCCGCCATCCTCACACACCCACAAAAGACCTTTGTGAGGTTTTTGGCAAAAATTGAAAAGGCAAACAAAGGCTACTCAACTGCTCCTCTGTAGCTCAGCTGAAGAACCTTAGGTTCTACCCAACACCAAGCCCAGGGCCACAATATACCCTCCCAGTTTCCTCCCCACATCCCCTGTCCCTCTGGCGGCAGGGTCTCCCAGCACCTGGTGTCTTAGTGACTGCCCCTCCCACTCCACCTAAGGCTTCTGCTCTCTGCTGGCTTACCAGTCCCTACCAGACAAGCATATAGTTCCTTTCTTCTTATTTTGAGTACAACCAGTGACCAAGGCAGTGGTGAGCAGGAATGGAAGTTGCAGGTGAAGGTAGTGGCTGCAGCAGGTTTGGTCTGCTGTCCTCAGGTGGTGCAGTGGTAAAGAATCAACCTGCCAATGCAGGAGACCCAAGAGATGAGGGTTTGATCCCTGGGTCAAGAGGATTCCCTGGAGGAGGAAATGGCAACCTGCTCCAGGATTCTTGCCTTGAAAATTCCACAGACAGAGGAGCCTGGCAGGCTACAGTCTGTGCATGCTGCGTGCTAAGTCACTTCAGTCGTGTCCAACTGTTTGTGACCCTATGGACTGTAACCCGCCTGGCTCCTCCATCCATGGGGATTCTCCAGGTCAGAATACTGCAGTGTGTATTCCCTTCTCCAGGGGCTCTTCCCGGCCCAGGGATTGAACCCTCTCCTCTTAACGTCTCTTGCATCAGCAGGTGGGTTCTTTACCTCTAGCACCCTGGGAAGCCCCAGGCTACAGTCCAGAGGGTTTCAAAGAGTGGATAAGACTGAGTGCATGTGCTCCCATATGCACAAACACACACACACTCCGTCAGCCTTCCTCTGACACTCCAAATGATTCTCAGTCACAACAGTATTAGCTGTTCCTACATTTCTTTGACAAAAATAAAAGTTAATTTTTAAAGATAGAACTCCTGTTTCATTACCTCCCAATTAAATTGTTCTAAGTCATTGCTGTAGGAATACTGGAGTTGCCCCTAAGATCACTTTCTTCCACTTTTTTTTTTTTTTCAGTCGCTCAGTCGTGTCCGACTCTTTGCGACCCCATGAATCACAGCACGCCAGGCTTCCCTGTCCATCACCAACTCCCGGAGTTCACTCAAACTCATGTCCATCGAGTCGGTGATGCCATCCAGCCATCTCATTCTCTGTCATCCCCGTCTCCTCCCGCCCCCAACCTTTCCCAGCATCAGACTCTTTTCCAATAAGTCAACTCGTCGCATGAGGTGGCCAAAGTATTGGAGTTTCAGTTTTAGCATCAGTCCTTCCAATGAACACCCAGGATTGATCTCCTTTAGAATGGACTGGTTGGATCTCCTTGCAGTCCAAGGGACTCTCAAGAGTCTTCTCCAGCACCACAGTTCAAAAGCATCGATTCTTCGGCGATCAGCTTTCTTCACAGTCCAACTCTCACATCCATACATGACCACGGGAAAAACCATAGCCTTGACTAGATGGACCTTGGCTGGCAAAGTAATGTCTCTGCTTTTTAATTTAAGGATAACAAAAAATACCATTGAGAAGGAGACAGGAGAGAGAGGTTTTTAAATTTATTTTTTAATTGTAAGAGAATTGCTTTTAAATGTTGTTTTGGTTTCTGTCGTACAACAACTTGAATCAGCCTTAATTTTATATATTTTATATATATATATATCTCAACAAAGGTCCATCTAGTCAAAGCTTTGGTTTTTCCAGTGGTCATGTATGGATGTGAGAGTTGGACTATAAAGAAAGCTGAGTGCTGAAGAATTGATGCTTTTGAACTGTGGTGTTGGAGAAGACTCTTGAGAGTCCCTTGGACAGCATGGAGATCCAACCAGTCCATCCTAAAGGAAATCAGTCCTGAATATTCATTGGAAGGACTGATGCTGAAGATGAAACTCCAATACTTTGGCCACCTGATGTGAAGAACTAACTCATTTGAAAAGACCCTGATGCTGGGAATGATTGAAGGCGGGAGGAGAAGGGGGCGACAGAGGATGAGATGGTTGGATGGCGTCACCGACTCAATGGACATGAGTTTGAGTAAACTCCGGGAGTTGGTGATGGACTGGGAAGCCTGCCGAAATGCAGTCCATGGGGTCACAAAGAGTCGGATACGACTGAGCAACTGAACTGGAACTGGAACTGGATCTCGTCCCCCCTGAGCCTCCATCTCTTCCTCCAGCCCACCCGCCCCGACCCCCACCCCCCCGCCCGCCTTTAGGTCATCACAGAGCACGAACCAGGCTGGGCTCCCTGTGTTATACAGCAACTTCCCACCTGCCGTCTTGTTTACACATGATAGTGAATATATGTCGATGCTACTTTCTTTATTCGTCCCACTCAGGAGAGGTTTTAAGTTTAGAAATCATAGGATGTTCTTAAAATCTTTGTCCTCTGGTCTTCCTGGCTTCTTCTCTTTAGTGAAGGCTCTGGTCCTACCACCCTATGGCCTGTAGTTCCCCACTTTAACTCCTTGAGAGAGAAATTTTTGGTCAGATATGGAGCAATCTTATTTATTTTAAGCGGGTCATTTGAATTCCCGAATGAAGTGATCATTCCAAATATCGAAGTCTCTGGAACTGTTTGATTGCATTTTATTTTTTTGTTTTGTATTTCTTATTTTCAGGCTTGATTTCCCTCTCTGAACTCCATTCCTAACTGGCTCTTTGCATTCCATCTTTTCCTTTTCCATTGTCAAATAAAAAGAGGTAACATTTGTAGACAAATGGTTAGATTTGGTCAGAGAAAGTTCTGTTTATGAGAGGGAGAATTTCTGAAAACTACTAAATTTGAATTAGCCCATTAACCCTAATTCATTCAATCTATCATCTAAGAGACTGACCCACAAATAAGTACATAGGAGCTAGTGAAAACTTGGCTGGGAGCTGACTCTGTCCAGGCTCTGTGATCTAACTGGTTTGCCTTTTCTCTCAATAACCTTGTAGGTTGGAATTCTACCATTTTACATATGGGAAAACTGATATAGAAAGAGTAAGGAACTTGCCTGAAGGCCTGTAACCACCAAGTGGTAGAAGATATTCAAGTCTTTTCTCAACCTTTTCATAGGCAACAAGGTATTAAGCCTGTACTTTTTGAAAGACATCTGAAGCTTAATAATTTTAAGTTAAAGAAAGCTATGTTCTATATCCAACTAAAAATATGCTGTTGGATAAGTGTAGAAGAAAAGACTGTGGACAAGTGGGCTGAACCCTAACATAGAACAAAATGTGGTGTTTATTTTGTGACTTAGAGGTCAGATGGAGTCCATTAGGAAAAACAAATCAACTTGGGAGTCAGAAAACCTGTAAGAGTCCCATCCATGCCCTTAATATCCCCATGTCAGTTTCTTTGCCCCCCAAATGGGTATGATAGTTATGCATAGAATTATTAAAAAGACTGAATAAGACACACACTATGGTCTTCCTATATATAGTAAAAGGGTTATAAAACAACTGATTTTTAATTACATCATTATCATCTTGTTCGTCACTCTTGCCAAAAAAACCACCTGTCAGTTTTTCAAACATATAGTTTTCACAGCACTACTACAAAATATCCCCATTTTACAGGTAAGGAAACCAGGGCTCAGAGACTAAGTGGTATTCCCAGCACACATAGCTGGTAAATAATAGATACTCTTTTATTGGAACCCAGAGCTCATCTTAAACTCCCACTGCTAAACAAAACGATTTTCAGATTTTCAGCAGCTATTGATTGACTTCGCCAGGAGGAGAAGCTTCTACTGTTTCCTCTACAAAATACCACAAATATCAAGTCAAAGGCGATCTTGCACTCAACTTTGGAAAAGTCCAGGAGTTTCTCAAGCTATAGAATTTTCAAGTTTCAAGGGACATTTGAGAGCAATGGATTCTAGTCTAATCTCTTCCTTTTTCAGTTGAAGAATCGAAGTCCTTTAAGTTATACAACGCATTACTGGCTATATCCAGAGTGAGAATCCAGGTCTCCTACCCCTCAGTCTCGTGCTTAGCTTACTCCTTTCAACCTGGGTGAATTTACAAAGGTGACACATAGTGCTTTACATTAGTTCTCATTCTTTCTGGGTTCCCTTTTTAGGCAATTCTTTAATTCTCAAGAGAAGTGTTACAGCACAATTTCTAAGGCTCCTAAGGGAAGGTAATAATCATTTTAAGTGAAACTTGAGTGCCTTCTATGTGCCAGGCACTGTGGACAAGCACTTTCTGTTTTGCAGTATCTACCAAACTTCAGTTTGAACGCTACCTTCATGTTTTTTGCCAAATCTACATATCATCTGTATAGTTATTAACTCAATATTTATCTTTATACTGCTTTTAAAGTTTTATCTACTTTAGCTGTATCCTGGGCTGTAATAGGAAATCATGAAATCCTAGTTAGTATTCCTTAAATATACATTATACAAACACACAGCTATTGATAGTAAACTGCTTGTCATCTGAGTTCCTCTAAGATTATCTCATTTAATTTCTCCCATACAGTAAAAAGAAAGAAAGAAAGTAAAGTTGCTCAGTCGTGTCCGACTCTTTGCAAACCCGTGGACTGTAGCCTCCTAGGCTCCTCCGTGCATGGGATTTTCTGGGCAAGGGTACTGGAGTGGGTTGCCGTTTCCTCCTCCAGGGGATCTTCCCAACCCAGGTATTGAACCCAGGTGTCCATTGCAGGCAGACACTTTACTGTCTGAGCTACTAGGGAAGCCCCATACAGTAAAGAACTATTATAATCCCCATCTCCCATACTATATCCTTATGTTCTATTCCAATGTGTTTTTAATTTGTTGCAAGAGAGAAAAACCATTTGAGAAAACATTACACAGACCAGTCGGAAAACAGAGCAAATATCCTTAAAATCTCAGTTGGTGGATAGGCCAGTTAAAGAACTTAACCCCCGTATCACAGCAGGTAGGCAACATTAGCACACTTCCAATCCAGGATCATGACCACAAAGCCTGTGCTCCTAGCCTTGTCACTTACTGACATGAAGGAAGGCTTGGCAGAGTAAGTTACACCAGATCAAAACTCGGAGGTCCCTCCTCGAACACCCATTTACCTACTTGTATGATTGTGATTTGGGTGGGGGACACTTATAAGAGCAATAGCACTATACCCTTTCTTTTTTCAAGTGTTTATTTTGAAAAGTATTATATCTACAGAGAAACTGAAAGAGTAGTGCAGTGAACACTCCATAACCTTCACCTGTGTTCACCAATGGTTAGCCTTTACATTTGCTTCATTCTCACTGTGTGTGTCTGTATGTGTTATTTTGGCAAATCGTTCGAAAATAAGTATCAGATATTCATGTCACTTTATTCCTAAATACTTCAGCATGTACTCACTAAGAAAAAGACGTTCTCCTACTCCAACAAAATTACAATACCATTATCATATCCAAGAATGTAGCAGTTATAAAATATTATCTAATATACCCACAATTTCTATCCCCATATTGTCCCTTGGAGCTGTTTCCTTCTTCCTTTCACAATCTAAGCTCACTTGTTGCATTTGGCTGTCAGTTCTTCTTTGTCTCTTTTAATCTAGAATAGTCCTTTTTAGTCTCCTTTAATCTAGGACAGTCCTTCTCATATACTGATATTTTTGAAGATTTCAGATCAGTTTCATGATTAGTTAGATTTGGGTTAAAGTGCCCTTTTTTGCACATTCCTTCAGTAATATGGTTATGTTGCACCACTCGAGAAAACATTACACAGGCTAGTCAGAAAACAGAGCAAATATTCTTAAACTTCCAATTACTGAAAAAAAATATGATTTTTTAGCAGCTAAATTAACTATCAATTGGCCAAGAGAAGAAGGGCTTATCTGTAGTAGCTACACCCAACATTCCCCAAATCTTCAACATACTCCTACATAATCCTCAATATGCTCACTGACTTGAACAGATTTCCCTATCCATGTCCTCAAATGGACATAATACAACTGTACCTTATCTTCTGTCATTTTATGGGCCGGAGTCCTCCTCTTAATTCCAGGTCTAGAGTGGCAGATGCAGTGGCCAGCTTCTGACTGTCCTTCTCCAGCTTTCTGAGACTAGTTATACATTAGAATAGGAGGGGCCAGGCTGGGAGGCATGAGGCCAAGTCTAATCTTGGGCAGAGGTGAATATTGATGAGAATCTAATCAATAAATGCTTTGCCTCTGTCACCTGTGGCGTCAATGTCTTTGTTACACCAGGAAAGAAAATGGGAGCAGGTTTCTTTGGTGTAAGTTACAAACCAGAGATGGTTGTGTTTTAAGGCACGTGCTAAGTGTGGCAGTAACCAGGGGCAAGTGAAAAAGAAAGCTTATAGAGTCTTTTATAGAAAATGAGATGTGCTGGGCTGCCCTGCTCTGTTGTGGGGACAAGAAAGACCGGCACACAGGAGGCACATGCCCTGCAGAGAACCAGTGCTGTGGCACTTGTGCTTCAGAGCCAGACTGTGTGGCCAGGGGTCACTGTAGGCTTGAAGGGTTACCTGAATGAATTTGGAGAGTCATGAACTTGGGTTTGAATCTCACCATTTTACTAGTGGTGTGACCTTAAGCATGAGACTTTTCTGTGCCTTAGTTTTTTCACCCGACAAAAGAGCAGAATATCCACTTTACTGATTGGGTTAAATGTGGTAATGTATGAAATAATAAGTGCTCGGCAAAGGTTGGTTGCTATTGTTTTTGCTATTACTGTTATTAGTTCAGTGTATGTCAGGAAGTACCTGTCGGGGCAGTAGTGCAGAGGTCTCAAATAAACCTTCTCACAGGGCTTGGGCTTGTGCCCTTCTGTGTTTCCTCTATGATGTCCAGTCCTTGTGGGGAGATAGGTGACACCTCCTTTGGTTGAGCTTGAACGGTGTCTAGCAGAGAGTGTTACTGGTTGCACTGAGGCTCAACTGGAACCAGTGTCCAACAGAGAAAATGTAAGGAACAGCCCCTATATGAGGGGTGTTACACAGAAGCAGAGGGTGAGGATGTAAGGGAAACTCAGACTTCATTTGTCTTTTATTTCTCCACCCTCTTTCACTTTCTATCACTTCTACCAGATAATGCAAGTGAGTAAATAATTCATTTCAGATCACAGTCCCAGGCTCTGAGATGCATGATATAAAAAGACACTTCAGAGCTCACAATGCATAAGGAGAGAGAAACTTAACCATAGACAACAATACAGTAATTTCTTGGTGGAAAGGCATGAACGAGTATTATTAGCAAAGATGGTTAATCTTTATGAGTTCTTGCCTAGTGCCAGGTGCTGCTCTCAGCACTTTACACGCATTAACCGGTTCAATCATAACAGAAGGCACTCTCCACTGCACAGCCACGCTTTAGGGAGCAGTTTTCAAATCAGACTTTGAAGACCCCAGGTAGCTACACTGCTCTGAGTGCATAGCCTGGCTCCTGGCTTTCTGCTCTAGTTTCAGCTGGTGATGCCCACAACCATTGTCAGAGCGTCTTTAATCAGCAGAGGACTCCTTAGCAATCATTTTCCAGTGACATGATATGACATGACAGAAAGCCTTTGTGCTGCCGTCAAAAATAATAGTTCCCTCTGTTTACCAACCTTTGTTTTAGGAACTTTCCTTTTAAGAGATGGCCTTGAGTGCGGCGTGATGTCAGGAAACCTTTAACTTTTACCAGGTTATAGCCGCGCAGCGCGTGCAGGGTAGCTGTTCTTTCCTTTGGAAGTGCGCCCTGCTATTCGTTAACCCGGGATGCGGGACCTTAAGCCACCCAGACCAGTTTCCTCTGGTTTAACCCAGACCTCTCCTGTTCTGCTCTTACTCAGAAATAAGTAATCTCTGCACCTTTTAGGGATGGGCTGAAACTTTATCTCCAGTTGTAGGGCAGAGAAATTGCTAACAGTGACTGCATTGATAGTTAGCTCTCTAAGAACTGGTAATGCATTTCAGCCTCTCCGGAGAGTCTGCTTTAGCACCCACCCGAGGAGCGGCGGGTCCGATTGCCTGGAGTTATCTCCGTGTTTCCCTGGTTGTGAGATAAAGTCAGCCTGTTCTCGCTTTGCTGGTGGGATGGGGGCCACCCAATGAGGTGCCCCAGCCTAGAATTACCCAGAGATGCCCTGTGGGTGGTGCAAAACCAGCTTTATGTGGTGGGTTTTGTTTGTTTGTTTAAGATTCACTTTTTAAACACTTCAAGTCATATTCTGATTACTTCTTGATTAATTTAATCTTCATAGTATACACCAGTGGCTCTAACTGGAGAGAATTTTCCAAGGATGGAAAAGAGCTTCCCCTCCTTTTTTCTGTATTATCTTTGCCCGCCCAGTTGCTCGGTTATGTCCAGCTCTTTGTGACCCCATGGATTGTAGCTTGTCAGGCTCCTCTGTCCATGGGGATCCTCCAGGCAAGAATACTGGAGTGGGTAGCCATTCCCTTCTCCAGAGAAGCTTCCCCACCCAGTTATCGAACCCACTTCTGCTTCTTCTGCATTGGCAGGAGGGTTCTTTACAGGCTGAGCCACCTGGGAAACCCCATAATATCTTTACTTTGAGTGAAATGAGAGTTTATTTCTATAAATGGAAAAAAACTCACTCTTTTAGCATGCTGCGTTCCTCTCTGATAGTATCAGGTATGGAGAAGTGCAAAGGCATCTCTGGGGAACCAAATAAAATGAGTTCAAACTGGGCCAACCCAGGAGTGTGGGAAGAATATTGGGAAGTCCTAGATTCTGAAGAAGGCCAGTGTATTTTAAGATTTCTGAGTCAAGTTTGTCCTCATTGTAGCCTGCCTCTCTCACCCTCTCCACAGATCCCACGCTAATTAATCCCACCAGCATCTCTCCTGAATGTGACTGCCCAGCGTGGCTTCCCTGCCCCCAGTCTCATGCTACAGCCTCTTTTTGACAGAGAAGCCAATGGTGATTTAAAAAAACCAGTAATGCATGCATGCTAAATCGCTTCAATGGTGTCTGACTCTTTGTGGCCCCATGACTCCTCTGTCCAGGGGATTCTCCAGACAAGAATACTGGAGTGAGTTGCCATGCCCTCCTCCAGGGATCTCTTCCTGATCCAGGATCAAACCCACAGCTTTTATGGCTCATGCACCAGAAAGTAATACCCCTTTCTTAAAAGTCTCCAAAGACTTCCCTGTCACCCTTAGAAGGAAACCCACATTGGGCAGCACAGCCTGAGAGGCTGATTTGATTCAGCCTTCCCTGACACTGACCTGGCCTTTTACTGCTCTCCTTCTCTGGGCTTAGCCACACTGTCCTCAGACTTGATTAATGTGTTCCAGTCTCAGCACCTTTGTACTTGATGTGGCTCTGCCGACATCACTCCACCCTAGGCTTGTCTGAGATTGGCTCCTTTACATTCCCTTAAGGGCTCACCGAGGCTCTCCAAGCAGGCTTCTTAAGGTGGGCACAACCTACCCCCAACTCATTCTCAGGCCTGTTACTTTGCTTTATTTTCTTCATAGATCTATGCTTGAAATCTGATTTACCATTATTTATTAAAAATTAAACATTTAATAAATTGAAATGTCTAGTCAAAATATCTAATTCTTAAAATATCAAATATTGAAATTATTTTGTTATTTAAATTTATTATTTGTTACTATTTTATTATTTGGACTTCCCTGGTAGCCCAGATGATTAAGTGTCTGCCAACAATATAGGAGACCTGGGTTCAATCTCTGGGTCAGGAAAATCCTCTGGAGAAGGAAATGGCAACCCACTCCAGTACTCTTGCCTGGAAAATCCCATGGACAGAGAAGTGTGATAGACTACAGTCTATCATGGTCCACTTTCCTCACCACATATAAGTTCCATGAATGTGGAGGAGACCTTGCCCTTCTTGTTATCTGCAGCAGCTTGAAAGTGACTGGTACATAGTAGGCACTCAATATTTGTTTAACAAGTAAAAGAAGTTCAAAAAGAGTTACTTTCTTGCAATAGTCTGAGGCTGGCATTGGAACATTTATCAATTGAACACTCAATAAATGCAGTATTTACTGAACATCTATGTAGGCACTAGTCACAACAGCAAACAAAACAGTATCTGCTCATGTGGGGTTTACTTTCCATGAAAGAAACGAAACAGGTGCTTAGGAAGAGAAAGCAGGGGCACTCACTTTGAAAAAGAGTCGGACGTGATTTTGCAACTAAAGATCAACAGTAATCTGTCCAAGAAATCGAGAGAGTCACAGCCCCAGTGACCAGGGATACTTCCTCTTCCCTGCACCTGGGGGCCACAGGTTTGCCTTTGGGAAGGGGTCAAGAGGTCCCCAGGCCTCTGTGTGCGTTTAGGTTTATCATCTGAGTGTTGCTAGGTGATCACTGAGCTAGCCAGAAGAATCTACGAATCCCTGTTTGTGTGTTTCAGGCCCTTAGTCGTGTCTGACTCAGGGACCCTATGGACTGTAGCCCGCCAGATTCTTCTGTCCATGGGCTTCTCCAGGCATGAAAACTGGAGTGGGTTGCCATTTCCTTCTCCAGGGGATATTCCCGACTCAGGGATCGAACCCAGCCCTCCTGCATTGATTCTTTACCATCTGAGCCACCAGGGAAGCACCAGTTCCTCCTAACCCACCTATAGATTAGTCATTGAATTGACTCAGTAATGGGCAAGTTTAAAAGAAAGAAAAGGAATAAAGGAAATAGGCTAATTTGTTGACTGCCACAGACAGAACTGGCACAAACAACCTGCCCCATGTCCTTCCCTGTTAGTCTCAGCACAGGACAATCTTTTTAAGGTCCTCAAAGGTTACATGCTGTGATGATTAATGTGATGTCTCAACTTGGCAGGCCACAGTGCCCAGACATTTGATTAAACATTATTCTGGATATTTCTGAGACAGGTTTGGATGAGATTTGTATTAAAATCAGTAGACACTAAATAAAGTGGGTTGCCTTCCAGAATGTGAGTGGGTCTCATCCATTGAAAGTCTGATAGAACAAAAACCTGACGTCTCCTGAGCAAGAGGGAATTCTCAGGCTTTGGACTCAAACTCTTAACTCCTTCCTGACTTCCCAGCTTGCTGGCCTCCTCCATCATATTCTGGACTCACCAAGCATCCACAACCACACGAGACAATTCCTCAAAATCTCTCTCTCTCTCTCCCTGGGGGACCTCTTGACTCCCTCCCAAAGGAAAACTTATGGCCCCCAGGTGCAGGGAAGAGGAAGTAGCCCTCGTCACTGGGGCTGTGACTATCTTGACTTCTTGGACAGATTGTTGTTGTTTAGTCACTAAGTCATGTCCGACTCTTTGTGACCCCACAGACTGTAGCCTGCCAGACTTCTCTGTCCATGAGATTTCCCAGGCAAGAATACTGGAGTGGGTTGCCATTTCCTTCTCCAGAGGATCTTCCTGACCCAGGGATTAAACTTTATATCTCCTGCATTGGCAGGTGGGTTCTTTACTGCTGAGCCACCAGGGAAGCCCCTTTTGGACTGATATAGTGACCTTAATAGCCGTTCAGTGACTCACACTGGGAGTCTCAGGTACCAGTTGAAAAGCTACCCAATAGCTGTACAATTCTAGACACGGCCCTCACCTTTCATTTATCTGTTTTTCTCCTTTCAAAAATATTTACTTCACTTTAATAGCAAATTAAATATAAATACATGAGACCCTTGTCACTGAGATAATTTTGTAGGCTACAGATAAAGCTGGAATGACCCTCTACCATCACTCTCAGCCACAATAGTTGGTTAGAGATGTCTCTGCTTTCGGTTCGGTAGGTATCTTTCCAATTCACCATCCCCTTTGAATCTCCTACTTTTGTTTCTGTCACTTTGCCTCCTCTCCAAATTTGTCTCTGCCATGTTAGGATGAGGTCTTAGTTCAAATCCTCCTCCTCAAGAAGCTTCCTCTTAGTCTGCTTTCCTAGCATGGCTCAGAAGCTGTAGACAAGTGATACCCAGCTCCTCAGGTGTCCGGATAGCCCTTTCCAGCAGCCCAGGCCTCTGCTGGTCTGAGAGAGACCATGAGGAGAAGAAGAGCAGCTGTGTCTCTACTTCTGGCCTGGCTGACCCCTTTAGCCTACTGGCCATCAATTTCTCTGGAAATGATGGAAAGTTTCCCCTTCCTGGAATGGTTTTATGTCTTTTCTGAACCCAGTAAACCTTGTAAAATGAATTCATGCCACCCTCTTACAAGGGTTTGGAGCACTGGACCGGGGTCAAGAGATGTCCTTTGGGTTTTCCCTCCCCGAAGGGTTAGCTGTTTGACTATCGGCAAGTCTTGCTCAACTTCTCTAGGTTTCATCTATAGCACAGACTGGATAATCTCTGTCTCATCACATGAACGATGAAGATTGTCTCTCGGGATTGTTGTGAGGGTTAAATAAGATAGTACGGATACAGAGCTGAGAATAAAGCCCAGCACATCGTCAGCTCTCAGTACATGTCAGCTCGTAGTGTTTTTCTGCTCAGTTTCCATGAGTCTTTGTTCCTAACATCCTCTCCAAAAATTAGTATAGGGTCCTGTGACCCCCCCAAGGTTGACTAGCTACGTGAGTTCTGCTCCTTCTCTTAGGCTGGGGTTTGTGTTATTTGTCCTTGAGGTCAATGAGGGCTCTTGAAAAGAACAAGGGGCCACCTGATGAGTGGATTTGTGTCATTCATGTCACGGAGATTTGACAATCTGTGACAAATTCCTTTGACAGATGTGCATCTATGGCAATTTATCAGTGAGCACTATCTCAAATTAGTTAATCACTGGGCCGTTCAGTCTAAATTGAATGGTGCTGCTGCATGCAGAAAATTTTTGTTTGCAATTCTTGAGTCATCTCAGTTTAAATTAAGTCAATTAAAATTCCCTGTTCCTAACCATTTTTCTATCAAGTGTGCCTAAATGCCCACAATACTCTGCGGGGCATCTTTCTATTTATGAGTTTGTGTCTCTTTAATGTCTGTGAGTTAATCATTTTCCAACACTGTGCTATTTTCTTTCGCTGCCTTCTGTACCATTTGCTGCTAATTTTCAGGGTGCTAAGGGAGGTTGATATATAAAGTGGGAGTGAAGATCATGAGGTCATCATTGAGGTTTAGCAAACAATGTTGCTCAGTGCTATTGACCAATAGGTCACCAGTAAAAGAAGCAGTGTCAGGGAGAAATGATTCTCGTGACAGCTGTTTACCAGACAGAGAAGAGTTCCGGGAATGTACTGTAACACGCAGATGGTGCAACTCAGTGGTGGGCGTGTTGTTGACCAGGTGCTTTTTTGTCTTGTAGAACTTGAAGAGACACACTCAGCTATATTTGTTAATCCCATTCTCCTCGGAAAGGGCTTCCCTGGTGGCTCAAACAGGAAAGAATTTGCCTGCAATGTGGAAGACCTGGGTCCGAACCCTGGGTTGGGAAGATCCCCTGAAGGAGGGCATGGCAACCCACCCCAGTATTCTTGCCAGAATAACCCCATGGACAGAGGTGCCTGGCGGGCTACATTCCATGGGGTTGCAAAGAGTCGGACAGATTGAGCAACTAACACTAACTCTCCTCAGAAAATCCTCACTGTTTACAGACACCCAATGTGGGCTCTGGCCTCTCTTCAGAGACTTGGAGCGTCAGTGGCAAGACAGGTAAAAATAAACCCAAATAGAATCTCTCTCTCCCTTACGTCTTGAAATCACCTTCCCTCTTTGAACAGGGCAAGTGGGTTTGGGGAAGCACTTTGTGGTGGTTGGTGGGGAGAGGAAGTGGCTTTCAAATGAGTACATCAAAAATTGAAGCTCAAGGGTCTTCCTTGGTGGTCCAGTGGTTGAGAATCTGCCTTCTGGTGCAGGGGACACTGGTTCGATCCCTGGTGGGGGAGCTAAGAGCCTACATGGCAAGGAGCAACTAAGCCTGCGTGCTACAACTAGAGAGGCGTGTGCAGTCTGGAGCCTTGGAGCCACAACCTGCTGAGCCCACTTGCTCTAGAACCAATGCTCTGCATCAAGAGAAGCCCCAGTGTGCCATGACCAAAACAGTCTGAGCACCATAAGGAAGACCCAGGGCAGCCAAAAAAAAAAAGAAAAAAAAATTTAAATGAAGCTTAGTGCCTCCGTGTCTCCATGTAGTAGATAGCATGTGTCCACGGTCCTAGGAGCAACCCACTGGGCCTCTAGGGATGTCTGAGACTGCTGTAGGATGGAACCTTCTTTGTGGTGGCCGGTCTCCTCTCATAAGAGGAGTCTACCCTAAGGTTGTGCCCTGCCTGTCTTCTCACTTCCAGTCACTCTTTCTTCTCTCTTCCCAAAGTCTCCCTGGGTGGCCTATGCCGAACTGAAGGTAGAAATTGCTCTGCTTTGCTACAGCAAGAACACAGGTCTCTTACCCTGACAAATGTAAGACTGCAGCCAAACGTTGTGGGTGGGCTCTGTCACCTTTGTTTTGTCACTGATGGGTGCGGGGTGGGGAGGAAAGAACGTCATCCTAGGAACCTTCTTGTTCCACTGCTGATGCAGCCCTCCAGGCCACCTTGAGTAACGCAGGGACTTGAGGGTCTCTGAGGGGAAGTTAGTTAGAACTGAAGTTCTAAGTTCCTTGCAACTTTGTCCTTCCAAGACATGTAAGATCAGAGTAAGACATGTGAGATCACATGTAAGATCACAGCAAGGGATAGGTTTCTTGCCTATGGCTTCATACTAAAGGGGAAAGAGATGGTCAGGTGCTCCCACACGTAAGTGTCCTGAATGACAATTCTATTCTAGTTCATTTCTGGTGGTTGTAGCACTGGCTGGGAGGCAACTCCAGGTCTAGAATGTTCCTGATCCGTTGTCCTTGTCAGTAACACCTGACCTAACTCATCCATTGTTCTTACTCCCACATTTCTCACCAGTGAGAATTCACTCAGCATTTTAACCCATTAATTTGCTGCTACAGAGCCAGTTCTGCCTCAGAGATAGCCACCCCAGATGCCAAGGCCCTGAAAGATTGCTGTCTGAAAAGTTTATTGGATAATGAAATAAAAAAATTGTCTCAAATACCAGATGTGCAAGGTAATGCTTGTTCTCCTTGTTGTTGTCAACTTCCACAAAGATTGTAGTGGAACATTGGTGGGAATGTAGAAGTAAGAAATAGATCAGGGAAGAAACCACAAGTTTGCTGCAGAAGTCATTGCTTGATTGGTAAGATCAAATTTGAGTCTAACGACAGACTTTCTTATAAAGTATTTTTCTTTAAGGTAGTGTTATATTCATTTTTTTAAAATCCATCAGAACTTGAGGAATGAAGCAGGCATATAACACAGGACTATAAACCCAAGATCACTGGATGGAAATGTGCATCAAACAATAGAAAGTCCATAAAAGCTAATTTGATTTTTTAAAAAAGAAGGGGAGGATATGATTTGGAATATTGAATTTTATAGGCATTATAAGAACAACTAGGCACAAAGTTTACAAAGAACTTTTCTGTTGGTGCTCTGATCTGATCAACATAACACAATGTGAGTACGGCAGGAATAGCCAGATGATTCCATTTTAGAAACAAGAAAACAGAGGCTTGGAGTTGTCTGTTTGCTTAGAGTGTTTGCACATTGTGGTCTGACTTCACACCCTGTTTTTCTGTGTATTTTACAAATAAAGTCAATTCTTGGCTTTCCCTTTTTCACCTTATTTCCACGTTTTTTAGTGAAAGGTCAAGAAAAACCTTCTCCCAGGGTGATCACTGACACTAAATCACAGTCTTGACTCTAATGTCTCGGAAATCTAATGCCCTTGAATGAGATGCTACCCAGGCTTTCTTTATTTTATTGTATTTTATTTTCCTGTTTTTTTTTTTTTTTGCTGTGCCACAAGGCATGTGGGATCTTAGTTCCCTGACCAGGGATCGAACTCCTCCACCCCACCCCCCCACCCATAGAGGAAGCGCAATGTCTTAATACTGGTCCTCCAAGGAAATCCCTGGTATTCTTAAAGAAAATGGGTACTCTTTGCACATGAGTAGCTTCAGTCATGTCTGATTCTTTGTGACCCATGGACTGTAGCCCACCAGGCTCCTCTGTCCATGGGATTCTCCAGGCAAGAATACTGGAGTGGGTTGCCATTTTCTCCTCCAGGGACTCTTTCTGACTGAGGAACTTAACAGAGTCTCCTGCAGCTCCTACTTTGCAAGTGGATTCTTTACCATCTGAGCCACCAGGGGAGCTGTACTCTTTGCACAGTCATTGTTATTGGAGTGGTTTGGTTGAAAAGCACCAGACTGGTCACCAGTAGAGCCAGCTTCTTATTTAGGTCCATCACTGCCCGCCTTAAGATCTTGAGCAAAATTTTTCTGTTTGCATCTCAGAAACTCCATTCACAAAATGAGGGGATTAAGCATAAAGCTCTAAATTAGAATTAGGGAAATTTTTAAAAATATGATGGAAAAAATTAAAATGTATAAGGAAAAATAATTAGAACATATAAAAAATAGGCAAGACCAATGTAACAACCACGAGATGAAGGAATTAAGAGTAAAGAAAGATTATAAGTGTAGATTAAAGCATAAAATGTAAATAAAAAGAAGGAAAGGGTTGAAAGCAAATAACACAAGGTAAACGGAGATATTTAAGCATAAAAATATTCAAAGAAGGAGAAAATCAAAGTAAGAAGAATTTTAGGTTGCAAAGAAGCAGAGATCAAGACAGTTGCCAAATAAAAGGAAGAGGTTAAATAGAACAAAAAATATATATAACTAAGTAAGAGAAATTAGAAGTTGAGTGTAAAAAGACAGGGTCTCAAAAAAGACAGACAGGACTTAGCAACTAAACAACAGTGACATAAAATGACAAGTATAAAGCAAGTAGCAATAAAAAATTTTTAATCTCAACCTAATTCTAAGAGACAATAAAAAGGATGTAAAAATAAATGGAGGTTTAAAATTTTGAGACAGAGGGTCAGCATGAAAAAAGAAAGGAAGTTCAAAATCATATAAATAAGAATAGCAAAGTACAGAATAGGTGAAAGTAGTTTCCCTGGTGGCTTAGAAGGTAAAGAATCTGCCTGGGTCAAGAAGATCACCTGGAGGAGAGCATGACAACCCACTCCAGTATTCTTGCTTGGAGAATCCCATGGACAGAGGAGCATGGTGGGTTATAGTCCATGGAATCATCAAAGAATCAGGCAAGACTAAAGCAACACACACACACACACACACACACACAAGCAATAGAATGTGCTTTTCAAAGGGTGTATTTTAAAAGCAAAAGGTATTATTAAATTAACTTCAAGAAAACAAAAAGAAAACGTCCTCTGTAGGAGAGCAGGTAGGCATCCAGTGTCTTCAGCAAAGCCTCTGAGCCGAGGCCACGTGCTCTGGTATTGTGTCTCCAACTACGAGGTTCAGGCCCTGTGGGCAGCAAAGCTCTTGGTTGTTAGGAGGAGAGTGCCCCAGTGATGAAGGGAAGCAGCAGAGGAGATGAGCAGGGTCAGTGGCCTAGGTGGCCCAACCCATTTGGCTGGTCATAGCAGCTTCTGTGTAAGTCTTCTCCAATCCCTACTTGGGTCAAAAGATGGTACCAAGACGCCTGTACAACGTGAGAAAGGGTGGTTGTTTGGACACACTTTTGGTGTCTAGACACACTGGAAACACACTGAATCATTCAAACGGGAAGAAAGGAAAACTCAAGAAGTGTAGCATTTCTCAAAGTATGAGGTGTTGTTGTTCACAGTTGTTCAAGACCACGGGCACCCAAATTACAGTCTGCTGCTCACAGCTGAGCAGGGGTATTCCGGAAGCTTGTCTTAGTAACAAGCACTCGGGTGATTCTTAGGACCAGGGGAGTTAGGGCGAGCAGGGCCCAGGACAGATTCACGCTTCAAAGCTGGGGTTCAAGGAAGAAATTTGGAGGCTTACTGTTAGAGACAGCAAATGAAAGAATGCTGGGAATAACATGCTCAAAATGTTCCATTCTCACGGGGTTCCATCACCAACACAGAGAATTAACCATGTTCCTAACTGATGGTATGATTCGTTCATCAAACATTGCCCATGGATGCCAGGCAGACAGCGGAATCAGGATTTTGAACTCCTGGGGCCCATGTGAGAGCATAGAGTGTAAAGAATATGCTCACCATCTAAGTAGGCAGGTGATTGTTTTTCCTGCTCCATCAGCACTTTCTCTAGTCCTGCTGAATTCCTTGCCTGTTTCAGGGCCCACATACTTTTCATTCCTTTCTGCCTTTGTTCCAGCCGCTCCCACTCAATGGAATGTCTCTCTCCCTTTTTTTCCTGTCCCATAATCTGGTGAAAGCCACCTCTTCTTGGAAGCCTTCCATAAACATTCCGGGCAGAGGCCCTTTCTCTTCAGTCCCAGAGCAGTCCCTGCCTTCCTCTGGCAAATGCTGGGCTCTCCTTCCTTTGGTCTTGTCTCTGTAACTGTTGGTGTTCTTCCCTTGCCTTCCCCACCTGCCCTTTAGCTAAAGGAGACTGCAGCTCCTTGCAGGCAGGGACCATTGCTTCATCAGCTTTCTGCTTCAGCATCCAGTGTGAGGGCTGCTATGTAAAGTGTGTGTATGCTAAGTTGCTTCAGTCATGTCCAACTGTTTGCAAAACCAAGGACTCTAGCCCACCCTGGTCTTCAGTCCATGGAATTCTCCAGGCAAAAATAATGGAGTGGGTAGCCATTCTGTTTTCCAGGGAATCTTCCCGACCCACAGATCGAACCTGTGTCTCTTATGTCTCCTGCATTGGCAGGTGGGTTCTTTACCAGCAATGCCACCTAGGAAGCCCCCCTCTGCTATGTCATATGTGACATGCGTGCCAAGTTGCTTCAGTCGTGTCCAACTCTTTGTGACCCTGTGAACTATAGCCTGCCAGGCTTCTCTGTCTTAGGCAGCTGGTAAATAAATCATTGCTTGGTTTTTCTCTACATAGGTGGGTTTGTTTGTGGCTTGTCAGAAGTCAGATTGTGGCTATCTCCAACACTTCCAGAAGAAATAAGATGGCATATACTTCCCTGGTGGCTCAGGCTGTAAAGAATCCGCCTGCAATGTGGGAGACCTGGCTTTGATCCCTGGGTTGAGAAGATCCCCTGGAGGAGGGCATGGCAACCCACTCCAGTATTCTTACCTGGAGAATCCCCATGGACAGAGCCTGGCATGCTACAGTCCATGGGGCTGCAACAAGTCCGACATGACTGAGAAGCTAAGCAGAGCTCAGCACATAAGCAGGCAAAAAATAAAAATACCTTTTTTTTGAGTTCTCTGATACTTGAAGATGACAAGGCAGCTTTGTCAAGATGAACTGAACCAATGACCATTAATATATCCACATTAAACGCTGCCATAAAACACAACCAAGACATAAAAGAAGGTTCTGGGACTTCTCTGGTGGACCAGTAGTTAAGACTCCACGCTCTCAATGCAGTGGCAGGGTTTGATCCTGCACGCTGCAGAATGCAGCCAGAAGCAAGCCAAACAAATGAAAGTCTTTAGGGAAGATGCAAACAATTACGTTTTCCAAATTATGAACCAAGGACTTCAGCAGGGCTGGGGGGTATGTATCTATAACAAAGGGTCCAGTACCCAAGTGTATACTGAGCATTGTTTGTAGACTAAATGACTCACACACACAAGGAATTTTTTCAAATGATGTGGCTTATAAACTGCAGTTACATTTAGAAGCGTTACTGAACTTTTTGTGCTTTTTAGCTTCTTAGGTGATTATGATGGGAAGTCATCATATTTAAAATGATTGGGAAACTGAGGCTTATAAGGTGACTGGGATCCAGTTAGCTGATGCAGCGGCTTCTGTCTTACAGCGTGTCCACTCTGTGCTGGTACTTTGGCCTGTAGAGGTGCTTTGAATTCTGCCTAAAATTAACCACCAATTACCTGGATAAAGCCAGCAACAGAAATCTAAATATGGACACTGGGTGGGCCATCTGCTTTGAGTCTGATGCTGGGTGATGCTCCTCCCTCTTGTTTCCCCTTCTATATTTATCCCATCAATTTTTGAGATGGGCAGTACATTCCTATACTAAAAAAAAAAAAAAATGATCTGGACTTTCATAAGTTCTCTAGAGCAGTTATTGGGCTTCCCTGGTGGCTCAGTGGTAAAGAATTTGCCTGCCAAGCAGAAGATGCAGGTTTGATCCCTGGGTCAGGAAGATCCCTTGGAGGAAGGCATGACAACCCATTCCAGTATTCTTGCCTGGGAAATCCCATGGACAGAGGAGCCTGGCAGGTTAGAGTCCATGGGGTCACAAAGAGTCAGACATGACTTAGTGACTAAGCAACAACAAAGAACAATTATTACCACATTAAAAAAATTTCCACTAAGCAGGGAAATTTCAAAAAACAAAACTAAAGCGTTCCCTATGCTACCTCAAGTCTTGTGGGGACCAACAAAAAGGCTGCCAATTATTAACTTTACCAAACTAGAACATTCAATGAAATGAATGCATACATATTATTATCAGACTCTCAAATATATCTTCTTCATTATATGAGAGCATGCCACCTGCAACCAAGACTGTCTTTAAATGAGCTTTACGGAAAAGTCACTCTGTTGTCCTTTGTCTTGGACTGGTGATAACTTTGGCCTGTCAGATCGATGGGCCTCCAATTACTAATGGCTGCCCTAGTGAGGAGGAAGGATGAGATGAGGGAAAGCATCGGATTATCCTGAAGGCTATGCTACTTTTTCCTGCTCCAGTGATGCCTCCTAGCCCTAAATTCCTCAATCTTAACTGGCATCTCTTTTACAAAATGGGTTTGGTAATACAGGATAACCTGAGATCCTGCAGCACGGGCATAGGGCCAGAGCATTCTGCCCGACCATGCCGCTGGCCCGTGTCGCCCTGACATCATCTGGTAAAGTGACTTTGAACTTTGGAATCTAAGATGACTATTTTTCGGCTGGAGGTGACCCTTTTAAAATTGTTGTTGTCATGGAACATGAACTTAGTTGCTTGCAGAAATATAAAAACACATATTCAAGCTGATGCTATTCAGTTTTAAAGAAAACCAACACTCTAAAATATTGTCACATAAATTATTTAGAACTTATTTTAGACTCATTGATGGTGTCTTTTACAACTGCAGTTTGTGATGCTTAGATCGTCTGCACTGACTGATAACACAGGCATCGCTTAGCCTCTTTCACATTCTTCATCTATAACGGAAACCAACACTCTCCACTTCTGTAAAGGACTCCAAGAATCTACAGCATTTTTGGAATCCAAAAATGTCTTTAGTACTGGAAAAGGTTGATTAAGACCATCACCCTTGCTATTTAACATGGATTACACATTATCCTGCATCTCAACAGATTTATGAAAAGACATGAAAAGTAATAAGCAAAACAATTCTTTTACTGTTATATTGCTTTATATCACTTCATTATTTTCTTCTTTTATTTATTTTTAGTATTTCTTTTATTAAGTGAGCAGGAAAATACATGGTTGAACAAATTGAAACTACAAGTTGTGCCCTTTACAAGACTGAGTGAAACAAAGATTTATCAGAAGGCATGTGTCAATTTCCTACAAAACTTCATGCAACAACATTCAATGGAGCTGAATATATACAGATGTTACAGGCTGCCCAGGGAAGCCTCTTAACTATTGTCACTTGGAAGAATGATAAAACCAAAATGTCATGAGGCTTTCATTAGGCTTTCTTAAAGCTGCATTTGGCAGGAGGCACCTTTAATGTTGTTTATTTCTTGTTGTAGAAAAAAAAAGAATTGTTATCATGTTTAAACATTTAGACCGAAAAACAAAATTTAGAATCCTCTTCCCACTTCTGGCAACTCTGCACTTACTGCAATGCCGGTAGCTTAAAATGGATCATTAACTGTATAAATGTAAGAATCTTGAAATACTATTTTTCTCAAGGTTCTATATGGCAGCCTCTCTTCCAACCCTGCAGGGCTTCAACCCTTGACCTGTTAAGATGATTCATGGAGCCAAAAAGTACAGCCATAATTATTAGCCAGGTGCTTTCCATCCACAGAAGCCTTCCAGAAAAGAAAATCCACTGTCTCATTTTCTACATGAAAGCAGACCTATGCTTTTATAATATAGAATTTGGACACAGCTTTTTGTTTTGATATTGAAATGAAAATGGTCTTATAGGCTTATACCTTAATAAAAGAATTCCAAAACTCTGTTACTATTTATTTTCATTCATTTTTTCATCCAATAAGTACTTACTGATTACTATTTGCCAGGCATTCTTGTAAGTACAAGAGATAGGCCAGTGAACAAACTGATGCTGATAAACTCTGTGAAAGGCAATAAAGCAGAGACTAAATGGGGAATTGGGAATTATCTTATATAGGTCTCTGATAGGATAGGAATATTTGTGTAGAGACCCAAAGGTAGGGGAGAGCACATTGTACAGATGGAGGGCTTTCTAGACAGAGGAGACAGTCAGGGCGAAGACCTCGAGACAGGCACATGCTTTGAGTGTTTCCTGGATAAAGCAAGGAGGGCAGTGTGGCTGAGCAAAGTGAACTAGGGAAAAAGTAGACAAAGTCAGAGAAGTGGTAGCGGTGGTTGGGGATGGAGCGTAGGTCAGATTTATGAGGGCCTTATAGGCCACTGTAAGGACACTGATGATCTGAGTAAGATGGGAAGACCTTGAGCCCTTGAGCAGGAAAGTGGCATAACTGGTATATTAATGGATGTTTTAAAAGTGTCATCTTGGACTTCCCTGGTGGTTCAATGGTTAAGAATCTGCCTGCCAATGCAGGGCACACAGGTTCCATCCCTGGTCTGGGAAGATCCCACATGTCATGGGGCAACTAAGCCTGTGTGCCACAGGTACTGAGCCTGAGTGCTGGAACTACTGAAGCTGGCATACCTAGAGCTCATGCTCCACGAGAGGTCACCTCAGTGAAGAAAGTAGCTCCCACCTGCATCAACTAGAGAAAGCCCTTGGGCAGCAGCAAAGACCCAGCACAGCCAAAAAAAATGAAACTAGAATATTTTCTGGTCTGGAGGAGCAAAATTGCCATTTACTGACAAAGAATGCTATGATGCTGGGGAAGAAGATTGAAGGCGGGAGAAGGGGACGACAGATGAGATGGTTGGATGGCATCACTGACTCAATGGACATGAGTTTGAGTCAACTCTGGGAGTTGGTGAAGGGCAGGGAGGCCTGGCGTGCTGTGGTCCATGGGGTCGCAGTCGGACACGACTGAATGAATGAACTGAATACTGTCATGGGAGTAGATTGGTAGGTGGGGTGCAAATCAGGTTGGTTTGAAACATGTTGAATTTGAGATGTCAATTGCACATCCAATGAAGATGTCAAGTAAATAGATGTATAAATCTGGTTTTCAGAAGAGGTTAGGGTTGGTGATAAAAATACGAGTATTGTCTCTATATAGTTGGTTTTTCAAGCCCCAAGACTGGAAGGGATCACTTAAGAGAGAGGATATCCAATGCTGGGCACTCTAGGAATTCAGCAAAGGAGACCCAGAAGGAATGGCCAGAGGGGTGAAAGAACATGAGGGGTGTCCCCAAGCTGAGAAACTTCTTCAAGGAGGACGGAGTTATTACCTGTGTTAAAGACTGAAGGTAAATCAAGAAGCATGAAGTCAGAGACCTGGCTACTGCATTTGACATCATGAATGTAACTGGTGCCCTCAGCAAGAGCTGCTTGTGGTGGGGATAAAAGCCTGATCTGAGGTTTTCTTGTGTGTGAAGGGGAGACGCTAAGATGGCAATTAAGGAGGATAATGGGGCTGAGGGTGTTTGTAATACAAGAGATTGCAGCATGAACGTAGTGAAACTCTCCAGTAGAATGGGTAAAGCTGGTGAGGCAGAAGAGGGGGTAGATTTTGGGGGTGATGACCTTTATTTGGTGATGGTGGATAGATAGGTCCACCTAGAGCAAATGAGGATTGACTGCTACCAGCTTAGAAGGTGGTGAGGTAGTCGGTAATCCTTAACTGATCAAGATCAGGAAACTGAGAAGCCAGGGTATTTAGAGGATTGTCTAAGTGGTTACTGAGATCACAAGAACTAATCAAGGGTGGTGTTGGAGATAGTGAGAAGGAGCTAAGAGCCAAGACACTGAAACAATGAAGGGGAATGGCTGAAGATAACTGGAGACTTCATAGGCTAACGGCAAGAGCTTCAAAGCATTCCAGTGTGTGGAAGGAAGAAAGGATAATAGTTTGGGAGTGGTAATGAAGAACAAGCAGGCATCCTACTACTATCAATATTTTATTATTCACATTTTGATAGAGATAACATAAAATAGTATATTCCAGGATGTGGCAGTCACAGTCAAGGAAAACCTTGGCTTAGAACCTACCAAATCATTTCTAACTACTGCTTGAACAATCTTAGACAAGAGTAATCGAAGGCTTTGTGAATGCAGGGAAAATATACCTGAAAGGAACCAAAAGGTTCAGACTAGAAAATATGCCAAGAAGATTTTCTTTCTTTATACCCCTACACAGGTGAGAATGATCCAGTTTCCACATATTTTTGACAACTTAAAACACTTTAGAAAACTGGAGATTTAAACAGCATAAACACTCTTAGGCACAGCAAAATGATATTTTCCCTTCCAATATTATAAATTTGGCATTTCTACAGTTACGTTAACATTGTTAAAAAAAAAAAAAGACAGCTAAATGCACAAAAACAGTTTCACAACATCCAATTTGAAACTTCATCTAAGCTGTCATCCTTTTTTTTCCCTTGCTACAGATTTATTTCTTGCTGTCACCTAACATTTGAAATTCTGATTCAGGGTGATGTCTGAGGTTTTTAAATAAACCATAATACAAAATTATTATTCCTTAACACTAACCCCAGAGGGAGAAATACGAGGAAGAGACAACTGGGGCATGGATGTTTGATATGGATGAGCAATGATCCGTTGCTGGAAATG